>NW_026859666.1:0-700193 GCF_026571515.1 Ruditapes philippinarum
TCTTAAGAAAGGTAATGTTAGATCTCGGCCACATTCACATGTTTTTTTTCCGTAAGCAAGGCTGTCTGGTACCAATATATTAACATTTGCAACCTGAATTTAAACAATAACATATCATAAATATATCAATGAGTAAGGGGGAAGGTCATAAACGTAAAATATATAAATAAAGCGAGCGTATACATGAAGATACTTAGTCAAAAAAGTGAATGATAGACAAGCAAACGGAAAAGAAGTAATCTTTTATTTAATCACTATAAAATAAAAATACCAATGCCAAGTAGGACAGCCGCAATTGATGGGAATTTACAGTTCGAAAATGAATAACTGTCAGAAGAACAGAACTCTTCTGGTTACTGGTTAATTTACTTTATACAGATTTAGCAGTAAAAGATAAGGGAAGCGGTTGCCTACCTATTTTACCTCAAGATGTTTCATCGCTGTTATACAAATGTACAACTTTTTACACGTGAGCATCGAGCGATACGTGTTACATGTTTTATTTGTCACTGACCGATTTACTGAACCTTAAAGCACTGAAACCTCACATAACAAATTTAATTTGACTCGTTAAAAGATGCTACGGCTTCGAGAAAACGATGGAGTTCAAGCTCCTTTGCTTCTTACGTCGGCGAGACGTTGAGAGACAGTTTAACTGCCATTGGAACGCAAATGTAAATCTGCGGCAGCGTTTTCAGCAATCACGTCAAGACCTGAACATTTCTTTAACGCATCAACGTAACAAGTTTTAAACGCTTCAAGCACAGCGAGAAAATATGGCACATCTAGACAAACCGTTCTGAATCGATGTAGCAAAAATGTAAACTAAATCAGGGCATATATACGACTAAACGTTGGCCAGATTATTAATTCTGGTCGTTTTTTTTTCTGCGTCAGTATCAAATTTTACTGGGGCACGATAATGCAAGGTCACAAACTAGTAGGTTAATACAAAACTACCTCGCTAGGCAGAACGTGTCACCATGGTCGGCTTGCTAACCGGACAAGAATGCCATTGAGCACGAATAGGATCTTCTTGGACGAAGGATAAGATGATATCACGTTATTTATAACATTCGTGACTTTACACTTAGCCTAGTCCATGATTGGAAAGCTATACCAAATTACTTATTCGACGTCACGTACTTGGTCGATGCGGTCGAGAGTCATTGCTTTGATTGAAGAAATTTACAGAAAAAAATGACAATTTAAAAATTCAAATTTCTATTTTTATACCTTATGCTTTAACGTGTAAAAACAGCGATGTTTATTTTGATTGTGACAGAAAGCACGGCATGAGCTGATGGTTGATGAATATCCCGGGTTTTGTAGAAAATATTTAAATTTTTTGCGAGAATATCATGGGGAAAAAGTAAAACGCAAGTGCACTGTTGTTGTATTGTTTGTTTGCATTTTTTCGTCAGTATATTTTGAGGATTTGAAATGACATTATTAATTTGAATCCGATAGAATTGTTGATGTTCCTTTTAAAAAGATGTTAGAATTGTCATAAGTGTGAATACGAACGCTAATCAGAAAACGTGCTTTTCAGTTAATATAGTTCACATAGGGAGAATGCAGTAGTTTAATGACTTTTTCCAATGTTATTCAATTATATTTCCTACATCAAAAAGATAAATTAAAGTTTGGATTTGAATTTTTCATGACTTCTTTTTAGGGCAATAACTTTTCTGCACTTGTACTCATTTAGATCTATCTACCTATAAAGTTTCAAGTTGGTACCTTTTATTTTTCTCAAGTTATGTCCCGGAAAAATTCAAACTGTAAAAATGAACAATGGACAATTACTCCAAAATTAGGGAAGGTACAGTTATGATTCTTTGGCACAACACTTCTACCCAATGAGATATTTTTATCTACAAAGTTTCTTGCTGACATCCTTTGTAGTTCCATAGTTATTTCCCGGACAAAGTTCAAAGTGTAAAAATGAACAAAGAGCAATTACTCCAAAATAAGGGAAGGCAGAGTTAGGGTTCTTTTGCACTACACATCAACTCAGTGAGATCTGTATATCTAAAACGTTTTAAGTTGATACCTTTTATAGTTCTCAAGTTATGTCCGGGACAAAGTTCAAAGTGTAAAAATGAACAAAGGGCAATAACTCCAAAATTAGGGACTGCAGAGTTATGGTTCTTTTACACTGCACTTCTACTCAATGAGATCTATCTACCTATAAAATTTCTTGTAAAGACCCCCTGTGGTTTTAGAGTTATGTCCTGGACAATGTTTAAAGTGTAAAAATAGAAAAAAGAATTATTGTCCTTTTTTCTATTTTTACACTTTAAACATTGTCCAGGACATAAACTCGAAAACCACAGGGGGTCTTCGGCAAGGAGAGATACGGTTCTTTTGCACTGCACTTCTACTCATTGAGATCTATCTACCTACAAAGTTTCTTGTTAATACCCTTTGTGGTTTTAGAGTTATGTCCCGGATAAAGTTCAAAGTGAAAAAATAAACAAAGGGCAATTACTCCAGAATAAGGCAAGGCAGAGTTCTTTTGCACCGCACTTCTACTCAATGAGATCTATCTACCTAACAAAATTTGAAGTTGATATCTCATGTACATTCTGAGTTATCTCCCTGACAATAAATCTGCAACTGACCGACGGACAGACAGATCGACCACCAGCTGACGCCAGTATACCCCCTAAAATTCTTTACATATAAAGGCAGTATTGCAAATAACACATTTACTTTGGTTTATCGGCTAATTATTGCTAATTAATCATTCAAGTAGATTGACTGTTTATAAAAATAAATTCAAACACGTCATTGGTGAGTAGTTCGTTCTTGACCAATTTTATCTAGCAAAGTGATATTAAATCATCCAAAAGGTATACCGTAAACAGCATTAGAAAGTCAAGGAATCATGTCAAACAGATTTCAAAAGTTTCTCAGGCACACCTCCTACACCGAACCCGTCCACATGCATGCATTAAATTAATTCTTTATTCAGTAAACAAAACTTAAACACATGAGCAAAAGAAGAATAAACAGTATGAAAGAAGTATATTGCAGCTCATCAGCCGAGTTATATAAGAGCCATCAATTTCATTTTATCACATGTACAAAAAGCAAAGCATGAATTTATCCTGTCGCATTGTTGTCAAAATCTTCCATCGTCATGTCACCTCCCCCCCCCCCCCCCCCCCCCCCATCTGTATCCGCCCATGCAGATGAATAGAATTGTAAACAATTTTGTAAACAAAAATGGCAAAAATAGTAGTTGCCAATTAAGGATATAAAGTCAAAAAAAATATTTATAGATCTAAAATACAGAGGATCTCCAGTATTTACAATTAATTCACGTTAATATCAAACGCGGAACGAATGAATTGAAGACTTTGCACATTCAAAAATAAAGATGTTTCAATTCAATTGTTTTTAAGAAGTCTATAATTGAACTGTATCTCGCTCCAAAATCATTTTTTGTACGATGCGTATTTCGGTCACATCATAGGTGAACGTCGCGTGGCCATGACTTACATTACACCCCAGTTCCCCCTCTACAACCCAAAACCCTTAAACATCATCCAAACATCATAAGTATTGACAAAAATGAATTTTATGGAAAAAAAAATTTATGACTAAAAAATTATAAAGGTATTTTACTCTACTTTCATTTTGCCACGGATTTATATTCGTGATTTTGCATAGAAATATAACTAGCATCTCAATTATCAGCGCATATATTCATCAATTTTTCACCAATCTTAAGAATCTTGATGTCAAATCTTAGATAAATAAATACTCTTTAAGAAAACAACACTGGCACCTTCGCTGATTATACGTAGCAAGAAATATTCAAACCCAAACTGTCAACAAATGAAAAGAGATCTGATTGCACTGTTTCGGTATAACTCGCACGAGTAAAACACACTACATTCACAGTGAATGAATATTTCTTTGTATTGCGTATTTAAATATGATAAAATTAAATTATTATTTGTAATAATTGTTCAATCAAAGCATCATATGAAATTATAACGCAGCTTTTTTCCTATATGTCAAATTCTCAATCCAAAATGAAAGTGAATTGGCACAGCAGATTTGTTTCCCTTGGAGTATTTTCATTGGTCCGAGGTTTTCATGTGACCAAAGGGTACTAAAGTGGCGACATGGCCGAGTGGTTAACGCGTCGGACTAGTAATCTAATGATCGCTAGCCGTATGGGTTCAATCCCCGTCAGGGGCAAGTCGTTGTTTCCTTCAGCAAGAAACTTTACACTCATTGCTCAGTACTGGTTGGTTCCAGGAACGGATTCGAAAGTGTGTCTATATAAGCTTATAGCTTCCTACACAATCGAACTAAAATAAATTCTGTATATTCATGATATAAAATAAAACAAGCGAGGCACGATTCAATTTAAATGTAGACGTCTCAAAATCATTTTTGTTATCATTTTATTTTGACAATGTTAATATGTCAAATATTGTCAAAACATGTTATTCATAATATATAGCTGTTTGACCGGTTCCCGCGCATTGACCAGTTCCGAACAATCAACTGAGCCATTCACGTAGACAACAATAAATATAGAAAATAAAACATTCACTGGTTTTGTTGTTTATTGACATTTACAAATAAATAATTAAGTCACCATTCTATTTCGGCTCCTTACAATTTTCGTCTGATTATTGAATCTTCATGAGGCAAAAAAATACCGAATTTCATATCGCCATTTTTATTGTTAACAGAGACATAGATATTTTTTTTATATATGTCTCTGTTGTTAATTGGTATATTAGTTCTTGTTATTTGTAAACTGAAAGAAAGGGACACATTTTTTATATCGGTGGAAAAGTTCTAATCTGCCCTACAACCTAACCCCAAAAAAATTTGAAAAAACAATAAACATACAGATATTAATATGTGTTTAAACCAGGAGACCTATTTTCACCAGTTCCAAAGCAAGCATTTTTGATGACAGGATTACTATCAGAATTTACCCTAATGAAAACATTTCTTTGTTTTCTCAACAGAAATAAAATGTTCTTTGATATTAAAATATAGGTACGAGTATAATCATGTAAGAAAGTGTGCCAACAACTTATTTGAGGAGGTAAACATATTTTGAAATGTGCTAACTGTATACATGTAATATAGTAGAAAAGTTGTTGAAATAAGCTACAATGTTATTATTAAATATAGCAAGTACATGGACGTGTAGTGTAATTAAATATACTTTTTACCTCTGAAAACTGAATAATAAAATAAAATGCAGAATATTGAACAAAAAGGAATAATTATCGAGGTCTATGCCAGTGTTGACAGATATTATTTAAACCAAAGATGTTTGTCAATACCGGGTATATCTATTTTATGGATAAAGTTAAAAGCTAGGTTATCTATAGAAAGCATTAATACCTATGTTACTATATATAGTAACAAAATCTAGGGTATTCCAGGGCCATTATGGCAAGATCTAGGTCATTATGCAATTTTGGCCGCCTTGCTACTCGGCATTATTTTTCCATAATGGGCGAGTGAATGAGCGCACGTGCAGAATGACGTAATCAACTCTCATAACTTTCAAGATGGCTGCTGACGTTGAATGAACTGTAGTCACTTGCAAACAATGTTTTTTTTAAAGTTTAAATGACATAATTAATCACAACCAGCAAAGCTTATCATTGAAGATTTATAAACTCAAGACAATACTGTACATGACCCTCAGAAATTCGAACAATGATTTTAGATTGACTGTACGTCGCATTTAGACCTAGACAGTCTCAAAAACCGTTCTTGAAGGCACAATTAAAACTTCATTAAAAAACTGGCACTAGATCTTTGAAATGTAATGCTCACAAAAATGTAGAGTAGGAGTCTGTATTTATCGATAAAAGCAACAATAAAACAACATTTTCTTATATTTATTTTGTGTTGTCTTGTTTTCTAAGTTAACGGAGTGTACTGTACAGTATGACATACAGTATATTTGTTTACATTGACAACTGTCCGTTTCTTAGAAAGGGCGACAACCAAGATTAGCGGATATGTCTAAACGCCGTATTTCGGACATAGGTATTAAAGACGAGTTCATAATGTCCTTCGGGCCTGCGGCCCTCAGGCCATTATGCACATCTTCGGGTCATTATCGCATAATGGCGAGCAGCAACCAATTATTAACCTCTAATTAATCAGTTATGAGACTAGAATTAATGTTGTTCAAGCATAATTGCAAAACAGAAACTTATTTTCATCTTGGACATTATATACGATCCCTGAAAGTTTTAAGCAGAACTTACTGTGTACTGGCTAAAGTTGGGTATTAGCTTTTCTATTCTTCGTATCTTATATTACAAAACATTTGTTGTGTGCAACTGAACTGGTAAACTTGCTTCGGAACTGGTGAAACCAATCAGATTAAATCAAGCAGTATTATTATTAGAAAAAAGATAATATATTTTCTGATAATTGTTAGGTTTGAAGTCGAATAAAATATCTACTAGCAGGTACATCTGTTTATACCAACAATTTGTAAATTTGGGTACAGACAGAAAAAAAAGTTAAAAAACTGCGCCGAAACCGGTCAAACAACTGTAGAACCACAGGCAATCGGTGCGTGGCTTGGATAGTATACATGTACATGACCACGCCCACTTATTTTTTTATAAATATTTTTTTTTTCACTAATAAAATATTTTTTTATTCAAAATGTTTTTAAAATATCTTATTTTCAATAAATCAACAAAGAAAATTTGTTTTTAAAAAATTTCATCCATATATACTATTAATATAGTAAAGGTAGAAAGGTTCGCTAGCGGACCTACCACCAGGCCTTATGTTACCTCCCAGATCTTTGTTAATTGTCAACCAATTTTCACCAAATAAAGTGCAATCTTCGCAGAAATGATTTCTCTTTCGAAAAATGTACAATATTAGAACAGTTGGTTCGACAAAAGATGGAATTTTAAAGCGAAAATGCACTTTTTGTCTAGGTCGGCCATCGCTTGACCGAGCCGAAAGTAGACGATTTTGAACATAAATCGATCTTTTTCTTAATAATAAACTAATGTCAGTGCATGCAAACAGTTGAAACAGAACGGGCAGCTATAATACTATCGCTTACCGGTCCAAAGTTAATCCAAAACGTCTGTAGGTACGCACTTTCGGGAGTTATTTGCACTAACTTTTTAAATTCCCTGACATTACATGTATACAAATGCTGACCCGGATGTACCTGATGCGTACCCCTTTTCGCATTATAAAAATTGAGCGAAGCTGGGTACCAGCGGGAACCGAGCATGCGTACCTTGAATATCCGGATCAGAATTTGTATACATGTACAATGTCGGGAAATTTAAAAAGTTAGTGCAAATAACTACAGAAAGTGCGTACCTGCAGACGTTTTGGATTTACTTTGGACCGGTAAGCGATAGTATTATAGCTTCCTTTTCTGTTTCAACTGTTTGCATGCACTGACATTAGTTTGTTATTAAGAAAAAGATCGATTTATGTTCAAAATCGTCTACTTTCGGCTCGGTCAAGCGATGGCCGACCTAGACAAAAAGTGCATTTTTGCTTTAAAATTCCATCTTTTGTCGAACCAACTGTTCTAATATTGTACATTTTTCGAAAGAGAAATCATTTCTGCGTAGATTGCACTTTATTTGGTGAAAATTGGTTGACAATTAACAAAGATCTGGGAGGTAACATAAGGCCTGGTGGTAGGTCCGCTGGCGAACCTTTCTACCTTTACTATATTAATAGTATATATGGATGAAATTTTTTAAAAACAAATTTTCTTTGTTGATTTATTGAAAATAAGATATTTTAAAAACATTTTGAATAAGAAAATATTTTATTAGTGAAAAAAAAATATTTATAAAAAAATAAGTGGGCGTGGTCATGTACATGTATACTATCCTAGCCACGCACCGATTGCCTGTGTGTAGAACTAGATAAATAACTTACCAAAAACTGGACAAATCCAGAGAAAACAACAAAGTATAAACTTATCCATATATTATATCGTACATTAAGTGTATAACTCCTTTCTGTAATTTACAAACAAAGGAAATTTTGTTAAAACCGAAAGTTCGGAATTTCCTATGACAACACGGCTATTATCTTACTTCCGGTGTTGCGTAATAATCACAAGGGCGTAATATTACCACGGTTTATATCTGGGTTTTTTTAAACCTGCCTATGACTGTGTTTACAAACAAAGCGCTTTGAAAATTAGTATAAATCTTCAGCAAAGAACAGTTATTTCGTAGCATGTAATTGAATATACTGACAATATTTCTTTCTTTTTTTTTAGAATGTATGCTGTATGAAAATAGTATCTTACGAAAATAAGATTTAAAACCTGTATGAATTGATATTTACTCGAATTTCAAAATAAAACCTGTATGAAAATACTATATGTATACTGAATTTCTATTAAGTGCATGTGCAAAATCATTAGAAAGTTTTTAAAAAAATCTGGTACAAAGTCATCCCTCGGAAGCATTAATCACAACAAAAATACATGAAAATCGTGGACTCAGTTTGATTGGGTTTGTACATGAGGTATAATTTATAAGTGCAACATCCCACACGCCCCCTAGCACCGGCTTGAGCGGTACTGTATTGTCAACACTAATTTTCCATCCAAAATGAAAGTACACATGTATAAACAGATGCATTCGTATGGAATATTTTTTTTTTGGTCGTGTGGAAAACCGTAGACTAGTGAAAATACTCTGTACAAAAAATAATAAAGAGGAGAGCACTCTGCAGTACCATTACTTGCATTATGATTTGGAATTTGACATATCGGGAAAACGATTTGTTATAGTTTTATATGATGTTTTGATTGAACAGTTATTACAAACCATAATATAATTTTATGATATTTATATGCGCAATACAAAAAAATATTCATTTATTTCGAATAAACTGTCGTTAAGTCGGGTAATTTTGACAAAAAAAAAAACAGCGGTCAGGTCTCTGTCGAGTTACACTTGCAGTAACTTCGAGATTACATATCTTATTATAACTTGAAATGATTGTAATGACAGCTTTATTTCCCTTAAGAGTAATCAATTCCCTCATTTTTCAGCACTCATTTTAATATGAACTCCATAACTCCAACATTTTTTCAACAATTTTCAATATCTTAGTAAACCGTAGAGATTGGCGAAATAACATAAATTGTGGGAAAAAAACAACTGAAAGATAACAATTTATCCGGGCAGTTAGACGAAACAGTCGTAGTACATTATCCTAAAATTTTGTTTCAAAGACAGTTTTTTTTTCACGGGTGACATACTTCTTTATAACATGTATTTACCATTTTTTCAGCGAACTTTTATTTATTGACTATAAAATTAAGACCCATACAAGTTATTGGAAATCGAGTATTGTTTATTTCTTTGCTTTAAATATTTATTATTTTAAACCGCAGAATAGCATTAAAAAAACATTATAAGCGAAAGAAAAGCATCGACACAAGTATGTTTTTTCCGGCATCATGAATCATGTCATACTAGACTTCGATCTATATTGTAGACAAATACGATACGAACTTGTTTGTTAACAAGATATCTTATTACGGTTCGGCTATAAGTCTAAAATATGTCTCAAATTGAAAATTATGAAAGAAAAATATGATTTGATCATCTATTTATGTGATTTTTTCCATATTAAATAGACGAATGTGATAATAACAGTTACGGGTCCACTGTGGGGCTTAACCCGCATGAGCATTTTGTGAAAAATGGCTGTTTTCATTGAAAAGGCTCCACTTACAAGTTCAAATTGCTATAAAACTATAAAAACTGCTTCAATAATCAAACTTGGCACAAATGTTGACTGGACCATTGCCTTTGTAACAACATGCTCAGCCTTAAATTTCCTGTTACCATGGCAATAAGGGGACATCTCAAAATTGCCCAAAATCACTATTTTGCGTTGATTTTTCCATCAAAATTGAGTTCAAGTGCTGCAACTTCTCAAAAGATTGAGATAGAGTCAAAGGCTTTTCAGCGTTGCTTACACGCTACCTTATGATCGACCTGGGGTCTTTTTTAGCCTCTAACAAGCCCAAAATTTTCTTTGCGATCAGGGGGCCCCCAGACAAAAGGGGGGACATCCGAAAAAGTGCTCACTTTTTTAAACAACATTTCTCAAACATAAACAAGTGTTGGGGACCTAAATAAGGCATTTTTTTACCATTTGAGGCAACAAAAGGGGGCTGAAGAAGGCGTAGAAAGGCGTACATATTTTTTTCATTTAATTATGCTTGCTTCTCGCCTGCTGTCCTTCAAATCATACAAACATAATATTTGAAAGTGAAAAGTAGGAGGAAAAAGTTCAGTTCGCTTGCTATAAATTCTCATCTCAATAGTATTCTGCTTTGATAAAACACGCGTACATCATCTTAAAAGTATTTACAATAACAAAACTTAAATACAAACATGTACATTACCAACAGCAAAATATCAGTTTCAATTACATACATAAAAAGTCATACCATTTTGACAATTATTTTGGAAATAAAGTCAGTTGTTTCTTGTTTTGTTTCTTGTTGTTGTTTATTTTTTTTTGTATTTCACACGCAGAAAAAAAGTGTTCCTTTCAATGAAAAGCATGTTAACGTATATGTATGGAATATATACTTGTATTGTATATTCTAAATTTTATTATTGCGCTTTTATTATCGTTAAATACTTCATCAGACCTTATTAACTTATTAAGTCATTCAATATCTTTACAGGAATCGGAAATTGTGATGTGTTTATTTGCCGGCATTATTGCAAATCGTATAGAAGACGATCAAATTAATGTCGTCACGAGCAGGTACACAAGGGGAAGGTACCCTATAAATGCTGTGGGACATGGTTTCTAAGTTTCGGCAAATTGAAAAGACATACTTTTGTAAATTGCATATCATACATGTCTGATATTTCTACATACGGCTTAAGTGTCTAAGATGGAAAGAACACAAAGAAACGGTTACATGTAAATAAAGAAAAGCTATTATTAAAAAGAAATTAGATAACCCTTGAGCAATATATTGCCCCATTATTTGCAATAAGTAGCGGCATACAATGTTCTCTTCGTGTTGAGAAATAAACGCATTATATATGTTCCTAAATGGGTACAATCATAGTAAAAAATTCCTTATGAGGACAAATATTATGAAAGATCCAAAAAAATGCGAGGGGTCTTTTTGCAGCTGTAACTCGAAAATATGTGGAGATTTTTTTGCATGAACGGCACAATGAATGTTGTTTATAAATAGAAATCACAATTATTTAATAAAATAGAATTTATTATTATTATTATTATTATATGCATTGGATACATTGAATACAGTATCACAATGAAAGTTTGTTTTACACTTAATTTATTAATATTTTGAAAGATTATATGCCGTAGAAATGGACATTAGCATATTAATTTTACATGTACTTGTTTATTATGCTATAAATTGAAACAAATAACTTAGCCCTTAGATAAGCGATGCACAACTATATATTATCTGTTTAAGAAAGATGATTGAGAACAACGTGTAACTTTTGAGATATTCTTGTTTTGAGGTTTAGGCCATGATACTGCCGCTGATTCAATCTAAACTGTACATGATCATTTGCAGACACTCAAGACCAACATTTTATCAACATTTTTGTGAAAAAGAGCAAAGGATGAGCGTATAATATTTCATAAGTATTTACAACCTTATTGAATAATAAAAACGCAAAAAAAACGCAACAGTTATCATAACGCAAGAAACAAGTTGGCAGTAACAACAGTTATCATAAGAACTCCAGAACATATTTTGAGTTATCACAAGTACTCCGGGACATTTAAAAAATCGGGTATAAATGTGTTAGCCGGCCCTTTATGTTTGCAATTTTGCATTAAAATTAGGTAATTGTGTATGGCAATGATGAAGACTTGAAATAAACAGGTCAATACTTGCGAATTGGTAAATAATTTGGAAATTTTACTCAAAATTTCCAGATTTTAAGCAAGATGTGATGAAAAATGGACTATGAATTAGTTTTTGATACATAATACAATATGTAAGGCAAGCCTAATCATTAAAGTTTAATTTAGCACCCTAAAACTCACTTTTTAAAGATGAAAATTTAGTACCATTTTGACGAGTGTTTTAGCAGTATATACAATAGTTTATACAATTTTCAAATTTGATATTAACTCCGTGACAGTTATCATAAGAACTCCATCCCTCGTGTAACACTTCCTCCCCCGTGATACCGGTTCAAAAGTTGTTGCTATAATGTTCACTGTTACTATTTTTTGGAACATGAAATACTTAAACGCTATTCAGAAAACAATAATCGATTTATACAGTTTAAATGATTAACAACAGCTAAGAAGGCCCTAGATCGCCCACCTAACCCATCGAGCTCATCCGAACAATTACCTAGACAAGCATTCCTACCAAGTTTCATGACAGGTGAGTAAAAAAATGAGATCACTAGAGTGTTAACAAGGATTTTCCATATTTGAGCAGTGTGACCTAGTTTTTGACCCCAGGTGACCCATATTCAAACTTGATCTAGAAATCATCAAAACAAACGTTCAGACCAATTCCCATGATATTTGGATCAAAACAGTAGCCACTAGAGTGTTAACAAGGTTTCTCTATATTTATCTACTGTGACCTAGTTTTTTATCCGAGATGACCCATGTTCGAACTCATCCGAACTATTACCTAGACAAGCATCCTGACAAAGTTTGATGATGATTGAGGAAATAATGTGACCGCTAGAGTGTTAAAGAACAAGTGTGGACGGACGACGGACATTCAACGATCCTAAAAGCTCATCCTGAGCTAGCTCAGGTAAGCTAAAAACGGAATGAACCATTACTCGCAGTGTTAAGTAACCTAAACAAGATATGTTTGTAAAGCATGTATGCCCCCTATTGAGAGCCAATAAGTCATGTGATCAGGTTATTATGACTGGCTTGACCTAGTGACCAAATAAACAATAGGGGTTATCTACTTGTCATGACTTGTCATTAGGTAATTGTGACCATAAAGGTTATGTGTATCAATTTTATGAAAAAGTTATCACAAATCTTACAAAACAATATATGCATAAATTTTATGAATCATGTAGGCCTTATTAATGACAGCCACTTTGTTATATCATATAAGATCTGTATGAAATGTGTATACCAAAAGCTTTTTTAGTTTAATAAAAAAATGTCAACCAAGGCAACTTGAGTGTTGAGTTATTGATCAGAAACCTTCTTTAAGTACAAGGTCAATATGATATTGACTTTTGACCCTGAAATTTATAGGGGTTATCTACTGGCCAAGTCAAATGTACCTGTTAAATTTGAAGGTAAAGGCCCGTGAGTTGTTGGGATATTGATCAGAAAGCGGTTTTACCTATAAGGTCAATGTGATCTTAACCTCTGACCCCTTAACCCCAACAATTCATTGATGTCATCTTCTGACTAAAAGCAATGCATCTGTAAAGCTTAAAGGTCAAGGGTCCATGAGTTATCCAGTTATTGATAGAAAACCGTTTTGACATATAAGGTGCAACTTTGACCTTTAATCACTGACCCAAAAATCAATAGGGGTCATCTACTTGTCAAGACCAAAGCACCTACAAAGATTGAAGGCCAGCAGCCTATAGCTTGTCACGTTATTGATCGAAAACCGTTTTTTACCTACAAGGTCAATATGACCTTGAACTTTGACCCAAAAATCAATGGGGGTCATCTACTGGTCAGGTCAGATAACCAACGAAGTTTGAGGGCCAACTGCCCATTGGTTGTCAAGTAATTGATCGGAAACCGGTTTTACCTACAAGGTCAATGTGACCTTGATCTTTGACCCTTCACCATAAATTCAATGACAATCATCAAACCAAGTTTGAAGTTCCTAGGCCTAAGCGTTCTTTAGTTATTGATCAGAAACATTTTTTACCTACAATGTCAATGTGACCTTGACCTTTGACCCCCAAAACCAATAGGGGTCATCTGCTGGTCATTAACAATCAGATTACTAAGTTTGAAGTTCCTAGGCTTAAGCGTTTTTTAGTTATTAATCGGAAACAGTTTTACCTACAAGGTCAATGTGACCTTGACCTTTGATCCATTGACCCCAGAATCAATAGGGGTCATCAACTTGACATGAAGAATCATCATACCAGGTTTATAGGCGTTCTCTAGTTATCACTCGAAAACCATTTGGTCTACGGACCTACGACAGACAAATGCAAAGCAATATACCCCAATTTTCTGAAGGGGGGCATAAAAATAGGGTTTTTGAGTTTGACAATTTATGGGGCGAATATGTCTCAATGCTGCCTTATCAAGACTTCTTTTAGACTTGATCCACTCAATACTGCATCCACTTCCCTTTTTTTCTTTTTTTTTAAACAGCTTTTATTTCCTTTGGTCTTTTTATTTTTTCAAAATGATATTAAAACAAAGTTTTCCTGACAAGAGGCACAATTCTAAATTGAACATCAATATTCAAATATTAGGAGTTGTTCCCCTTGAGCAGATGACAATTTTGTCAATTCTCCTTTTTGCTAAACAGGGTGTTTTCTATTTGAAAGACCCTGTGAAGTTCTATGATAATGTCAGGTAATAATTTCTTAACAGGCTTTTTTCCCTAATGTTCTATTATAAATAGGTCTGGCATTAATAACGTTTTACAATATTGGTAAGATACTTTTGAATTACTTTCTTTTTAATCTTTGTAGAATCTTAAAAGAAATTTGTTGTTCCTCTTAATAATTGTATATCTTTATATATTGTTTGTATGTATATGTATAATTGTTTAGTATTCTGAAAAAAATCTGAAAATAAAAAAAAAATAAAAAAATATCATGGACGTGAAAGTTATTAATAATGCGATCCTATGAAGATAATCAATTAAGTGAATGGTAAAGATAGGCAAATGGTAAAGATCTTAATCCACCAATTATTCTATCTCTACTAAACAAAAAAATATTGACGCCAAGTTACATTATAGCCATTAAAATGGTGGGAAAGTACAATTTGAAACCGAATTATTTCCACATATACAGAACTTGTTTTGTTCACATCTTTTTTTTTTAATTGCAGCAGTTTATATTGATTGTCTTCAAAAGTGAACTTAAAATTTATTGATCAATTCGTCTGCAACTAAGCAGCGTTAGATAATTGAAAGAATCAGAACTACAAATCCCTTGTTTTAATAAGAATTTAAACCAACATTTTTAATAAAAGGCAAGTCATTTCAAAATTATAACTTTTATAGAGAAATTTTACAATTTGACAGTTAAGGTCACAGTGAGTTTAAAGTCAATATCAAGTTGTAATATTTTTAAATGTCATAAGTGTAGTTTTGTTCAAGTATGAATCTTATCCTTAAATAAATAAGAAAGTCACAATTTAAGCAAAATTCAACAATTTTACTAGGCAAAAACCTAAGCATGTTTAACAAATGTGCTCCTCCGACAAGCCAACCGGTACAAAGAAACCAGATATTTAAGCAACTACAATTTCCAAGTTTCTGCGAGATAATAGAGTAAAAATACATAAAACATAAACTCAAACACAAGAAATAATTGAATGCATACCAATTTATCTAAAGAAAAACAACAATAATGAATACAGTCTGTACTTTTTGACGTTACCAAGAACACATATTTTTAATATGTAACAACAGTTAATTGTGAAAAAAAAACTCATTTCATTTCATTTTAAGATGAAATTCAACACTTATTGACTTTTTGGGCGTGGCTGGGGAAGGCGTAGGGATTTGTAAGGTCGCACAAACATTGTAATGGTCCCAGCTTTTGCACAAATGTTCACCATTGTGAGGTGGAGTGTCATGTATAAGTTTTGCTCTGGACAAGCGTTTTACAATGACCTATAAGTTGGACATTTACCGTTGACCTAGTGACCTGGTTCATGTAAGCGACACAGCTTCTCATAGTGGTGAATATTTCTATGAAGTTTCATTAAAATTCCTCCATGTGTGTAGGAGATTTGCATCCGGACAAAAATTGGACGCCGCCCGCCCGCATGCCAGAGGGGGAAACTATAATACGACACGTTTTTCAAACGGGCATATAAAAATATAACATCTTAATCTGTTTCACTGCTGATAGAAATTCAAATACATTCAATTTAGCTGAATGGGCACTACCAGGAACTGAACAAGAGATGTCACAGGAGACAGCGAAGCTCGACTAATTAAATACAGGACACAGTAAGGAAGACAAAACTATGAAAGAAAAATCAATTATGATATAAATATATGTCTGTATCAGTATAAAAAACCATACAAATGTTCTATATTTTTGCACAAAATAATATTGATATGATCTTGTCAATAAATGTTTGACATTTCTATGCTTTAATGGAAAAAGACAGCAATTTGAAACCTCCAAAACAAAAATGATAAGAGCAAAAATAATTTGAAGTTTTTAAAGTCAAAGAGGAAATAACTCTTGAAAAAAGTTGCTACAGTTATAAACCTTGACATGCATGACGTGAGTAATGACAAAGAACAATTATTTATCTTAAGTCTAGAGTAGATACCATTTATATTAAAAAGATGATTTTAAAAAAATCAATTAACAAATGAATTCTAAGTTCAAAAATTAAATGTAGATCTATAATTCTGGAAATAAAGGGGCTTGCGCTTTACCACTCTTCCTCATATGACAAGAAGTTATAGTTAAGAATTAACATTGTTAACATAAATATCACGTTCAAGAGGGGATAATTCTGTAAATAGTCACTCGAGAGTTATGAACCTTGTCATTCAACATGTGTGTAATGATAAGAAATATATATTTGAACTTTGAAGTAGATACCTTAAAAATAAAAAAGTTATGATATTTCTTAAAGAAAATTCTAAGTTCAAAGGGAAATAAATCTGGAAAAAAAATGCTTCAAGAGCTATGAACCTTGTCACATAAGATGTGGTTGATGATAAGAAATATGTATTTGAAGGATACCTTTTAAAACTAGAAGTTATAGTAAAAAAACATTTTTCAAGTAAAAATTCTAAGTTCATGGGGAGATAATTTTTGCAATTTTGGTGCTAGAGTTATGAACCTTGTCGGTTAATGATAAGGAAGAAATATTTCAAGTATGAAGTTGATCCCTTAAGAAATAAAGAAGTAACAGTAAAAAATAATAATTTTAAGGAAAATCCTAAGTTTAAGGGGATATAAATCCGAAAATATTGGTGCTAGAGCTATGAACCTTGTCACATAACATGTGGTTGATGATAAGGAATATGTATTTGAAGTTTGAGGTAGATACCTTTAAAACTAAAGACGTTATAGTAAAAATATTATTTTTCATGTAAAAAATCTAAGTTCATGGGGCGATAATACTTGCAATATTGGTGCTAGAATGATGAACCTTGTCACATAAGATGTGGTTAATGATAAAGAACACATATTTGAAGTATGAAGTTGATCCCTGAAGAAATAAAGAAGTAACATTACAAAAATAATATTTTTTTAGGAAAATTCTAAGTTCAAGGGGAGATAAATCTGAAAATATTGGTACTAGAGTAATGAATCTTGTCACTTAAGATGTGGTTGATGATAAGGAAGATATATTGGAAGTATGAAGTTGATCCCTTAAAAATATAGTAGTTATAGTAAAAAATATTTTATTAAGGAAAATTCTAAGTTCAAGGGGAGATAAATCGGAAAATATTGGTACTAGAGTAATGAATCTTGTCACTTAAGATGTGGTTAATGATAATGAATATGTATTTGAAGTTTGAAGTTGATACCTTAAGAAATGAAAATGTTATAGTGAAAAATATTTTACTGCACCAAAACTTTAAGAAATGAAAAAGTTATTGTGAAAAATATTTTACTGCACCAAAACTTTAATCTGAAATGTAGATGCGGACACCGACGCCGGGGCGAGTAGGGCAGCTCTCCATATACTTCGATACCTAAATATTAATTTACTTAAAATATAATACTTCTGAAAACTTATTGGGGTTTGAACCCACGACCCCTAGTTTCAATGTTCACTCATGCTCTTCAAAGCAGAGGTTATACATTATGATTAGGTGTATTTCAGTGGTGTGTATCATTAAACTGATTTAAATGAAATAATGCCACGAGGATAGGTTTGCACAATAAACTAATTAATACACGCGACAAACTATAAAAACAAATATTCGGTATTAAAAAAATATGCAATTGCAGTTTCGACCTTGCGACAATGATACAATTAGATACACAACCCGGGTTTACTTAAGAATGCAAGATGTAATGATTTACAGCCAAACAATAAACTGCCTTGTTGTCGTGTTTGATTTTTTTACAACACAAAGAGCGCTTTTTATAAACAATTTTGAGAAATCCATTTATCAAGATCAAGCACTGAAGTTATAAAAAAATCCAAAACACATGGATAAGTGGGGAAAATTTACTCGACTTACGGTATTTGCGGAGTTGTTACTCGGTCAAATAGTTTGCATGATGACTTACGATTTTGTTGTGTAGTAAGTTTCACTGATTGATCATTGCAAGTTTCTTAACAGAAACACACTTATTACCTGTAATATATTTGATAACTGATCCCGCAGTTGAAAAATATTGTCTGTTACCATGCTGAATATGAATTTAAACACAAACTTGTATATGTGTAAAACGGAAGTTATTTAAACACTCGGAAAGGCAGGCTTTCACACTCCTTCTGTGTCGCCTTTGAGGTTCGGACACGCAGAAAGTCGCATGCATTTTCTTTGCCTTTGTTTTTAAACTCTACTACTAGATAATTTAGAATTACGGAGAGCACCGTAAAACATCTTAAAACGAAATTTGGCATCAGTCGAGGATGAATTTTGGCCTGGTACTAAGGGCTACATAACCCTCCCCCAGCCCCATGCCCCCTGCCAAAACAGATACGTTTCGACCTTGTATATTTTGGGTAAGTTTCTAGCATTGAGCTTCCCAATTAAAATTGTTTAATTTCTGTCATAATTCCTGCCTAATGCTTAAATTGCATGACGTTAAAACGGCATATTCTTTCCAGTCTTCTAAACAAAATAACTTTCACAAGTAAATCGGCAAATATGTGCCTTTCGTAGTACAATATATTTAACTGTTTCAAACTAAACTGAGAGGTTTTGCATTCTCAGCGTCCATTTTTTTTGTATCGACTTAATGATTAACCTATTGACAATAAGTTCCCTCAGAGTTTGTTTGGTAAGTTCGTTCTGATTATTATATGTGTATTGATTGTAAGATGGAATAATTGGTCACTTGTGTTTTATAATCTTTTATATGGCTGTTGTATCTATTCACCTTAAATAAATCTAATGGTCAGTTTTTTGTCAGCCAATCTAGATTTCATGGAACGGAAAAAACATTCACTGAAAGACTTTGTTCGTTCAAAGTTCTATGCCTCATAGTATAATAACGAATTAAATCAGTTTTATGAATGTTTTCACAAGTTCATGCTACCTCTAGAGTGCGCCCCCAATCAGCACCTAACCATTAAACCCAAGCAAATTCTCTTCTGTATTTATTCCTTGGCATTTGCAGTCTTAAAAATTTAAATTGCAGTTTTTAAATTGGAAAATTTTGGCTTGTGATTTTTCTGCGATCATAATAGATCTTGTAATATTTCTAACATATTTTGTGTGACATTATATTAACCTGGCATTGTATAAACAAAATATCCTTAAATGACTAAATTCACTCATAATATTAAACCCCAGTCTAAGCCCCGCCCCCTACTTGACCTGCGCGTTTATGCGTTCACTTAATTTTTCCCTAGCTTCGCCCCTAAAAAATACTTACCACAAACTGCGTTAATCCATAGAAAACAAAGAAGTAAACTCTTATCCATCGATACCATCGTGCATTAATCCTTTGTGAAACATGAATTTATATGTTTGAATCAAGTACAATCTATTATATTCTATGCTTTGCCAAACATTCTGTTAGTCTGTTAAATTTACTACCCTCAAAGCGGTTTAACCGTTATTTTGCATGTCATTTAAATTGTCGCGTCTATCTTGATAAGCAAGACACGTGTCAAGGTCTTAAATAGGTAGAGTCACTCTTACGTCGCTTCTTTTGAGCGGTTTAAATCGTTTACTTTTTATGATCAGCGTTTAACTATTGCTTAAACTTGCTATTATATTTCGAGTAAAATTGAATTTGAACATAAACATGTTTAATGCTTAATTAAATAGTATTGAACTTCAAATGTGTATTTATAACTAAACTATTTTCTATGACATGTTTTGTTTACTCCGTCAAATTCTTAACTGCGTAGTAATTTGCCCTTTCATTCAATCCCGGGTAAAATGTGTATTTACACTACCATTACTTTTCTTGAATCAAGGTATAATATGCATATTTACATAAACGCTTTGCATTGTGAATGTCTGTCAAATACGGTCTTATATCTACTTACAATGATGATATTTTGCCGTCATACGATGCATAGTATTTTTGTATTTCACATTATGGACTTATAGGTCTATCGATCGAATGCCTAGCTTATAAAAAGTGCTAGCCATGTTTGGATAACACGTTTAAACCACTCTCGAAAATATCTGCACTTAATGCAGTAGTCTGTGGTTTTGCAAATCTTATATTTTGACTTTCCTCCTTTTTCAATAATTAATTTAATGTCAATTATTTCGTTATCTCAATATTGTCAATATATTTATTATACATACAAACTGTAACTGAAAATATACCACTGTAAGCCATAATTGTAAGAAAAAAAGGCATATCAATGCGAACATTGCAAAAATTTATCTTAATAACACAAATGAAGCAGAAGCGTTCATAATTTTTGCAAAGTCGTGCGATTGTAAATTTGTACAGAAAATTTAGCTATTCTGTATTCAACGAATGCATACATTAAACGTAGCAAATATGGTTTCACACAGATATGTCAAAATTATGTACAAAACTTTATGTCCGCAATATTTTGTCCGTGTTTGACAGCAGTTTCTACTCAATTCAAATTTTTGAAGAAAAAAAACATATCCCTATTTTCAGTAAATATTGATTTTATATTGCTTTTAAATAAGCACATACACGCACACGGCACACGGTAGAGAGGCGCAGTAAATCATCGTAATTTTTTTGCTAAAAGTCTAATAATTGACGTAGAAAACCCGCTAAACGTCGCATGTTTCTTCCATGACGTCATTTTAGTAATTATTTTTTAAATTGTGTCCGTCATTTCCATTATTTTTGTTGAAATCGGTAGAAACGCCAGACGCCGAAATTGTTAACAATGGGAAAATGACACACATGCAAAAAATAAAAAAAACGCGCGATCATAAAATTTTGATTTAATTTGTGAATGACACCTACAAAAACATTTGAAATAAATCAGCAGGCAAACAGAGAAAATAAACTTTCATGATAATTAGTGTTTAAGTGGCATAAGAGATGAAGTGATTGACGGGAAAACGACTTGTGCTTATGTAAAATTAAATAGTGTTGTAATATAAGAAGGTACTAACATAAATATTTCGGTGTTTATTTGTTATTAATTCTTCTAAGCAGTGTCAATATCTCAAATATATTTCACGCAACAAAGAAAGTTCGCGTTTTTTTTGGATAACCCCTCGTATTATCTTATTTTAGAAATGATTTGTTACTTTGAGTCTCTCGTTCAAATTTTTGGCGAATAAATGACTCTTATTGCCAATCATTTTTGTCCTTGACGAGACATGGCCTAGCTGAAACTTGCGACTTCCGGCGCTGGAAATTAACTTAAGCTCAAAAAATAACAAAAACATCATATTTCGTAAGCATGGCCGCATACCCTACCTATTTAATATGTATATCATTTGAATAACATGTATTCTTTTTTGGTAAAAGTAAAATAACTTTAATACCTAGAATGGGTGGCTAAGTTTCAGTTGCAGCGTAAAACAAAAAAAATCATCCAAAAATATTCTATTTCATATACTAGTAGAAAATAATTATATATCCATCATATGCGGTAAGAAGAAATTTAAATTCAAATATCTTTGTGCCTTTTTCAAACAATTCAAATAACACTTTCTCTACGATTTTTTGCAAAGTTAACATTCTTCACTTAAGAAAACATTTTTAAAGAACATTAATTTTATTTTTTTTATATTATTTGCTGAATCTTACTATGTTCTATAATGTATTTTATATTTCACCGGTTTTGAGTATTCTGATTATAAGTATTATACAAAATTAAAAAGGATCCTTTTTTGGCTAAAATTTCATCCAAATTCGAAAACTGGACAGAACGATCGTACATTTCGGCCATTCACACGGATGCATGACCTTATCAGTCAGTGGAGCTCGTCCGAAATATATGATCATTTATTTTGGCAGCAAAACCCTTTTCTCCATAATGCATATAATGGTCGCATTGACATACGTGCGTCAAAATAGTATCATCACAAAAACCGACTTGCATACATATTTAGTATTATGCAGTGAATAATTGAATTCAAAATTTTTAAAACCTTTTCATTTAATCTGGAAATTCTTTAGCCAGTCCATGAATATAAATAGGGATAATTCCCCACAGTATCGGCAATAATTACATGTTTATTGACTCCATCACATTTGTGAGGGCTCTTTCACGTTGTAGAGGGCGCCAGCAATGTGTAGATGACTCGATCTTTGAACAAATGTAAATATTTTATTTTTAACCAAGCTCTTCCAAAGTTTTTTGTTGTTAGGATCATGTTCCATGTACGATAAATTGGGCAGACATTTACTTTACGGTAAGGAATTCCCTAAATATGTGTCTCAACGTAACAGAAAACACACAAGTTAATATTTGGTAAAAAGTTCTAGCAACGCGATTTTAGGATATTTCGTATCGAATTTACATGCAAACTATTAAGGAAAATGTTCTACGTGGTATAGCATTCTTCGATTTTTTGAAAAACAAGCATTTTTAAAAAAAATGTTTTTACAAACTATGTTTTGGTCGATGGCTCTATAACGGAAGTGTCTCGAGGGCTCTAAATTAAACAGATCAGCAAAATGTGAGAGAGCCACTGTTTAGTAGGCGTGGGTTATAACATACGAAATTCATGAATTCACAATTTCAGCTTCACGAAATCACGATTTCAACTTCAGGAATTCACGATTTTAAGTCTTGAATTAACGATTTCAACTTCAGGAAATCAAGAATTAAACTTCACGAATTCAACTTCGTAAATACACGATTTCAAATTCATAAATTTACGATTTCAACTTCATAAATTCACGTTTTCAACTTCATGAATTCACGATTTCAACTTCATGAATTCACGATTTTAATTTCACGACTTCGACATCGTGAATTTCACGACTTCGACATCATAATTACATGCTTGATATTTCAGACATAACTAGCCATTAGCTTTTAGAGAAGAAAAAAAAACTGAAGTTCTTATTATGAGTAAGGAAAACTCATGACCAACACCCCGGACAGGGCAAATTTAGACCCCAGGGTCACAATTTGAACAAATTTAGAAGAAATGGATTACATGATGTTTCATGCCAAACAACTTGGCTTTTTCAGAGAAGACTTGTTTAAAGGGTTTACTATATACATAAACGGAATGCACATGACCCACGGAGCGGGACCAATTTTGAACCCAGGGCCATAGTTTGAACAATCTTGGTAAATATCATTTAGATCATTCTTCATCTAATCTCTATCTAAGTTCTATTACATGGGGTTTCAGGGAATACAATTTTTGTAAGTTTTTACTATATACATTTAACAAAAAACCCATGATCCCCTTTGGAGAAGCCAATTCTGACCCTAGATATATGATTTGAAAACATTTTGGTAAAGGACCTCTAGATAATGTTTAATACCACATACCAAAGCTTTTGACCTTGTACTTTAATGTTATAGATTTTTTTTATCTGTAAATCTAGTTTATTAAAATTTAAAACCACAGGTTAAAAAAAAATAAGGCAACTGATTATACACTGTATGATCATCATAAAAAAGATGAAACTTTCCTCAGGTCGGCAGACATGTAAATATAGCAAGGGAAGACAATGTAACATGACTTGTAGAAAATGAGAAATAGAGATCGGCAGATAAAATATAGCAAGGGAAGACAGAAAATGAAGGCTATGTAAGATGAGTTTTGTAGAAAATGATTTCCATTTTGTTAGTATGTCTATAATACTATACACTACGGAGCCAATATTTGAAACCATTCTTTTGTCGTTGGCCCACATTAAAAAGCTAGAAATTTTGATATCTTTAACAAACCCCAAAACCTTATCAAGTCTGTAAAAATATTTTTAGTATGCATTCATAGAACGTGCAATTTTGTGTAACGTTTAGATACGTTTGGTATATTTGTCACCTATGAATATGTTTGTAGTAACTATTTGATGCTGAATAAAATTTGTTGTTGTTGTTGTTGTTGTTGTTGTTAGATAATGATTTCTGAGGTATTTATTGTAATTAACCTTGTTAATCAAGCAGTTCTTTAACTGTATTATTAATTAAAGTTTTAAGTGTCTCAAATTTTTATTACCTTTTTTAAAACAAAAACATATATCTAAATAGTCAAATAAAGAGATCTATAGACAATGAATAATTAGTTAAGGATTAAAGTGTCTTAATTTGAATTTTTGTGTCATCAATAAATATAAAAATAGTTTTTGAAACGATTTTCAGTATTCCTCTTTAAATGTCATATAAGGGTTGAAACGTCTGGTTGAAAAGGGCCGATTTTGTACTTGGGCCGATTTGGTTTGCAGCCGAAACCTCCTGTTTGCAAAATAAGGCCACGGTTCCTTTGTTCTCTGTTGTGCATAAATCATGAATCGAAGCAAACTACAATACAGTACATATTTTATTTAAATAAGGTTACATCTAATATACAAACATTAGCTATTTTAGCTATTTGTGTGTACGTGCGTGCGTGTATATTTTATTTAATAAGGTTACATATAATATACAAATATTAGCTATTTTAGCTTTTTTGTGCTTTGCGTGTGCGCGTGTGTGTGTGTGTGTGTGTGCGCGCGCGTGCGTGCGTGTGTGTGTTGCCAGCTACTCAGAATCCTGTCCAACCTATGATTTGTTGTCTAAACATGAGTTGAAGGGCTATAAATTTCCAAATGTATAAACAGACCAGGGCCAAATTGCTTATATTTTCTAATGGACTGATCATAACTAGACATGGCTGCAGAGTTTTTATTCATATATCATACATGAATCAAGTTAATACATTAAGATCGGATAAAAATAGAAACCAGCAGTGCAATTATACAACCCCTTTGGTATAGTCTTGCATGCTGTCCCATAGACAGTTGTTGGTCTAAATTCAGGGACATGTAACTCTAAAACCAGATTTGCCACTACCTATCTTTCTAAAACGCTTTACATAAAATTTACTATATGCTGAAGCAGCTATAATATTTAAATCAAATGCAGTTTATAATTGCCAAAGCAGGGAAAGGCCATCTAAGCAAATTATTTATATAAGATAAACTGTACATTAATTACAAAGTTATATTCAAAGTAGGTTTTTGTTGAATTATAATAAATGATAAACATGTGTATTTAAAATATATTTGGAAATATAATTCAGAAATGTATAGACGTCCTGGCTTTTCCAGGGTCAATGTTAGAGGGAGCTGACCGAAGGTACAAATACAGAAAATTAGTATGGCAGACACAACTGGAAAAGCCAAAGTAACACTTTGGAGAACATTGTTGAGACTGCAGTCAGGCATGTGGTTACAAATGAACTCAACGACTTTACAAACCACAAGCCTGTCAATTATTAAAGTAAATACTGTAACAGTAACAGTAATTATTTTCTAGCCAATATGTTATATTTTACACCTTTAGCTGTACATTGCTTTCAAATTGTCATTACTTGTTTTTTTTCTTCTTTAATCATACGGTACATTTCTATTATCATATAGTTTGTCAATATTATTTATAAATATCGTTTAAAAATTTACAATATATATGCAATTTGTGTTTACATGTTTCTCTTAAACTATAACTGTAACTGTTAAATAGTATATAACTTATGCTCTTGATCAAATATTATAAATGTAGAAAACAAACCTCTCAAAACTCTTATAAAATATTCTATTATTCTTTTATTTAACTGTACACATATATAGTTCTTATATATATATATTATATATATATATATATATTATATATATATAATATATATATATATAGTTATTTGAAAAAAATCATTGTGGTATAATCCTCTTTAATCATGTTTTCGTCAATGTCCACAAATGTGTCTACTCTGGGAAACTATTAAATTATTTGCAATAGTACTAATTAAAACCTGTATTATGAACTAATGCTAATAACGTTTATGCTTGCTTGATGAAAATAAAGTTCAGCCGCTGTTTAAAGACTTAATAAACATGTCTATTGTGTTTTTAGCTCACCTGACCTAGCTCAGGGTGATCTTTAGGATCGTTGAATGTCAGTCGTCCGTCATTTGTCGTCCGTCGTCCGTCCACACTTGTTCGTTAACACTCTAGCGGTCACATTTTTGACTCAATCATCATCAAACTTTGTCAGGATGCTTGTCTAGGTAATAGCTCGAGTGAGTTCGAACATGGGTCATCATGAATAAAAAAAAACTAGGGCACAGGAGCTAAAAATAGAAAAACCTTGTTAACACTCTAGTAGTCAGATTTTTGACTCAATCATCATTTACCTCGGTCAGGTATTGTCTAGGTTATTGCTCGGATGAGTTCGAACATAGGTCATCTCGGATGAAAAACTAAGTCACAGGAGATAAAATTAGAAAAACGTTTTTAACACTCTAGTGGTCATATTTTTGACTCAATCATCATCAAACTTGGTGTAGGTAATAGCTCAGATGAGTTTGAACATGGGTTATCTCGAATGAAAAACAAGGTCACAGGAGCTAAAAAATAGAAAAACATTGTTAACACTCTAGTGGTCACATTTTAGACTCAATTATCATTTAACTTGCTCAGGATGCTTGTCTAGGTAATTGCTCGGATGAGTTCGAACATGGGTCATCTCGAATGAAAAACTAAGTCACAGGAGCTAAAAATACAAAAACCTTGTTAACACTCTAGTGGTCACATTTTTGACTCAATTATCATCAAAGTTGGTCAGGATACTTGTTATGGTATTTGCTCGAATGAGTTTGAACATGGGATATCTCGGATGAAAAAATAGGTCACTGGAGCTAAAGATAGAAAAACCTTGTTAACACTCTAGTGGTCACATTTATGACTCACTTGTTATAAAACTTGCTCAGGATGCTTGTCTAGGTAATTGCTCGGATGAGTTCGAACATGGGTCATCTCGAATGAAAAACAAGGTCACCGGAGCTAAAAAATGAAAAATATTGTTAACACTCTAGTGGCTACTATTTTGATCTATATACTAGAAATTGGTCTGAATGTTTGTTTTGATGATTTCTAGGTAAAGTTGAAATATGGGTTATCTGGGGTCAAAAAAACTAGATCACGCTGCTAAAATATAGATAATCACCGTTAACACTCTAGTGGTCAGATTTTTGACTCACCTGTCATAAAACTTGGTCAGAATGCTTGTCAAAGTAATTGTTCGGATGAGTTCGATGGGTCAGGTGAGCGATCTAGGGTCATATTGGCCCTCTTGTTTATATTGAGTATAGTTTTTTAAGAAATGCATTGCTCCAGTGGAAAGCCAAAATTGTTTGGATTGAAGCTGTAGGAGTGGAAGAAAATACATCATAGTTGTATTTGAAGACAGCGGAAATTATGAATATTCCTGTATCTTTTCTACAAAAAGGAAAAGTAAAAAGTAGAACTGTGCACTGTCTCTTGACCAATCAAACTAGAGGTACAAAATGTAGAATAAGTATTGCGGACTTACTGGGTATTAACCTTTTGGACTAAAGGACTGAAAATTATTATATCAAATCAAAAGCGAAGAAAATTGTGGATCAACTTTCATGTTTTTGACTTATTTGCCATTAGACATTTTGCCATTGATTTAGACATTTTGCATATTTGAAGGGCAGATAAAATAATTCACATCAACCGATGTCTTAATTATCTTAAGAATGAGGAGACGAGAGAACGTCGTGTTTTTATTTCTCTTTTCCATAACCTGTGCTTTTTATCTTAAAAATGACCCAGTTTTTAAAGAATTTTAAGTGCCTATACGTCAACTGAAAAAGTGAAATTATAATAATAATAATAATAATAATAATAATAATAATAATAATAATAATAAAGACTTTATTTAACGAGAGAACTCATTTGAACAAACATATCAATCTTACATGAGGCCCTCAACAAGGAACAATATAAATTTAACATTTTCAAACTATTAAAATACATAAATGTAAAAACATACAGGAGATTATCAATTTGTATACATCAATGCGTGATAAAACCTCAAGTGTAAGGTTTTAAAATGGTTAACAGATGTAGCAGACTTAATATAATCAGGAAGGCCGTTCAAAATACAAGATCCAGAATAAACAAAAGACTTACGAAATTGTTCAGTATTTGGTCTAGGGGTATAAAGTTGAAAATCAGATGATGAACGCAAAATGCGAGTATGAACATCTGACGATAAAATGAAATTATTCAATAAATAGGAAGGCGCCTGATTATTTATTATTTTAAACATCATAATAGCTTTTTTGAAAAACAACCCTCTGTGAAAAGGTCATCCAGCGGAGTTCAGAAAAAAAGTTCAGCAGATGGAGTGTCATAATCTTTGTCTAGAATTAGTCTTGCAGCTCTCTTTTGGAACTTAATGAGTTTATCTTCTAGAAAAGACGTACAGTTACCATAAATTATGCAACAATAATCAAGATGTGGTAAAAATATATGCATTGTAAAACATTTTACGTACAGGTATAGATATGAATAATTTTATACGTGATAATAAATGTAACAATGAGTTACACTTTTTAAGAACATTATCAATATGGCTTTGCCAAGACAAGGTGTTATTAATTGTAATACCCAATAATTTTTCTTCAGAGCTACAGAAAATTTGCTCTGTTTTATATAAAATACAAGGATTACTTTCATGAATATAATTTTGCTTGTGTTTTGAGGAAATATACATGACCTTAGTTTTGTTAACATTGATAGACATGCGATTCAAATCACACCATTTGTTGGCATTTAAAAGATCATGAGTAAGAGATTCAACTACTCTGTTTAGGGATACATCAGAGGTTGAAAGGGTGGTGTCATCAGCAAAAATATCAGTTTCTGTTTTTTTCCATAGACAAAGGCAGGTCATTGATATATATTAAAAACAGTATAGGACCTAGCACTGAGCCCTGAGGAACTCCAGTAGTTACTGAACTTGACTCTGAATATAAACCGGATATGTAAGTTTGTTGGGTTCTGCAATCTAAATAGGAGGAAAACCAAGCAACTGATGAGGGTCTAGGTTATACATTCTAAGCTTTTCAATAATAATAGAGTGATCCACAAAGTCAAAAGCTTTAGAGAGATCAAGGAAAATTGAACCAACTATTTCATTTTTGTCAATAGCTGTAATCCAATCATCAATAATTCTAATCAATGCTGTTTGACATGAATGATTTGACCTGAATCCAGACTGACGTTGGTATAGAAGTTGATTTTTCTCAAGGTATTGCTTTAAATGTGAACTGACATGACGTTCAAGAATAAGTGATATCAAGGGAAGTATGGAAATTGGCCTATAATTTCTTTTATCACTTTTAGAACCCCTTTTATGTATAGGAATGACTTTTGCATTTTTGAATGATTTAGGAAATGTATTGTTAAGAATACTGTTATTGAATATAGTGGTACATGTAAGTATGGGAGCAATAATATGAGCCGATAACTTTAGAAACCTTGCACTGAGACCATCTGACCCACATGACTTTGTAATATCAATCGATTTTAATTGGTTCAACACATAAGAGAGCTCTATTTTAGGTATTTTGAAAGGGGGTATATGCTGAAGTTTAGATGCATTTAGTTCAACTAGCTCAGGGTTTTCATAACCAGTCTGATTAATGGTATGATGGGATTGGTGGAGATTCACAAATTGTCTGTTGAATAAATTTGCAGTGATTAAAGGGTCAGAAACCGGGTTGCCATCATCATCATCAATAAAATGTGTTTGAACCTTGGATTTGTAACCAGATAATTCATTTAGACCAGTCCATAATTTCTTTGGGGTGTGTTTTGTTTTTATTGATGGTATCATTATAATATTGTCGCTTAGAATCATATATGAGAGACTTAACGTGTTGTTTCCATATGTTGTAATTATATGTGTCATTAACCCTATGAAACTGGTGTTTTGTTTTAATAGCATCGAGGATGTTTTTATTAATCCAGTTTGGTTGGATGACCTTCTTTACTCGTTTTTTTTCTGGTTGGTGCATGTTTTTCAAGGACAGACAAAAATTTATCAGTGAACAAATCTATAGAGTTATCTTGATTTTCTACAGATGCTACTTCTGACCAGGGTTGCTCTGACAATTCGGTTAAAAATCGATTTTCATCAAAGTGTTTAAGAGACCGGAAGGTTATTGTCTTATGCATGGGACCTTTAACACTGATATTTGAAAGTTTGCGTGTAAGACAAATTGGAAAAATGGTCACTTATGGATAAGGAAGGTACAAAAACATCGACTATATTTTGAGGCATGTTTGAAAATGCATGATCTATCAATGTAGCAGAGCTTGAAGTTACTCTGGTAGGAGATTCAACAAGCTGAGAAAAATTTACAGACTGCATTAGATCTAACCAAGATTTAGAACAATTATCATGCTTCAAAATATCATAGTTAAAAACTCCAATAACAATACATTCTTTTTCCTCTAAAAATGATTTTTCTAAGGATATAGCAAAATTATTAAGCCACTCAACTTTAGAAGATGGTGGTCTGTATGCATAACACAATAATAATGATTTACATTTAGGCTGTTTAAGTTCAAGCCAAATGGATTCAATAGAAATACTTTCTAAATCAGATCTATGTACAAAAGATAAACAGTCTCTAACATAAATAATTAAACCGCCTCCATTGGAAGGCCTGTCCTTGCGAAAAAGTGTAAAATTGTCCAACTGTAGTTCATTGTCTAGAAAATTTACATTTAGAAACGTTTCACATAAACAGAGTATATCAATCTTTTGTTCTGAAATTATAATTTTAAGTTCGTCTAATTTTGGGTACAAATAGTGAATGTTAAGATGTAGTATGGTCAACCCTTTATGCGTGTACCAAGAGTTACTATTCTTATTGGAGTCATAGTTTAAAGTATTGTCATTTACAATTGCATTAGTCAAATTAAAATTGGTTTCTCCATATTGAAATGAATTACTTTCACAATTATTTAACGACGGCGATCCCAAGAATTCTGATTCCTCAGCCATGAAGTTGGTACTGGCATGTAGACCATGTTCTCGTCTCTCTTCCCTGTAAACCTCCCTTTCTGAAAATGAGACTTGTTGTCCATTTTGTTACTGCTATGGTCATCAGATGGCATCGTAGATATGCCTAGGACATAGTTTATAGCCTTCCTCATGGTTGTTCCAAACAGTTTTCCACCCTTTCTATTTAGATGTAAATAGTCTTTATACAACGACTTGTCTGGAGTACCATGTAGGATAAAGTCAGAGTCATGGTTGATATAGTGGTGACCACCATCTGCACACAGATCTCTAAACCTGTTGTTGGTTTCAGATATAATGGTGTTGACAAGTTTGTCGTTTCTTCTAGGTAGAATTGAAGAAATGATTATTTTACATTTTGAGTTGATGGTTTTTACAGTGTGTATTGTATCCTTCAGCTCATCAACTATGTACTGGCTGGAATCTGCATCAGATATATTATTTGTGCCTACATGAAGTAATATTACATCTTTATCCTTTACTCCATTTGAATCTGTATCATTCATTGATATGAAGGTATTTTCAATTGTGCGTATTCTTCCACCAGAGTGAGTCTTGATGTTTACTTTCACATTAAAGTCTGACATTCAGTTCGCACTCAGGATACCTGTCATTGAATCACCTGCTATAAATGCAGAGTATTTAGATTTCGAATTTTGATTTTCTGTTGGCCGAGTTTTATTTTCAGGCTTTTTTGTGTTAATTTGTAGGTCTTTCTCAAAATTATCCTGTTTATGTGGCTCAGGCGAGATCGTTTTTTCAGCAGAAGTCTGTATTACCGATCTACCAATTTGCTGTTTAACTTCATACATTTCTTTCAACAGTTCATCTCTCAAGTCTTTAATGTCTTTAGCTACTTTCTTTCCTACACACTCAGTCACACTTTCAATTTTAATTCGATACTGTCTGCTTTCATTGTAGATTTGGTCAATCGATCGGCTAGTTGTGTTTTATCTTTTGACAGTGTAACATTTTGCTTTTTTAATTTTTCATTGGGTTCTTCAAGTATAAGACATTCAGCTGTAGCTTTGCTCAGATTATGTTTCAGTTTTGTTAGCTCACTTTCAACTTTTTCACACTTGTCACTTTGTTCAACGACTTTCATGTGTAGAATTTCATTTTCACGTTTTGTATTTTCAAGTACATTGAGCAATTTTTCATTTTCACCTTTTAGAATTTTGGATTGAGACAGAAACTGTTTTAACGTGTTTTGAAAGTCTTTGTTTTCTTCCATTTGCTTTTTAAGCTCTTCATTGTTGTTATCTGTAGTATCTTTGTTCACTAATGGACACATTAATGGTTCACTTTCATCAATATCAACAATACCCTTTACAGACATATCAGTACTGATGGAAACAGACAGATTGTCACACGTAATTACGTCTTCATTCACTAAAGGTTCATTTATACCAGACTCAAATCCTTCTTTCACAAAAGTTTCATCACTATTTGCATTATTTTCAATCTGAACAATCTTTACTTGCTCACTTTTTGATACACATATTCAGGGAATTGCATGTATTTTTATCATTCTGACCAACAATGAAATGCAAAATTAATCCAGACCGTAAAACAAGATTTTACAGACATATAATTATATGTATGAGTTACATGCTCTTGAAATGAGCTCAAATGAGAAAAAAAGATAATATTTAAAGGCAAATAAGGTGAAAGTTAGACCAGTGACCCCAAAATTTATTCAGTTAAAGTGTTTCTATTATCTTTAAAAAAAAGCCAAATTTAAAGAAATGTTTGTGGGAGCCTGGTGGCGGTTAGCTCGATTTAGTCGTAACTTTGGGCGTATTTTCAGTGTATGTGCTTCCGTGCGTCATTCTGTGAAGGATTATAAAATCACCATGATGGGGTTGTGTGTGTCGCACAAAAAAGCTGGGCCCACCACTTAAAGGCCATGGTCACACATGGGGGTCAGCGCAAAATCCATGTCCAGATTGTAACTTCTACATGCATTGAGGAATTTTGATAATATGGGGAAAATGTTCTCCATAGTGAGGGCGCGAAATATTCAGGTGTATTTGACTAAGGTCAAGTCACACTTAGGGGTCATATAACAAATTAAAACATTCATTTGCAATTATAACTACTATTTACATGCATGTAAGCATGAAATTCATTAAAACGTAACACAATTTTATTCAATGTTGAGTTGAGTTGGCTCGTGCAAAATAAAGGTCAAGCTCAAAAGTCTATATCTTGCTTGTTCTTTGAAAGGATTATTTACAAAATAAAAAATGATACAAATGTTCTCCATGATGATATGGTGTATTGCACTCAAAACCCGGGTCCGCCACTCAAAGGTCAATATCACGCGCAAAAAGGAAAGCGCAAAAGAGTTCGGAGTGAAACTTCTATATTCATGGAGGGATTTTGAAATAACTCTGGACAAATATTCTTCATAGTGAGAAGGAGTGGTGTCTGTGGCAAAGGTCAAGGTCACATGTAGGTCAAAGGTCAAATTACAAATTCATTAATAAGTACATTTTCTATATGCATACATGAGTTTGAATGTTGATAAACACAAAATGTTCTCAATGTTGAGTTGTCTCCCACAAAATGAAGTTCAATGTCACAAAAGGTCAAAGGTCATATCAAAAGATTAAAATTAGCTTGTTAGCCTGGATTTGTACGGTCTATATATTGCTTATTCTTTAAAAGAGTATAACGTTATTCAAACAAATCACTAGTCTGAACACTATTTTGTTTATTTCTGCAAATAAAATACTAAATTATTTAAAAAAATACAGCCTATATGACAAACAGAATATGTTTTAGGAAATATAGCGAGAAGTATAATACACATGATACCTTGTTTAGGTGCTCTTTTTACATTTATACGCTGATGATGTATATATATTTTGCCATGCAGCTTAAACTTGTGTAAATGTATTGCTGGTATTGCTGATAATATTAGATAGATATACTGTTATACTTGTTGTAAAATATGTTGCAATGAACTATGTTAGGATATCTTTTTGTATGATGATTAGATTTCTTATATATATCTATAATCTTATATTATTATCAGTTTATTCAAATATTATTTTTTAAATCTGTTTCAATTTTGTTGGTTTTTTTTAATCCAAAGCATCTTTCTTACAGTTTTATGGCATCTCCCACCTTTCACAAGTAAACCATACTGGTACCAACATGTCCTGTAAAATGTTTTGAACATACTTTTTTCATCTGATACATGATTAAGAAAATTAAAGAAATTGAACAAATTTAAAACCTTATCAATAACTTTAGAAAGTGGTGCACAAAAATATATCTTCAATGAGTTATTGATACTGTTTAACGGTAATATTGTTTAATGATGAATTAACAACACAAGTATCAATTAGCACCATTCCGCCTTCATATGGACCTTTCCCCTTTATTGTAGCCCATTCGTTTACAAACAATATTCCAATCAAAACCATGTGGTTGATGTAAGTTAGGTCAAATAGTGGCGAATTATTAGTGTTGCAATTAGTCTCAAAGCCACTTTACAAAAGTTATAATACTGGAAAGTGCAAATACTGACACTATATTAGATTTACTACATTAAATTTACTATATTAGATTTAATATTTGTTTCAAACTGTTACAACAAATGAAAGATTATAATCTCTCAACCTAGACGTTTCTGACACTCTGAGACCCAAACACATTCAGCGCCTTCTGTGCTTTGGTTTCTTATGTGACCGACTGGAACCATTTGATTAACCTTTTGATAGGGATCAACCAATAGGTCCGGTAGAGTTCAGTCAATAATCATGCAGTCATTGGTTTCAGATTAGATGGGGTTTTAAGGAATTGTTGACGATGAACAGCGGACAATGCACAACAACGGACGGGGTGGGATCATATTAGCTCACAATGAGAATGTTGTGAGCTAAAAAGGGTAATCCAAAACGGCAAAATTGAAAATGCTGCAGGCTCGATTGCCATCCTCTCTTTGAAATCAGTAAAATTTTCAACATTTATTTTATAAAAAGTATTAAGAATTTAAAGTATGTCCATGTGTAAAGTATGTAATAAAACATAATAATTATACATTTTAAAATGTTAAATGGTCAGTGTATCTTCATTTGGTACAAGTGCAAATATAAACAAACAAGAAGATTTATATAAAGATAATAAACATTTCATGACACAATCAGTATAAACTTTAAAACTATGATATTTTATTGTGTGAGAAATAGGACAGATGCTTCCCTATAATTAAGGATTTGCAAAAACAAAGCAAGCTTAATTAAGTAAATTTATGACGGTGGGTGTAAGAAACAACAATCTGTAATATTTTTTTTGTTGAATGGATTACCATATTTATTTTACCGTACACTAGATATACAAACGAATTGAACTTTGTACATAGAAACTATTATATGTTTTTAAAACAAATTAAGATAAGTTTATATCACAAATATACATGTTTATGACAGAAAGTACATAAAAAACAATATGCACATTTTATAAAGTGAAGTGGTCAGTAGTAATGTACCCTTATTTGGTATAAGTTCAAATAAACAAAAATAAAGATTTTTATTATCATTATTAAATAAATTCATGACACGATCAATATAATATTTCAAACAATGACATTCTAAGATTTCCAACATTAATACAATTAAAAATTTCTGAAGTTTTCAAATCTGCAATTAAACACAAAATCCAGCTCTTATTGAATCGTACTAAAACTAAATAGACAAAAGCTTAAGTAAATTCTACAAAACAAGCATACAGTTTTTGCATGTATTATGAATTAGATATTGAATATTAAACAAATGTACGTTTATATATGATGAATAGTGTTTGTATGATCTATCTATGCTATCAAATAGTGATTAACCCTTTCACTGCCATAGGCTTATGCCGTCGCTGTTATTTTCGGCGTATTTGCCATATGGACGGCTTTAGCTGTTTCTATAATAATAATAGTTATATTAATAAATTAATAATAATAATAATAGTAAAAATAATAATAAATATAAAGAAAATTATACCATCGACAATAATTATTATTATACTGACAGATTTGGAAACAAATATAATTATTATAATACTAATAATAAATAATAATAATTATATTAATTAATAATTTAGTAATTTCTTAGAAAACCCTCTGACAAATAGGTGATCAATAAGACAATAACCCTCTGGCAGCGAAAGGGTAAAATATTAATGTCTGCGTAAAATCGTAGTTATGAATATAATACACATATATAAAAAGGTTTTCAAGTTTAAACATTTGACACAAAAGAAAGTATAATAATGTATATAATGAAATAAGTATATACGTAGAAAAGAACAGTATTTCTTGCATATCAGACAGGATTATCTACCGTTTCGGCGGTGCTAGAAAACCCTGTCTTACACCCCAATGTAAGACAAGTCGCGTGCTTTAAATGACGTCATTGCTGCGCGCCTTTTATGAATGAATTGCGTTCTAAGGATGACGTCATTTTACCGTTATGAATGAAGTTTGAAAGTTCATACGCTACTACAAGAAAAAGTGCGTTATGAGAATATCAGTTTTCGTAATTTCTGTTTCGAAAATAAATGACATTTAATATGCAAGAAAAAGAATCAAACACTGGCTGTCGTTACAGACGGGAATATCTAGCTCTCGGGTAACTGTTTAGCGCGGAAACTCGGCAGAGCCTCGTTACCGCCGTAAACAGTTACCCTCGAGGTAGATATTCCGGTCTGTACCGGCAGCCGGTGTAAGATTCTTATAAAACGTCTCATATAATAATGCAAATAAATTTCTCGAACTTCGATTAGCTTAACCACTTTTATTCAACGCCGTACATACCGTGAAGAACCGAAGCGCGCACGTATGTATTTTTACATTGTAGACGGTTACCTACAATGTACCTGTGTGAGTAAAATTTATCATTACGTTTTCGTTTTTTTTTTATTGTTGTTTTTTTTGTGTTTGTGGCGTATTTCCAGATTTAATTGAGCAACGTTCGCGTGTAACAGTGGAACGTTAAATGTCACTTTCTCTATGCGCCTTTTCCCGCGCTTCATTGAATTTTTTGAAATAGTCTCAAATGGTATAAGAGCTATACCTTATATGTTTTTAAAAGTTTATCAGCAGTACAATTATATTACTTCCATAATATGGAAAGAGTTGTAACGTGGAATTTCTGTGTTATTTGTCACACATAAAATATTTTATGGAAAAAATAAAAGGTTCCGGAACAAAATATTATTCTGCTATTTTAAAGCAGCACGCCCCAGATTAATGCTTATTGCCATGAAAATTTTGAAAATGAAACTAAATGTATATTATTGTATAGTAAATTAAAGAAAGCAATTTACACATCATCATTTACACTTATAACCCACGTTAATTACAAAAAGAGGTCAAAACATGCAAAATATGACCTTACTTAGTTAGAAACGCAGTAGAAATATGGTTACGCATAACGAAAAATTCACCATTAATCGCTCATAACATGTAAATTATTACTTGAATCTTGAAAAGGGCTGGGAATCAAAACTGCGTCGTATCCTACAAAATGTAAACAAACGCCGCCATCTTGGAACGAAAAATGTATGTTTTTGTTTATAACTTTTTTTTGTTGGAAATGACTGAAAACCAGATATATATGTATTAACACGCTACACTATTTACCGCTTCGTTCGGTATATGTTGCTTGCACAACTATTTTGTAAAACAAAAGTTATAGCTAACTTGCATCTTGAAGCGGGGCAGAATTTTTTATGAAAATTGTGTGGATACGACGCAGTTCATATTGCTTTATCTATCGTTTTTTCCTTCAAATCAATTATATATTTGTTTCAGAGTCACTATAAACTTCGAAATATAATGTTTGCATCATTTACTAAAATTTCATTAAAAAGAGATGTTTTTCTTAAAAAATAATGATTTTTACGAATGATACGACGCAGTTGAAAATAAAATATGATACGACGCAGTTGTAATTTGGCAGTTCTTTTCAACAGGGATAATTTTTTGGCAAAATATTTTCTATTTTATGGGAATAATCACTTGCGCTAGATAAAAAAAACCCAGATCATTTGCGGTGTATAGCAATGTTCTGTTGCTTTTGATATTTAGAATACATTGTTGTCATGTCCCAATATAACATTTAATTTGAAAAGTTACATTTGCGGAAGCTACTTTCAGTTTAACATGTTACCTAATTGATCATCATATCTGAAATAATTTCTTATATTTTCCTGTATGTTCAATATTATCCCTATTTTTTTTTTTTCGCAAAAAAATATAGAAATCTATTAACTTGAAATTCATGTTGGCTAGCTACGCTCTAAGTTAACTGTGGTTCTGCATGTTTCTGAGTAATGACTGCTTTTTGTGTTTGTTTTTCAAACCTTTTTCACTCTACACATTAGCTTTACTAAGGGGCGAGGACCTCAGGTGCGCCTTTGTGCATTATTTCAGGGCAAAATGGTTGCACCTGCAAGAGAACCATCGACATTTTGAAACTAGCTTGATAGGTTTTTCCACACGAAAGAATAAAAAAGTCCCTGGTGGTTTTCGAATTCAAATCATTTGAACTGAAGTAAAAATAAACAGCTCGCCCACGGTCGGACACACCTGTCTGATTTGTTTTTTTTTAACAAAATTTGTTAACGTCAGCTGTACAAATAAGCAGCTTTTTTATTAACTTCGGGCGTGAAGTTATAAGATTATAAATATTTGAATTAATTATAAAGAGAATAACATTTAAATTTCTTATTTCGGTATGACTAGCAGAGAAATTTTCAATGTAAACAGGGGGTAATCCTCTGTAAAGTCATTTTCTGAAAACCTTTGTTTAAGTTTTCAGGCAATTCATTATCAAATAAAAATCACACTTTAGTATGAAGGTATTTAAAGATGCCATGTCTCTAGTCCGTTGAAATTCGATGCGATTAATCTGACCTTAATTTTCTGTTCAATATTGTGAAAAAATTTCTTCAAAATACTGTTGAAAGAGCATGTCTGCCTATATCTGTATCAAATTTATCGGTGCACAGCGTAAAATACCTTTGCAAAACGGACACCTTCTTTACAAAATAATCTGTAGTTGTATCATAATTATGTAACTCGATTTTGAAAATTTAAAGTTTTTTTGATGGAGAAGAATGATACTTAAGTGCAAATATAAAAAATATGTTACGTAGACCTTTCCCAACGGCGATAAAGAAATGCAATACGACAAAATCAGCGGTAAAGTTCTCGATGACTAGCGGAACGCATAACCTACTTGCAAAAATATATTGTAGCTTAACCATGTATAATATAATTTAAAAAATTTAATGTTCAGTTTCAAATAATAAAGCTCATCTGTTCTCACCGATTATTAAGAAAATGAATACAATAAAATCGGCACGTAAAAGACATAAGTAATAACGGAATTGAAATTGTTGCTAATTACAAGTAACAAAGGTAGGCATGCAATTTGCGCATAGCTCTCTTCCGACTAGCAAGAGACATTTTCAAAATTTGTAATTCTTTCTCCTTTTTTTTTTAAAAAAAAAGGTCATTCCTGATTAATACTAGTACACGGTTCAGGAGAGGTTACACTGGAATATTGAATTTTGTATCAAAAATAGAAATCACTCCCATTTCGAACTCACGGGAACAATTTTAGAAGCATGCTAAGGCAACACTGGAACACGTTGTCATATGGTTGTGCGATCACGTGTTTATTGCACAATGTATATTGCATTTGATACAGTTTTTCGGAATTTGTAGATGCTTAATAGGATAGGTACTTAAATGCGATCGAAAAATGCAGCCTTAATAGAATTGTATTACATTTCCATTTTTATGGAACCAATGAGTGACCTCTGCTTTTGACTTAAGTTGTAAACAAGAAATGTTGTTGGACGTTATTAGCATACCTAGCACATAATTTAAATAGTTTAAAAAACCAATATGCAGCCTGCAATGAAATATACAAACTGCGTCGTATCATATTTTATTTTCAACTGCGTCGTATCATTTCGTAAAAATCATTATTTTCTTGGAAAATAAACATCTCTTTTAATGAAAATTTAGTAAAATGATGCAAAATTATGTTTTGAAGTTTATGGTGAACTCTGAAAACGAGTATTTAATTGATTTGAAAGAGAAACGATAGATAAAGCAATATGAACTGCGTCGTATCCGCACAATTTCATAAAAATTCTGCTCCGCTTCGAGTTGCAAGTTCGCTATAACTTTTGTTTTACAAAATAGTTGTCTAAGCAACATATACCGAACGAAGCGGAAAATAGTGTAGCGTGTTAATACATATATCTGGTTTTCAGTCTTTTCCAACAAAAAGAGTTATTAACAAAAACATACATTTTTCGTTCCAAGATGGCGGGTTTGTTTACATTTTGTAGGATACGACGCAGTTTTGATTCCCAGCCCTGTTGAATCTTTCTACTTTTCCTGAAATCTTAGTACATTTTTTACAAGTTTGATTTATTGAAATATTTTAGCTCATCTGGAGGATTTAAGTAGGATCTGTTTAGCAAAGACTTCATGTTTAAGACATTTTGTTTAAGGGCAATTAAATACCATATTTCTTTGATACAAGGAATTTGTTTTTGGAAGAGATGTAACTTGGGTAAAATTGTAGGAAAATGAAATATAGGAAATTCTACCAAAATGTACTGAACATGAGAATGCACATGTTTGGTACGTTGCATTCACTATGACTAGTCAAGTTAAAACAGATACAAATCAAATATTAAACTTTATATACGTGTATATTACGTTCACATAAAAATTATGAAAACAGAACAAAATCTGTTTAGCATAGATTTCATGTTTGAGACATTTGTTTCGGGGAAATTTGATACCATATTTATTTGATACAAGCAACTTGAGTATGTATTTTCTTTTTAGTTCAAACAAATTTTTCGACAGAAATATAAATTAAAACACGTAAAGTTGGTTTTCTTATGGACTTTGTCGTCAATTTGCGTTACGTGTTATTCGGGATAATGACAGCCTTCTTTAGCGCCTCGGACCATATTAAAGTCATCCAGGCTATATTATCCCTTATATCCATTCAGTAGCTTGTATAACTCATTATAAACTAAACTTTAGCACCCATCTATATAACATTAAAGATATACTATGCTCATCTTTGGGTAAAATTGCAGAAAACTGAAATATAGAAAAATTATAACAAAATGTACTAAACATATCTTATTTGAATGAGAGTTCACTTATTATGTTTTGGACGTTACATTCCATATGACTAGTCAAGATAATCTGTCTTTGTTTTTTTTTTAACTGGTTGTTTTTAATGACAGGGTGTATTCATACTGTGCTTAACTTGCATTATGCTAAGCGAAGTGTAATCGGTTAGTGAACAGGTACAAATCAAATTATCTTTTCATACATTTATACATTTACTATGAATCAATGTGACCAATGGAAACTCTAAAAAATACCGTTCAGAATGTACTAGTAACGTACAACCCGGTAGTCTTTCAATATTTAAAGTCGGTTTTTTAATATTGAAACACAATCATATATTAATCACCATAAAAAGTCAATATTTTGAAGTATACTATTAATTTAACTTATATTGACTGCAATAAGTTAAGCATAATGTCACTTTAACCTAAAGAGTGTAATGTTACTCAAAAGTGGTGAATTTTAGATTTAACAAGAGCCATGTTAACATGGCCATCCCCCGCCAAATGTGTTTGCTCATTGTAAGAATGTATATGTAGTAAAGCAGAATAATTCAATCTAAAGAGGTCTTCTGGTAATAAAAACTGATGGCTGAAGTGATTACAGATGATTTGAAACCTATGTGAATACTGATGGCTTAAAATAACAAAGGGCAATAACTGAAAAATAATGCATCGTAGGTTATGATTCTTGTGTGCTGCACTCCTCCTCAATGAGATTTATCCACCTATGAAGTTTCAAGTTGATACCTCTAACACTTTTGAGATAAGGTCCGGACAAAAAGTATGAAAAATAACAAAGGGCAACAACTCAAAAATTATAAAGGGTAGAGTTATCATTCTTGTGCACAGCATTCCTCTTCAATAATATCTATCCACCTATGAGGTTTCATTTTGACATCTCAAAGACTTTTTTAGTTCCACTCAGGTGAAAATTTAGTATGAAAAATAACAAAGGGCAATAACTCAAAAATTATGAAGAGTAGAGCTATCATTCATGTGCACTGCACACCTCCTAAGTGAGATATATCCACCCATGAAGTTTCACGTTGAATATCTCAAAAGTGGCTTTTTTAGTTATGCCTCTGGACAAAAATTAAGTTTGAAAAATAACAAAGGACAACAACTAAAAAATTATGCAGGTAGAGTTATCAATTCTTGTGTGCTGCACTCCTTTTCAATATGATCTATCCACCTATTTAAGTTTCAAGAGTCGATACCTCTAACGCTTTTTGAGATAAGCTCCGGACAAAAAGTATGAAAAATAACAAAGGGCAATAACTCAAAAATTATAACGGGTTTAGTGTTATCATTCATCCATGCACAGCATTCTCTCCTCATAAAGATCTATCCACCTATGAAGTTTCATGTTGACATCTCAAAGACTTTTGAGTTATGCTCCACAGCGTGAATATCTTGATGTAAATGAAAAAAAAAGGGCAATTAACTATGATACTATATGAAAGGTGATTATCATTGCAATAAAGCACTGCAACACCTCCTGAGTTGGAGAATATTTCACCTCGCGAGTTTGAGAAGTTTTTTCATGTTTGAAATATCATCAATACGGTCTTTAGAGTTTATGCACCTGGACAAAGGAAAAATAGAAGAGTTAATTGGAAAATAAAAAGGGCGAAGACCAAATTTCTAAATTCTGCTAGGAGTGGGTTTATCATTACTTTGTAAAGCACTTGCAACCCGAGCTCAATTAGAATCCTCATCCGCCTATTAAAACTTTCAAAGTTGATTACCCCTAAATATTTTTATTGAGTATCAATGCTTCCTCGACAAAAATTGGTACAGGAACCGGACGGACGGATGGAAGGACACGGATGACGGAAGCAATCAAGACCCGGACAGCAGCCAGCGACTCTATAGTCCGCCCGCCGGCGTTTTTACAGGCGGGGGATAAAAGAAACAGTATAGAAAAAAATTTTTTCATATAAAACATGTATCAAGAATTTTAACCCTAATTGGGGAATAAAGGGAAACCCTTAAAAAATATTTTATTTTAAAAAAGGAAATTGTTTTAATTCTGTAAAAAAGTCCGATTTTGAATTTATATCAATTCCCTTTTAAACAAAATTTGATAATTTTTAAAATAAAAATATCCATAAGGTTTAGCTTGGGGTTTTTTCAAAATTCCCCCGTTGTTTTTAATGTTTAAAACAATATTTTTTAACGAATGGGAAAATCTGGGGGTGAATTAATCGTCCGGGAATTTTGGGAAAAAATTTGGATTTTTTTTCCCCAATTTCCGGTTTTTTCAAATTTTAAATGTAATATTTTTTTGAATTAAATTTTGGATTTCAAAGGGAATTTTTCATTTAAACAGGAAATAGAATTATGTTTTCATTTTTTTCGTCCTTTTAGTTTTAAATAACGGGGTTTTGTCCCTTTTGAATTTAATAAAAGGAGTTTTCCATTTATTTCACTAAAAAGGTGAGATGTGTATTATTTTTTTAATTGAAATTTCCCAAAAAAAATAACAAGTGAAATTTTAAAATACAAATAAATTTTCCCTTTAAAGTGTCCTTTTTTAGCAAACACGTCTTGGAACAATTTCAAAACAACAAAAAAATTTAAAGAGACAGTTTTTGGAAATTTTTGGAGAAAATTTTAAAAACTATTTAAGGGAAAAGAAAAAAATGTTAAAGGAAAAAAACAATTTTTAAAATTTAACCTTTATATTTTGTTGATTAAAAATAATAGTATTTCCCCCTATTTTTTTTCCCCTAAAACGGGTTTCGGGGAAAAGGGGAAAGGTCGATAGGAACATTTTTCCAGAATTTTTAAATTTGGGGTTTCTTAATTTTTCATCACCTTTTTCTTATTTTTGGGGCAATAGGTTTTATTCTTTTTGATATACAGTTTTTCTTCTTCTTCATTTTCAAGCATATCACCATCTAAACCATGATGTTTAGCAAGCAGGTATTTTTGTTTTTCATCATTTCCGAGCTCACCTCCATCTGGATCAAGATCAATTATTGTTTGTTCTTTAGATAACAGATTTTTTCCTTCTTCATTTTCAAGCATATCACCATCTAAACCATGATGTTTAGCAAGCAGGTATTTTTGTTTTTCTTCATTTCCCAGCTCATCTCCATCTGGATTAAGATCAATTATTGTTTGTTCTTTAGATAACAGATGTAATCCTTCTTCATTTTCAAGCATATCACCATCTAAACCATGATGTTTAGCAAGCAGGTATTTTTGTTTTTCTTCATTTCCCAGCTCATCTCCATCTGTATTAAGATCAATTATTGTTTGTTCTTTAGATAACAGATGTAATCCTTCTTCATTTTCAAGCATATCACCATCTAAACCATGATGTTTAGCAAGCAGGTATTTTTGTTTTTCTTCATTTCCCAGCTCATCTCCATCTGGATTAAGATCATTTATAATGTGTTCTTCAAATGAAAGTATTTTTTCTTCTTCAATTCCAGCCACCGCTTGATCTAGAGAAAGGTCGTTTAATGAAGGTTCATTTACAGGCATGTCATTTGCTTCAGAATTAACCTCTTTCTCGTTTATTTTTTAAGGGAAAAACTGGGGTTTTTAAACAAAAAGGGACTAATTTTTAAGATCCCTTTTCCCTTCCACATACCCCCCAAAAGTTTGGGGTTCGGCTTCTTCCTTATAAGGAGTTTGGGAAAAAATACACATTATAACAACTGAAATGTTTGTCATGATTTCTGTCAGCATTAATGCAAAAATGGTCTAGCAACTCTTTGTTTAAAAAACAACTTTACTGATTATTTTTACTCTATAATAAGCAACAATAATACGATAAATGGCATTAAATGCTTTAGAAGGTTACTAAATGGATTAATCTTTCTTTTTGGCTTTTCGTAAGTGCAAAGAAATTGTAGACAGATAGAATCATAGAAAATTCTTATTGTGTGATAATTACGATCAAGGAAATTTTGTCCCTTATATAAAAAGCATTTATCATTCTTTTGGCTTTTGGTTAGTGCTAAGAAATTGTAGACAGATAGAATCATAGAAAATTCTTATTGTGTGATAATTACGATCAAGGAAATTTTGTCCCTTATATAAAAAGCATTTATCATTCTTTTGGCTTTTGGTTAGTGCTAAGAAATAGCAGATGGAGAGAATCATAGAAAATTCTTATTGTGCGATAATTACGATCAAGGAAATTTTGTCCCTTATATAAAAGCATTTATCATTCTTTTGGCTTTTGGTTAGTACTAAGAAATTGTAGACAGATAGAATCATAGAAAATTCTTATTGTGTGATAATTACGATCAAGGAAATTTTGTCCATTATATAAAAGCATTTATCATTCTTTTGGCTTTTGGTAAGTGTTAAGAAATAGCAGATGGATAGAATCATAGAAAATTCTTATTGTGTGATAATTACGATCAAGGAAATTTTGTCCATTATATAAAAGCATTTATCATTCTTTTGGCTTTTGGTAAGTGCTAAGAAATAGCAGATGGATAGAATCATAGAAAATTCTTATTGTGTGATAATTGCATTTATCATTCTTTTGGCTTTTGGTTAGTGCTAAGAAATAGCAGATGGATAGAATCATAGAAAATTCTTATTGTGCGATAATTACGATCAAGGAAATTTTGTCCATTATATAAAAGCATTTATCATTCTTTTGGTTTTTGGTTAGTGCTAAGAAATAGCAGATGGATAGAATCATAGAAAATTCTTATTGTGCGATAATTACGATCAAGGAAATTTTGTCCCTTATATAAAAGCATTTATCATTCTTTTGGCTTTTGGTTAGTGCTAAGAAATAGCAGATGGATAGAATCATAGAAAATTCTTATTGTGCGATAATTACGATCAAGGAAATTTTGTCCCTTATATAAAAGCATTTATCATTCTTTTGGCTTTTGGTTAGTGCTAAGAAATAGCAGAGAGATAGAACCATAGAAAATTCTTATTGTGCGATAATTACGATCAAGAAAATTTTGTCCCTTATATAAAAGCATTTATCATTCTTTTGGCTTTTGGTAAGTGCTAAGATATAGCAGATGGATAGAATCATATTTCTATTGTGTGATAATTACGATCAAGGAAATTTTGTCCCTTATATAAAAGCATTTATCATTCTTTTGGCTTTTGGTTAGTGCTAAGAAATAGCAGATGGATAGAATCATAGAAAATTCTTATTGTGTGATAATTACGATCAAGGAAATTTTGTCCCTTATATAAAAGCATTTATCATTCTTTTGGCTTTTGGTAAGTGCTAAGAAATAGCAGATGGATAGAATCATAGAAAATTCTTATTGTGTGATAATGACGATCAAAGTTATTTTATCCCTTATCACCCAGAAAAGTGAATTGATTAGAATAACGGACATAAATTGAGGAGACAATTTACACTGCTTAGCAATATCAGTGTACCATCTGCTGGTCTGCAGGTGAGTTGTCTTAAGAAGTACCAATCAACTTTGTGTGTCTTCGTTTTTCGAATTCAAACCCTCGCTTTGTTCTTTATATTTTTGGCAAGATTCTCTTGGACTTTGTGTATATGTCTCGTTTTCTGAAGAACATTAATTTCTGGAAAATTAATAACTGAAATTTTCATAGTATAAAACATTCATTGTAAGAATCAATCCTGTTATTCTCGTTTAATTGTCAAGCATATAACGCACAATATAATTATGACGTTTTAAAATCGTTGTTTATTTAATGTTTATTTACTATACATATGATTTAAATCAATAACGAAATTAATGTTATGATTTTTAAATCAAATAATGAAAATTATGTGATGCATTTCGCATCATACTGGTTATATCTAACCATTTCGATCATATTTTTCTCAAATATCGAAACCCTTAAAACTAACTTCAAAAATGAAGTCATTTTGTTTTGTTCATCATTATCGATTGTCCTTAGTATTAAAAAACGTTTATCTTTAAATTGCCAAAATTTTGTAATCAGTGGTGATTGTGTACTTCACTAAGTAAATCATAAATTATAAACAGTCAAACTGTGCAATAATAAGAGTATGCAAGTCGTGAGATAAAAAAATACGTACTTGTCTGTGAAAACCATTTAACTTTACTAGTTTCTTTATCGTTCTTGGTGAATGTGCTCAGATTGCACATATTTATTAACCTGAATAAAGATATTAAAATATAGACAATAGACAATAAACAAAATTTAACACATACCCGTTACGATTTTGTGACACAGTATAATGGTCTTCTTTTTGACAGTAATGACAGTAAAAAAACACGTCTGTACATTTTAAGCAAACTGGTCATTTTGCATTGTTTATCTTATTTATTTTTCAGCTTATTTATTTTTCAGTGGAGTGTCTATTCTGTATGTTTATGCCAAATTAATTATATCAATTATAATTACATAAATCAATTTATATAAATTCCATTGAGCAAACTTACTTTTCTTTATGACGTAAGTAAATTAAATATACAGCTGCTGTAAGAATCAGTGCAAAGCTAACTAGAATTACTGCAACCACAAATACATTATTGCTTCTTTCTTCATCTGTAAAAAAATCATTTATAAAATTATCGTTTCAATTATCTTGTGTGAAACGGCATTAAATCATGGTATATGTGCTTCAACTGCCCGAGCAAGCATTATTTAGTATTTTTTAGGACATGATTCAATACTTGAGATGATTGTTTTGTTTGTTATATATCTTGGCTGTCAGTCCATCCAAACGGCTTTCCTGGATGCCATACCAGGAATTACCAATTTATCAGCAAGAGTTCGGACGCAAGTGAGGGAGACAAAAAGGTCATTACACTAAAAGTCCTAGATCATTTGTCATGGAGAATTTGCCTCCTCGGGGATCGAAACAGCAATGTCTTGTATCTCTCTTTTTATCTAAACTGACGGCCATTAATATTTGAGAACATCATTTTTCTTGTACTACAGCAGAGTAAGGGCTTAATCTAAAAACAATCTTCAGTCCAGGTACGATTAAAAAATTTGCATGCCTCAAAGTAATCTCGATCTAAACTGCGATCAACTAATGTTTTTTGTAATTTAACTAATATAGGGATGATTTGTTGCAATTTGCACAGTTTTATTTTATAAACATTTTCTCAACTTTGAAATAAAATGGAATGAGAAAAGAGTTGTTCATCATTTTTGGTCTCTACAATACCCGACGACATTAAAGTTTACAAAGACTTTTAATCGCACAACAATCAATAGAAAAAAAACAAAGTCAATACTACCTCGATCTGCGATCATGTATCTCCCAACGGTAAAATGTGACTCTCTTTGTTCGTTCCCATAATCTGCAACAATTTTCAGATAGCAATTTCCATTGTCACTAGCCTTGGCGGAAATTACCTCTGAGTACTGTATTTGTTGATCATTCCCGCAATCAGAATCCTTCGAACAACTTGTTATACTTGGGTTTCGGATTTTTGGGGTTATTTCTTTCTCGCGCTTGTTATGTGCCTACAATGAATGGCCGATTTTACTTATCATGGACATTCACTTAATTTTCAAACTACATTAACCTTAAACCTTGAAAAAGGAAAGCTTTCATAGTGAATATATATATATATGATCCAAAAAGAAGAAACTGATTTTTTTTCAGAATTCACCTCTGAACTTGAACGTTTACATTTAAAATAGAACGCTGTAACTATCTCACTTCATCATGGCTTGCATCTAGTTAATTTTATATGCACTAACTTTAACTGGTTTTTCACGATTATCCTGTCAGGGTAGACTACAATCTAGGATAAAAGTGATAAAAGTCACGAATGATGAATATCAACTGCTAAAATTATATTTCTTATAAAACGCTTTATCTAAAACAATTATATATTATGATGTAAGGTGAAAAGAAGAACATACATATATCTTTATCCATTTAAACGAAACTTTCGTGACATTTGAAATACAGCCAGAGATCGCTTGTATAGTCTCAGTTGTTGTATCTTCTAAAAGCAGAGGCTCGTAATCTGTAACAAAATCTAAATATTTATACATTGAAAGTCTCATATGAAAAGTAAACTTATTTCGTTATCATACTAGCTGTCATAAAAATCATGTAATTATTCTAATACTTATAAGAATCTTTTCAAAAATTATGTATTCTTTTTATCTGGTGGGGTAAATAACCTGATTGTAGCAATAGCTTGAAGTTTTTCTTAGAAACAGTCGGTCTTAAAGTCGTCTGAACGAGACAGAAGCGCATTCCATTCCAACGGTAACATAGTAAACTGCAAGTGGTTAATAAAACTATTTATGCTTTGAATAAAACTGCAGAAACTACTACATAACCCGTGTTTACGTCACTAAGATAAAAACAATTGATTTCACAAACGCTTTATTCATACGCATCAACTGCATTTCATTTAATTCATTGAATCAGAAATGAATGTTTATCATAATGAAAAAAATCATACTTTGTCAAGCGTACATAATTGAACAAATGGTATTTCAAACGAAAATAGGAAGTCATATATTTTGTACATAACGTGTAAGTCAATTCTGTTTCTAAGTAATTAATGTCTGTTTACTAAGATAATTTTGTCAAATCTATCTCCACATATGATTCTAAGAATATGACGGTCACGTGAATGAACATGCTAAAACATTTAATAAATAAAATAATATGTTTTCACAGTTGATTTCCTCCCTATAAAGATTTTTAACTGATTTTTTTGGTCACGTTTTAAGTACACTAGGTATGTAATTGGGCACAGCTTTCATATATAAATATATCAAGAAAAAGATAGATAAGAAATATGTCATGTTTCATATAAATATTGAATGTGTATGTTTAAAGACATCAAATATCGAATTCAGATAAGCAATTGTTTTGATTATTAATACCTAAGAAAAAAGGGACTGTAACGTAAATAAATAGGTTATGCTCACCTTTGACCCTAATAATTTGTGAATCAGTACTGGTTCCATCTGAACACACCAACTTTCTTCCATTATCTTTCATGGTTAACTTAGTAATTGTTAAGTTGAAGATATGATTTGCCTCATCATATGATGTAGTGTATTGATCAATGTATTTAGGGTTAATGTCACATTCCTTTCCGTTTCTTAAGCACTGAGCAATATGTACAGTTTCGTTTGAATTCTTCCAAGCAATGGCAAATGTTTTCTTCTTGAACTTGCAAGATAATGTTAGATCTCTGCCACATTCACATGAATTGTCATTTGCTAGGCTGTCTGGTACCAATAAATCAACGTTTGAACCTGAATTTAAACAAAAATATATCAATATATAAGGAGGAAAGTAATAAATAAATAAAGCAAGCGTATGAAGATAATTATTTAAGTGAATGATAAAAACAAGAAAATGGAAACAATATTTCGCGTTTTTCACAACGCTGGCGTTTTCGCAGAGACAAACTTCCGCTCAATCAAAGTGACGGCAAATTTCGTAAAAATTAAGTCGTTGGGGGAAAATCATAAATATATTTCTAATAATTCAATGTAATTTTCTTTGTTTGAGAGTAGCGAATAAGAAGAAATTTAATTTCCCTGAATGTAATGAATGACCGCTAGGTGTCGCTATTCGTATAATTTGTGTTAACCTGAGAGAGGTTAACAAGCACCTGTTGAAGCAAAGTGTTAAATACGAAGATATAAAAATTGCTCTTTCGTTAATTAAAAAAGGTTTTATATGATAAAATTCGATTTAACAAGTGCATATCATTTTGTTCAAATATTTAAACCGCATACAGAATATTTGGGTTTTAGTTGGAAAGACAATGATGGCAATGTCATATATTACAAGTTTTGAGTACTTCCTTTTGGTTTATCGTCTGCCTGTTATTTGTTCACGAAATTTTGTAGACCTCTGATCAATAAGTTTCGTGGAGAAGGAATGCTTGTTACAATGCTTTTAGATGTTTTTAAATCAACGTTGAAATTAGACGGATTTTAGTTCGTGTTCAATGTTGATGACTTGACAGCAGTTCGTGAGATTCGATTATTTTATAGCCTTAATGTTTACAAATATTTCCTCGTCAGAACTTAAGCTGTCCTCTACATACTTAATTGTTTTTCTTAATGTTTTCAAACCAGGTGAACTTGGAACGGGGATTTTTTACTATTGATTCCCCTTTGGCTTTTTGTTGGGTTTTGCTTCAGACACATTTGATTTTGACTAGGCTTGCCTCATACTACTTTGCTTAGAATGTTCCTTATTTTTTCACAGCGTCCAGATTCACATAAGTATTTGCGACAAGCAGCATTCCAAATAATTTGAAAAGCCAAAACAACTGATTTCAAATTGCTAAGGCAGTTGTGAACACTGGAATGGCAACAAAAATAAAAGTTTGTTTCGGGAATTCGCCTATTCAATAAGACCCAATGATACATGGGACGTATGTCCATCATATAGGCCAGACAATGACTACTAGTATTCTTATCTCTAGTAGATAGATACATGTATTTTAGGAATGGACACTGCATATATTTGCAGAAGATCTGTTAGACCAACCATTGTACGTCAGGGTTCCATCAGCACCTGGACTGGGACTATCAATAAAGTTATCTAGCAATCTTACACCTTGGTAGACAAAGAAAAGTGAAATTAGTTTACCTATGGCACAAACACAGCCAATAAGGGTAGTCATTTTAACCTTGCCAGATATAACTGCTTTTGTTTTGTTGTATATATCAGCAGCATCTTTTGGTAGTACGATGAATGTTCTGGAATCAGGGCTTTTCCATATACATGATATATTTCTTCAAGGTTGCATTTTACAAGAATATATTTTGTCTTGTTGCACTTTTAGCTCGAGAAATATGTAGTGCAAGAGGTTTCTTAAGTCAGGCCATCGTGCAAGGAAATTATTCTGAAGCCATTAAGCTATAAGAGATTTATTATCTTTACTTCTCAACAAAAGATGAATAGCATATTAATCAGTTGCAAAGTTCATGGTTTCTTGTAACCAAATTTAGCCATTGTTTGTTTATGACTTGCTTATAATCCTGTGCCATTTTTTAGAATAATATAAAATCAGATTATAACAGCTTAAAGATTCGCACTATTTCCCTCCAAAACAAGCATCCTATGTGAATTTTAATTCCACATGGCAGGCCATACAATGAACAATTATACTTTGTGACAATATCTTAATCAGGTGTTGGCAAATTAAAATGTTTCCCAGCAGGGTTTACATATATTTAACAAAATGAAGCTGATACCATTTTCATTTATAATATAGTGATAAACATAAAAAAGAAAATCAACTGACTTCAAACTAATATCTAGACAAGATGGCTTGTTAATGTCTTTTATTAATCTGTGAATTATATAAAACATTCTTTAAACCTCTTCTGTGTAAAATCAGCTGTTTTTTGTTTACATTCTCTCTGCAGTAAACACTGCATGTTATTTTTAGCTCAAGGTTTATAACAAAGAGTTTACTACACCCACAAATACTTGCTTCCGCGAAACATGATAGGATAATCAAATGGGCAGACAGCAGTTCAAGCGTCGACAGCTGTACCAGTATATACATGTCGGCGCAGGAAACACAATTGACGGACGGTAAGTATTCATCTTTTTTTAACATATCCCAACTGTGTTCGAGTAAATCAATGTTATGGATTCGTAGTCAACATCCAAAGGTACATACTAACACATTTCTGGCCCTGTGCAAGCTTTACTTCACGTGAATTTTGACTGAAAATAACCTCACTATCCGATGAGATGCGGCATTATTTTAAGTCACAAAAACTTATATTGTCTCATGATAATAATTCCTTTTATCATAAGATTCGTAAACGTCAACATTTCGTCATTTAATATTCCAAACCATACCATCAAAAATGCTTTTCTGTTAAAGTTATAGGGTATTTAAGTTTCAGTGTCATCAAAATTTTAGTAACGTCATCAGCCGTTCGCCTCTTTTTATTGATAACGTCGACAGCCATTCACACGGGAGAGGAAGTGTTACACGAGGGATGGAGTTCTTATGATAACTTGTCAAGGAGTTCTTGTGATAACTGTCACGGAGTTCGTCGGAAAACTATTGTATATACTGCAAAAACACTCGTCAAAAATGGTAATTTTCATCTTTAAAAAGTGAGTTTTAGGTGCTAAATTAAACTTTAATGATTAAGCTTGCCTTACATATTGTATTATGTGTCAAAAACTAATTCATAGTCCATTTTTCATCGCCTCTTGCTTAAAATCTGGTAGTTTTGAGTAAAATTTCCAAATTATTTGCCAATTCGCAAGTATTGACCTGTTTATTTCAAGTCTTCATCCTTGCCATACATAATTACCTAATTATAATGCAAAATTGCAAACATAAAGCCCCGGCTAACAAATTTATACCCGATTTTTCAAATGTCCCGGAGTTCTTGTGATAACTCAAAATATGTCCTGGAGTTCTTATGATAACTTTTGTTACTGCCAATGTGTTTCTTGTGCTAAATCACGGCACGTTTTAGCGTGTTTTTATTATTCAGTACGGTTGTAAATTATAATGAAATGTAGAACGCTCATATTTTGCACAAAAAAGAGGATTTATAATGTTGATTTTGAGTGTATTTTAGTTAAAGAGATATTACTGAGATATCTTATCCCCGTTTCTTTTGTATGGTATTTTTGCTGACGCAGATATCGTAGACTGGAAAAAGGATTGATGTAGAGCATTGACTTTCATGATAAAATGCGCTCAAGTATGGTGTCTTCATGTACATTTTTCTGTCGATGATTGATGGGTATTTCCCTAATGTAATCTTAGTGACAGAAACTCTGTTTATTTTGCTGTAATTGATAACAAAAATATATTTTAGTCAAACTTATTTCGCTCGAACCCGAGGGACTTGCAAATTTGTTCGAGAGATCGGTAGTTATAGAGCAAACCGCAGTTGAGTTTTTATCATACTGTCATACTTTTTGGAAACATAGGTTTTGAGTAATTATCCTGATTTTATACAGGAACTTCATCCCTTGTGTAACACTTCTTCCCCCGTGATTCAACAGCAAGAATGAAAAACGCTTAAAGCCGTTCAAGGAAACAATTTTCAGTGATTTTGTGCTACAGTTACTAGGAAAGAGTAATACTTTTTTGTTCATTTAATATATTACTTTATTCACGATACTTTCTAATAGACGTCATGCTTACGAAATCCATCTACTCTTCAATTATTTCTAAATTTTCAACCATAATAAATGATTTATTTTACAGCATGTTAATTAATTTAAAGTATGATTACTAGTTAGTTAGTTAGTTAGTTAGTTAGTTAGTTAGTTAGTTAGTTAGTTAGTTAGTTAGTTAGTTAGTCAGTTAGTCAGTTAGTTAGTCAGTTAGTTAGTAAGTGTTTTCCTGAGTTCTCTTGACGGGCTATTAGTTGTTGTATCTCACCAGAGAGACCTTTATCTCCAAGTGTTATTATAAATAATGGCAAATAGTGAACATGCCCCATGCAGTGAATGGCTGTGTAACCCGAGAAATGAAGTGCATGGATAAAAAATGCGGAGCCATGTTTGCATTCTCACAAAGTGGTCACATTTTATAGGATATACATATTCAGAATATGGTACAAAAGAGAACGAACATCAAATCAGTCAGCTATTTGATTTGTATATGCGAGGGATATGCAACATACATACATACATACATACATACATACATACATACATACATACATACATACATACATACATACATACATACATGCATACCCTACCCTACCCTACCCTACCCTACCCTACATACATACATATATTGAATACGGAAAAAAATATGTGGTAGATATCTTTTTTAAAATTAAAGTGTTTTTATTCTCTAAAGCGCTTTTATTGGATAGTGCAATAGAAATAATAATCATTCTTAAAATTTATTTTTATGCTTTAAATTAATCATTTTATATGGCAGACATCTCGGGTTACACAGCCATTCACTGCATGGGACATGTCTACTATATGCCATTATTTGAAATAACACTTGATGGATCCTTTATTCATAAGACTTAATATTCGTATTAAGCGTTAAATTTGCCTTAACCTAATTTGAATTTAACATTTCAATAACATATTTATAGATCTTGCTTCCTTTTTATATTGCAAAAGAGTGCGATAAATGGAGATAAAGGTCTCTCCACTAAGATACAACAAATAATAACCCGTCAAGAGAACTCAGGAACTAAACTTACTTACTTTCTTACTTTACTTTACTTTACTTTACACTTTACTTTACTTTACTTTACACTTCACTTCACTTCACTTTACTTTACTTTACTTTTACTTGACTTTACTTGACTTTACTTTACTTTACTTTACTTAACTTACTAACTTACTTACTTACTAATTAACTGACTAACTAACTAACTAGCTAACTAACTAACTAACTAACTAACTAACTAACTAACTAATACTCATACTTTAAATTAATTTACACGCTGTAAAATAAATTATTTATTATGGTGGAAAATTTAGAAATTATTGAAGAGTATATGAATTTCGTAAGCATGACGTCTATTAGAAAGTATCATGAATAAATTAATATTTTAAATAAACCAAAAAAAATTACTCTTTCCTAGTTACTGTAGCACAAAAGCGTTGAAAATTGTTTCCTTGAACGGCTTTAAGCGTTATTCATTCTTGCTGTTAAAAGGCTATCGATGTTATCATTAAAAGAGGCGAACGGCTGATGATGTAACTTAAATTTTGATGACACTCAAACTTAAATACCCTATAACTTTAACAAAAAAGCATTTTTGATGGTATGGTTTGGAATATTTAATGACGAAATGTTGACGTTTACGAACCTTATGATAAAAGGAATTATTATCATGAGAAAATATAAGTTTTTGTGACTTAAAAAATGACGCATCTCATCGGATAGTGATATTATTTTCAGTCAAAATTCACGTGAAGTAACGCTTGCATAGGGCCAGAAATGTGTTACTATGTACCTTTGGATGTTGACTACGAATCCATAACATTGATTTACTCGAACACAATTGGGATATGTTAAAAACCGTCCGTCAATTGTGTTTCCTGCGCCGACATGTATAAACTGGTACAGCTGTCGACGCTTGAACTGCTGTCTGCCCATTTGATTTATCAGTGATACTGTGACAAGCCATGTAATTATACACTGGCCAGAGATAGGAATTTATGGGGGGAAACTGAAAGTGATGTATAAAAAATAAATCAACAGTTTCTTTTTATTTCGCATAATACTGACTCAAAGTGTAAAGATTTTTATTTTCTATTGTTACATTAAAAATATCAGAAATATCTTTCTACAGGCATTCAAATAAAAAGAACAAGAAAAGCATTGATGCAAAGCATCAAAGGCGACGCCAAAAAAATTTGATCAAGTGTTGCACCTAAATACTTAACAAAAGATGTGTACTTTATAGCAGTACCATTACATGTGACAATGAGGCTAGGCCTAGTTTAAAGAATAGACTCTGTCTTGCCAAGATGCAAAGACAATTTATAGTCAATTAACCAATCACTAATAAGACTCATGCCATAAGAGAGAATTTCTTCAGATTTATTTTACCAGATACAAGGATACCTGAGTCATCAGCATATAATAAAAGCTTATTGCTTAGGGTTGCAGACATGTCATTGACATATATAAGACATAAAAGAGGATCTAAAATGAACCTCAGGGGGACACCATAGGTACTCGGAGCAGTAGTAGAATGAGTACCGCTAACCGGCGTCGCCAATAATTAATATACGAGTGACATTAAAAAGGCCTGACATATAAAAGGTCGGAATCAGACAGCCACACGAGAGTACTTTACTGTTACGATGATTGTCTATTTCACTGCACCGACATTTGAAAACGGATTTACAAAAAAAAAATAATAATGATATAAATGATGAATGAAATTTAAATATTCTATGAATATGGCAATATTGACAATCTCAGCAATATTTTGTACATAAAATTGTAATAAATTTACTTCACGTGTTGAGCGAATTGTAATGCCCGTAGTACATTACCCGTAAAAACAAATTGTCCGCCAATAAATTTGAATGAACAACCCAATAAATCTTAAATATTGTTTCTTTGATCATCTGTGAATAACTTACATCGGCTTTTTTTTAAATCGAATTTATTATGTGACCGTAATAATAAATTTCAAGTACCTGCTTTTTATATAAAAAAAATAAAATTTACCGCGGATTTCGTCAAGTTAATTTTTGTATTTTCTGATCGAAGATCAGGAAATACAAAGCTGGCATTCAATCTCTGACACAGCGGGTAAACGGCAAACCTAACAACAAGAAGTTCTCAAAGCAGCTTAAAACTAGCGATTTAAAAGAAAGAAATAATTTTGTTTTGCTACAAGTATCCAACAAATTACGACACATTCAAAGTTTAAAAGTAGCGTTTGCTTATAGAATTGTCAATAAATGCACAATCACAAATTACGCGGATGAATATGATTTTGATCAATGAAAATGCTATTTTCAGAGATGTCGATTACCGAATACTACACAAATAAATCTGACTGTCGAGTAGTGGAATATATAGATTCTACATGTCGGACTGTTTTGGCGAGAAGATTTTCGCTAAATTATTTACATAAATTTTAAACAACAGGTTTATCGTGAATAAAATACCTCAACATTAATAAGGATTACAAACCCGAAATACAATGGAAATTCTAAATTTAGAATTACTTAATTTTAACCAAGCTCTGTTCCTATAACTTCTCAGTAACGCGCTCGTTTAGTGTGTGAGACGCCTGGGGTTCAAATCCCAGTCGAAGCAACATTTTTTTTTTAAATTAAAGTGTCTTTATTAAGGAAGTAGCCATGATATGCAAGGATAAAGTGTGGCTGTCATAAAAAATGAACATAAATGATTTTTGATGCAACTCAAGTTATGCAAAATTCCGTATGTATCAAGCTCTGGTGCCCTGCAAGATGAATTATAGCGCATTAAAATTAACTTATACAGGAAAATACATACAGATATACAGTACGATTTAGATTGCAAAGATCAGAAAATACCACAGAGCTTGCAGCCCTTTGATTTAATTGTCGTTGCGGACAGATAGTCTGTATTTTAAAAAAAATAAATTAGATATTTGTATTAGACAAGTATTTTTCTTCAAAATAAACTAAAAATTTGCAAAATCGAATAATAAGTGGAAAAGCTATATGGTATTTTGTAAAGTAGATATCCGCCGGTAAATTCTCGATCGATGTACCTTTATCGGGTGCGCGACTAGGTATTTAAGCATTTATATAGGGTAAACTGGGAGTGTCTGATGATCCCCGTGATATATTGTCAAATATTGACATGTCATTATATAGAATAATCAATTATATAAACAACTTACCAAAAACTGGACAAATCCAGAGAAAACAACAAAGTATAAACGTATCCATATATTATATCGTAGTACTTTTACTACTTTAAGTGTGTAACTTTAACAAATGTATGAAATGAATGTCTATTAAGCGCATGCGCAAAATTGTGTTCTAGTTTTAGTATTTACAGCTCATTTCTATTTAATTTATTCAAACTATTTGCTTTAAAAAATAAAAAGGCATTTTTCAATAAAGTTTATACAATTCTTTGGCATCTCTGTGGTTTTAATGTTAGTTTTCGCAATAAAAAATAGGTTATAAAACATTTCAAAGCTAGCTCCGATATTATTGTACATCCGGGCATCAGATTTCTCCGACCCCTATGTTCTGTTAAAAGTACTCAATTGGTTATAGATTTGTAGACAGTAAATATAATTATATTGAATTGATACCTTGTAATATAGTCTATGTTATATTGATCTGATAAATTATGAGATTAAATCTTTTCGCAGATCGGAGTATATGATTTAAATTGAACATAAATCCGGAGTATTCTGAATCGAAAATGTATTTACATAGAAACACGTGTTTTTGATCGGTTTCAACTGGCTGTTGTAAACTAATGTATTTACGGACATTTTATCCCCAGTCTGGATATTTCATGGACGATTTACTTCCCAAATATTAAATTACACTGATTTAATCATTTTCTCCAAATCTAGTATACTAGTATACTCTAGCTTGTCTATAGCAAAAACTCTTCAAAACCCTAATGAGAACTATATTGATGAAAGGAGGCCAGAAACAAAAGGCAGTTATTCATTTCCTAAATTCCAAACACCGTGATACATCTGTCAATTTTATCCGTGACATAATATTCATATACTTACAGTTCATTACTCAGTTTATTGAGTTTCTTTTTGGCGTGTGTATTGATAGATTTACATTAACTAAGTTTTGTTCTTTGATGCTTGTTTATCAATTTCAAATGTCATTACTTCACCTAAATCGTAAATAGTACATAACCGTAATGACTTAGAACTTCGTTTAGTTAATTAACTTGTGCCACGTTCATACATCTTTACTTGCGTCTGTTTCCGCGCCTTGGTGAAGAAAATCAAAGATCAATAAACTATTAGATTTTTTAGTTACGTGTTATAAAATATTAAATATAAAGAATTTTCTAAGATTTTTTGTGATTTTACTACATATCTCACATAAACATGCGAAATTAAACATAGCCACAGATATTTCGTATTGCATTTGTTCATTTCACATGTATAGCCCATATATATTTACTCTCATTCAAATAACCTCTATCCACACCACCTTACGTCCAGTAGAATTCAACAGTTATTTATAATAGTGACATTATAAAACTACAAACGCCCAAATTGTATTAATACAGCGCCGTGACCGTGTGAATTTTAATGTTACTCTGTGAATACGTGCGCCCTCAACGAGAAAGGAAAGGAGCACCAAATATTTAAATATAAGGGGATCAGAGGTTACTGAGAGGTTACAAAGCCAGCGTTTAACAGCCTTGTTGCTGCCAAAAGTCTAAATTTAAAAGTAGGCAATGTCTCATTTTTTTCATAAACAGTACAACGGTCATTTAACAAGAACATTATCAAAATTACCACAGACACGACAATTTGATATGCTATGCTGAAATATATCATCAAGGGTAGGAAAAACATGTATGCTATTTTAAGATGTTCCATATGTTGTATATTGAGATATTTCAGATTTTTAACTGATATGAGGGGGAAACTATAATACACGGGCATATAAAAATATAATATTTAAATCTGTTTCACTGCTGACAGAAATGAAAAACATTCAATTAACCTGAATGGGCACTACCAGGAACTGAAAAATGTAACAACATAGCTCTGTTGCATTCCTTAAAGGACACCTGTATAAAAATCTTCTTTTTTTCTTTGAAAATATAAGGTACATATTTGTTATTAAATTAGCCTTATTCAGCCGATAGGTACTTAAAATATTAATTTACTTACGATATAATATTTTTTTCCTTAAAGATTTGAGAGGTACAGATATCTTGGGGAAAACTTACTGGGGCGTGGACCCACGACCCCTAGTTTCAATGCAGTTGTTAGAAGTTCAATCATGCTCTTCAAAGTGGAGGTTATACATTATGATTAAGTGTATACAACCTTAGTCTTTCAATGGTGCATATCATTATATCGATTTAAACAAAAGAATGACAGGATGACAGGTTTATAAAACACACGTGAGAAACTATAAAGAAATAGTCGCTCTTAAAAAATATATTCAATTGCAAATTCGACCTTGCGACAATGATATTATTAAATTAACTACTGGGTTTACGTAAGAATGCAAAATGTAATGATTTACAGCCAAACAATAGAACTGCCAAGTTGTTGCGTTTGATTTTTAACAATACAAAGAACGCTTTTCATAAAAAAGCCTAGAAATCCCTTTATACATACAGATCAAGCACTGAAAGTAAAAAAAAATAATCCAAAACACATGGTTAACTGGGAAAAATTTCTCAACTTGCAGTATTTTTTCCGAAGCTTAAAAGTATAGCATACAAGCGATTTTGATTTAAAAAAGAGGTTTATAACTTTATTATATGGCGAGTTGATTTATTTGGCCATATACACTCAGAGGCACTTATAACCCGACACTTACATTTTTCAATATAAATTGGTTATTTGTGAACGGATTTTGTTCATCTTTGGACCATACAAAATTCACATATCATACTTACCACTCAAAATTTATTTACAATTCATTGAGAAGGAAATAGAGAAAATAACAAAACAATTATGCTACTGCAAAATGAAAAATCACAGAATGGCTGTAATCATCGTAACAAAATGAAAAGTCTCTGAATCCCACTAAATCTATGCTAACCAGTTCAAGATTATACTTTGTGTGTCCTCCCATGGCTGTAACAACCTGTAAACACCTGTCTTATGTATAAGGACTTGCTCGGGTTCCAGCAACTCCTGCCTCCCAAGGCACCAGGTCTAAACATCACACTTGTGGGCTTAATTAAACAGGCGTGTGAGAAAGCGACCAGATGTCCCTCGCAATTTGATGGAACTCGAGCAAGCCCTTGTTTTGGAATGGAGAACTATGAGTACATGTAATAACGAAACAAATCAGTTATAAATGTTCTCACAGTTTCATGCTACCACTAGATGGCGGCCCCAGTCAGCACCTCAGCCATTTAACCAAAGCCAAATCTCTTCCGTATTTAATCCTTTGCATTTGCATTCTTCAAGACTTAAATTGCAGTTTTTAAATTGGAAAATTTTGACTTGTGATTTTTCTGCGATAAAAGATCTTGTAATAATTCTTCTTTGTGACATTACATGTATATTGACCTGGCATCGTATAAACAAAATATCATTAAAAGACTAAATTCACTCATACTATTAAACCCCAGTCTAGGCCCCTCCCCCTACTTGACCTGTGCGTTTATGCGTTCACTTAATTTTTCCCTAGCTACGCCCCTGAAAGATACTTACCAAAAACTGCGTTAATCCATAGAAAACAAAGAAGTAAACTCTTATCAATCGATACCATCGTGAATTAATCCTATGTGAAACGTGAATAATTTATTTTAGAAAACAATTTTTAAAATCAAGTACATGTACAATCTATTAATGGTAGGTTTTGCGCTGGCTTTATGACAGTCTGTTACAATAGCGTTTTTAAAAATTATTTTACAGGTCATTTAATTGTCGCTTCTATTGAGCGGTTTAAATCGATAATATTGTATTTATAACTACAGTAAACTATTTTCTTTATTTCTGCGCTAGACATGAACGCGTCAATCTCGGGTACAATGTATGTTTACAATATTTACAAAAATTGTTGCACTACCATTACTTTTCTTCAATCAAGGTACAATATGCGTATTAACAAAAACGCTAACCATTGTTAATGTCTGTCAAATACGGGTTGGTATCTACCTACGCATGGTATTTTTATGGAAAGCCATGGCTGTCTGATATTGTTCTTTTTCAATTTATTTAACCATTTGGATAATATATAAGTTCCCTTCGACTATATATGAATTGAAATCACCTTCTTATTTAACCGGAATCCATTATATTAATCCACAGTTACAATAAACCTACATACCGTCAGTGTATGAAACCGAGTTAGCACTATACAAGTTGATTTTCTCAATATATGATTCCAATTCTTCAATATATGGTACCAAAGTAGCCATGCATGGAACCAGATGTCCTTATATGAAACCGAATTATCAATATATTAATTCATTTTCAATATATGAAACTAATGTATCAATTTATGAAACCAAAGTAGAAATATATAAGTAGCTTAATACATTAGATGATACGAATTATTCAGTGTATATGCCGGTATGTTGATGATGTTTGGGGCCTTTGGACTCACGGTATCGAGTCGTTAAAAACATTCCACGAGCTTGGGAATAACCTTCATCCCAGAATAAAATTAGAATTAAGATATTCTACTGAAAAACTTGAGTTTCTCGACGTAATGACGAAGTTTCAGAATGGCATTTTAATAACAGACCTATACACTAAACCCACAGATAAACACCTGTACTTGCATAAATATTCGTCTCATCCGGAATCGACAAAAAAATCAATACCATATGGACTTGCCCTCCGTGCTAAGCGAATATGTACTAATGAATCGACTTACAAACAACATAGAGAACATAGAGACACATTCATTGGTGTGAACGGGGCCTCGTATAAGGTTCGAAATCAGATCACGTGCAAATCTACGAATGTTGTGTATGCAGTTTATTGTAAGCGTTGCGAACGTTTTATTTATGTTGGAGCAACCGGGGATACGTTGTACCAAATTGTTTTGTTTGATATATTTGTATATAAAATTAATTCTGCTGAAGAAGGCCGCAAGGCCGAAAGCTACGGCAAATTTTAAATAGCGTTTTTGATTATATTTATATATATATATACGCATTTATATATATCGGAGAACAAACTTTTGTCACATTTGCCCTGATGGTCATAAGAGAAACCGGTTGGCAAATAATTAAATAAGTCAAATCATGGACTGTGTTTTTTGTTTTATATATATGAGATTTTTTTCAGGCACTTGTTTTCATTTTTTGTATATGGTAAAAATGTAAAATATAATAACCGCTCCCTGACCGGTGTTCACAAATCTGATACTACGAAAACTAATCCGATCATGCGGAGGTTAATGACTACCAAATAAATATATATTAATTTTCATTGAATTACTATGCGTATATATTCAAAATATATTGACAGAACTAATATGACAAGACGGACCGATTAAATTTATAACAAGATCCACCGCCGGGCGGGGCAACGCTCGACTTTTTACTTTCTCTAAAAGCAAACAAAGGAATGTTTGAACAAAATCTTAACGTTTCCTTTTTATAAAATTAATCGGTCTATTTTGTCACATTAGTTTTGTCTATATATTTTGTATATATAAATATACTATTATATATATAAATAGAAACACGCAATTCTATAAATAGAAACACGCAATTCTATAAATTGAAAATTCTAAAAATAGATACACGTGGTGTCACTTGGTGGAGTCACGTGGAGGTGAGACGTGGTGGAGTCACGTGATGAAGTCACGTGGTGGAGTCACGTGGTGGAGTCATGTGGTGGAGTCACGTGGTGGTGTCACGTGGTGGAGTCACGTGGTGGTGTCACGTGGTGGAGTCACGTGGTGAAGTCATGTGCTGGTGGTGTCACGTGCTGGTGGTGTCACGTGGTGGATGGTGACATGTGGTGGTATCAAGGTCTTGTCCTTAAGTATGTTCTGATATAATACATGTAATATGAAGTTGATCCCTTCAATAATAGCAAAGTTACAGCCAGTTACAGCAAAAACAATGAAAAGGTCAAGGTCATTAATGAGTGAAGGTCAAGATCTGTCTGGTTATTTTTAAGTGTTATCCTTGATGATTATTTTGTTCAAGTTTGAAGACAATCCATTCAAAAATAACAAAGTTACAGCCAATAATAGCCAAAAAATGAAAATTTCAATAATTTGACCTTCATAGTCAAGGTCATTTATGAGTGAAGGTCAAGATCTGTCTGGTTATTTATAAGGGTTATCCTTGAAGATTATTATGTTCAAGTTTGAAGACAATCCATTCAAAAATAACAAAGTTACAGCCAATAATAGCCAAAAAATTAAAATTTCAATAATTTGACCTTCAAAGTCAAGGTCATTTATGAGTGAATGTCAAGGTCTGTCGGATTATTTTTAAGGGATATCCTTGAAGATTATTAAGTTAAAGTTTGAAGACAATCCATTCAAAAATAACAAAGTTACAGCCAATGAACAGCATGAACAAGCAAAATTTGGACTTTTAACCTTGAAGGTCAAGGTCATTTATGGATGAAGGTCAAGGTTAGTGTGGTGTACTGAAAGGCCTTGTCCCAAGGGTTGTTGTGGCCAAGAATGAAGACAATACACCAAGAAGAAAAAGTTATGATCCAGGTACAAGTTTGCGGACGGCAACGGCAACGCCGCCGCGACTATAGCAATACCTCTACTCTTTTTTTCAAAAAAAAAAGTCGAGCTAAAAAGGAAACGTTAAGATTTGTTCAAACATTTCTTTGTTTGCTTTTAGAAAAATTAAAAAGTCAAGCGTTGCCCCCGCCCGGCGGTGGCTTTTGTTATTCTTTAAATCAATTCATTTTTGAAGATCTTTCAGAAAAGGTATGCATCTGGCATACTGTATGCGGCGGATTTTGAGATATATTGCCACAAACTTGGTCTTTTTACTATGCGTTATATATAGGGGGAAATATTTGGTAGTCATTAACCTCCGCATGATCGGATTAGTTTTCGTAGTATCAGATTTGTGAACACCGGTCAGGGAGCGGTTATTATATTTTACATTTTTACCAGTTATTCCCCTTTGATTAAAAGGGCCAATTCTAGCGCAAAAAGCTAATTAATTTTGAATTTATACTTCGAAACTCTTTTTGTGCTATGCAAACTGCTATTTCGAATACATAATAAACAATGTCAGCATGGGACTAAAATTACCATGATTTTTGTAAAATAAATACTGAAACACTGTAAGAATAAAATGTGTGTCAAATTAATTTTAGAAAGCAAATAAAAATAAAGGTAAAATATTTGAAAGCCAGCGAATTAAATATCTAACTATAGTTTGCATGTTTACAGCCTTAGAACTGAAGTGTAAATTGAATGTTCGCATATTTCAATAAGAACTCGAGTTACGTCAGCAAGTACAACATCTTAATATTGCATAATGATTACAAGGTATTAATAATAATGTATTCATATTAATAACAATGTTTTCATAATAATAATAATGTCTTCCTATCAATAAGAATGTCTTCAAAATAATAAGAATGTCTTCATATTAATTACAATGTATTCATATTAATTAGAGTGGCGGATAATCCCTTCCATAGAAATAGCCCGGACAAAAATAAAGCATGAAAATTAAAAAAAGACAAGAAAACTCACTGGACAAGGCTATTAAGTATAAAAATTAACAAAAAGTAATAACTCAAAACTCATGAAGTACAGAGTACAAGTTTTTTGTGCACTGAACTTCTTCTCAATGAGATCCATCATCTTATGAAGTTTTAAGTCAATAGTTTCTTAAGTGTGGACAAAAATAAAGTATGAAAATTACCTAAAAAATAATGAAGTACAGAGTACAGGTTTTTTGTGCACTGCACTTCTTAATGAGTTTTATCATCCAATCAAGTTTCAAGTCCATTGCTTTTATAGTTTAGGGGAAATGACACAGACAAAAAAGTATGAAAATTAACAAAGGGCAATAACTCAAACTAGAATATCACTAAATTTGATTAATACCCCTGCAAGACTGCTTCGGAAATGAGGAAGTTACTACTAACAGAATACCTTGTAAAAGAATTGAAATAGAGTTATGGTTGTTGGCAATAATAGATAGTTGTGGTTCTTGTATGTTGCATTTCCTTTCAATGTGGATGACCATTAATGAAGTTTTATTGAATTGCTCTGAAATACGTCCAGAATAAGTTATGCTTCTTGGGCACTGCACTCCCTCTCATTGCACTTGACCATTGTATGAAGTTGCATTAAATACCAAACATTACTTTTTAAGTTATGAACCGGACAAGGAAAAGGAACAAAGGGCAACAACTCTGCAAATACTTGATATGGAGTTATGGTTATTGTACACTGTATTTCCTCTCACTGCACTTGAGCATTGTATGAAGTTGTCTTGAATTCCAACTACTAGTTTTCAAGTTATGCAGTGGACAAACAAGTAACAAAGGGCAATAACTATGTAATTAGTCCAAACAGAGTTATGGTTCTTGTGCACTGCACTTCATCTCACTGCGTTTGACTATTGTATAAAGTTTCATTGAATTCTAACCATTAATTTTCAAGTTGTGCACTGGACAATAAAAAGTAACAAAAGCCAAAACCTCTTAAATGGGTCAAGAAAGTGTTATGGTTTCTGTGCACTGCGTTCATCTCAATATACTTGACAATTGTATGAAATGGTATTGAATTCCAACCAGTAGATTTCATGTTATGCTCTGGAACAAGGAAAAGTAACAAAGGGCAACCGCTCTATAATTACTCTGGATAGAGTTACGGTTCTTGAGCACTGCATTTCCTCTTATTGTAATTGACCATTGTATGAAGTTGCGTTGAATTTGAACTATTAATGTTCAAGTTATGCACTGGACAATAAAAAGTATCAAAGGGCAATAACTCTGTGGTTAGTCAAGATGGAGTTATGGTTCTTGTACACTGCACTTTCACCCAATGTGCTTGACCTTTGTATGAAGTTGTATTGAATTCCAACCAGTTGTTTTCAAGTTATGCTCTGGATAAGAAAAGACAATGGAAAAGTAAAAAAAGGCAATAACTCTATAATTACTCTTGATATAGTTATGGTTCTTGTACATTGTACTACCTCTTATTGTGCTTGACCATTGTATGAACTTGTTTTGAATTCCAACCAGTAGAATTCAAGTTATACCCCGGACAAGGAAAAGTAACAAAGGGCAATTACTCTGTTGTTTTTCAATTTATGTTCTAATCAAGGAAAAAACAACGAAAAAGTAATAAAGGGCATTAACTCTTTTTGTAACTTTAGATAAAGTTATGGTTCTCGTGCATGGCACTTTCTGTTATTGTATTAAGTTGTTTTGAATTCCAACCAGTACTTTACATGTTATGCTCCGGACAACCGGACAAGGAAAAGTAACAAAGAGCAATAACTCTGTTATTAGTCAAGATGGAGTTGTGGTTCTTGTGCACTGCATTTGTATGAAGTTGAATTGAATTCCAACCATTAGTCTTCAAGTTATGCTCCGGACAAGGAAAAGGCCACGGACCGCTGGACCGACCGACCGACCGACTGACCGACCAACCGATCGACCGACCACCGGATGACTCCCATTGCCGACAAAGGAACCCCTATATGTCTTTAATGCGTCACAATAAAATGGGATAGCAAGCCTATCAAATGTCCCTTCTCCAAATCCCTCCAGAGGCGTGCACGTCGCGGATAAGGCACACGGCAGGTCAAGGTCAAGTCATCTTAAGTACCAGAGGTGATTGGTTGACCTGTCGTGACTAACTCTGGAGGGTGGCGCTAACAAGAGCCGTTTTATGTCAACCGCCTGTTTGCAGCCGTCACGGAACTTGATGCTTTTCCGGTATTGTCTTTCCTCCACCGAACGAAGAACAGGACTTAGGAAGATCGGCATGAAAAAGACGTCCCCGATGAGACTACTAGAGTGGACCGGCATGGACGCTGAGATCTCGGACATATGGAATTTCCGGCGCCGAGCTAAAATAAACTTAAAACAACAACAAAAATCAAATGTCAATTAGATAAGCAGATTCCCGGCAACGATTACATCCCCTAATATGAACAGTACAAAAGTGTGAATAGTGCATTGAAATAATTTGTGAATGGGTATACTGACATAAATGACCTTAGATTCCATGCAGGTTACCGTTCAAACGACAAACAGATAAGACTGCACGATCTGAATAAAAAATGGTGACTATGGTCTAGCCGATAATCGCCAGCCGATCACATATTGTTCAATTTATCGTCTAAATATTCCTTTTGCTTTGAACGCCTTGAATGTAATGTGGCCTGTTTGAATTGCCACGCACGATGTGATATCATATTGTGTTAATTGTGTATCGGTTACATTCAATGACAAACATTTTATGGATTGCGACTAATGAGGGGTCAACATCTTAGTCGGTTTGAACATACATCGAAAGTTTTACGTGGAAATTTAATCAAATAAATATACGTTATATTATGCTCTCAGATTCGTTTTTGTCGTGTAGCTTCCGCTTCTCGTGCATTGTCCTAAACAAGAATAAGACAATAATTGTTTGATTTATATGAAATAAATAATTTTAAACCAAAACGTAGATCGCCAGAAGAAACAAGAGGGCCACGATGGCCCTGGATCGCTCCCCTGACCCATCAACCGCATCCAAGCAATGTCTTAGACATGCGTCCTAGCCAAGTTTGATGATAATTGAGTCAAAAATGTGACCTCAATTGTGTGAAGGTTTTCCATATTTGGCCAATGTGACCTATTTTTTGACTGGAGATGACCCATATTCAAACTGGACCTAGAAATCATCAAAACAACTTCCTGACAAATGTCCTGGATATTTGGATAAAAACTGCAGCCACAAGAGTGTTAAAAAGATTTTTTTTTATTTTTAGCTTCTGTGACCTAGTTTTTGACCGGAGATGACCCATCTTCAAACTTGACCTAGAAATCATCAAAACAACCTTCCTGACAAATTTCCAGAATATTTGGATAAAAAACTGCAGCCACTAGAGTGTTAACAAGCTGTTTCTATTTTTAGCTTCTGTGACCTAGTGTTTGACCGGATATGATCCATCTTCGACCTTGACCTAGAAATCATCAGAACAAACTTCCTGACAAATGTCCAGAATATTTTCATCAAAACTGCAGCCAGTAGAGTGTTAAGCTTTTTTATTTTTAGCTCCTGTGACCTTGTTTCTGGCCGTAGATAATCCATCTTCGAACTTGACCTAGAAAAACGACATTCTGACAAATTTCCAGAATATTTGGATCAAAACTGCAGCCTCAGAGTGTTAACAAACTGTTTCTATTTTTAGCTCCTGTGACCTAGTTTTTGACCGGAGATGACCCATCTTTAAACTTGACCTAGAAATCATCAAAACAACCTTCCTGACAAATTTCCAGAATATCTTGATCAAAACTGAAGTCACTAGAGTGTTAACAAGCTTTTTCTTTTTTTAGCTCCTGTGACCTAGTTTTTGACAGGTAATGATCCATCTTTAAATTTGACCTAGAAATCATCAAAACAACCTTCCTGACAAATTTCCAGAATATTCGGATCAAAACTGCAGCCACTAGAGTGTAAACAAGCTTTTTTATTTTTAGCTCCTGTGACCTAGTTTTTGACCAAAGATAACCCATCTTCGAACTTGACTTAGAAATTATTAAAACAACCTTCCTGACAAATTTCCAGAATATTTGGATGAAAACTGCAGCTACTAGAGTGTTAACAAACTTTTTCTATTTTTAGCTCCTGTGACCTAGTTTTTGCCGGAGATGACCCATCTTCAAACTTGACCTAGAAATCATCAAATCAACCTTCCTGACAAATTTCTAGAATATTTGGATCAAAACTGCAACAACCTTCCTGACAAATTTCCAGAATACATGTAATTGGATCAAAACTGCAGCCACTAGAGTATTAACAAGCTTTTTCTATTTTTAGCTCCTGTGACCTAGTTTTTGACTCAAGATAACCCATCTTCGAACTCGATCTGTATTTCATTGATACAAACATTCTGACAAAGTTTGACAATGATCCGATCAAAAATGTGACTGCTAGACTGTTAACAACCCAATTGTTGACGACGAACGACGCACGACGACGGACGCCGGACATAGCCCCATCACTTTACCTCACCTTGACCACTTTGTGGTCGGATGAGCTAAAAATAGCGGATTGTTCGACAGTTTCTAAGCTTTCTCCTTTTAGATATGAATTATTTTATCTTTTTCCACATTTTCTATAAATCTTTATTTTAGTTTTCATAATATTTACAGCTAATGTCAATTTATCACACTATCTCTTATAACAACAAGGCTATATGTAAAAATTCTTCTGTTTCGACAAAAAATTTCATCTGCATATAGACCTTTTTACGACGCGGTCCGTAACTATGAAAAATCGACCGGAATAAGTTTTTTCTCGCGCATGCGCAGTCTGCGTAGGGCAAAAAAATGCTTCACCCTACATAGAAATATAGAAGAAGTTCATAGAAAATTCCGAGTTAGTTCAAGGTAAACGGTAGAAAATTATATAAAATAGCTTTCAACAAATATAGAAAAGATGACTTTATAGCTTTGTGGCGAAGAATGCCATAAAAAGGCATGGAAAAGATACTTGTTTAAGAATTTACGATCACGGACCTGACACTGAGATCATTATTTTTAAAGAAGATGTGAGCAAATGAAAAATCAACTTATTTACTGTTGAAATAGTACATTTAAAAACAAATGAAATTATATAACATGAAATCGAGATTAATTATCATTCAGAGCAGGTGATAGTGCATTTTTAGTGTTCAATATACCTGATTATATCCTTTATCCGATTTGCCTGTGATGCAAACAGAAAAATTTAAAGATACACTATGCTCAAATTTGATATCAGGACTTATTGGTAATTGCTACACAGTCTTTTTGTAAATATAAAATAAACATGTTTTGACTTCACACAAAGTAGATATTTCATGTTAAAAACTCTACACACTATAGGTGGTCACAATATGAATATATAGCGTCGTTAAAAAAACTGGTAGTTTTTTTAAGAAAAGCCCGTTTTTACTTCTTCTGTTAAAGGGAACGCGACTTCCAATTCATAGTTTGTTCATTTTTTCATTCGAATAAGACACATTCGGTGAGAATTTCATAGGTTTTATCAAATTTCTTTGATAAAAATATTTTACTTAAAGATGAGCATAGTATATCTTTAAGTTACATAAACAGATTTTAAATTTTTTTTTTTTCAAAATCTTAAGAAGTTAAGATGGGTTGTTTGGAAAAGATAAAACACCTTTTTTTCTGCTTCTTCGTAATACATGTTATTTTTGTATTTTCTGATCGCAAGATCAATAAATACATAGCTAACATCCACGGTCTAACACAAAATTTCCTAACAGACCTAACAATGCAAAGTAGTTCTCACTCAAAACTGCTTAAAAACCAGCAATTTAAAAGACAGAATAATTTTTAATGTAGGCATTTAAAGAATAACAGTGCATTGATAGTTCGGATTATTCAATAGAAATATGAGGTTACAATCACAAATTTCGCGGATGAATATCATTTTAATCAATGAAAATGCTATTTTTAGCTATGTCGATTACTGAATACTCCAGTGCGTAGTACACAAATAAATCTGACTGCCGAGTAGTGGATTATATACACGTCGGACTGTTTATCGTGAACAAAATACCTCGAAATTGATAAGGATTACAAACACGAAATGGAAATTCTCAATTTAGAATAACAATGTATTTGTTTTCATTCAGGCTACATATTACGTATTACTTCACCGTGGTGCAGGGGTATCGCGCTCGTATCGGGCTCGTTTAGGGTGTGAGAGGCCTAAGGTTCAAATCCTAGTCGAGGCAACTTTTTGTTTGAAGTGTCTTTTTTAGGGAAGTAGCCACGATATGCAACTGTCATAAAAAATGATTTTTGATGCAACTCCAGTCATGCAAAATTCCATATGTATCAATTTCAATTAAACTGTTATAGAAAAAAATATTAAAGCAGTCGCTGTGTAAGATGAATTATAGTATATAAAAATAAACTTATGTAGGAAAATACATACAGATAGTCAGTAAAAGATCAGAAAATACCACAGAGCTTGCAGCCCTTTGATTAATAATACACGTCACACAATTTTTCTCTTCTCAAAATCCATAAACATTGATCGGTATATTTAAAAGTTATATGAATTACCATTTTAATAAGTGTAACTGATTAACTATATCATGATATTTAAACGTCCCGGTTGAATGAACACACGTTCGCGTGACCAATTCAGTTATTCAAAGGAAGTGTACAATACAAATTGTGTAATATTACGTAATACAGGGGTAATAAAAAATTTTCTTTTACACCCTGCTGTTGCAATTTAAATTACTGATGGAAAAGTCGTTTTTGATACCTTAAACAAAGACATGTGTGTGCCCGTTTTGACCATTGTATTATTACTCCCGCACATATTCGTAGATCTGTTAAAAAATAAATTCACGTTTTCAGTTCTTACCGCCTTAAGTCATCCGAAAATTAATATTATTTGGGTGACAGAACATGAAATCGCATCTATTAAAGCCTTAAAGTATGATAAACTGTAGACATCGTTATTGCTTTTTGCCCTACGCAGAATGCGCATGCGCGAAATGCAACGTTCGTTGCTATGGAAAATCGTACTGTAAAAAGGTCTATAAAAGTGTAAACAATTTTTAAAAAAACACAAATCAACACCTTCAAAACCATTTAGAACAAATCCTCTATATCATAAGATTAACAATAATTAACATGTTTGATGTACAGGGGATGTTTAGTAAAAAATCACAAACATCAAAAAGCAACAATATACAGAATAATACAAAGAACATAACAATATTTTAAGCATATTTTGTGTTTTGATTAAAAGATTTTCCATAAAAACCAGTTTTGTTCTATAACGAAAAAGAAAAGAAATGATCGATGGATATTACTTATAAAACATAGTGCTTAGTAAGGTAAGTCAAATGTGGTGAAGATATACATTGATAAGTTTTGATATCTTTGTCACTTTCTAAATTAATAAATGCAATATTTATAACTATATTGATCTTTTCAAATATTTTTAGATATGGAAACAAGTCTACGTGATGAAACACATAGTCGTAACAATGAAATTCTAAGGTTTCCAACATTAATACAATTAAAAATTTCTGAAGTTAAAAATCTGTCGTTAAACACAATATTTATCTGACCTATGTTGTCAATTATTCAGATCGTTATAGTGGCTGTTGGGGTGGTCACACCATTAAACACAAGATCATGCTCTGGTTGAGTCGTGCAACTTAGAAAACTAATTTTGAACAAATAAGTCATTTTCACTTTGATAAAATATATTCATTTCCTTAACTGCATCATAACACCAAAGTGACTGTCACAAATCTCTTAATCTTTTACTCATGTTAAGTTTTATATCTAATTATCTGTACAATAAATCATAAATTATTCTGGTTCTTTTTTTCAAGCTGTATCTTTTTAGCAAATATTTTATGTAACCCATTAAATTATTTTACATTTTAAACTTATAACTCCCTTCTTGTTTCCTCTGAGTTTGCACTCTAATGCCAAACTGCATTAAACAAAAATTCAAATGTACTCTTATTTACAAAAATCATAAACACTTCTTACCTCTTAAGCATGGTTCATTGATTCTTTTATTTCCTCCAGTCATGAAGAGCAGAACATTAAATATATACAACATGTACAATCATCTCTTAACAGTATTGCAATTAACAACAATTAACATTTTGATGTATAGTGCATGTATTGTGAAATGAAACAAAACACAACAATACAGAACAATACAAGGAAATTTACAATATTGTAAGCATATGTGGCGTTTTGATTTAAAGTTTGTCCATAAAAACAGCCTTGTCCGAAAACGAAAAAGAAAAAAATGATTGATGGATATTACAAGTGTACCAATAGCACAACACCGCTGCTGTTATAAGTCAATGTCACTAATATTACTTGATCCAAAACTGTCATGTCGAAATCGAAACACAATACGTTTACGTAAGATTGTATCTTGATAGGATACTTAGAGAGTAGCAAGTTTTTAATATGATTTTGTTATATATTTGACCATTATTAAACATTTATAGTTTTGTTTTAAATGAAAAGGTATTTTAAACACATATTATCAGAATAAATGTACATTTGTACATACATGTATTTACATAATCACTTATATCACGCCCAACACATTGTAAATGTTTTAAAATTTTATACTGGACCTCACATTGATTTTATAGCGGCATTCAATTAATTTAAATCATAAAACTAACTAGTCAAAAGCCTGAGCAAATACTATAAATCATCATAAAGTTTTTATTATGAATAATAAATATTGCATATTTAAAAAATGTATATCTATTTATGCCGGATATTGTTTCTAAATATGCTATCAAATAGTGATTAATACTGATGTCTGCGTGATATTTGATGGGCCATTTAAGCTATGAAGTTATATAGTATATATCAAAATGTGTCCTGTTTAAAAATATGTCAAAGCTTTCCATGTAACAAAGTAGTTGACATAGACATGTATAATAAAATAAGTAGAAAAGAAAAGTATATATAATGCAAATAATCTTCTCAAACATTGATTTGCTTAAACAGAACCGAAGCGCGCACATATGTATTTTTACATCGTAAACGGTTACCTGACGTTTGTGCATTTAATTTTGTTTTATGGCATATCAAATTCAAAAATTAGGTACACAGCTATTATTACTTGATATCTGAATTTCATTTTATTGCGCAACGTTCATGTAGTTTAACGTTTTACGTCATCTCTTTGTGCACCTACTACAAGCGCTACTTTGAATTGTTTGAAACAGTCTTAAAGGGTATCAGAGCCATATCTTATGATTTGTTTTAACAAAGTTTATCAACAGTCAAATAATATTGCTTCCAAAATATCGAAAGAGTTGTAACATGGAATTGCTCTGTTATTTACCGCACACATATATTTTATGAAAACAGAAAAAAAAGTGTCGGATTTATTTGAGAGCAATTAATTATCTTAATTCTTTGATACAAGCAATTTGAGCGTATTCTTTTTTCACAGTCAAACAATTTTTTTCGGCAGATATAATTTAATACACGTTAAGATGTTGGGTTTTCTAATAGACTTGTTGTCATTTTGCGTTATTATAAATTCGTTATAGAAGTTGTTGACGTAATATATGCGAGAATATAGCCTTGCTGACATAAATATAACCCTCGACTAGCGCCTCGGATCATGTTTATGTTATTCAGGCTATATTCTCCAATATGCCCCGTCCGTAACTTGTATAACTTATTATATACATTAGCATCTGCTTTAAAAAGACACGAACATAACAATAAAGATATACTATGCTCATCTATAAGTAAATATAAATATAGGAAATTCTAAAAAATGTACTGAGTGTGTCTTATTTGAATAAGAGAATGCATAAACTATATTTGGGACGTTGACTAGTCAAGTCAATCTGTTGAATTGTTTTTCAACTGCCTGTTTTTGTTGAAAGGATGTATTTATACTGTGTTAAACTTACATTATACTTAGCGAATTGTAAATGGTATTTTAAAAGATTTTTATGGTGACATATTCATGAAAAAATATTTATTAATGTTTGTGCTTTTAAAAAAAAAACACACACAAAAAAAGCCTTTATTATAAAAAGACTGCTCCAATCTTTTTAATAATTGTACGTTACTTTTACATTGTGATTAATATTTAGAGAAATTTACATTGGTCACATTGTTTGTCGTAAAATATAAACGTATGAAAAGTTAATTTGATTTGTGCCTGTTCACTCTTACCATTACAATTCGCTATTTTTGAACATATTTGATAAGTTTAGAATATCTCCAATTCAGCTATATTATTATTTAATTAACATATAACAATCTGATTACAAGACAATACTTCATTTAAACAGCAATATAAAAATCAAAATAGGGTATATGTGAATGTTATCATTACTATTTTTTTCCAATACAAAGCAAGTAAATATTTTATACGAATAATTAATTAAGAATCCTTTATTAAAGAAACAAAATCTGTTCTAAGGTCAATTATGGTTTGTTCTTTATATAACATATTTTTTTCTTCTTCATTTTCAAGCATATCATCATCTAAATCATGTTATTATGCAAGCAGGTATTTTATGTTTTTCATCATGTCTGAGGTCACCTCCATCTGTAATTAAGATCAAGTCTTGTTTGTTCTTTAGATGCCAGATTGTTTTCTTCTTCAATTTCGGGAATATCTTGACCTAGGAAACTGTCGTTTGCTGTAGGTTCGATAGCAGACAAGTCGTGTTCCTCATCATTTGTTGGTATATCAACAAAAAAATAGTGGAGTTTAGCAAGCAAATTTTTTTGTTTTCTATCATTTTCGACAACATCTCTATCTGGATTAAGATCAATGCTGGTTTGTCCTTTAGAGGAGAGACCGTTTTTTTCTTCAATTTTGGGCACAGTTTGACAGTGAGAATTGTCGTTTTCTTTAGTTTCGTTTGAAGTCATGTCATTTGCTTCAGAAATAACCTCTTCCTCCTTATGATCTTCTATTCCATTATACCCTAGACTTTGTATTTCGTCTTCTTTCCTAAAAGATTTTTGAATAAAAACTCATTATAACAACTGAAATGTTGTCATGACTTCTGTCAGCATTTAAACAAAATTGGTCTTGCAACTCTGGGTTAAAAAAAAACTGTTGAATATTTGGTTTTTGGTAAGTGTTAAAAAATAACTGAGAGATAGAATTATAGGAAACATTATTTTTGTGCGATAATTACTATCAAATATATGAAAAACAAGATCAACAAGGAAGGGCGGCGTTCAATGAACGCAACCCCGACAGGAAAACTGTGAAATTATATTTTGATACTTTTCGCTGTGAAATTATCAAATATGATTTTAGTGGATAAACCCATTCAAAAGCATAAAAAAAAATTTTTCAACTTATTCAATAAATACTGTATTGAACCTACAATATTCAAAATATTTTTTTCTTATATTATCTTTCTTTTTGCTTTTACCTTTCAATATCCACTAGCATAATTATTCAAGTATCTTTTTTAGAAGCATTTCTAAATATTCTATAGTAGTAGCAGTGAAAAAGTGATTACAAATCTAAATCTTATTTTTCAATTTAGAAAAAGACTTAACAAATGCTTTAAAATAGTTTTGAAAAATCATTGGAACGTTCCAATGGCCGTAGAAAACACGTCTACGGATTAAAAATACCTTTTAAACAAACTGGCTGTTTGTCTTATTTGATTTTTCATTGGAGTGTCTATTATGACCTAATGATTATATAATTATTTATTACAATAATTAATTTATAAAAGATTCATTGAGCAAACTTACTTTTTTTGGTGACGTAAGTAAATGAAATATATAGCTGATGCAAAAATCAGTAAAAAGGCAGGTACAATTACTGCAACCACAATTACAGCATTGCTTCTTTCTTCATCTGCAAAATAACATTTAATCGTTTCCATTCCCTTGTGTGAAACTGCCTTAATCAATTAAAGAATTGTATTTGCGCTTTAACCGCTATCTCAATCATTAGTCAGTGCATGAGTCAGTAACTGAGTAGCTAGCTTGTTTTTTTTTATCTGTTTTAACCCGATTTTAAATTGTTTAGGGCATATATCGGAGATCATATCACCTAACCAGATAACTTACCAATAACAAGAAATAAATTCATAGTATTGCAAGGAAGACATGAATGAAATTAAATCTTGTGAGTTCTTAGTTTGTATTAAAGTAATGTGTTAAGTTTCCTTACCTAGTAAGGAAATTATGTTAATACAACAGATAATCAAAAGAAATATGTTAATACAACAGATAATCAAAAGATGAAAATGCATAACTAATGTTTCAACTTTTCAAAGAAATAAAGAACTTATAGTGAAAAAGAACTTACTGCGTCAAAACATTAACCAGAAATTTGGACGCAGTCACAGACTTTAGGTGAGTAGGACAACTCTCACTATATTCCTAATGATGTGTATAATCTCCAAACAGCCTTCTTTTTTTCTTATTTCGAGTTTCATAAAAATATTTTTAGTAATTTTTGAGTTAATACAAACGTTGTTATATTTGTTATATTTTAGGTCAATATGTTGCCACAGCTACCAAAATTTCCATAGGAAGACAAACAAGAGGGCCATGATGGCCCTGAGGTCGCTCACCTGTATATATAGCCCCCCCCCGGGCCAATTTTTACCCAAGGGCTTTTATTTGTTTATTTGAACAGGCTTGGTAGACACCCATAAGAAGATGTTTCATGCTAAACATCTAAGTTCTAGCTCATTGGGTTTTTTAAAAGAAGATTTTTTAAGTTTTTACTATACACATATAGTTAAAAACAATAACACCCCTGGGGCAGGGCCAGTTTTGACCTCCGGGCTTTTATTTGAACAAACTTTGACTAAAAGATGTTTCATGCTTAATATCTAAACTCTAGCTATTTGGGTTTTTTCAAAGAAGATTTTTAAGTTTTTGCTATACACAAAAAAGTAAAATCAATGACCCCCGGGGCAGGGCCAATTTTGACCCCGGGGCTTTTATTTTAACAAACTTTGTAGACACTGATTAGAAGATGTTTCATGCTTAATATCTAAACTCTAGCTATATTGGTTTTTTCAAAGAAGATTTTTAAGTTTTTGCCATACACATATAAGGAAAATCAATGACCCCCGGGGCGGGGCCAATTTTGACCCCAGGGCTTTTATTTGAACAAATTTGGTAGACACCCATTAGAACATGTTTCATGCTAAATATCTTAGCTCTAGCTCTTTGGGTTCTTTAAAAGAAGATTTTTTAAGTTTTTACTATATGCAAATAGGGAAAATAAATGACCCCCTGGGGCGGGGCCAATTTTGACCCCAGGGCTTTTATTTGAACAAACTTGGTAGACACTCACAAGAAGATGTTTCATGCCAAATATCTTAGCTCTAGCTCTTTGGGTTCTTTAAAAGAAGATTTTTTAAGTTTTTACTATATGCATATAGGGAAAATCTATGACCCCCTGGGGCGGGGCCAATTTTGATCCCAGGGCTTTTATTTGAACAAATTTGGTAGACACTCACTAGAAGATGTTTCATGCCAAATATCTTAGCTCTAGCTCTTTGGGTTCTTTAAAAGAAGAATTTTTAAGTTTTTACTATATGCATATAGGGAAAATCAATGACCCCCTGGGGCGGGGCTAATTTTGACCCCAGGGCTTTTATTTGAACAAACTTGGTAGACACTCACTAGAAGATGTTTCATGCCAAATATCTAAGCTCTAGCTCTTAGGGTTGTTTAAAAGAGGATATTTAAAGATTTTACTTTCGGTTGCCATGGCAACCAGAGTTCTGCATGGAATTAAATTCTTTGAACAATTTTTAAAGGTGACCACCAAATGAACATTCCTGTGAAGTTTGGATGAAATTGGCTCAGTGGTTTATGAGGAGATGTCATTTAAAGCAAAAGTTTACGGACGACGGACGGACGCCGGACGAAAAGCGATCACAAAAGCTCACCCTGTCACTTTGTGACAGGTGAGCTAAAAACGTGCATTATCTTCTGACTGACATCTGCACATATTTCAAGTTTCATAAAAATATTAACAGTACTTTTTGTGTTAAAATGGGATCTTGTTTTTTTGTTAATTTGCCATATTTTAAGTATATAGTATATTTGCTGGTGTAGCAAAGTTTTTTTCAAAATGGGAAGAAAAAAATGACGTGCATAATCTCGAGACTTCCATCTATCCATATATCAAGTTTCTTAAAAATATTTTCAGTTCAGTTATCAAGGGATCAAGTTTTGTGGACGAACAGACGGACGGAGGGTAAACCTAAAGTCCCATCCGATTACACCGGTAGGGGAGTAATGACCAATATATCAGCAAGCGACCGGAGAGGCACAAGGGTCGTTACACTCAACGTCTGGATTTCAAATCCAATTATCTCCCTATTTACCTAAGCTGACGGTCATCGATTCTTGAGTAGAACAGTATTCTTATAGTTATGAAGCAGAATAAAAGTTTAATTATATAAGAATATTCAGTACAAGTACGATCTAAATATTTAAAAGTCTCAAAATAAACTCATGCCATCAACTAATAATATTTAATAATTTAACTGATATCAGGACGTTTTGTTGCAGTTTTAAAAAACCCTAAATTAATCTATGAAATAACATTTTCTCAACTTTGAGACATGAGTCTTGTTCATAATTACAATTATTTTCGATATTTAACGTCATTAATTATTCAGCAATGTGCAAAAAGATTTTAATTCCACAACAATCTATAAAATAGAAATAAAGTCAATACTACCTTGATCCTCCATCATGTATTTTCCAACGGTATGATACGACTCTATTTTTTCATTCCCATAATCCGCAACAACTTTCAGATAGCAATTTCCATTGTTACTAGCCTTTGCGGAAATTACCTCTGAGTACTGTATTTGCTGATCATTCCCACAATCAGAACTATTCGAACAACTTGTAGTTGTGTTGTGGATTTTTGGGGTGATTTCTTTCTCGCGCTTGTTACGTCCCTACAATAAATGAACGATTTTTCATGTCTTGAATATCTATAACATTTTATAGTTTCTTATGGATATTTACTTCTTTTGCAATTACAAAAACTATATACATTTAAATCCTTAATCTGCTTGCGACAATTGATTTCACCAACTCGTCCAGTACAGACTACGATCAGTCGGCACATCCGTGCTTTCTGATTACACATTATCAAAACATAAATATATATAGGCAGATACTAGATACTATTACAGAAACAGATCTCACCAACTAATTTAATTTGAAGCCATTAAAACTAATATTAGTAGATTTTTACACATATCACACCCCAAAATAGATCATTCTACCATTAGGGGAAAGTACGGTGGCACAAAAGGTAACATGTGTGTGTGTGTGTGTGTGTGTTTTTATTTATCTCGCGGCCACGAGATACTATGTCGTGGCCACGAGTTACTAAGTCTTGGCCACGAGATAGCTAAGTCGTGGCCACGAGATACTACGTCGTGGCCACGAGTTACTAAGATATAGGCTATCTACTGTCCATGGGCAATGACCCAACCAAATAAAATAAACCAGGACTTATTCCTTCTCATGTTATTGTATAAACAAGGTTAACAGGTCGTAGTACGTACAAACTGACCAATTCGATCACAAAATTGTCCCAACAAAGGACTATAGTCAAAATTAATGTCTGATTGGCCTTGGAAGGTGACATTCTAATATAATCCTAAAGACTAGTTCAAAGTAAATATCTTCAGTATTTTCAAAGATTAATGTTGCATGTAAAAGTAAGATGTTAACTTTAAAAAATCATAATAAATATAGTGTATTCTGATTGGTTAATTATCGCATGACTTAGATATCTCGTTCCCACAATTTAGTAACTTGGGTCCACGAAATAGTATCTCGTGGCCACGACTTAGCTATCTCGTGGCCACGACTTATTAACTCGTGGCCACGACGAGATAAATTAAAACAACACATGTCACCTTTATGCCACCGTATGAAAGAGAAGCTTCCGTTATGAAACTTCACGAGCATCTGACATTTGTATGGTAATGAACAAAAAAGGAAGAGCAATATTCGAGCAACACACAATCCCCACCCCCTTCTGCGCCCGACTATACATGGTCAAATTTAAAATATTGAAGGCTAGACTATATAAAGTTTATCGATACATATTTTCAAAATGCTAGAAAGAAAACAAGATAACTGAAATACTGATAATCCAATTAAAAAGAAACTTATTGTTTTTCATTATTCATCTGTAAACTTATACATTGTACAACTGAAAGTTTTCATTGAAATATAACATATATATCTATCTAAACACTAATCGATGACATATGGCAAATTGCACTACTATTATTTATTTTGTATTTGAACTTAGTTTTTGTAAATTTAAATATTTCAATGTAACTATTCAAATTATTTATTTTCTTAATGCGTATTAATACACCCGGATTTTGTCAGACTCATTGACACTTGTCTTTCCCTAGTAGTTACTATACTTATAAGATTTATTCTGTGTAATTAACGGTAATGTATATAAAATAACCTTTACATTTTATCACTTATGAAACAGGAAATATTCATTTAAATTAGTTGATAAATTGATAAACATATATTTAGATATACAGACATAATTCATATTCATTAAATGTGTTAACTTTTATAAACCTTTGTGTTGTTCTTGAAAGCGTTGGCTACATTACATCTTACAGTTAATTACGAGTACAATATTTAAATAATATCATTTGGCAATTCTTAATAACTCGAATCCATTCTGTCAACATAGAATATAAGAATCTTACACTGGCTGTCGGTACAGACCGGAATATCGAGAGCTAGATATCCCTGTCCGTACCGATAGCCAGTGTTTGCATATCACATATCAGAACAGAAATTATGAAAACTACGGAGCCCCTAAGGTGACATTTTCCACACCTTTTCCCCCGTAATTACGAAATAACATTTCGTTTTTACGAATTAATATTTCGTAAATACGAATTAATATTTCGTAATTACGAATTAATATTTCGTAAAAAAGAATTATTATTTCGTAAAAACGAATTAATATTTCGTAATTATGAATTTATATTTCATACGAATTATTATTTCGTAAAAACGAAATAATATTTCGTAATTACGGATTATTATTTCGTAAAAACGAATTAATATTGCGTAAAAACGAATTATTGTTTCGTTAAACAAATTATTATTTCGTAATTACGAATTAATATTTCGTAAAAACGAATTAAATGCCGGGAAAAAAGTGTCGAAAATGTCACCTTAGAGGCTCCGTAGAAAACTGATATTCTCATTGCGCACTTTTTTCTTATAGTAGCGTATGAACTTACAACTTCATTCATAACGGTTAAGTGACGTCATCCTAACACAAAAGGCGCGCGTCAATGACGTCATTTAAAGCACGCGACTTGTCTTACATAGAGGTGTGTAAGACAGGGTTTTCCAGCACTGGTGTAAATGGTATCCTGTCTGATATGCAAGAATATACCATCTCAGATAAAGTTATCGCAGTCACGGTTAATGAATATGAACTACTTAAATAAAAATTCTTATTATAGCACTGGCATTATATGACGATGTAAGGAAGAACATACACATATCTTTATCCATTTAAACGAAACTTTCGTGACATTTGAAATACAGCCAGAGATAGCTTGTATGGTCCCAGCTGTTGTATTTTCAAAAATCAGAGGCTCGAAATCTGTAACATATTAAAAAAAATATTGAGACTATGAAAGTCTTATTAATTAATTAATTATTAATTAAAAGTAAACTTATTTCATTTCAATACTAGCTGTAATAAAATTCATGTTAATTATGCAATAAATCATCTTTTGAACAATTATGTAGATCTATTCAGTTTAACTGGCGGAGTAAAAACCTGATTGTAGCTTAAAAAGTCGAAACAAGGCTTTACTACTTAATAAGAAGCATATCCCATCACAACGGTAAAATAGTAAACTCAAACTATAAAGAGTAAAATGCAAGTGGTTAATCAAAATATTTATGCGATAAAGAAAACTGAAGAAACTTCTGCATAAGCCTTGTTTACGTCGCACAGATAAAACAATTGACTTCACAAACATTTTATTCATACGCATCAACTGCATTTCATTAAATTCCTTGTAATTTATAAATACAAAAACAATGTTAAACATTCCAAAAAATTTACTACCCTATCAAATTTAAAACGATTTTTTTCATTGTTGAATATGATTACACAACTCATGCAATTAAAACGTGACCAAAATTCAATTTTTATTCTTTATAGGGAAGAAATGCAACTGTGGAAACATATTTGATTTATAAAAAGATAAACTGGATCGAAATATTCTTAGGAGACAGATCTCATATGAAAAAGATTAATAAGAAGTATTTATTGTCATATTAATATGTGTGTATGTCTAAAGACAAACATAACATAAGATAAGCACAATTTTAATGTTTAAATCATTAATATATGAGAAAAATATACTGTAGTGTAAATAAATAGGTTATGCTCACCTTTGACCCTAATAAGCTGTGAATCAGTACTGGTTCCATCTGAACACACCAACTTTCTTCCATTGTCTTTCATGGTTATATTAATAATTGTTAAATTAAAGATGTGATTTGTCTCATCATATGATATCTTGTATTGACCATTGTATTTAGGGTTAATGTCACATTTGTTTCTTATACACTGAGCAATTGCTGAAATATCGTTTTGATTCATCCAAGCAATGGCAAAAGTTTTATTCTTGAACTTACAAGATAATGTTAGATCTCGGCCACATTCACATGTTTTTCCGTAAGCAAGGCTGTCTGGTTCCAATATATCAACATTTGAAGCTGAATTAAAAACAAACATATCATGTGTAAAAATATAAGTAAAGCAAGCGTGTAAAGATAATTAAGTGAGTGATAAAGACTAATTAATCATTCAAGTAAATTGAATGTTTATAAAAAAAAATTCTAACACTACATTGTTGAGTAGTCCGTTCTTGACCAATTTAATTTTGTAAATGCTTACTAGCAAACACTTACTTAAACATAATACAAAGGGATCTAAAAGGTACCATAAACAGCATTAGAAAGTCGAGGGAATATCATCATTTTCAACAGATTTCAAAATTTTCTCAGTCAACCTCCCACACCTACCCCGTTTACATGCATTTATTCTTTATTCATTTCACAAATGTACATGTAAAACACACAAGTAAATAGTAGTGTAAACAATTTGTTAGAAGTAGCTTACATGCCACTCATAATTTGAGTTATGAGAGACAACTTTAACATTTTTATCACGCGTGCAGTATGCTGGCCGAATCTTCATAAGTACGCATTTATCGCTTGTAGCATTTGTTTCCTATTGCTGTGTCAAAATCTTCCATCGACATGTCAGCCCCCCCCCCTCCCCCCCATCTGTATCCGTCCCTGCTGATAATGAATTTGTTAGGGCCTAATGATAAATGATTAGGATAAAATTAGGACTCGCCAATATGGGCAACCGGTGGCGAGTATAAATAAACTTAGTGACCTTTTGGGGCATCTTTTTGTATATGTATCTTGCACTATCCTCCAAAAATCTAAAATGACTAATACTCTTCTGGAGGACTCGCCAGTTAATGCTTGAATGGGCAGTTCTTATTTATAGACAGGCGATTCCCGCCAATAGCCAGTTCAGAGATGTGAGCTTATCAAGTTTTATCTCTGACCTTTGGATTTAATACAATTTATTAACTACAAAAAAAAATCTAGTCATTCATTATTGAAGAAGTAAATGTTTAAGTTGTTTAAACACCATGATGGTGATTTAACAACTTGTGAAATGTGTTATGCTTTACAGTTGCTATTCTAAGTGTAAGTTTGTGTAACTTGATGGCTTTCATACCTACATATTGTTTACATTGTTTGTTATAAAGTGTTGGCATCTTTGTTCCAGATGTGCTAAGTTACTGCTTCAACATAAAGTCGTAAAGTACCTGGATCACCATGTTGGAGAAGTAGCGACTTAAAGAATTTTCACCGTGTTGGTGATTTAACAAATAGGGTTTTCTGAACAAAAAAAAAGTTTAAGTTCCTAGATCACCATGTTGGTGATATAACCACTTAGAAAATTGTCTATCAAATTACATAATTATGTATAATAATTGTTGAGTTCCTGGATCACCATGAAGGTGAAATATTTCAGTTTGTGAAATAGTGAATGAAAAGTTATTTTTAATTTGGAATAGTGTTAGGAAGTGTATTATTAGTGCCATGTTATTAGGTGAATTTTTAGTGAAGTGTTTAAAAATGAACTTTAGTGAAGTGATAGCTAGTGAACTTATGTGAAGTGTTAATAAGTGCATTATTAGTGGTGAGGTAATATAATAGACAATGATAGTAGATTAAAGTAGCGAGTTATAGTAGATTTACATTACAAAGCGCTACGTGGATATTTCATTCATTTTAAACTGTATCTAGCGATTACCGTATTGTTTTCTGAATAACGTGTTCCGATAAATAGTAACAGTAAACATTTATAGCTACAATATCACAATTCACTATTATATGACCGAGTGAACCGTGTACTGAAATTTTGCAGCTCCTTTAACTTTTGCTAAATTACGCAACGGAGATTTTTTGGCGCAAATAGCACAAATGTTTTTCAAGTTTGATTTTCTTCAAATATTGTGGTTGGAGGCAGTTTTGGAAAATGTAGAGGAAATGTTTTCATATACTTACCAAAACATAAACAGAAAATTTACTTATTGAATTTTACAAGAAAATTTTATTTGATACTACATTTATATATATTTTTTTTGCATAAAAGGCACAATGAATGTTTAATTTTCAATAATTTAACAAAATAGAATTTATTATATATATTGACTATAGTATCATAATGTAAGTATGTTTTACACTTTATTCTTTTTAAATGTTTTGAAAGATTATATGCAGTAGAAATTGACTTTTTTCTTGGGGCATTAATTAGGGATATTTTCTACAAAGGAAACAATTTATGTTATGTCATCAAACTAAATTTAAATAAATTTATTTAAATTTAGTTTGATGGCATAACATAAATTGTTATATATATATAATAAATTCTATTTTGTTAAATTATTGAAAATTAAACATTCATTGTGCCTTTTGTGCAAAAAATATCTCAAAATATTTTCGAATTAAACAAATCTTCCACAACTGCAAAAATACCTCTCGCATGCTTCTTTTATAAGAAACAAACTAATTTGAACCAAGATGAAGGGGAGATTATTTTATGATAGTACAAAGCAAACGTGCCGGACGTCGGCGATGTGACCTAATATTAATTGTACTGTTTTGGGGGTCTGCACTCTCAGTGTCTGAATGGGCGGAAGGACCATCATTTAGCAAATAATACACATACATATTGTATACTTCCTTCTCTCTTCGAAAACTGTACGAGATTATTAAGCACGGACTTCATCATAAACATTGAAACATTGATTTGATTCAAACTATCAAGTAAAACAAGTTAAGCACTTGGTATTGTCCAACAATATTGACCTGCCACTTCATTTACTTTCGTATAGGTCATTTGAATAAACACTGACCAGTATCTATCGAATATATCGATATATTCACTCGTCAGTGAGGTGTGATGTATTGGTATAGATGTCGGACTACCGAATGAAGGTCTCTGGTTCGATTCTTTACCAACACCACGTTTTGATTTTGTTTTTAAATTTACTTGCAATAATTAATTTGAAATCGTTTCACTAAACCTGGTTTTAGAATACCTTTTAAGTGGTGTTTTTAGGCACATTTATATTTTTATTACAATAAAGTATCTTTCAACGGTTCTCTTTGTGACATTATGCAATCTATGCTTTAGCAGCCAGTTATTAAAAGTTTACACAGATAGCACACAGCAAAAAGGTTTGCAATAGTTTTAAGAGAATGGCAATTTTAAAATTAAAATAATAAAGAAAAAAATGCTGAAACAGGATTCGAATCTACCAGTTTACCTCTATATTCTTCAAGTGAACCCCCTTTACCAACCGCGCTATTTTAACACATTCATATTATTTTACAAGTAGACCGTAACGTTTACGGGATATACCGACTACAGGGTCCAATGAAAGAGTGTCAGGTCAATATTGTTGGAACGGTTGGCAAAAAATATGGAGACTAATAAAATGCAAAATATAGAAATTTTATATTTACAAAGTTATTTTTCATAAAACAGTTATATACTTCATATCATTAGAAAGATCTGTAAACTCATATTTTACGCATTCAAAAATAAAATTACAAAGCTCTTTCCTTTTTTCTTAGTAATGAGTTAAACTTGGTGCTAGAAATTGATTTTACTGATTTCTGTCACGACACATAAATAATCTTACCGAAAACTGGACAAATCCAGAGAAAACAATTAAGGATAACACCCTTATCCATTTATAATATCGTACATTACGTGTATAAAGCTATATATATTATATATATCTCCTGAAAGTATAATACTTTTGTCAGAAATGAAACAGATCGAGCGCCTACGCAGAAATAACTTTCTGTTTTGCAATATTTACGCATTGATCACATATGCGAAGGGAGGTTATCACTGTGTTGCCTCATTTTCTAGGAATTCTCATATATCGACCTGTGTTGTATGACGCATTCCCCACCGTAATGAGGGTAAAAATGACTCCGACATAAAGAAGTCCGCGTAGGGTTGACGATTTTATTTTATAAAACACAATATACATTTATCTTTTAAAGTGATTTTAATTGTTTATTGCTTCCAAGGGATCAAAGTTTTCCATATTTTAATTTATAGTTCGACAATGTTACTATTTATTCAAATATTCAAAACTGCTTTCACTTTCGGTTTTAAGACGCGTGTTGATCGGAATTGGGTTTGTAAAAGCACTAAAGGATAAGGAGTGCTTGATGCATGTTTATATTTGTAGTAAATACCACAAGGGCGTTTAAATTGAATTGTTTTTTCGCTTTACAATTACAATTTAGAATTGTTTTCTTCTATCACTTTCGTGTTCAATAGTAGTGCGTTCCCATCATTCACACAGGTCAGTAAGTAAATTTCTGTATTCCGGTAGGTATGCCTAAAATACGAAAGTGACTTTTTTGACGAAAGTGAGCGAAAATGACTTTTGAAATATAAATTATAGCGTTAAAATAAAATTGCAGTTTGTAGACGTATATTATTAGAAATAATTATATTTATTATAAAAAATATTCATAATGATGAATTAATCGCCATTCATTTGCATAGAAATTATGCAAATAAATGACGATTAAATCATCATAATGATTACATGTATTTTTGAAAATAGATATTATCAGTTTCTGATAATATATGTCTTCAAATTGCAATTTTAGTAAAAATCTCAATTATAACGGTATATTTGATATTTTATAAGTCACTTTCGTATTTTTCAATGTAAGCAAAAGGAAGATCTCAGAACTTGTGTATAGAAATTATGCAAATAAATAGCGATTAAATCATCATTATGATTATTTTTTATAATAGATATAATAAATTTCTAATAATATACGTCTACAAACTGCAATTTTATTGTAAAAGTATATATAAAACGCTATAATTCATATTTTAAAAATCACTTTCGTCAAAAAAGTGACTTTCGTATTTTAGGCAAACCCCGATATATACCGGATAAGGCGCTTGAATATGGTGTCGGCCTAGTGAATTTTCGTACTAGGAGACGGCCCACTGAATTTTCGTACTATATATATCCTATAGTAAATCCATCACATCTATGACTAAATTCTGAACACAGCATATCCCGTACAGACATTTGGTGGCTAAAACTTTCAACAACAATACTATCCAACTAAATTTAGCACAAAAAATAATACATTAGCCTTTGGACTTAATTTGTGTAAGCACTATAAAATAAACCAAATAACAACTGGGGTCTAGACTGGCGCATGTTACTTCCTGAAACCTTCCACCAAGAAATGAAATCCTGCAAAGACACACAAATACGATGGCACAAAGGTGACATGTGTGTGTTTTATTTATCTCGTGGCCACGAGATACTATGTCGTGGTCCTGGAATGAGAAATGACATCAAATCTTTTGTTGTTGGGTGTGAGCAATGTCAGAAAAGGAAAGGATCTTTAAAAACAAAGTTAGCACCCATGCAAATAGTGGTTACCCAATGGAAAGGATTGCAATTGATATATTTTGGCGAATTACCAACAACCGAACGTGGTAATAAGTATATTTATGGTCACAGCCGACTATTTTACTAAATGGACGGAATGCTTTGCAATGTGTTATGTGGAAGCACAAACAGTAGCCAGGATCCTTGTAGAAGAGGTTATCACTAGATTTGGTATACTGAATAAAATTCATTCGGACAAGGCAGACAATTTGAAAGTCACCTTTTTAAAGAGATGTGTAAACTTTTACATATTCAGAAAACTTGAACTACACCGTATCACCGGCCTTTGGCGGCATGGGTAGAACGATTTAACAAGACACTTGCGACCATGATAAGTGCTTTTTTTACAGAAAATCAAACTAATTGGGACGAACAGTTACCCTTCCTTTTATGGCCTACAGATCATCAGTTCATGAAACAACTCAATATACACCAAATATGCTTATGTTAGGTCGAGAGACATCGACGCATCTTGATATCTTGTATGAGATGCCTTCTTTCCATCAAATCACTATGTCTGGAAACTGAAAGAAAACTTAGAAAAATTGTCATACCGTAGTTAGGCAAGCAACTGGTAGGTCTGTTTATAACTGTGGTAGATCAGAAGCGATACAATTAGTACATTGTGATAGGATGAGAAAAGAAAAGTCTCAGGTACTACGAGGTGAGAGTACAACTTTTGATAATAGTCAAGATTAGGATGATTCTGCTACAACGAGAAAGATGAAAATTATGAGAGACAGATGACAGTGAAGGACTGCCAAAGATATGAGAATACATTAGAAACAGGTGAAGTTAATATAGACAAAATATTAAGACGAAAACCATTCTGGCATAACGATTATATATTTCTATCTTCAGCTCCAGATGCCGAATACTAAAATAACACCTAGAAAGAATGCACCTTAGTGTGTCCTTACTGTAGAGAGAAAAAGTCTTGATTAAAGATCTTGAGTCACATATCCCAGAGTGTCAGAAGAATCGATTCGAATGTGATGTTTGTGGAGTTTGCCTTAAGGAGGCTAAGTATCTGAAGAAACATATGAAAATACATCATAATGTTCATACTTGTACTTCTGATGAAATAGAAGAGGATGTAAGTGACTGGGATAATGAACCAACTTAAGATATCGATTTAGACTATGTAGATATGGAAGAGAGTCTTGAGAACATTGTGAAAAGTGATACAGGTGATTCAAATGAAAATTTGACAATAACTGAAGAAACCAGTAACCAAGGGGAGGCACATGAGACTAAACAAGTAGATACCGGAAAAGAAAGTCAAGGTATGGAAAGTAAGGTGAGTGAAGTCACAGTAAATAAAGATAAAGTTGTAAAGAGTAAGCCTGGGAATACAGACCCAGGGAAATTTGATCAATTCATAATTGGAAAAGTTACGGGGGAACCAGCTCAGCCAGGTCCAGTGGTAAAACCTGCTAAGAGGAAAGGGGTTATAGATTCAAATTCAAAGAAAATTAAGTCACAAATCAAGAAACTAAAGCTGGATGCTAAATAAATAGGAATTAATGACAAGGGTAGAACCAGTGGTCAAGAAACCAGAGATGAAAGTTTATACACTTGGAAGACCATGTACAACAACACCAAGTAGTGAAAATAAAAGCACGCAGACTGAAGATAGTTCAAAGGAGTCTAAATATGAACATGTGTGTACTCATTGTGACATTCATTTTGGGGATGAGATGTATGTATTTGATACATCTTGGATATACATACAAGGGATGATCCTTATTTATGTAATATTTGTGGATGCTCATGTAAGGATAGGTTTGCGTTCTATACTCATTTAGTAAGGAACCATAACTGAACTATGGACTGTATTTTTGTATACCAGAAAACTTTTATAATTTAAATTTTTACAAGATAGAGAATCACGAAACACACTTCTTGTTCACATTAGTAATTTGTTAACAAACAAATTTCATTGTATTAAAAGAAAAACATTTTTTGTAATGTTTGTTTCTATAGTGTACTTTCCATTCAGGACGCATGAACCCGGAGGCGTGGGTAATGTGACATTTAGCGGTATTTAGCCTATTATTCCTATAACGTATTTACAGAGTTGCTTCCCTTTGAATTTAATATACCATTACAAAGAAAAACAAATATTGTTTAAAACGTTTAGTAAGTATGGTTTGTCATTAAGATATTGTACTAATTTGACTTATTTAAGTAAGGAAATGTTTTATTAGAAACCATTCAACAGTATTAGATCTACAAACATTAATCATATTCAAATAGAAATTATAAGAGTTTAAACGTTAAGTAAAACACCCCTTTTGTGTAACAATAATTAGAAAATGAATTGATCCAATTAATGGAATGACCCATGCCATTTGGACCAATCAGCATTAAGCTGGCAAGGAAGGTTGTATATAAACAACATAGCTGGAAGATCAGAATACTTCTCCAAATCCCTCCAGAGGCGTGCACGTCGCGGAGAAGGCACACGGCAGGTCAAGGTCAAGTCATCTTAAGTACCAGAGGTGATTGGTTGACCTGTCGTGACTAACTCTGGAGGGTTGGCGCTAATGAGAGCCGTTTTTGTTATCGTCAGTATGGAACTTGATGCCTGGCCAGTATTGTCGTACTCCTCTACCACCAACGAACGAAGAATAGGCTTCAGGAAGATTCAGCTTGAAAAAGACGTCCCCGATGTGACTACCCTAGTGGACCGGCACGGATGCTATATTCTCGGACAGATGGTTATACCGGCGCCGAGTATAAATAAACTTAAACTGACTGACTGACTGATCAGAATGGTGTAGAATTTCGAAGACCACAACTAAAGGTAATAATGCTAGAACTTTAGGACAATTATACTACTGAAGCCATATTTTCTCGCGGAAAAAGGAAGTAGGTAGTATAAGATAGCAGCATGGGTCGTAGAAAATGTTATTATCAGTAAGAGTGGTCTGGAGACGGAGCCATAGTTTCATATAGTATATTTATCTGAATAGATTACGAAGCTCTAGGTTACTGACGGGAAGTAATATAAAGTATATGAATGTTTTTCTTGTGCATTTACTTTGATAATTTATGTTTGATTATTTAACCTACCAATTATTTGTAGAATCATTTGTCTCCAATCAATAGGCAGGTAGTCCCAGGAAAATTTATTATTATAATTAAAACATTCAAATATCTATCTAGAGCCAGAGATACAGCTCGGAGAATCGTAACATATTTCAAATAATGCTATATCTATTGATTTCGCCAAAGAATTGTTTTTAAATAAAGTTTTATATCACCGGCTAATGTTATATACTGTACTTATTTTTAGAAAGATTTACACCTTATAGCTACAAAATTGTGTCCATTTCATCTACAGAGAACATGAAATTTTTGGGTTAAAATATCATTGTTCACAATAAAATGTGCTACTTTGATAATATTTTCATTGAATTTTGTCATTAAACTGACTACTTAATACCGTCAACACTAAAGTAAAATACAAATGCATACACACTACTTTGTTTGCCTCAAGAAAGGCAAAAAGTTATAATTTTCAGGTTAGCAAAGATTCCACCATAGTATCATTTGCCATATCTTCTGATAAAGTAAGATAGGGAACTTTTCACATAGATTAGGCTTATTTATGATGGCACAATACAGTTTTCCACTTTTAATCATTGTACAGTCTTAAAATAGACAGCATAAGTGGCATTTTCTTATCATTTACATCAAAATTTTCACAAAAATTTGTCTGAATAAATGCATGATGAACACCTCAACAGCTTAAGTTCAAGAATGTACTGAATCCTTCTCAATATGTCCTGACATAGCTGCTGACAAACCAAGCCTTATCACGCCAAGATGAAATATGCATCAGAGCTAGATTTGTTTCATCATGTGTTAGCGTGCTATATACTCCACAAATAATCCAGTACAAAATAAAAAAAGATAATTAAAACAATTTCTAAATGTACATAAAAACTGAAATCCATGTATAGGGCTAAAGATGGATTTATTTATTAGTTTAAACATATTTATTTTAGCGGCTCGGTTGCGAAACAAGTTCTTTGCAAATTATATTAATTTTTCCGATTCCACTTCCTGGAACAACCAGTGCTGGTGTCATGAAGAAACATGGTCGTGACCCGAGTAGGGCTCAAACTTATGATCTCTGAGTTGAGGGGCAGACACCTTGATGGATTTGACGTCCAAGATTGTGATACAAGTAAAGGATTGCTTCCTGAAGATAATAGATTTTTCACAATTATGCCTGTGCCATACAAGGCGGCGACTATATGCTCTGCCTTCGGGGAGCACAAAAAGAGCCATTATGAAACAGCTATTAATTTCTTGCTACAGACGCCAATTTTAAGACTTTCAAAGTCACTTATAGCACGGCAAGTAAAATTGAAAAACCATTTCGTGCATGCGCTTTTTGAATATACATCGTATAGTTGATGCAAAAAAATTGGTTTCGACGGTTAACATAATTATAGAAGAGAACGGAAGGCATTTTGTTTGGTACTTGCAGCCAATTCTGATGCAATCTCGAGTTTTCCCTAGGTCGTGAAACCCTCGATGTCACCACAGGCCATGATATTTCCACATAACAGTCTCGCCACTATACAAATAATTGTCATTTTCAAACTTTACATTTAATCAAAGGTTTCGGTAACAATTAACTCTTGTATTGATCAACAAAATGGATTGTCACTTTAAAATTTGAACATTATAAGAATTTCACATAAAGACAACATAAATTGATAAACAGACGTCCAAAGTTTATATGAACTTGGATCTATGTGTTGGTTGGTTGTTTAAATCTTGCAGATGATTTCCTTTACAATGCAACACACTTCTGGCAAAAAATGTAATATAATAGATTTTTAACTGGCGCCATCATTTATTCATGACAATGTTTGAAGTCCCTATTGAGATGGAGTAATATTTTTCTTCACACCTTGAATGAACATTTGCAGTGTTTATAGTCGAAATTGTTCATTAAATTTGGTAAAAACAGAATATCATTTCTTATTAATATGACCAAAATACTACATTTCACGTAGAATTTTTTTAACTTATTTTACTTATGCATACTGGTAAAAGGGAGATAACCTCAACAATAATTGCTAAGTTACATACAACGATTATGCCATCTTGAAACTAATAATTGATGATATATTGCAACGTTTAACAAATATTCTTCTATTTTGATTTTATTACAAATATTTGTACATTTAATTGACACCAATAGAATATAAACAGTATTAAACAGTATGTAATAGATATTTTTGACACAATGCATAATGCCCATCCAAGGCTTTAATCATAATGAGTGAACAGGTGAAAGTCAAATAAGTGTACATCTTGCCATAATTCCTTTCAATTTTATAATGTATTTTGCATTTATGAACGATAAATAACTAACATATTTCTATTTTTTTATAACAATGCCATCGGAAATTACCCAAAATGGCTTGTACCCTAAACGAAAAAAACAACTAAACAAAATGGAATTTTGGAAAGGGGATTATATGTTATGAGGCCTGCATATCACAGATTAGACGTCAAAAGAAAATTTTAAAAACATATCCTAAGGGTGATTAAACATTCTTCTGTAAGGGAGGAGCTAAATACACAATAAACACGCACACACACAACAATAATGTCGTCCTGAAAGATCTTCAAGGATCGAAAATATAACATCTTCAACCATAAAAGTCAAAAGCCAAAACCAGCAAAAAGTTTTAATTATGAAAAATAAATATTGAATATTAAACAAATGTACATTTATTTATGCCGAATATTGTTTTTATCTATGCTATAAAAGACTGATTTATATGTTTGCGTAATATTGGACGGCCATCGTAAATATGAAGTAATATAATATGTATAAAAATGTGTCCTGTTTAAAAAACAATGACACAGTTTTCTATGTAACAACGTAGTTGACATAAACATGTATAATAAAATAAGTAAATACGTAGCAAAGAACAGTATATATAATGGAACTTTGATTGGCTGAAACACTTACGAAGCGCGCACATATGTCTTTTTACATCGTAGACGGTTACCTACGTGTGTGCATAAAATTTATCATTTCGTTTTGTTTATATCGCATATTTCCAGAATCAAAAGAAAATAGCTAAACGCTTTTATGACTTGATATTCAAATGACATTTTATATTGCACAATGTTCGCGTTTTACATAATCTTCTCTATGTGCGCTTTTCCCCGCCCTTCTTTAAGATAGTTTGAAACATTCTTAAAGGGTGTCAGATTAAAGGCTATATTCTTTGATTTGTTTTAACAGAAAAATGTTGATTGCTTCCACAATATCGAAAGAGATGTAACATGGAATTTCTCTGTTAGTTATCACACAAAAATAGTTATGAAAACAGAATAAAATGTTCTGGAACAAAATATTATTCTGCTATATATTTTAAGTAGGATTTTATCTGTTTAGCAAAAATTTCAAGGCAAAATTCAAACAATTTTTTTTTCCGGCAGAGAGTTAATTTGTTTGGTTTTCTAATGGACTTTTTCGTCAATTCGTAAATTCGTTATACAAGTTGCTAACGGGATATACGGGTGAATATAGCCTTCCTGACATATATATAAACCTCGACTAGCGCCTCGGATCACGTTTATGTCATTCAGACTAGACTATATTCTCTCGTATATTCCGTCAGATACTTGTATAGCTAATAAAAAGCAATGTTTAATATAAAAATATATTTTGCTCATATTTAGGTAATATTGCAGGGAATTGAAATAAAGAAAATTCTAACAAAATGTACTACTCTGAATATGAGAATGCACAATCTATGTTTGGGACGTTGCTCTCTCTATGACTAGTCAAGTTAATCCGTTGTTGTTATTTATTTTTCTAGCTGCCAGTTTTAATGGCAGGATGTATTCATCGTTTCAATTACGTTTCGTTTCGTTTCGTTTATTGATATCAGCTCAGTTTGCATATATACAAATAAAAGAGCAAAAACATTATATAAATAAAACATACAAAGTCACAATGATGAACAGCATGCAATATCACAGATGACAACTTAAATCAGGGGATTATATATGGTGAACATTATATAATATAGTTACCAATCTATTACATAAGAAAAAATGCATTACATTAACAGTACAGAAGAGAGTAATAATAAGAATGACTAGATCTAAATATATGAAAATCAGTGTCAGAGGTAGTCTATAATCTAGAATTATACAACTTAGTAAATTCTGAAAAATAAAGAAAAAGAAAAGTATGCCCAGAGCGGAATCGGACCATAGAGAAAGAATACTTTGTTGGTTTACCTGTGTTTCTAATTACTGACCGTTAAAATTGATTGTCTAGCCAGATGAAAGTGTGTTATTAGGGCAGACGCTCGTGTTTACATTTTAATGGGTAGAAGATGCATGTGTTTTGTGTAACAAAGTACAAAAAAAAGTTATTGTTCAATATGGATTTATACATTGTCCAGCATAAATAAGCTTAAGAGTTTGACAGAATGTCATACACAGACTTGGAGATATGTGAGTTAACTATACATGAATATTTATTATTTGGAGAAAATTATTATTTGGAGAAAAAAAAAAGAAAAAGGGTGTGTGATTTTCTATAGTTATTACGCCGTTATGATGACATGAGGCATTGCATGTTTTATATATAAAATATTGTGGAACAACAATATACAAGTGTATTAACAAAATTAACTGAAAAATGTACACGATAAAAATTGAAAATTTGTTCAGCTTTGCAATTTGGTCACAATCATTTTCTACAAAAAATAGAATCTTATGTTTTAATACTGATTTATATCACTCATATATGTAAAAACAAACTTGAAACATGAAAATACAAGACAAATTTTACATACATTCGTATGTAATATAGGTACGATTGCATTCTAACTCCTGTCAAGACTTTTTATGCTTGATGCATGAAACAAGGGGCATGACGTGAAGTGGTTGCACACTTGGTTCAAGCAAGAAAATTGGTTGCAAACATGACAAAATGGCTACTGAGTCATAAATATTTACAACATTCGCACAAATTTTCTTCAGGTAAGTGGGTTTATATGTTATTTGAAATTCTTTAATTTGCCTATTCCTTAAAGCAATGCTTATGGCACACTCGGTTTAAGGTCTCAGCTTCCTAGCTTCTGATATGACGAAGTTATTGAAGATATAATATATGTATATGCATATGTAGTTGCATGACCATGGTTTGCAAACCAAATTCAAGAGCTAAACCTATTGTAATAAAAATAATACTATGACAACAGCAGATTTCGTACAGAAAAATAAATAAATAAAACACAACCACTGGAATACCTCATAGCTTAAGTGTACTTGCCCAACAGAGCATAAGAAAAATAATGACTAGATTAAGTGTTTTTCTAAATATTGGCTGTAAACTTTTCTTTTTCTTTCTTTTTTTTTTTTTATTTAGTAAACAAATTTATTTATTATGTCTGCTGTTGTCGATGTTGTGTTTTTATACAGTAATTACTTACACAACATAGTCATCATGCATGTATCTGCTTAAAACTGCTCTAATGAGGAGACAGAATTTGAAAACATACCAATGACTGCTTAAAAGGTATTAAATACTTTAAGCTATGAGAATAAACCTTACATATTGTGCATATACAAATACATTTACATAGTCATACAAATGCATAAATACATAAATGAGTTTAACATTAACATTGGTTACATTTCTTGTAATTACATTGACAAACATATACATACATATTTGCTATTAATATGATTTGCCATGGGACTTACAACTCTTAATCGAAAAAACATATTAAGAATTATTAAATGAAACATTACTTGTATACATTGACAAACATGTACATATTTGTTATTTAATTTAATTGACTTGCCATCCGACTTACAGCTCTTAATCGAAAAGAACACATAAGAGCTATTTAATGGCAGGTACAAGGGTTGAATTTATGGAATGTTGTTTATAAATATGTGAATACTTCTGGTAACATTCTTCCTTTTGTATAATTATTGCTAATTCTTAATTGCTGCTATCATCAGTGCCTTATAATCATTTCCAAAAATGGGCATAATTTAATTAGTTCATGTCTGCTATTACTGTTAAAAAGTTGATTTAACTTGACGGTATTTGGGTGTTGGTGATAATATCGTTTAATGTGTTTTTGTCTTGTTTCATTAAGGTTATTACCTTCAAGCACATAGTGGAACTCACCTCAAGTTTGATTTCATTACATAAAGTGCATTTTCTGTCATTAACTGAGTTACTCTTCCATCTCCCTCCTATTGGTAGTTTATGGTTTCTTGTTCTAAAGACCATAAATATTCTACTTAATCTTTTTGGTAAGATGTGGAGATATTCACTCATGATAAAGTTAGGTTTAAATATTCTGTAGTTTATGCTGCTAGTTAATCTATTGGTTATTTCATTTCAAAACTGTATATATTGATCATTTACTCACTGTTTAAATGACAAAGCAAACCATTTATCATTTATATATTTTTGATTAGTCCAAAGATTACTGTATCCATTTGTACAAATAATATCTTTTAAAAAAATTATCCATTTTGAAGACTTAAGCTGATGAGATTGGACAACTTATTACCATTTATATCTTTAAACCTGCTCCAGTATGATATTATTCTTGTTTTAATTTCTATACCTAAGAGTTAGTTTTATTCCTTATTCACCATATAGCATATGTGAGGGTGTTGATTTTTTTTAATTGAAAATAAGTTTATAATATTTTAGTTGTACCTTCTCCACAATCTCATTATTTCCTACTCCCCAAATTTCACATCCATATAAAAGAATTGGTTTTATCATTTTATTGAAAAGGTTAATTTGAAGGTCATTATGTGTTAAAATTGCATTATGCCCGGCGAAGTGAAAATAGATCTTTTATTTCCTCCAATTATGAAGAGCAGAACATACAATATATACAAAAATACATCATGTACAATAATTTCTTAACACTAATAAATTAGGTTAACAACAAGAGATATTATACAAAATAATACAGTGACTATAACAATATTACAAGCATATGTATATTGTTATTTAAAGTTTTTAAGTTTATCCATAAAGAAAACCAGTCTTGTCCGAAAACGAAAAAGACAAGAAATGGTTGATGAATATTACCAACGGCACAAAATTACTGTTGTTATAAGTCATTGTCACTCATATTATTTAAGAAACCAAACAGTCATGTCGAAAAAAATAATACGTTAATGACAAATACCTTAGGATGCATTTGATGTGATAATTAGATAGTAGCAAATTTCTTTTACGTGCATAAGACAGAAAATTTTGTTATAAGTATGACCAAGAGTATATTAAAATAAAATTGGATTATTTAAAGTTTTGTTTCTAACAACAATGTATTATAAATGTTTTACATGTATTATAAGAGCAAGAGTATATATTTACATAATCACTTATTGGCGTCCGCGCCGATGCGCGACGCCCCTTATGGAATGAAATCAGATAGTGAACAGGTACAAATCAAATGAATTTTTTAATGCGTTTATATTTAACTATCACAAATTAATCAATAATCAACGTGACATATGAACATTTCTATAAATAGCATTCTGAATTTATCAGTCACATACAATTCTTAGAAATTCTTTTCTTTTAATTCTTTTAAAATTAAGGTCGTTTTTATATTGAATCACAAACATTTATATGCATTTTTTCATCATCGATTATTGATTAAGCACCATTTTCTTATTTCTTTTAAAATAAACGATAAATTCAACTCAACTTGACACCCGAAACAATGAGCATTGTGTCACTTTAACATTAAGTGGGTACGATTTAATACTGGGTTAACTCAAAAGTTGTTTATTTTATATGCATAGAAATAATCAGGGTTTTTCATTATCAATTTTGAACATCATTATATCTTTCAGCGTTGAGAAATAACGAAAGGTAAGAATATTTTTAAGATTAGGATGTTTGATTGTTGAAATTGTCGACCTGAATTCATATACAAAATGTAATAATTCTTCAACATAAACATTATGTTACATAATGATTATTTTAAGGCAATACTTTATTTAAACAGTGAAATAAAAAAAATATGAAAATGTAAATATTATCTTTACTATTTTCAATATTTTCATTACAAGGCAAGTAAATATATGTACGAATAATTAATGAAGTGTCCTTTGAAACACAATCAACGAAATAAACTAACAAAGAAATAAAATTCACCTTACGGTGAGTAGCATTATTTGAGGAAAAATCTAATAATGAAGCGACTAAAAAGAAAAAGTTAAAAGTGAACATGGAGTTCTGTTTATAATGTAAGAGTGTTTAACAGTAATTACGTTATCCATCGTTTTCGAGGAGATGTGCATTTGGATTTTCAAGATCGGTAGTGTGCTATTCGTCCGCAGAATAGTATTCTTCATTTTCATCGCTATCTGTATTAAGATCAATTATAGTTTGTTCTTTAGATAACATATTTATTTCTTCTTCATTTTCTAGCATATCATCATTTAAACCATGTTGTTTAGCAAGGAGGTATTTTTGTTCTTCATCATTTCCGAGCTCATCTCTATGTGGAAAAAGATCATTTATGGTTTGTCCTGTAAAGGATATACCTTTTTCTTTTTCAATTCCGAGCACAGCTTGATCTAGAGAAAGGTCGTTTACTGAAGGTTCGTTTACAGGCATGTCATTTGCTTCAGAATTAACCTCTTCCTCGTTATGTTTTGGCAAATCTAGGTTTAAATCAGAGGCACTTATTGGAAGATCTTTCGTTCCCTCATATCCACCTAGTCTTTGTGTTACGCCTTCTTCCCTAAAAGAGTTTTGAATAAATACACATTATAACAGCTGAAATGTTTGTCATATTTCTTTCAGCAATAATAAAAATTTTCTAGCAACATTTGTTAAAAACAAACAATTTTCTGATTACCCCCCGATAACTAAAATCATAGGGTTTAAATGTCTTTAAATGCTTAAAAAATTTATAAATGCTTTCCTTTTTTTTTTTGGTTTTTCGTGTGCTAAGAAAAATCATGGAGAAGAATCAAAGAAATTCTTTTTGTGCGATAATGACGAAAGCAAAAAAAAGTCTTTATCCGATCACCAAAAATTGATTATTAGAAAAACTGAATAAATTGGGGGAGAAAAATTACACTCCCTCAGCAACGTTAGTTACCTTTTTGCCGGCTGCGGTGAGTTTCTTAAGTAGCCCGATCAGGAAAAAAATCAAGCCCTTAAATTATTGAACTTTTGTGTTCTTGTTTTTTGAATTTAATTTTCCTGCTCTTGTTCTTCATTTTCTAGGCAAGATCCTTTTGACTTTGTTTATATGTCTCATTTTCTGAAAAAACTTAATTTCTGGAAAATTAATTATCTGAAAATATCATAGTATAAAACATTCATTGTAAGAATCAATCCTGTTTATTCTCGGTTAAATCGTCAAGCATTTAACGCACAATATTTGACATTTTAATATCGTTGTTTATTTAAAGTTTATTTAATATAAATATGATTAAAGTAAAAAACGAAAATAAAATTATCTTTAAATCAAATAATGAAAATAATGTGATGCATTACACATTATATCATACTCGTTATATCTAGCCATGCCTTAAAGACATAAAATCACAATTTTTCTCACCATATCGGAACCCGTTAAACTAACTTCAAAAATAAAGTCATTTTTATTTAGTTCACGGATTTGTTGTCCTTAGTATTACAATAAACGTTAAACTTTAAAATGCCCAAGTAAATAGCTACTTCCCTAAGTTAATCATAAGTTAAACAAAAAAAAGTGAAATAATCAAAGATGAAATCGTGAATAAAAAAAAATAGTATTGTTGTGAAAAAGTTACCGTACTAATTTTTTTTATCAACTGGTGAATTTTCTCCAAATACAAGTATTTATTAACCTGAAAGAGATATTTATTAAAAGAAAAAAAATATTTATAAACCCGTGCAATTTTTTATATAAAAAGGTACAGCAGGGTAATATACTTTGATTGAATCAATTTGCGTTTTCAAAATGTTAAAAGGTTGTAGGGTTGCTATCAGCGCGTAATAAAAATTTTTTTTCATTTTACCGTAAAACTGTTTTTTTTTTGCATTTTGATAAACAGAATTTAATATTTCTGTAGCTTCATTGCTTAATTTATTACTGTCAAATATTTATTATGTACATTAATGCCCTATTGATTATATAAAACATACTAATTTTTACAATAATTAATTGATAAAACTTCCATTTAGCAAACTTACCTTTTTTTACGATGTAAGTATAATAAAGCTGCTGCAAGAATCACTGCAAAGACAACTAGAACTACTGCAACCACATTTACAGTATTGCTTCTTACTTCATCTGTAAAGAACAACATTTATTAAAAAATCGTTTCTAATTCTTTTTTTTTTTTTTTTTTTTTTTAGGAAACAGCCTTTAAGTATTGTACACGCGCTTCAACTGCCAAACACAAGCATTTTTAGTATTATTTAGGCATGATTCAATACTTGGGTAGTTAGTTGTATGTTATTTGTTTTGGCGGTCAGCCAACCTAACCGGTTTTCCTTTGGAAACCTTACCAAATTTACCAACTTATCCGCAAGAGACCGGCACAAGTGAACATATATACAAAGGTCTATTACACTCAACGTCCGAGATCAATTGTCAAGGAGAATTTGCCTCCTCGAGGATCGAACCAGCGATGTCTGGATTTCAAATCATATGCTCTTCCTAAAATTAAGGCCATTAATACTTTAGTAGTTTACTTCTTGTCATATAGTAGAGTAAGAGCTAATTTTAATAACAATTTTCAGTCCAGGTACAATTAAAATATTTGCAGGTCTCAAAGAAAACTCGATATAAACTGCGATCCAACTAATAGTTTTTTTTTTGTATTGTAACTGTATTAGGACACAAACAAACAATCAATTCGAAGAAAAAAAACCACTCCCCCTTGGGTCTTCAAACCCGTTATCTTTTAAAGGTATGTATGAACCCTTTTTTTTCTTCCCCTAATCCGGGAAAAATTTTTTGAAAATAATTTCCATTTTTATAGCCTTGGGGGGAATTACCTTTTGATTTTTGAATTTGTTTTATCTTCCCGCAGTCCCGAAATCCCTTTGAACAATTGTTTTTTTCTTGCCCTTTTTATTTTTGGGGTTTAAATTTTTTTCTCCGCCTTTTTATGTGCCCACAAAGAAAGAACGATTTTACATGTCCTGAGTTTGGGAAATTTCATAGTTTTTAAAATTGTTTGGAATTTACTTTCCCTTTGCAGTTGGGATAAAATGCAGTTAAACTTGTTGCTGAAAATCGGGTACCCCCCTTCGCTAGAATTTATGCCCCGTCCCAATAAAATTCAAAATTCCTAAATAATATATATTGTTCTACCTCGGATCTCTCGAACTCTCGAACCTGATATACTGGTCCCTTCAGCAGAAATATAGTTCTAAATAAGTGACAGCTTGGCGACACATGTTTTTTTACACCTTCGTTGATCGTGATAAAGGGCAATTAAGGTTAATTTGATACAAAATAAGAGGTATTGTACCGATCTGTTTTTGTTATGACAATTTTTGTTTATTTCGCTGTCTTTATAAATAAAAAAAAAAAAGAAAAATTTCGTGAAAAAGTGAAATGTGCCAGTCAATGCAATAGATGACGTTTACCCGGACGGCTTTAATTAATTACAGTCGTGGTGCATGTTAGGTGAATATTCTATGGGAATGATTACTTGAACATGGGGTTTTATTTTTGTAAAAAGACTTTTAAATAAGTCTTTCTGTTTAAATTTTTTTTAAAATTTTTAAATTTCTTTTATTGTTTTTAAATTTTAAATTTTTTTCCCAAAAATAAAAATTTTAAAAAATATTTTGAACAAATTTTTCAAAAAGATTGGAAAACCCCTTTTTCAAAAATGCATTTTAATAGAGATTAACAGTGTTTCCGTCAATACTCTTTGAAAACCTGGGATAATTTAATTTTTTAAAATTACAAGAAAGGACGTATTTGAAAATGAAATTTTTAACAAAAAATTATATTGACGACTTATTTGAACGATGTAACCCGGAACATATTTTTTGGTCTGGTTTTCCCCCTTTTGATTATAAATTTAAACCCCGGTTTTTGCACAAAAAATACCACTCTCGAAAAGAATTTGCACAGACTCTTCGAAATTCGAGCGAATTTTAAATTCGATTGTATATTAAACTAAACCTATAGTGGGGAAACGATTGAAACCAATGAAAAAAGTTGGGCTAGGATTTTAGCCCAGGTAATCTTTTGTTTGTAAAGGGGCACTTTTTCCCCGGAACAATTTGCTCACGAATTTTGGAACCCATGTGTCGTAAAAATTATATTTGGGGACAATTCCCGGGAAAGAGGGCAGATTGTTCGACACCCAATAGAAAAAGGAAACTCGAAGCACCCTTTGTTCTCACATGCTTCCATAAATTTTAAAAAGGTTTTTAATTTTTTGCCCGTCCCTTTCCAGCTAAACCCGCCTTGTTTTAGTGGTTTTTTTTGTTTTTTTTATTTAAAAAACGTTTTTTTTTATCACTTCCGGGGCAAACAAAAACTTTTCCCGCCTCTGCATAGGAGTCATATATTAAGTTAAAGAATAACATTTTTCCAGTGCAGAAAATATATGCAGGGGAGCCCTTTTGTCGTTAATTGTTGGGAAAGTTTTTTTCCGGGTGATGAAAGGTTTTTATTAAAAATGATTAAACAACAGCAAAGGTAGTATCGATACGGTACTATAAGGGGAATATATTTTTCTTATTTTTTTTATTTCGTGCGCACGTAATACTATTACGTTCTAAGGGGGTAGTTATTGCGTCCTGGGGCACGCGATAATTTTTACGTGCGCACGCGGATAGGTATTCCGCGTTTGGACCCACGGGGCGGGTTCGCTCGCATAAAAAGTTTCGACGCCCGGAGGTGACTGTTGAACCTTTACAGCGGTTTAGGGGCAAGTGGATTGTTCTCCTCGGTCACTGGAAGAAAAATGAGGAAGACCGATCCAAAACGTATTTTGTTTTTTTCATTAGAAATAATAAATATATTCGCCCAATATTTTTCCCGGGAAAATTTGCTGGTTTCGATCCCCATTGAAAAAAGGCTTACAAATGCACGGTGCCTAAAAGAATTCGGATAATGCCATAAAATTATGGAATATTCGTGTTCGCAGAAACGGGGCGAACGAGACACGAAACGTGCATGGTATTGTAAAACGAGATCTCACCATGTACGGAGTTTTTCCCGGGTTAGAATAATCGAGCCCGCTTCAAGTTTTTGACGAAAATTTCACTCGGTAAAATATTGCACATTGCTTTCGTGTCTGTGGCTTTGTCAAGACATGACCTATGGTTTGAGGGGAAGCAGCTCAGGTGTCGCCTTATTGGCGGAATAGGTTATTGGACAAATTTTTTTTACCCTTTGAATTGCTATAGACGTCTTAATTTAGCTGTTTTCTCGTGGATTTGCTTATTAGAATTTTTTTAGAAAAAATGCGAGCAAATGTTGTATTTGATAAGTGAAATTTCAAGTTTTAATATTGGTGGTTTTTTTTCATGTCATATCAGATTTTTTTAAGTGATTCTTCTTTTAACAAATGTGACAATAAGAATTTTTTTTAGAAGTACTGACCCTACTTTTTCAACATTTTTATAGTTTTGTCTAACCTTTTAAAAATGAAATAAAAATTTTGCAGCTATATTTGTATCTTTTTAAAAAATGAAAATTTTATAGGAATATAAAGGGAAATATATGGGCAAAGAATTTTCTTTCCCGTAAACGTACGAGATGCGAAGGGAACGCAAATTTCCGCTAGACGCAAAACGAAAAAAGGATAATACAACCCTAAAAGAAATTGCAAAACGGAAATTTAAAAACGTTTGCACTCATTTTTGATTAACCCTTTTTATAGGGTACTGTCAAGGGGGAACTCCGCCAACCCCCAGCCCCGGCTTAACCCTAATTCAAAATTTTTAATTAATGGTAAAATTTTGTTTTTAAAAAACATCCGAGATTTTTCGAATATAAACCGATTAGGGTTCCGTTTGGACAAAAGAAAATTTTTTGTCTCCCAAATTCAACCCCCTTTACGCCTATCATCACACACATGAAACAAAATCTTTTCCTAATTATACAATATTGTTGTATTATATAAATGTACTTATAAAACGCTATACACGAAAGTTCAATGATGAAAGCGCGATGTAACGATAGTACGATGATGAAACACGACGGCACGATGATGAAAACACGACGGCACGATGATGAAACAACGATGACACGATGGTGAAATCACGATGATGCGATGACACGATGGTGAAATTAATATCGCGGTTTCATCATCATGCCATCGCAGTTTCATCATCGTTCCATCACATTTTCACCATCATGCCTTCTTTGTTTAACCATCGTACCATCGTTGTTTCAACATCGTTAAGTCGTTGTTTCACGTTCGTACCATCTTGTTTTCATCATCGTACCATCGTGCTTTCGTAAACGGGTTCCGTATGTTAGCGTACCCATCAGAGGTTGAGCCAATCAAATTTTTCTTGAATAAGAGTATTTAGATAGTAGGTTTTAAATTAAGATTTCATAAAAAGCAGTATTTAAACTATTAATGACTACGACTTGAAAATGGGTTAAAAACGGCGAACATCGATTCTAAAATAGTTCTGCCGTGGGAAATATGTGACAAATATTCATGTAAAATGTAAATGAGACAATTTGCTTTCTTCTCTTAAAAAAAATTGAGACAAATGTGCTTTCATGTCTAAAAAACTTGATCGGAGCACAGTTGTCACACAAATGAGTGTTTGGTAGACATTTTGGGGTCCCATTTATCTCATGCTGAGACAATGCGACGCCATCGGTCTTACGTAAGACAAATGGGTGCTCCGAGACCAATGTGCTCGCTACAGTGCTTTTGTAGGGCACATTTGTCTCGGAGCACATTTGTCTTACGTAAGGACCGATGCGGTCGCATTTGTCCCACATGAGACAATGGGACCTCAAATATCTACCCCAAAAAACTAATTTGTGTGACAAATGTGCTCCGATCAAGTTTTTTAAGGGACAAGAAAGCACATTTGTCTCATGTGTTTTTAAAGGGACAAGAAGAGGCACATTTGTCTCATGTATTTTTATGAATTATTTGTCACATTATTTCCCCACGGCAGAAATTCTTTTTTTAGAATCGAGGTTCGCCGCATTACCTCATGTCAAGTGTAATCATCTAATAGGTTTTGCTTATGCTTTCTTTATGAAAACCTAAAGTAAATATTAATTATAATATCTCTTAATTCAAGAAATTGATTGGCTTAACCTAAAGGCGTACACTGAAAACATACTAAATCCCGTTCACGATGATACAATGGTGACAGCGTGACGGCACGATGGTACGTTGATGAAAACGCGATGGTGCGATGGTGAAAAACACAACGGTACGATGGTGAAAAAGCGATTGTACGATTGTGAAACAACGAAGGCTCGATGATGAAAACGTGATGGTACTATGGTGAAAGACGATGTTACGTTGGTGGCAAATACGATGATACGATATGATGAAACTGCGATTGCATGATGATGAAAAACGCAATATTTTTTTTTACTCTATCGTGACATCGCATCATCGTGATTTCACCATCGTGCCGTCGTGTTTTAATCATCGTACCATCTTCAATTTCACCTTTGTACCGTTGTGCATAGCTGTTCAGGGAGACAAAAATGTTACTTATGTCCAAAAAGAACACCGTAATCGGTTGAATATTGAATGATACAATATCGTAACTCGTTTCGCATCTCGCCGAAATCTCGCGTCTCGCTTCGCATCTCGTTCGTCGACGTGAGACAAGAAATTGATTCCAGGTCAAATACCGCTAAGTAGTATTTCCTTTATAGTCTACATAGAATCACTTAAAGGCCTATTATGCCTGAGAAAATGCTTTTATTTGTATTCCACAAAAGCTTTTTTATTTTTGGTATACTTTTTATAGCTCCAAAAAGTTATTCATTGGCTAATTACCTGAATCATTTTTTCATCTGCTGCTTTTTTCAGTTTGTACAGTTGAAGTGATTTAGAATTTTGTTTGAAGTCAATTACTATGTTTTACAATTTGCTACTTTTTTATATCACATCATTTCACATTTATCGCGAATTTCTTTGGGTTACAAGCATCTAACTACCTCAGAAATCATTATTTGAATACTAATAAATTCATACTTGCCCTATCTTAAGAAATAAAAAATTATTCATTTCTGAAATCTCGTGGTACGGAATCCTTCGACATTGCGAGATCTCGTGTTACAATATTGTGTCTCGCTTCGTGTCTCATTTAAAAGTCGCGTCTCGCCCGATTCTGAGTGGCCCGATATTCACTTATTAATGGCATCACCCGGATTATTTTAGAAACTCATGCATGTTGTAAGTGCTTTTTCAATGGGCGGATCTGAAAACCGCAATTCTTGGAAAAATGACTTTTTTTTCTACATATATTTCTGATGAAAAACAAAATACGTGTGTAATGGTCTTCTTATCTTCTTCCATAGATCATTTAAGGGCCTCCGTGGCCGAGTCATTCCAAAAAAAAAAAAAAAACACAATCCCCTAACCGCTGTAGGTTCGACACATACACGGGGCGTCGAACTATTTATGCGAGGATCCCGGTCAGGTTCCAAATGCGGAATAATATCCGCGTGGCATGTAATAGCTATCGCGTGCGCACGTAATAGTATCGCGTAGCCACGTAATAGCTATCGTGTGCGCACGTAATTAATAAGAAAATTCTATGTCCCCTTTATGCCACCATAGATACTACCTTGTTTTGCTAAGAATATTTCTAGTGCCCATAAATCATTTTTTATAAAACTTTAAGCATTTTTAAAATAAACGTATCACAATTAATAACGATAAAGAATAGACTTGCTGCATATGTGTTTAGGTATTGGATGCTGCACTTGTAGAAATTTTCATTATGACACGCAGAACAGGGATATTTCTTTAAGGAAGTTTTTGACTAACTGGAAGTGACCTAAAAAACGGTATTATAAATACAGAAATCACAGAACAATGGCTGGTAGCCGGTATACACGATGGGCATAATTATTATCTTTTAAGAATTTTTATGTGAGACAAATGTGCTTTGAGTGTCCTTTCTATTGTGTGTCGAACACATCTGTCTCATTTCCAATTTGTCGCAAATATGAATGTTTTTACGAACACATCGGTCACACTTCGTGAGACAAATGTGCTCCGAGACAAATGTGCTCCTACAGTGCTTTCTGATGTCAAATGATCTAAACATAAATGCACAAGAGCAATGTTAACATGGCCATCCCCGCCAAATGTGTTTGCTCATTGAAAGAATGTATATGAAGTAGAGCAGTATAATTCAATTTTTAAGAAGTCTTTTAGTAATGAAAATTGATGGCTGAAGTGATAACAGATTTGAAACCTATGTGAAAAAATAACAAAGGTCAATAACAGAAAAATAATGCAGGGTAGGTTATCATTCTTGTGTGTTGCACTCCCCCTCAATGAGATCTATCAACTATGACGATTCCCAGAGTGTTTCTGGGATAATAAAGGGAAATACTAGTAACTGGTGGAAAAGTTGGTGTCACCAACTTACGTTGATTTGAAGCCAGTGAAACTGAATATGTAGAATTTAAGACATATTACATATGCCAGAATTGATCATTTAACGCATTTGGGAATAAGGGAAGCTTCGTAGTGAAACGAATTTTTGCATGTGTTTACTATGAAATCAGAAAAGTAGAGCAACATTTAACTAATGAAGCTATTCCAACTCAAAAATTCCCACCACCATCTCTACCCGACTGTCTAGTATCTTGTTGTGTAGATGTACCGTACGGGGACGGAAAATGGGCAATAAAATGGTCAAAATAGGATAATCTGAGGGTCGCCTACTATGATCAAATATAAATTTGTTGAACGCTAAAGCTTAATAACATTAATCGACACATATTTTTAAAATGCTAGAAAAGAAGAATGTAACAAAAGAAGTTATGTTTGTAAAAATGTATGCCCTATATCGGCAGCCAATCAGTCATTCGCCAGTTTATTGTGACTGGCTTTTGTCTTGGTGACCAAAATTCAATATAGGGATGTCTACTTGTAATGACAAAGGACTAGGTCATTGTGACCATTAAGGTTGTGTGCAGCAATTTCATGACAAAGTTATCACAAAATCTTGCCAAATATAAATGCATTTTTGTGAATCATGTAGGCCTCCTTAAATCATAAATGACAGCCAATTTGTTCAATTATATCAGACCTTAAAATGTTTTTACCAAAAGCAATTAAGTTTAATAAAAAACTAGAACTATCATTAAATGTGATTAATACCCCGCAAGACTGCTTCGGAAATGAGGAAGTTACTAGTAACAGAATACCTTTTGCAAAAGAATTGAAGTAGAGTTAATGGTTGTGGACAGTTAAAGATAGTTGTGGTTCTTGTATGTTGCATTTCCTTTCAATGTGGTTGACCATTGATGGAGTTTTATTGAATTACTCTTTAATAAGTCCTGAAAGATTGCACCGATGATCACACGAAGAAAAGACGAAGACTACACGATTTGACAAGAAGGCTTCACGACGGCCTTACGAAGGTCAAAATTGACATACGAATTCAACACGAGAAAATGAACCTTCGCAATGTCTTCGGGTAATTTTTGGCATGCCAAAGATTTTGGAATCGCTTCACGAAGTTGCTGCCGGAGCTTGTAATATTCAGCCGGGGATCATACGATGGAAAAAGATGCCCTCACGAATGGCACGACGTTATTACGATCAGATCCGAATTTGAACATTTCCTTATTCGTGTGTCCATCTGATGCCAAATTCGGGACAGTGTGACGCCTGCATAAAGAAATTGCAAAACGGCAAGTTTGAAAACGTTGCAGGCTCAGTTTGATTAAGTCTGTTCATAGGCGGTACTGTCAAGTTGGAACTACCGTCCAAGCCCCCCAAGCACCGGCTTAAGCCTTATTCAACATATTTACATGTAAGTGGTGAAATTTTGTATTTTAAAAACATCCGCAGATCGTTCGAATATCAACCGATTACGGTGTTCCGTTTTGGACATAAGTAAATTTTTGTCTCCCTAATTCAATACACTTGTACGCCTATCATCACACACATGAAACAAAATCTTTTCCTAATTATACAATATTGTTGTATTATATAAATGTACTTATAAAATGAAATATTGAAAACGCTATACACGAAAGTTCAATGATGAAAGCGCGATGTAACGATAGTACGATGATGAAAACACGACGGCACGATGATGAAAACACGACGGCACGATGATGAAAACAACGGTGACACGATGGTGAAATCACGATGATGCGATGACACGATGGTGAAATTAATATCGCGGTTTCATCATCATGCCATCGCAGTTTCATCATCGTTCCATCACATTTTCACCATCATGCCTTCTTTGTTTAACCATCGTACCATCGTTGTTTCAACATCGTTAAGTCGTTGTTTCACGTTCGTACCATCTTGTTTTCATCATCGTACATCGTGCTTTCGTAAACGGGATTCCGTATGTTTCAGCGTACGCCTTCAGGTTGAGCCAATCAAATTCTTGAATAAGAGATATTAGAATAGTAGTTTTAAATTCAAGATTTCATAAAAAAGCAGTATTAAACCTATTCATGACTACACTTGAAATGAGGTTAAAAGGCGAACCTCGATTCTAAAATAGTTCTGCCGTGGAAAATATGTGACAAATAATTCATGTAAAATGAAATGAGACAAATGTGCTTTCTTCTCCTTAAAAAAACATGAGACAAATGTGCTTTCATGTCCCTTAAAAAACTTGATCGGAGCACAGTTGTCACACAAATGAGTGTTTTGGGGTAGACATTTGGGGTCCCATTTATCTCATGTGAGACAAATGGGACCGCATCGGTCTTACGTAAGACAAATGTGCTCCGAGACCAAATGTGCTCCTACAGTGCTTTCTGATGTCAAATGATCTAAACATAAATGCACAAGAGCAATGTTAACATGGCCATCCCCCGCCAAATGTGTTTGCTCATTGAAAGAATGTATATGAAGTAGAGCAGTATAATTCAATTTTAAGAAGTCTTTTAGTAATGAAAATTGATGGCTGAAGTGATAACAGATTTGAATCCTATGTGAAAAAATAACAAAGGTCAATAACAGAAAAATAATGCAGGGTAGGTTATCATTCTTGTGTGTTGCACTCCCCCTCAATGAGATCTATCCAACTATGACGATTCCCAGAGTGTTTCTGGGATAATAAAGGGAAATACTAGTAACTGGTGGAAAAGTTGGTGTCACCAACTTACGTTGATTTGAAGCCTTTGTGAAAAAATATATGTAGAATTTAAGACATATTACATATGCCAGAATTGATCATTTAAACATTTGGGAATAAGGGAAGCTTCGTAGTGAAACGAATTTTTGCATGTGTAAGGTAATGTGTTTACTATGAAATCAGAAAAGTAGAGCAACATTTAACTAATGAAGCTATTCCAACTCAAAAATTCCCACCACCATCTCTACCCGACTGTCTAGTATCTTGTTGTGTAGATGTACCGTACGGGGACGGAAAAGGGGCAATAAAATGGTCAAAATAGGATAATCTGAGGGTCGCCTACTATGATCAAATATAAATTGTTGAACGCTAAAGCTTAATAACATTAATCGACACATATTTTTAAAATGCTAGAAAAGAAGAATGTAACAAAAGAAGTTATGTTTGTAAAACATGTATGCCCTATATCGGCAGCCAATCAGTCATTCGCCAGTTTATTGTGACTGGCTTTTGTCTTGGTGACCAAAATTCAATATAGGGATGTCTACTTGTAATGACAAAGGACTAGGTCATTGTGACCATTAAGGTTGTGTGCAGCAATTTCATGACAAAGTTATCACAAAATCTTGCCAAATATAAATGCATTTTTGTGAATCATGTAGGCCTCCTTAAATCATAAATGACAGCCAATTTGTTCAATTATATCAGACCTTAAAATGTTTTTTACCAAAAGCAATTAAGTTTAATAAAAACTAGAACTATCATTAAAGGTGATTAATACCCCCGCAAGACTGCTTCGGAAATGAGGAAGTTACTAGTAACAGAATACCTTGCAAAAGAATTGAAGTAGAGTTATGGTTGTGGACAGTTAAAGATAGTTGTGGTTCATGTATGTTGCATTTCCTTTCAATGTGGTTGACCATTGATGGAGTTTTATTGAATTACTCTTTAATAAGTCCTGAAAGAATTACGCTTCTTGAGCACTGCACTTCATCTCATTGCGCTTGACCATTGTATGAAGTTTCATTGAATTCTAAACATTAGTTTCTAATTATGCACTGTACAAGGAAAAGGAACAAAGGGCAATAACTCTTCAAATACTGAAGAAGGAGTTATGGTTATTGTAAAATGCAGTTCCTCTCATTGTGCTTGACCATTGTATAAAGTTGTATTGAATTCCAACTACTAGGTTTCAAGTTATGCACAAGACAAAAAAGTAACAAAGGTCAATATCTGTAATTAGCCCAAATAGAGTTATGGTTCTTGTGCACTGCACTTCATCTCTCTGCCCTTGACCATTGTATGAAGTTTCTTTGAATTCCAACCATTAATTTTCAAGTTATGCACTGGACAATAAAAAGTAACAAAGGGCAAAAATGAGTCAAGAAAGAGTTATGGTGCACTGCGCTTCCTCTAAATACATGTCACAATTGTATGAAATTGTATTGAATTCCAACTAGTAGTTTTCAAGTTATGCTCTGGACAAGAAAAAAAGCAATGGAAAGGTAACAAAAGGGCAATAACTTTATAATAACTCTGGACAGAGTTATGGTTCTTGTGCACTGCACCTCCTCTTAATGTGCTTGACCATTGTATGAAGTTATTTTGAATTTCAACCAGTACTTTTCAAGATATGCTCCGGACAAGGAAAAGTATCAAAGGGCAATAACTCTATAATTAGTAAAGATGGAGTTATGGTTCTTGTGCACTGCACTTCCTCTTTATGTGCTTGACGATTGTATGAAGTTGTATTGATTTCCAACTAGTAGTTTTCAAGTTATGCTCCGGACAAAGAAAAGTAACAAAGGGCAATAACTCTGTAATTAGTCAAGATGGAATTATGGTTCTTGTGCACTGCACTTCCTCGCAATGTGCTTGATCATTGTATGAAGTTGTATTGAATTCCAACCATTAGTATTCAAGGTATGCTCAGGACAAAAAAAGCAATGGAAAATTACAATTGGCAATAACTCTGAAATAAGTCAAGATGGAGTTATGGTTCTTGTGCACTGCACTTCCTTTCCATGTACTTAAACATTGTATGATTTTATATTAATTTCCAACCATTAGTCTTCACGTTATGGTCCGGAGAAAAGAAAGCAATGGAAAAGTAACAAAGGGCAATAACTCTGTAATTACTTTAGATACAGTTATGGTTCTGGTGCACTGCACTTCCCCTTTTTGTGCTTGACCATTGTATGAAGTTGTTTTGAATTCCAACCAGTAATTTTCAAGTTATGCTCCAGACAAGGAAAAGTAACAAACAGCAATAACTCAGTAATTAGTGAAGATGGAGTTATGGTTCTTGTGCACTGCACTATCTATCAATGTGCTTGATCATTGTATGAAGTTATACTGAATTCAAACCATTAGTCTTCAAGTTATGGTCCGGAGAAAAGAAAGCAATGGAAAAGTAACAAAGGGCAATAACTCTGTAATTACTTTAGATAGAGTTATGGTTCTTGTGCACTGCACTTCCCCTTATTGTGCTTGACCATTGTACACATGTATGAAGTTGTTTTGAATTCCAACTAGTAGATTTCAGGTTATGCTTCGGACAAGGAAAAGTAACAAAGGGCAATAACTCTGTAATTAGTGAAGATGGAGTTATGGTTCTTGTGGACTGTACTTCTTCTCAATGTGCTTGACCATTGTATGAAGTTATATTGAACTCCAACCATTAGCCTTCAAGTTATGCTCCGGACAAGGAAAATACAACGGACGGCTGGACCGACCGACCGACCGACCGACCGACCGACCATCGAGTGACTCCTATATACCCATCAACCAAGACAACTTGAAGTGTTGAGTTATTGATATAAAACCATTTTTATATACAATGTCAATGTGAATTTGACCTTTAAATCAATAGAGCTTATCTACTGGCCAAGACCTGTGAGGTTTTAAGGTCAAGGGCCTCTGTAATCTTGACCGCTGACCTAAACTCCACTGAGGTCAAACGCAATGCATTTGTGGAGTTTGAAGGTCATGGGGTCCATTAGTTGTGCAGTTATTGATAGAAAACTATTTTGACAAACAAGGTCAATCCATTTTTACCTAAAGTCAATATGACCTCGACCTTTGACCCCTTGACCCCAAATTTTATAGGGGTCATCTACTGGCAACGACCAATGCATTTATGCAGTTTGTGGGCCAACAGCAGATGGGTTGTCAATTTATTGATTGGAATCAGTTTTTAACAACAAGGTCAATGTGACATTGACCTTTGATCCCTTGACCCCAAAATCAAAAGGGTCATCTACTTGCTAAGACAAATTCACCTATGCACTTTAATGGCCCTGAACCCATGGGTTGCAAGTTATTGATCGGAAACCGTTTTTAACTACAAGATCAATATATCCCTGACCTTTGACCCCTTGAACCAAAAATCATAAGGTGTCACCTACTTGCTAAGACCAATGTACTTATGCAGTTTGAGGTCCAAAAGCCAATGGGTTGTCAAGTTATTGATTGGAATCCGTTTTTACCTACAATGTCAATGTGACCTTGACCTTTGACCTTTTGACCCGAAAAACAAAAGAGGTCATCTACTTTCAAAGGCCATTGCACTTATCTAGTTTGAGGGCCAAGGGTCTATAGGTTGTCAGCTTATTGATCGGAAACTGTTTCTACCTACAAGGTCAATATGACCTTGACCTTTGACCCCTAGATCACAAAATAAATAGGGGTCATTGACTTGCCAAGACAAATGCACCTATGCAGTTTGACGGCCAACAGCCGATGGGTTGTCAAGTTATTGATCAGAATCCATTTTTACCTACAGGGTCAATGTGACCTTCACCTTTGACCCTTTGTTCCCAAAATCAATAGGGGTCATCTGCTTGCCAACACCAATGCACATATTCAGTTGAAGGGCCAAGGGCCCATAACTTGTCAATTTTTAAATCAGAAACCGTTTTTATATACAATGTTAATATGAACTTAACCTTTGACCCCTTGATTCCAAAATCAAAAGGGGTTATGTACTTGCCAAAACCAATGTACGTATGCAGTTTGAGGGTCAAGGGCCCATGGATTGTCAAGTTATCTATCGGAAACTGTGTTTACCTACATGGTCAATTTGTCTTTCACCTTTGAACCCTTGACCCCAAAATCAATAGAGGTCAATTTCTTGCCAAGACCAATGCAACTATGCAGTTTCAGGGCCAACAGCCAATGGGTTGTCAAATTATTGATCAGAATCCGTTTTTACCTACAAGGATAATGTGACCTTGACCTTTGACCCCTTAACCCCGAAATCAATACGGGTCATCTACTTGCCAAGACCAATGCACCTATGCAGTTTGAGGGTCAAGGACCAATGGGTTGTCAAGTTATTGAATGGAAACCGTTTTTACCTACAGTCAATATGACCTTGACCCTTGACCCTTGATTCCAAAATCAAAAGGGGTCATGTACTTGCCAAAGCCAATGTACCTATGCAGTTTGAGGGCCAAAGACTCATTGGTTGTCAAGTTATTAATCGGAAACTGTTTTTACCTACAAGGTCAATATGTCCTTGACCTTTGATCCCTTGACCCCAAAATCAATAGGGTTCATCTTCTTGCCAAGACCAATGCACCTATGCAGTTTGTGGGCCAAGGGCCCATGGGTTGTCAAGTTATTGATCGGAAACGGTTTGTACCTACAAGGTCAATATGACCTTGATCTTTGACCTCTCGACTCCAAATTCAATAGGGGTCATCTACTTGCCAAGACCAATGTACCTACGCAGTTTGAGGGCAAACAACCAATGGGTTGTCGAGTTAATGACGGGAAACCGTTTTACCTACATGGTCAATGTGACCTTGACCTTTGACCTTTTGACGCCAAAATCATTAGGGTCATCTTCTGGCCATGGCCATTGATTTAAGGGTCATCTACTGGTCATGACGAATTACATACCAAGTTTAAAGTTCTAAAGCTTAAGCGTTATATACATGTAGTTATTGATCGGAAACCGTTTAATTTACAGACCGACGGGGGCATAAAATTTTAATATTCATGATCCAAACTGATATTGTTTTAAATTTCATGATTCCTCTCTTAACTTATACACTTGAAATTATACATTTAAATTATAACAATATATCAGTATCTCATCACTTTATCACAGATGACATCTTGTAAATTCAATATGCAAAAACAATAACTGCTAACTTTAATGATATTCAAATATTTTCATTTGGCAAGTTTTTCACAATTCCTAGCCATCTTATTCTGTCAAGGTAGACTTTACAATCAAGGATGATGAATATAAACTACTTAATAAAACACTGACATTTAAATTTGATGATGTAAGGTGAAAGGAAGAACATACATATATCTTTATCCATTTAAACAAAACTTTCGTGACATTGGTAATACAGCCAGAAATCGCCTGTATAGTCCCAGTTGTTGTATTTTCTAAAATCAGAGGCTCGTAATCTGTAACAAAAATCAAAAGTATTCATACATTGAAAGTCTCTTATTAGAAATAAACTGATTTCATTATACAATGTAATATTAGCTGTACTAAAAATTCATGTTATTTTTTAATGTGTATAAGAATCTTTTCAACAATTTTGTATTCAGTTTCACTGGTGAAGTATGTATTATGCTATAGATAAAACTGAAGGAACTTCTACATAACCCTGTAAACGTCCATTAGATAAAAGCAAGTCATGCCCGCGGGCAGAATGACGAGCCTGCTCGTCTAAAATCAAACCTGAACCTTAAACCTTTAGATCAAGGAGAAAGATGTATACATAAGTGAGATGTGCATTATATATCCTCTGTATACCAAAAACATCATCTTAGGTGACCTTGACCACTGACATAGTGACGTGTTCACGTGATTGACAGGAAGTCTCATGATAAACATTAGTGCCTAAAAAACTCAATTTATGTTATTTGAAAATTACTCCATGCACAAAGAAGTTATGGCAAAATCAAGCTTGGAAATACGCACAAACAAACACTGAACTGCCATTTTGACAATATGTCGAGCTTAGCGCATGCGGATTCGCCAAAAATCCTCGGACCACTTGCCATATAACTTCAAATTATTAACAAGATATAGTGCGGACAACCAAATTTTGATATTTTTATTTGACCTTTGACTTCTTGTGACCTTGACAAGACAACTCAACTCACCATGGAGAACATTTGTATTAAATTATCCATCCATGTATATAGAAGTTATATTCACAAATGAATGTTTTAATTTGTTATTTGACATTTGACCCTGAAGAAAGACCTTTGCCACAGATACCTGAATTTTTTGTGTGATACTCCGTTTTACTATTGAGAACATTTGTCCAAAATTGTATTGAAATCCCGCCACATATGTTAAAGTTACGCTCCGGACACAGATTTTGGGCCGACCCCCTAAGTGTGACCTTGACCTTTGAGCGGCAGACCTAATATTTGCAAATGATACACCATCCCATCATCGTCAACAACGATATTTTGAATAAAACCTTCTTGTAACATTGAGCTTCATTTTGTGTGAGACAACTCAATTCAACATGAAGAAAATTTGTGTTAAGTTTTATTTAAATTCATCCATGTGTAAGGAAGTTGTACTAGCAAATGACAAGCATTTTTTATATTTTTAAATTGACCTTTGACCTCTTGTGACCTTGACCTTTATTTTGCGTGAGGAAACTCAACTTTACATGGGAAATATTTAAGTTATATTCAATTTCATCCATATTTATAGTAATACTCACAAATGAATGTTTCATTTGTTATTTGACCTTTGGTTTCTAAAGCTACAGTCTCACTTACATCCCCGCAGAGCCCCGGTAGACGTCCGGGGTGATCCTGGAACGACCGGGAACAACCGGGGTACATCCGTAACTCTGCCGGCAACATCCGGCATTTGACCCCGGATGGAATAAAATATTTTATAACCGGGGTGGTCCGGGATGATCCGGGAAGTATATCTTTGCCGGCTTCATCCTTAGCTCTGCCGGGAACGACCGGGGTTACGCCGGTGAAGCATCGTAGCTCTGCCGACACAAACCGGGGATGATCCGGGGTATGATATAGCCAGTAGAGCTACGGGTAGAGCCCCGGTGAATGCTAGCAGAGCCCCGGTGAATGCCGGCAGAGCCCCGGAGGATGCCGGCAGAGCCCCTGAGGATGACGATGGAGCTACGGTTGATCCCAGTAGAGCCCCGGCAGAGCCCGGTTCATTTCAAAAGAATCACGACAATTTGCGATGATTGCACTTGTTTGTATTAAAACCCTTCCCGTTTCCTTCTATCCAGTCTTGCATAAGGATTTTTCAGAAAATCATCATGAATTACGATTCTGGAACAATAGATATTATATTTAATAAAAATTATGTATCAATGTAATCATTTTCACTCGTTTTCAATCCACCGGGGTTCTACCGGGGCTCTGCCTGGATCGACGTGTGCTCTGCCGGGGCTCTGCCTGGATCGACCGTGGCTCTGCCTGGGTCAACCGGGGCTCTTCCGGCGTCATCCGGGAACGACCGGGGAAGCACCGGCATAAACCGTAGCTTCACCTGGGCTTTGCCTTGATAGTCCGTAGCGCATCCTGGGTGGGTAGTTGGGAATTACCGTAGTGCAGCCGGGGTTAGTGTGACTGCAACAATAATTTCATCCCGGATCATCCCGGTAACTTACCGGGATGGTCCTGGGATCTGCCGGGGGTAAATGAGACCGCAGACACCTGACTCTTTCGAACTACATCTATGAAGAACACTTGACCCAAGTTATATTAAAACCCCATGCCTGTGGAAGTTTATCTCCAGACACGGGTTTTGCACTGACCCCAAAGTATGACATTGTCCTTTGAACGACGGACTTGGGTTTTGTGTGTAATACAACACCACCCTATCATGGTGAACATTTGTACCAAATTATTTTGTCCTTCAAGGAATTAGCAAGATATAGACAGGACAAATCCGGATGAACGCACAAACTGACGGACGCACACATGTACATAAACCAACTTATAATACAGCAAAAGTGGCAACAACAAGCGGGCTGTAAAATGTAAAATTTTCTCAAAAATTTACAACCCCATCAAAAATGAATTTTTTATTATGACAAAAGTGTCAAATGTACAAAAATTGAACAAATGGTATTTCAAAGGAAACATCGAATATTTTGTACAAAACTTGTTATTCAATTCTGTTTCTAAGTAATTAATGTCTATTAACTTAGATTATTTTTTTGTCAAATCAATCTCCAGATATGATTCTAAGAATATTACGATCACATGATTGCACAGGCTTTAACAATAAGATATATTATTCAGAATTATGAAAATGGGGGTCTAAGAGTGATACATTTAGAAACATAAGAAGGATATTTATGTGTAACACTAAATACTTTAATTATTTTGTAAATAACAAGAGTACCCTTTCCTATCAAGTATTAGTAAACATGGAGACCAGTTTTTAACAAATAAACATCAGACAGTGCAAAATAAATTTTAAATTTTGTAAGGATGTTTTTACTGGTCTCATACAGTTGGAGGAATTGGAGTGAATTTTGCTCACTTCCTATGTGCCATAACCCTATGTTTAAAATAGGTAGTTCTACTGTTTGTTTCTCAAGATATGTAAATTGCGGCATCATTTTGCTGAATGAGTTCCAAGACAGTACAGGTAATTTGATATCATTTGATAAATTTTTAACTAAGATTGACATAAATACCATTTAAAATCAAAACATTAACATTATAGTCTACTAATTTACCCCATTTTTTTATATTACTAAATTACTTTCGTTTTAATCTTTGTATAATCTTAAAAGAAATCTTTTTTTCCTTTTTAAATGTAAACACAAAAACATAACACACTTAGATAAGCGAAAAGTTTAATCGGAAAAGGAGACTGTAATGTATGTTTACCTTTGACCGAAATAAGCTGTGAATCAGTACTGGTTCCGTCTGAACACACAAACTTTCTTCCATTGTCTTTCATAGTTAGCTTGATAATTGTCAAGTTGAAGATGTGATTTGTCGCATCATATGATATCTTGTATTGATCAATGTATTTAGGGTTAATGTCACATCTGTTACGTACACACTGAGCAATTGGTGAAATATCGTTTAGATTCATCCAAGCTATGGCAAACGTTTTATTCTTGAACTTGCAAGGTAATGTTAGATCTCGGCCACATTCACATGTTTTTCCGTAAGCAAGGCTGTCTGGTACCAATATATTAACATTTGAACCTGAATTTAAACAAAAACATATCATAATCAAAGCACTGAAAGTACTGAAGTATACATTGCTTGATAATATAATCCATTTTTGTCATCAAGGCCATGTTGATTTTAACCTACTGACCTCGAAAACAATAGGGGTCATCTTCTGACCAAGGTCAATGTCCCTAACAAGTGACTCACATGCACCAAGGCTTTTTTCTTCCAAAGTTATTTATGAGACAAGGAAGATGTGATGTTCCATCTGTGTATTGCTAGGCAAGCTGATAGATGAGCAATAAAGAAATCATTTTTTTGAAACAGCGCCGTTAAATGGACTGCAGTATAGAATATTGAATCAGTCATATTGAGTTTCCAGTGATGCTATCTAATTAAATACATGATCTGGCTTGAAACTCTATACAAAAGTCAATTAATTGAATCATCCTACAAGACTTAATAACCAAATTTATGGTACACTCCTTTTGTATAGCTTTCCATGTTACAGATCTATGTACTGTACTTTGATGCATTAATACATATATTCTGGTGTGTTGTTATTCATCTCTACACATTAATTTTCAAATGCATTACTTTATCGTTTATTAATAAAAATAAATCTATAATCAAAACAATTCAAATGTATTGTAAATATTTTCATTATTCAATAATTGTTACATATAGTCTTCATATACAACCTTTCCAAGAAATTCATTTATATTGGACAGCAAGTTAACAAGGGGTTTTCCATAATCAGGCTGTGTTACCAACTTCTTAACTTTAGATGAACCATTGAGCTAAAACATTTTTTTTCTAATTTTTGGCTACTGTGCCCTACTTCTGATTTTCAACTAAGGTGATCCATGTTCAAACTCGAGAAAAACCTGTCACACACATTCTTACGATGTTGTGTGAAAATTGGGGCAAAAGTGTGACCAGTAGAGTGTTAACAAACTAAATGACCAGCAGATTTGTCATCGTCGGATACACATGGTTGATTTACATTTAACATGACATAACTGATAAATGTAAATGGTTCGGCCGTGGGTATCCGACGATGCTAAATGTGGACAGATCACAGTTGACATAAGATGGATGACCGACATTCAACAATCTAAAACCTCACCCTGAGTCAACCTATAAGTTTCACCACTGAAATAAGTAATAAGATACTGCGTAATGATTTAGATGATGTGTAGCCATTTTATCAGAAGTAAATTATTGCTTTTCTATATATGTTCTTTACTCTATTGTAACTACGCAAGTTCATATAGCATATAAATATAAAACGACTACTAGATTAGTTTTTACTATAAACAAATAAAAAGTAAAAGATAATTATTTAAACGATTGAAAAGTCTAATTTTATGGGTATTTTCATTCATATAACTTTCTTATCGCGGGTCCAATGTTTTAACGCTGACTGTTACATAGCCGAAAAAACACAAGTTTTTCATACTGTACTTATTACAAAAAATAACTGACATTTTACAAAGGTAATAAAATTTATCTAATAGTTATTCATTTAAACGGTTGAAAAATGTATTTAGCAGCACTTTTTTAAATATATCTATTTTATCGCAAGTAAATGTGTTTTTTTTTTTGTTTTTTTTTTTTTTTTTTTTTTTTTTTTTTTTTTGACGCTAGGCAGTAACATAGCCGAAAAACACTTTCATACAATGTTTATTACAAAAATATTACTGATATTTTACATTGCTTACAAATATAATGTTATAATTATTCATTTAGACGGTTGAAAATTTTATTTAATAGTTCTTATTTTAAAATTGTCCATTTTATCGCCAGTAAAATGTGTGTTTTTGGCTTGCAGCCACGGCTGCAAGCCATTTGTTTTGGATAAGTTGTTCCGGTTAGGTGGTTTCCTGCTTACAATTGTTAGCCCATGCATAGCATTAACCTTACCACGTGCTGATCTACCTGTGTTGTCGGTATATCTGTGATCACACATATTTTAGGTGTAACATAGTTGATACATGCTTATTAATTGGTACCACGTAACGTTTTGTTCGAAGTCTTTTAGTGCATTTACTTGTCTCTCTCTAAAGCTGCTATATAAATGAAATTAGCAACTGCCAAAACGAATGACTCTCTGCGAAAAATGTGGAAATGAAATGTGCACACTTGTTTCCCTTCAGTATGATAGATTGATCTCAACGTGAGAGTCAATGTTATTATTTTTACGATTGATTATTTTCTTTATTAGTTTTATACAATAGAGAATAGATCTCGAATCGTTTTTGACAAAAAAATATTCGTTTTTACAAAAAAAGTTGCTACTGTTATCGTCAGCATGTTCCCGTTCAGTTATTATCAGTGGACTTCTGGTCCCTATTTGGTCCAAATTTGCACGCATAACACTGGTGCTCAAACAAATGGGCACAGGTACTCGTCCAGTCTTGGGCTTACCCTACCTATCCCTTTAAAAGTGAAACTTTTTTTTCGAGAGCTATACCACGGATTTATATATAATATATAATGTAATGTAAATCCCTGGATATACAAATACCGTAATTCAAAATAAAGTTTCCTTTTAAAAGGAAAGGCTTGCACAGTTGCGCCTTCATCTCAACCCTTAAAAATTGTTGGTGTTTTTTTTGTTTAAATTTATCATCACAATTTTTTTGAATTACGGTATTTGTATATCATAAAGTTTATATTTAGTTGTTTTTTTTTTTGTGAAAACGAATATTTTTTGTCAAAACAATTTGTAATCTATTCTCTACTGTATAAAACTAATAAAGAAAATAATCAATCGTAAAAATACTAACGTGGAGATCTATCTATCATACTGAAGGGAAACAAGTGTGCACATTTCATTTCCACTTTTTTCGCAGAGAAATCATTCGTTTTGGCAGTTTTATTTATATAGCATCTTTATGGACAAGTAAATGCACTAAAATACTTCGTTACGTGGTAGGCCTACCAGTTAATAAGCATGTATCACGACCACAGATATGATGCGCTATCAGTAGATCAGCACGTGGTAAGGTTAATGATATGCATAGGCTATTTTTAGATTACCTCATCAAGACGTTGAATTGCGTTCATTAGATCTAAATATAACTCGATCATGCACTAATATTCTGTGTGATTTGGTAAGCAGGACCACCCTTTGGAGACGGAATACTACTACAGTAACCATTCTCTATTGTATAAAACTAATACAGACAAAAACAATTATAAAAGAAACTAACTTTTGCGTCTTGAAAAAGAATTGAAACGGAACAATTTCGTTTATAATTTATTACGGTTTAAACCGATAAATCAAGTAAAAATAGAAATCCTATTTATATAAACAAACTGGGATTACCGAAGTAACTAAAATAGCTTAGATTTCCGTAATATTACCTCGTCTGATTCCGCAGTATGACGGAATCGCCCGAATTGTCACGATTGCAATCGGAACTACATCGGCTATAATCATTAAACCGAAGAGTGACGGAAAGGGCCGAAAAGTTGCGATTGGCACGATTGCAGCTGGTTTCCCGTTCAATCATGCAATAACAAATGTAAGCAGAAAACCACCTAACCGGAACAGCTTTTCCAAAACAGATGGCTTCGACAATTGATAAATTTATTGATCGGAATTGTGAAAAACAATTTCTCTAGTGATTAAAATGGAAATTAGCATATATTTTTTTTGTCTGTGACGTGTGTTTTTCGGCTTTTCTATGTGCGACGCAGGCTCAGCGAATACATTCATCAGCGTATTTTTTTTATATATTATCGATTTAAAACTGATATTATTGAACCCATTTCATCAAATAACCACCAAAAATTGTTTATATTGCTTAATTTAATCACAGCCTTAATATTTCTTTGTATTTTAAGTGTTTTCGGTATTTTTTGGTGTTTTTTGGTTTTTCGGTGTTTTTCGGCAATTCCATGCACCCATAAATATAAGCAGATTAAAATAATTCCTATTTTCTGAACATAAATTTAATGTATTTATTTCTTAATGCTTACACTGATTTACAGTTTCAAATGATTATTTCTTATCGTCGAATCTGGCCATATATGCCTATATTTAGCTCCATGCTCTGGCTTAATCGTCAATATCCCAAGTTCGACGAATCTTTATTTTTACCCGTACTGAATTAGGCAATCTTCGCTTCATTTCGAAACATATTTCTTTTCAAAAATCTAAGGCATTCAAAAGTGAAAGGAAAATCATGTGTAAAAAAGGTATTCAAAAGAATAGCTTACGAAATTTCTATTTTTCGAAGCCACGATAATTGCCAGGTTTTTTAAAAAAAACATATTCCGGTATACCGGTATACGCTGGTAAATTTTGTTACGGAGCTCCATACTCATTTTGTAAAACATTTTAGGCCAATTTTATTGCATAAATGTAAATCAGGAATTTTATTGATTAAATATCTATCTGAGATGTTTCGTCCCATTTATATAATTCTGACGACTTTACAATATTTACGATGTATTCATTCGTGCTAGCAAGCGCATGCGTATATGCGAAGTTTAACGCGTAGGTATAAACTACGACTTTATCAATGAACTGTTATTTTTTGTTTTCTTTAAAGGAATGTAGAGTCTGTTATTTCATGAAAATGAACGATTTGGAACTTTCAAAGCATTTAAACAACTTTGCAAACACTATTTTAAATGATGTGTAGTCGGAATGTAACGCTTTTGCAGAATGAAGAACTAGTTTCTATAGCGGTTTTTATCCGGGAGTGGATGTTGTTCGGTAACGACTTAACCTGTAACGATTTCTGAGATATAGCTTATGACTCTGTATACATTGCAAGCAATGTATACAAATATATCAATGTGTAAGGGGGGAGGTCATAAACGTAAAATATATAAATAAAGCGAGCGTATGAAGATACTTAGTCAAGTGAATTATAGAAAGCAAATGGAAAAGAAGTCATCTTTTATTTAATCACTATAAAATAAACAATACCAATGCCAAGTAGGACAGCCGCAATTGATGGGAATTTACAGTTCGAAAATGAATAACTGTCAGAAGAACATAACTCTTCTATTACTGGTTAATTACTTTATGTATGGGTGAAAGTTTGTATTAAGACGACCGTAGGGAGTCGAACTCTTACCCATATAACTGCAAATCGGCTCTTACAAATTGATATCAGATAAAAATATAGAAAGTGTCACCTCTTTAATTAAGCATAACATTGTTTTTTTCCCAGCAGTTAGGTACAAACAAGGATGGGGTCCAATTACTTAATCTGGCATGTAAACAATGAGTTTTCAACAATACCTAGGATTGTTTATGCAATTCATTCCTGTCATATGAAACAAAATAATGTTTTGCCTACTTTTTCTAGAAAATATAAACAGTCAGCAATTAATAATTGACATTTTTTCTTAGAGTTAAAAGGATATTAAAAAGTTACTGTGTACTCATTTGTCTCTGCGAGCTGAGCTCCACGTGCATTATCTATTACATAAATTGAATGTATCCTCACATTGCTACAGTGTAATCAGCCTTTTTAGAAACACCTGACCTGGCTAATTAAAATATGCCAATCACAATTTTCACTATCAGCACTGGTTCTTCATGAAACAAGAACTGTCGGAGGACAGTAACGCTCGACTATTCGAAAAGTTGTCACAAAATTGTTTCATTGAGTATAATAATGCTTACCTATATGAATACATAAAATTGTCCGAAAACGTACAAACCCTTCAGTAGTTATGGACATACCGTCTAACAAGCAAAAATTTACCTAGAATTTCTAAGTCAAAAAAGGGGCATAATTATGCAAAAAAGCAAATCAGAGTTATGGGACGTGTGCCAATCATCTTAGATAATCACAGGGAACAAGTGTGTGAAGTTTCAATCCATTCCCTTCAGTAGTTATGGAGATACCAGCTTACACGCAAAAACTTAACCAAGAATTTCTAAGTCGAAAAAGGGGCATAATTATGTAAAAAAGCAAATCAGAGTTATGGGACTTGTGCCAATCATCTTAGATAATCACAGGGAACAAGTGTGTGAAGTTTCAATCCATTCCCTTCAGTAGTTATGGAGATACCAGCTTACACGCAAAAACTTAACCAAGAATTTCTAAGTCGAAAAAGGGGCATAATTATATAAAAAAGCAAATCAAGAGTTATGGGACTTGTGCCAATCATCTTAGATAATCACAGGGAACAAGTGTGTGAAGTTTCAATCCATTCCCTTCAGTAGTTATGGAGATACCAGCTTGCACGCAAAAACTTAACCAAGAATTTCTAAGTCAAAAAAGGGGCATAATTATGTAAAAAAGCAAATCAGAGTTATGGGACTTGTGCCAATCATCTTAGATAATCACAGGGAACAGGTGTGTGAAATTTCAATCCATTCCCTTCAGTAGTTATGGAGATACCAGCTTACATACAAAAACTTAACCACAGGGACGCCGACGCCGACAAATGGGTGACTGCATTAGCTCGATTATTCTGCGAATAGTCGAGCTAAAAAGCGGTTACACTAATTACTGCCGAGTAAGAGCCGAATTGCAGCATTTTTCTTTACCCAAACAAACAAGATGGCGGATGCGGTCGAAAAGTAGGTGTTTCCCTTTTTTCTCTGAAATTTGTGTTGTTATAGTGTAAAAGTACATATAATAACCTTCTCCACAATTTTCCGGGCACACAGGATTTTATTTCATGATTTTTTGTCCCGTACTTCATCTGAAATGCGCGTCACCAGATTCGAAGCGAGAGAATTTTCCACCGGTTTGATCGTGGTAACGTACGGCTTCTTCTCTAAAATGCACTGTTTCTTTTACATATATGTATTTTAATTGAAACCACTGACTTTAAAAAGTTGTATTATGTCGTCATCTAAGCATTTATGCGCATTCTGGCTAGAACAGCCGCTGTAATATTAATACCGGGGCATTTTCCGGAAATTATAACGTATGGCGCACAAAATATCAGTGATAACGTACGGCGCATTTTTCTACTTTTTGGATTTCCATCTGTCCGGTCAGCTCATAATGAATTAATTGTATGTAGGAAATGATAGATATCTGAAAAAAATGTTTGTCAGTTCAGAAATAAATTTCAATGCTGCACAATTGGGTATAAATATCAGTCTAGCTGGGGGCGTAATAGATATTCGTTGTTAATAAACATCAATTAAAACACACATGTACAGTTTGAAAATATGTTTGTATAAAATGCAGAATGGAAAGAAAAGCCTACACTTCAGGAAACATTGTCTTCAATTTAATTTTCGCAATTATGGTCTTATCCCTTTATCAGAATGATGAAACGCATTCAGCAGAGCAGAAATGTTAAAAAGGTACGGACGCCTAGACATATTTTCTTTTCAAAAGAAAAAGTCTAGTAAAATAATTTCTAACAAATTTAAGGTAATCTTAATATTTCAATCGCGTCAAACATAAACAAAACAAAAAGTGATTGCGGCTAGCTTACATTTAAATGAGATGGCCCTGTGTTTATTTAATATGGTCGCTCATTGAAAGAAAAATACATAACAGAGAATAACGAATGAGTGTATCTTCTATATTGAAATCATTGAATGAGTTAGAAAATAATGTTATGCGAAAACGCTCAATAAATGACGTCAGATATATTTGCACGACAAAGCCATACAGTCTTTTTTTTATTGTTATTATAAATGGAAGGAACGTCATAATTTGATCAAAACAATAACATGCAATTCTTTCATATCGTATTCTGGCGGGTTTTTTTTATTCTGGCGGTTTTTTGTACAAAAACGCCAGAACAAAAACAATCAATTTCTTATAAAAAACTTTATTTGTCATCCAATGAAAACGCTGTATTTCTGTGCGTTAATTTTCATAGAAGAACAAAAGTGTCCAGCTCTATTTGTAATCCAATGAAAACGCTGTATTTCTTAGAAATACGTTGTGTTAATTTTCATAGAAGAACAAAATTCGATACTATATCAAAGTACGTTCATAGTAGCCTTCTATTTTTCATAGTGCTTGATAGAACCGTGATTGTAAAAAAAGTTATAGTGGCGTAATAAAGTGAATATTAATGAAGTCAAAAAGTTTGACACTAAGTATGTTTGTATTCATCCATAGCTGTTCTACAGAAATTAGAAACATTCTCCTGTCGATATCGCTCCCGTCAAAGTTTCTTATTTCTGTAGAATAACACGGATAAACACTAACATGTACATAGATATTTGAAATTTAGGATCAAGTTTAACTTTTGACGACACTTTGTATATGCTAGTGTTCATCCCTGCTGTTCCACAGAAATTAGAAACTTTGACGGGAGCGATATCGACAGGAGAATGTTTCTAATTTCTGGAAAACAGCTTCCGGTGAATACTATTATACTTAGTGTCAAACTTTATTTGGCCTCATAATCACTCACTTTATTACGTCACTTTGCGGTTCGATGAAATACCATGACTATGAACGGAATTCGATATAGTATCGACTTTTGTTCTTTATTATTTTCAAGAAATACAGTGTTTTCATGAGATGAAAAATATAAAGTTGGACACTAAATCTAAATTAATGCAATCGGAACGTCCTCGGCTATTATATAATAATCTCGGAAACAATACGGATTGGAGGTAGTTCTACCACGTGGTTTCAGATGAAAACAAAATCAGAGTTTGCAATGTAAAAAGAATGTATATAATTGACATCCAAAGGGAAAAAAGTATGTTTCGGTACAATTATGATTGAAAATATTTCTTTCTACACTTTTTTTATTGAAAAATGCCTAGTGATGTACAATTTTAAAACAAATCCGACTTTATGTCAACAGGTTTGCATTTTGAACTTTCGGTTTCTTCAACCATAATAATAAATATATTATTTTTGCTTTTGTATAATGAAATGAAGTATGTCAATGCCCTCTCGGGTTAAAAATTACTATTTTTTTTAAATATTTAGTTTTTAGCGTGGGTTTAAAGGTCCGAAAAAACCGCATCCTTTTCTGTGTACATGTATTATACTTTTGTGCTCAAGGCCCTTAATCCGAAGCTAAAGGGGAAAAGAGCCAAAAATTTGGGCGATTAAAAATAAATGTTCAAACCCCCCCAAAAGGGTGGGGAAATGCTCTTATATTCGAGTTTGATATGCAAGAAAACATATCACTCGTGATTACGTATGGATTTAAATATCCATCTCTCGGGCACCTGCACAAAGGCTGTGAGTTAGCAAGCCTCGTTACAGCCCAAATTGCGAAAGCGCCCCCGGATCGGATATTTCTATCCGATACAAAAAAAAAAACACACATGACAGATATTATTATGCAAACACTAAATAATATTGAGTTTCTTTATTTGGTTCTACACATCCTCTTATGTCTGGTAAACATAACTTTTCTATTATATAGAAAATCCATTTACGCAGAAAAAATGCGCCGTACGTTATCACAGATATTTTGTGCGCCATACGTTATCATTTCCGACAAATGCCCCGGTATTAAAATTAAAGCAGTTATTCTAGCCAGAATGGGCATGAATGCTTACAACTTTTTAAAGTCATCGGTTTCAGTTAATTTACATATATGTATAAGAAACAGTGAATTTTAGAGAAGAAGCCGTACGTTACCACGATCAAACCGGTGGAAAATTCTCTCGCTTCGAATCTGGTGACGCGCATTTCGGATGAAGTACGGGACAAAACATCATGAAATAAAATTCTGTGTGCACGGAAAATTGTGGAGAAGGTTATTATATGTACCTTTACACTAGAACACCACGAATGTCAGAGAAAAAGGGAAAACCGTACTTTTCGACCGCATCCGCCATCTTGTTTGTCTGGGTAACCAACGGCGTGATTCTCCCCCGTGAAGTATTAACGTCTAAATAATGCCGAGTAGCAAGGCGGTCGAAATTGCATTAGAACATACATAAAGAGCCTTGAAATACGCTAGATTATGTTACTATATATAGTAACATAGGTATTTAAGCATATTTATCACCGTCAAAAACGTATATCACTCCCCATGGATAGCTTATGTTAAAAAATCATTGCAAGAGCTTGGTTTTGCTGAATACTGGATAAACCAATCTGTGTTATCACCTTCTTATTTTAAAAATATATCAAAGACCAATATGTTCAAATGTGGCATGAACAGGTGTTTAACTCTAGCAAATGTATCACTTACATAATTTTTAAAGCCTCATTTGAGTTAGAACCCTATTTTAAACTTTTATCTAGAAATCTAGCCTTATCGCTGTGTAGGTTTAGATGTAGTAACCATAAACTCCCTATTGAAAAGGGTCGTTATATAAATTTGGATCATGATTTAAGATATTGCCATCTCTGTCCAAATAATTCTTTATTAGGTCAAGGTGATGAGTTTCATTATATTTTTCAGTGTCCTTATTTTAACATTTATCGTAGAAAGTACTTGCCCATTAATTTACGAAGAGCTAACATGTTTAATTTACAGCAATTATTTCAAAATACTGATAGAACTGTATTAATCAAACTGTTTGTTTTTACACAAAGAATATTGTCTATTGTGAAATAATGTTTACTACCTTCTAGTCAGTATCTATTGCCAAGTATTGTCTTGATTTTCATTATTTACTTTATCTATTTTTATGTATTTTATTTAGTTTTTTTATTATTTTTTCATCTTTAAGATCTCATGACATTTGTAATCGCATTGTCACACTTCCTATTTAATTTTTGTGGAACTAATTGTACCGGCGTATATTCAATGTGGTTGCAATGTGGGGCTTCATGGGCCCCATGTTGTGGTTAAACCATGTCGCTGCATCACTTCATTTGCGTTTTGGTCAGGAACTTTCATTGTGCGGTTGCATTATGTCTCATTCTAGTCGCTCATTTGTAAAGTCATTCATAAGTATCTCTAGTCTTATTTTTGTATTTATCATGCAAATTATTTTGTCTCAAGCTTTATTTACACATCTGTATTATTTTTTTGTTAATGCTCATTATTTTGTTTGTGAAATTTTACTGTTTATAAAACTGATGCCCATATGGGCCTAGTTGAAATAAAAAACTTGAAACTTGAAACAGTTGCCAAGTTCATGGTTTCTTGTAACCAAAATATGCCATTGTTTGTATATGACTTGCAAGTGGAGTCTCATGTTCCTCTGAGAATAATAATTGAACCCCTAGCTTGACAACATCAACTTTACCAAGGTTGTCAGGTTAAAATGAACTATATATGACCCTCAAACAGAAAAAAATGACATATATCAAATACACTTTACAAGGCAAATAAGTTAGTGAATTATGATATAAGAAAAGGATTTTTGTATGCCGAACTTTTTTTTTCGTATACTATAAAATTTGGGAAAAAAACCCTGTTGTAAGGCCCTGGAAAATATCCGTTGTAGCAGTAATGTTAACTTTGATATGAATGGACAAATTAGAGGTGAATAAAAAATAAAGTTTTTTTTTTACCATCTAAGGACTTAAAATTGCTTTATACCTCAATATACCTTTTAAAACTCCATTTTGAGTACGTTTTACATTTCTGACATTTTGGTCACTACTATGTGCCGCTTTACGATCTTCTCGGCCCTTTCCGTCAAACTTCGGATAAGAACTTAATTGATAATAGCCGAGATGTTCCGACCGTATATATATATTTGAGTGAGACTAAAATAAAGTTTCCTTTTAAAAAGGAAAGGCTTGCTCAGTTGTGCCAATATCCCAACCCTTTAAAAAAAATTGTTTTAATTTATTATCACATTTTTTTAATTACGGTATTTGTATATCATAAAGGGTTTATTTAGTTTTTTTGTAAAAACGAATATTTTTTGTCAAAAACGATTTGAAATCTATTCTCTGTTGTATAAAACAAATAAAGAAAATAATCAATCGAAAAAATACTAACATTGGCTCTCCCACGTGGAGATCTATCTATCATACTGAAGGGAAACAAGTGTGCACATTTCATTTCCACTTTTTTCGCAGAGAGAGTCATTCGTTTTGGCAGTTGCTAATTTCATTTAAATATGGCAGCTTTATAGACAAGTGAATGCACTAAAAGACTTCGAACAAAACGTTACGTGGTACCAATTAATAAGCATGTATCAACTATGTTACACCTAAAATATCTATGGACAACACAGGATGCGCTATCTGTAGATCAGCACGTGGTAAGGTTAATGATATGCATGGGCTATTTTTAGATTACCTCACCAAGACGTTGAATTGCGTTTAAATAAAAGACTCTAAATAAAGTAGATCTAAATATAACTCGATCATGCACTATTATTCTGTGTGATTCGGTCACGATCTTTTGGTAAGCAGGACCGCCTTTTGGAGACGGAATACTACTACAGTAACCATTATTTATTGTATAAAACTAATAAAGACAAAAACCAATGCAAAAAGAAACTTTTGCGTCTTGAAAAAGAATTGAAACGGAACAATTTCGTTTATAATTTATTTCTTCCTTCTACTTAAGCTTTAAACCGATAAATCAAGTAAAAATAGAAATCCTATTTATATTTACCGAAATAACTAAAATAGCTTAGATTTCCGTAATATTACTTTGTCTGACGGAATCGCCCGAATGGTCACGATTGCAATCGGAACTGCCTCGGCTATTATCATTAATCCGAAGAGTGACGGAAAGGGCCGAAAAGTTGCGATTGACACGATTGCAGCGGAAACATAGATTGGTTTCCACTAACAAATGTAAGCAGGAAACCACCTAACCGGAACAACTTTTCCAAAACAAATGGCTTGCAGCCGTTGGAGCACCACACTAAATACCGTAGTCCGGTATATACCGGACAAGGCGCTTGAATCATAAAATGCTAAAATCTTGCCTTTTTACCCAACGGAATGAACTTTAATAGGTCTAATTCATCTTTTCACACCGATTTATGTACGATAATGAATAAGGAATGTAAAAATCGGCGAAAAAAACGATATGTGTCTATTTTGTGATCATGATTTCTGCAAGCGTCTAGAGGTACTGCTCCAATCCTGTATTGAGTTAAATCCTATATATTTTGTGTTGTACTTATTTAAACATATCTTTTAGTAAAAAAAAGAACCATATGCATATGCATGTAAAGACGGTTACAATACAATTAATGGTATAACATATTTGGCAAAACATTAGCTAGGGGTCATCATAGGCTAGTCTCAATATTTCGACTGCAAGACAGACCGATTTTATAATCTGATATTTCATAGATGTCTATAAAAAGCCCTAAAGCGCATGCACAATTTGTTGGGCTAATCATAGGCCTAAGTTACGAGAGCCCCAAACTTTTTAACAAAAATGATTTTTATGGTTTTACCCAAAAGAAACCGGGATGATCTATGTAAAAAACGGTTTTTGGGTTTTCAAATTTAAATTTTGGTTTAATAGTTATAGTAGTTACGAGGATATATCACTGGCTGGGGCGACATCAAGGGGTGTTTCTGCTAAAAAATGGCGAGGCCGTTAGGCCGAGACAATTTTTTTGCAGAAACATCCCGAGATGTCGCCCCAGCCAGTGTTATACCCCCGTAACTAACGAGTTTCAAATAGTGATATACTATAACTGTTTTATCGCAATGACATAATGTTTTCCTTTTTTGTAATAGAAACAAATAAATAAATAAATCGTTAGCTACATTACAGATTCTTATAATAAGGCAGTTTTTTCAAGTTGTTTTCGCTGCCGCAAAAAAAATTACAAAAGACATCCAATGTTAGAGGCGGATTGTAATCTGTTACCCTAGATTAAAGGGCTTTTTTTCAGTCGAAATAATTCATTCAGCGGATGTACCTTTTGATTAAATGAGAGTAAATTTCATTTCATTTATTATATTTGTTAGTATTTTTTATTGTATTTATATATATATTTATTTTATTTTATTTTATTTTATTGATTCCATTGTTTTTTGCTGTTTTTTTGCTACTGGGAATGGTCGTTACCACTGCCCCATTGGAGCCTCTATGAAAAATAAAAACTGCATTGATATATATATATAAGCTATGCCGAATAGCATCAGCGAACTTTATGCGCCGCCACGGGAGGTACGGGTTTTAGCCGTTCGTAGAAACGGCTGAACGGATAATAGCCCTACATAAAATCGTTTTGAACCAGTTAGCAATTACTAAGAAGCGTAGAAAGAGGAAGCAAATTTTTTTTGAGGAAGTGATTTGATAAAGTGATTTTATATAGTTATTTTTACGGACTATTTGTGACTATCATAAGACACACAAAACTGAATCTGGAAAGTACCAGGTTGGATATATTTGTTTCTTTGGTGTAATTACCACCGATTGTTTTAAAACTTTGTTTTCTTTATATCGCCGACTGTCACTGAGTCAAAACGGAAATATGGCATTGAGTCGAATTCCAACTGGGATGCGTGTGGCTGTTTTAGGTCATAGTTTTATTCGTCGGCTGCATGAGGACTTTAAACAAAATTCATATCCCTCAAACTACGATTTAGAAGAGTGTTCCATGGTCCATTTTGGTATAGGTGGCTTTAGAGTATGTGATGGTGATGCAGTTACGCATTTCAGCTCAAAATTTGGGGATTTTCTGAGACAAATTGAGCCAAACATCGTAGTTCTTCAATTAGGAGGTAATGACGTCGATTCAGTAATATCTTCTCTGGACATTGCCAATAGAATTGAAGAAATTACAGCTCTAATTATTCAAGAGTATGCAGTAGAGAAAGTTGTAGTGTGCGAAATATTCACCCGTGCTCGACCAACGAAAGTTACGTCAGATTTATATGAACACAAACGCTTGCATTCAGTATCAATCCTGCAAACTCTTTTGGATATGCATGATAAAGCAAGATTCTGGAAGCACAGAAGGCTGTTTTACTCACAGACTCCCATATTCCGGAAAGATGGAATCCACCTTAACCTCAATGGACAGCGACGCTTTTACAGGTCCTTGAGACATGCCATCATGTCAGCTGTTAGATCCGTAATCAAGGATCGGTCGTAGGGGAGTATTGTTATTTTAAAATTTTTATTGGTATATTAGTTCATCATAAGAACCTGTCTGTTGATAAGAAGTGTGGGAGGGAATAAAGCCAGTATAAATAATATGATATCATAGAATAGAATATTATAGCTTGTAGAGTCACTATATTCATAATATTATTCAATGTTAGCATGAAGATAATAATTACGTAATTATGGTATAGTCTTTACAGAGACAATTAACTTAATTATTGTTGTCTGAGAGCCATTGGGCTTTAGCAGAAATTTTATAATTTTTATAAGCCATAAATAGTCTTTAGCAAAATTTTTAAAACTCCAAAGTGAAATATAAACAGACAATGATCACAATCACTTAATGTCTACCATTATCATGTTCAATTGTTTGGAACACTTTCTGTGCATATCAGATTAAGCACAGATCTTTAACTTTATTCAAATTATTATGTTTGTTTTCTTTGAGCCATTGTGCTTTAGCACAGCTATAGTGTTCTGTGAGCCATTTAGCTTTAGCACAGGTTTTTATATTTTTGCGAGTCCTTAGGGCTTTAGCGCAGGCTTAAATAATATGTTTTTCTGTGAGCCATTGGGCTTTAGCACAGGTTTTTGTATTTTCTGCCAGTCTTTAGGGCTTTAGCGCAGGCTTAAATAATATGTTTTTCTGTGAGCTATTGAGCTTTAGCACAGGTTTTTATATTTTCTGCGAGTCTTTAGGACTTTAGCGCAGGCTTAAATAACATTTTTTCTGTGAGCCATTGGGCATTAGCACAGGTTTTTATATTTCTGCGAGTCTTTAGGGCTTTAGCGCAGGTTTTTATTTTTCTGTGAGCTTTTGAGCTTTAGCACAGGTTTTTATTTTTTCTGCGAGTCCTTAGGGCTTTAGCGCAGGTTTTTATTTTTCTGTGAGCTTTTGAGCTTTAGCACAGGTTTTTATTTTTTGTGAGCTTTTGAGCTTTAGCACATGTTTTTATATTTTCTGCGAGTCCTTAGGGCTTTAGCGCAGGTTTTTATTTTTCTGTGAGCTTTTGAGCTTTAGCACAGGTTTTTATTTTTCTGTGAGCTTTTGAGCTTTAGCACAGGTTTTTTTTATTTTTTATACCCCCACCACAAAATGTGGGGGGCTATAATGGATTCGCTTTGTCGCGTCGGTCGGTCGGTCGGTCCGTCCGTCTCCATTTTCGTGTCCGCTCTATAACTCCTATACCAATTGAAGGATTTTCTTCAAACTTGGCTCAAATGTTTACCTCAACAAGAGGATGTGCAGAACCCATGTTGCTCATATGTCAGCTCAAGGTCAAGGTCACAATTGAAGGTCAAATATCAAACACAATCAAATATCAGACAGTATGTTGTGTCCGATCTGTAAGTCCTACAATAATTGAAGGATTTTCTTCAAAACTTGGCTCAAATGTTCACCTCAACAAGGGGATGTGCAGAACCCATGTTGGTATGTGTAGGCTCAAGGTTTAAGGTCACAATTGAAGGTCAAATATCAAACAATCAAATATTAGACAGTATGTCGTGTCCTCTCTGTAACTCCTACACTTATTGAAAGATTTACTTCAAACTTGGCTCAAATATTCACCTTAACAAGGGGATGTGCAGAACCTATGTTGCCAATGTGTCAGCTCAACGTCAAGGTCACAGTTGAAGGTCAAATATCAAACAATCAAATATTACACAATATGTCATGTCCGCTCTGTAAGTCCTACACTATTATAAGGATTTTCTTCAAACTTGGCTAAAATGTTCACCTCAACAAGGGGATGTGCAGAACCCATGTTGCCCATGTGTCAGCTCAAGGTCAATGTCACAATTGAAGATCAAATATCAAACAAACAAATAATAGATAGTATGTCGTGTCCGCTCTGTAAGTCCTACACTTATTGAATGATTTTCTTCAAACTTGGCTCAGATATTCACCTTAACAAGGGGATGTGCAGAACCTATGTTGCCAATGTGTCAGCTCAACGTCAAGGTCACAATTGAAGGTCAAATATCAAACAATCAAATATTACACAATATGTCACAAGGAAATGTGCAGAACCCATGTCACCCTTTTGCCGGCTTCAGGTCAAGGTCACACTTGAAGGTCAAAAATTGACTTAGAAAATATTCTTAAATTTTAACATTTATATGAATATTTCTGAATCTAGAAAAGGTATTTGCTTGAAACTTAAAATATATATGAAAGGTCACAATGAAGATATGCTGGTCAAGTTTCATAACTCTGTATTGCATTTTAACAAAGTTATGCCCCTTTTTTGAGTCTTTAAATTTACATACAATTAATACTAGATGATATGTTGTGTCCGCTCTTTAAATTCTTTACTAATGGAAGGATTTTCTTCAAACTTTACTCAAATGTTCACCCCAACTGGGCGATGTGCAGAATCCATCTTACCCTGGTGCCAGCTGAAAGTCAAGGCCACACTTTAAGGTCAAAAATTGACTTATAAAAAGTTTAATATTGGGAAAATGAAAGGTTATTTGTAACTGTTTCGAACATGATTTGATAATGAATATTTATACTTTTACCTGTACAATTAGTCTTTTTATGCCACCGCAGCATCTGTGTGTTTGTGTGTGTGTGTGTGTGTGTGTGTGTGTGTGTGTGTGTGTGTGTGTGTGTGTGTGTGTGTGTGTGTGTGTGTGTGTGTGTGTGTGTGTGTGTGTGTGTGTGTGTGTGTGTGTGTGTGTGTGTGTGTGTGTGTGTGTGTGTGTGTGTGTGTGTGTGTGTGTGTGTGTGTGTGTGTGTGTGTGTGTGTGTGTGTGTGTGTGTGTGTGTGTGTGTGTGTGTGTGTGTGTGTGTGTGTGTGTGTGTGTGTGTGTGTGTGTGTGTGTGTGTGTGTGTGTGTGTGTGTGTGTGTGTGTGTGTGTGTGTGTGTGTGTGTGTGTGTGTGTGTGTGTGTGTGTGTGTGTGTGTGTGTGTGTGTGTGTGTGTGTGTGTGTGTGTGTGTGTGTGTGTGTGTGTGTGTGTGTGTGTGTGTGTGTGTGTGTGTGTGTGTGTGTGTGTGTGTGTGTGTGTGTGTGTGTGTGTGTGTGTGTGTGTGTGTGTGTGTGTGTGTGTGTGTGTGTGTGTGTGTGTGTGTGTGTGTGTGTGTGTGTGTGTGTGTGTGTGTGTGTTATATAGATTATATAGTGAACTTAAAAAATCTTCTTGTGAAAAACCACTAGTCCAATTTCAACCAAACTTGGCAGGATTGATCCTTGGGTGAAGGCCTTCCAAAGTTGTTCAAAGAATTTCATTCCATGCAGAATTCTGGTTGCCATGGCAACCAAAAGGAATTATAAGAATAAATTAAAAAAATCTTCTTGTAAAGACCCAAAAGGCCTAGAGCTTAGATATTTTGCATAAGGCATTGTCTGGTAGACCTCTACCAAGATTGTTCAAATTATAGCCATGGGGTCCAAATCGGCCCTGCCCCGGGGGTCATTGGTTTTCACTATATGTACTTATAGTAAAAACTTAAAATACCATCTTGTCTGAAGGTACCAGGCTTAGAGGTTTGATATTTGGTATGTGTTATTATCTATAGGTACTCTACCAAAGTTGTTCAAATTTTGCCTCTAGTGTCAAAATTAGCCCTGCCCCGGGGGTCATAGGTTTTCCTCATATGTATATAGTAAAAACTTAAAAAATCATCTTCTCTAAATTGACAAAGGTTAGAGGTTAGATATTTTGCCATGAAGCATTGTGTAGTGAACCTCTAGCAAGATTGAACAAATTATAGCCCTGTGGTCAAAATTGGCCCCACCCCCGGGGTCATTGATTTTCACTATGTACATATAGTAAAAAATTAAAAAATCTTATTGTCTGAAGGTACAAGGCTTAGAGCTTTGATATTTGGTATATGATATCATCTATAGGTACTCTACCAAAGTTGTTCAAATTTTGTCTCCAGTGTCAAAACTAGCCCTGCCCCGGGGTCATAGGTTTTCCTTACATGTATATAGTAAAAAATCACCTTCTCGAATTGATAAAGGCTAGAGGTGAGACATTTTGCAGTAAACATTCTGTAGTGAACCTTTAGCAAGATTATTCAAATTAAAGCCCTGGGGTCAAAACAAAAAAAAATGTGTTCCTACATTACTATCTTAGTGTTGTATTTATGCGGTGGCATAGCATTTTTTACAAATGCAATCTTGTTTTCACCAGAGATAATTTCTTTTTATGTATTTGCGCCACTTAAGTTATTCCCTTAACCACCTTTCCAAGTCGTCTTCTGTCAAAGGACATTGGTGGGGGTATGAATCGCATTCAGCGATAGTTCTAGTTTTTTTATTATTTTTCTGTGAGCTTTTGAGCTTTAGCATAGGTTTTTATATTTTCTGCGAGTCCTTAGGGCTTTAGCGCAGGCTTAAATACATTTTTTTGGAGCAATTAGTCTTTAGCATCATTCTAACAAAAAAAAAAAAAATTATTTAATGACTAAACTGCCATAAATTTATGTGTAATTACTTAATATGTGAATATATCTTTTTAAATGGCATTAGAACTTCCGTTATGAGAGAGGAAGATAGAGAAATTGTCTGTCTGGCAGTTATTTGTCATGGTCATTAATGCCAGATGCGAGGTGCCTTAGAAGTAAGTCAGGGTCATAAAACTTTGTTCATGCTTAATTCAGTACCCCTGCAGAGATATTGGTATCATCAAATAGGATAATAGTAACATTGAACTGTGAATTCTTTGATGTAGGCATTGATATACATTCTCATTCCTAAGATGTCCATGCTTTATTGGATTGCTAGCTAATTACTTTATCAGTATGGTTAAGCAAATGGAAGTAGAATGATCATAAACAATAAAAGATAAAGATAAAAATAAATAATAATGATAATAAATATTTAAATACAAAAGTAAATAAATAAAAAATGAATACATATTAAACACGTGAACAAAGTATTAAAATTTAATACATGTATATATTTTGTCATATAAGAAAATAATAATAATAAAAAAAATAATAATAATAATAATAAAAAAATACACATACATATATTTATATTTTTATAAGAATCATAAAAATGTTATTAATTAATTATAGCCAGAATTTTAATGGTTGGTATCTCTTATATGGCAAGATGAAATTAAAATGATTAAAAACATAAGCATATATTAATTACGAATTAAATAAATCATGGATTTATTCTTATTAAGAATTTAAAGTGTTACTATTTTAATTTAAATATTTGCGGCAAAGGCCATGCCTCCATTGTCATGTACCAGGTTATTATATTAATCTGGTACTATTATAATAGTAGTAATTAAGTGTTTTTTATTTTGTTATGAATAACAAAACCTTAAATAAATAAAATATGGCAGTTTTATTATTATTATTATTGTGTTTTCGTATCGACTGACCGTTATACTTCAATACAATTTACTACCGACAACAATTAAGGGAATATACCTCTGAAAATGAATTTATGTTTTTGTTTGAAAAACAAGGTACTTGTTCTCTCTCATTTATTTTACAGAAGAGCCTTGAAGAAAATCTACAAACTTTGCTTACAGCTACTAGTAAATACAAAATTACGGAAGTACCAGTGTACGAGATTATACCACAAAAACATTAAAGAAGGACATCCACATACAGGGAATAATTAGTTGTAAAGGAATGAAAACCTAAACATGACCACAAAGAATCTGAATGATGGAAACACTTAGATAACTGTTCTTACCAAAAAAAAAAATAAAAAAAAATAAAAAAAAAAAAACAAACAAATAACGATTTCTTCAAAAATAAAACTGATGCAAAAACAAACCGACTCCAAATACGTATTTCAATTTTTTAACATTTCTTGAGTGTGAACCATTTCATACATCTTTCATATAAGTACATGATAAAATACATGAGGCACCTTGAGGAGTTTGACAATTTTACATATCATGTATACAATATCATTGGTGAGACTTTCTGGATTTTAATTACAACTTTAAGACACTGGCATCTGATCTGTGATATCTTGTGAACTTCACCCACTGCTACCATATTGGGGTGTATGGTAATAAGTAGACAATTCATTTAGACACACATTAAAAGACGAAAGAATATTAATAACACAATTTTTTTTTATACTGACAAACTCACTTTTCATAGTGACTGATTGTAATAATAACATAATAACAATTTAGTAAAATTTCAAAAAATGAATTTTTTGTAATATTAATTATTTGTTGGAATTTCTAGTTGCGATATCGGCTACAAGTTACATGCAAGTCTGATAATTTACATAATTTAGCATATACTTTTGCCTGCTATGCAGAAATGATAATCATTAGAATATTACATAACACTGCTGATAGTATCATTGAACACATGCAATGTTAGTTGATAGGTAATCAATATCACTGCAGTGTAGCGTAGTTTAAGTACCTGTGTTAATTAATACCACATGTAACAAATCGTATGGGTGATTTTTATAGGCATTTAATAGGTCCATTTGTTAAGACATATCAATCTGAAACTTACTTCTGAAGCATTTAAAGAATTATATTCATTTAATTCAGTACAACAGAATTTATAAGATGGTAACTATTATGAAAAATTACAATCCTAGCGTGTGTTTATTATTAACGTCGAAAGTGTTATTTACATTATTATGTTATTTATTTAATCACGAGTTTCTTTATAAAATTTTAGAAACATTTTAGATACATTGTTATTTTAACACATATTTGTTGATAAATAAATTTATTGTTTTATTTACGACACCATTTAAACATATTGTGATGTATTTTAAGTATATTACAATAATTTTATTGACTTAAAACTTTTCCCAAATTTTTAAAATTTAAAAAGGTTTTTTCTATAAATTTAATTTAAAAGCATCGTGTATATTAATGTGATGCAAATGAAAGATATAACTTTTTGTTTAAATTGTTTTAATTTTACAACATTGCAAGATTATGAAATGACGATTTCAAAAAAAAATTTTAAAAAGGGGAATATGTCTTTTTCCCCGTTTAAAACGAAAAATAGGGGGGTTTTAAAAATTTTTTTTTAAAAATTAATTATAAAATTTTCAAATTAAAAAAATTAATTGGGATTTTATTTTTAAAATATCATCCTGTACCTTAAAATTTTTTATGAGCAATCCTTGTTTAAAAACTAGTTTAACAACTGGGGATGTTAACTAGTATGTTTTAATTTTGAATTTTAACTTTAAATTTTAATTTAAAAATTACCTAAAGTTTTTATTTTCTTTTCAAACTATGCATTCACTTAAGGAATAAAATGTCTTAATAAATTAAATCCCAGTTGGACACTAGTTTAACATATTGAAGTATATGTTAACTATGTATTGCTTAAATGTTAATTATAGCTTATATATTGAATTTAATTTTATTGAGTGATCATAAACTATGTATAACTAACACGTTAATCCTAACTTTATTTTGAACTTCATGTTTACTTAAGAACAGTTTGTGATAAATATACATTGATAAGATGAGATAAGATAAGATAAGATAAGATCTGTTTATAGTGACTCTAATTTTAACATTCTTGGTTTTTCAACAACAATACTAATAGTGAAAACACTCTCTATATGCACTTCATAATTTATTTATTATTTATAACCAATTAAATCTCAATACAAAAGAAAAATGTAACTTATTCGATAGTCTTGTAGGATCAATTTTGAATTATGGCTCAGAAATATTTGGATACCATAGTGCAAATGATATAGAAGTGATTCATAATAAATTCATGCGAAAAATATTACACGTTCGTAAAAGTACAAACCTTGTTGCATTATATGGTGAACTAGGAAGGTATCCTATGATGATACAGCGTAAAATAAATCTAATTAGATTTTGGATACGAATAGTAAAATCAGATGATAATAAATTACTTAAAATGACATACAATATGCTTAAAGATGATTTTAATGATGGTCATAACTATAATGGTCTTAATTGGGTCGGACATGTTCAACAAATTTTCGATGAAATAGGTATGTCAAACATTTGGCTATCCCAAAATGCTGACATCGTATCTTTACAAACTATTAAACAAAGAATAATTGATAAATATAAACAATCATGGGATGCTGAAATTAGAACTTCAAATAGATTACAGTCATATAGCTGGTATAAGAAAGAATTAAAAGTAGAACGATATTTAGATGCAATACCAAATAGTAAATTTAAAATAGCACTGACAAGATTCCGACTATCATCTCATGATTTAATGATTGAAAAAGGTAGACATTTAAATATTCCCAGAAATGAAAGAATATGTTCAAATTGTAATATGAATGTTATAGAAAACGAGTACCACTTTCTTTTAGTATGCCCAAAATATACTAACTTAAGAAAAACCTACTTTAATCCATATTTTTGCCATTGGCCTACTAAGCAAAAATTTATCTCACTTATGAATTTAGACTCTGTTAAAAGTATTTTGAATGTCAGCAAATTTATATACAAAGCTTTCCATATGCAATAATTCTTCTTTATTTCAAAACGAATTTCATTATCATAACCTGATGTTCACTGCTTTGTTTTCTTTTCTCTTTTGTAAGTATTTTAAGTTAATGTAAACACAATGAAATGGATCTCCATATTTGAATTGTTTTACAAAAATGTATTCCAGAAACATAAATGTTGCTCGTAACAAGAAAAAAATATTCTTTGTAATATGTTTTACTATAGAAATAACACAACAGATAAATGGTAATAATGATGAAAAATATTGTTAAGAAAATACTTTACAATTAATTATGTTCACTCTGTTAAAAAATAATAATTTAAGATTAATTTGTATAAATCATTTGTATATAATTCTCTGTTAACCATGTACTTGCCCTTATATGTTTGTATTATATATTGAAATGGCTATAAATGTTGTAACATTTAATGCTGAATAAATATTATGTTATGTTATGCTTATGATAATAAGAGTATTTTTGTGAAATTTCTGTGAATCACTTTTATATGTAGACAACAAGATGATTCATAATTATCTATATTTTTGTTTGTAAACTGTAAAGTAATCTTTTGTCACAATTCGTTTTATTAGTAACCATCACCAACTTCTTTAAGATATTTATTTCAAGCCTATACTGTAACGTTCATTAATCTGTTCCATATGTCTGGAATTTACAACTATATATTTCTTTGATCTTATATATGACCGCACAATAACAGCAGGAGGCGCGCAAATTGTACACTTTTGGACTTGACCTGTTTAAGTTTCCTTTTGTTTTGTTTTACTTTATATTTTTGCATATTATCATTCTGTACTCAAAATGCATCAACTTAACTTTTATGTTTAGCAGCCTACTTACTTGAAGTAAAGGGTTTGTAAAATATTTTTCAAGGATGTAGCCCTACATCAAGTGGTACTAGACACAAGATAAAAGGGCACAGGTTTCCAGACTATGGTTTTTCCTGGGCGAGTCGACCACGATTTGAAAAATATTTATGATCAGTATTTTATATGTTATATACAATATCTATATATATAATATTATATATACAATATCTATATATTTACATACATGTGTAAATGTTGGGTTTTTTTGTTGTCCAACTTTGTGTAATTTTTAATAAGTTTGTTACAATTGTTGGTTTTTGTTGTCCAATTATAATGTTTACTACAATTGTTTTCTATATAAAAGCGTATTTGAAGTTTATTGGTTAATCTTTTGATTATATCATAATCTATCATTAGACAATAAAGACGGCCGGTATCATGCTCAACATTGTTTATAATGATGCAAAGACTTTATTGTCAACTAATTTAAAGACTTTTAGTTGCTGGTGTAATCTGGAACAATCCATTATTAAAATTGTTAATATTCTTGTTGCATATCGATCTAGTCAGTCAACACAAAATTGTCAACATTTTAATTTGTACATAATGAACATCACTTGCTTGGGCTGGTGACAGTTGTTATAATATTTTGTGTATATGTATTCGAGTGACTTGCTGGGGCTTGTGACAAATGATATGTTTGATTATTATTTCATTAAATCTCATAGGTTAGTAAGCTTCAGTTAAAAAAAAAAATAATAATAATACCATTAACCAATTTTTATACCATCGGGAATTCTCTGTTAAATAAGCCCTTTATTGGTTAGGGTTTCAAGATCATTAACCTTGGTCTTCTCTCCTATGCAGTGAAATGTGGGGAAAAGCTAGTCTAATTCTAGCTTTTATGGCGTTTTTCTTACGAAACCCTCACATTTCTTACTATTATAGTAGAATTCGATTAATTATTATTCCTACATGTGTATTTTGACTATTTTCTATATTGTATTAATTTGCATAATATTGATGTATGTACTATTCTTTGCACATGTTTAAGTATTGTTGGTTAAAACAATAAATAGAGGCCATACCTTATAGTATGGTATGGCCATTAAACACAATTTGATAGTTTGTTATTCCTCGCGTGGCTGTTCATAAACAACACGCCCGGCAAACTGTCGCTCCACTTCAAAATTGTGGTGTACGGAAAAACGAGCGAACGGCATTTCCGAGATAGAGCGGAAGGCCGATTTAAACGGCTAATTGTAAGTACTGTTTATGTTTTTGTCTTGTGCCGGCTCGCCACGGCGAGTCGGTATTACGTTAGGATTTTACTGAGAAACAACCTAAAACTCCGAATCCATCCAAAAATTTAATCGAAGCTTGGCTTCCAGCTTTCTACAAAATTTATCTATCAGGGCTAGGATCCAAAACTATTTAGCCAATCAAATTTAATCTTACATAGCGTCAAAAAACCTTCAATTTTCACGCCATTTTTAAAAAGCAGCAAGAAATATTTTGAGCGCAAAGATATAATGATGATTAAAATGTTTGTTTTCATGAATTCTTTTCAATAAATCATATTTACACTGACTTTATTTAGCGATTTCACCTGTTTTCTCTGTAGTATGTATTCGTTTGGTTAATTAACATAAGTGTACACCTGGTTCTTTGCATGTTTTTCTTTTTCCTTTTTTTCCGGTCATTTTATCCTTTCCGGTATTTGGTGTATGTATTTACTGGCCGGGATCCGGGACGCCTGGACTGGCCGGGATCCGGGATCGTATAAGATATAGAGGAAAAACTAATAAACTATATTTGTGTTGATAATTGTCGTAATGAAAGGCCATTAAACGTAAAGTTTTTTTATTGTATGTAATGAACGTTAAATTAATTTAACTTAGGATATAAATATATTTAGAGCTATTTATCAACAAACTTAAAATGCGGAAATCACAATACTAATAATTATATGCCTAATTAATTGGAAAAATCAATGACTACACTCTTGAATTGGTCAAATCCCGGGATCCCTTTATGTTTTAATGCGATCCCAGCTCTTCTGAAAACTATATTCTTGAACTGGCCAATTCCTGGGATCTCTTTATATTTTAATACGATCCCGGCTTTTCTGAAAACTATATTCTTGAACTGCTCAATTCCCGGGGCCCCTATATGTTTTAATAGGATCCCGGCTTATCTGAAAAACATCTTAGACTAGTCAATTTCCGGGATCCCTATATCTTTAATAGGATCCCGGCTTTTCTGGCTGAATTGATTGACAACTTGTGTTTACTTTAGGACTTGTGTCTGTCACTCATTCCAATACTAAATATCATATTACAACTTAACTTCGTATAAAGAGACATATTTATGAATTCTACCTATCTAACATTTATTTGGTCAAGGTCAACAGGCCATATAGTAAATGTGCATAGACATAGGGACTTCATTCTATCTGTTTACATGCATCTTCATATATACTTATATTCCTCTTTGTTAAACTGAGAGAACTGGCTTCCATAACTTTATGTCACTTTTATTTTGATGTTCGCTCAAGTCTCTTCAGCTTACAGAACTGTCATTTTTACATTTAAACGCACCCCTGGAAAAAAATTACGAAGCGAGTCGCTACTAGCTTTTTTAAAAGCTAACCTTGTTATTTATTTAAGTTGTATTTTTTCGAAAAGCGGAAAATGTAGTTCCGTGTAGGATTGATTTAGGCTTCCAATGATCTAAGCTGTTACAAAAAGAAAATTATATTAAGCCCGGGAGAACTTTTCTCCCTGACGAAGCGAACGACGATTTGAAGAGTATTGAACTTCTCAACCATAGAAATGCCATACCCTTCAGATTCTTGAAAAAGTGTATTACTAAAATATCAACCCGTAATAAGAACTTGTCCTTCGTGCAACATAAATTACTCCCGAAGGATTTCTTAAATTTGTAAATCTATATTTTTCGAAAGTAGTGTAGCAAAAGGGCAAGAGATGGAGCAAAAGGTTCGAGGTTGAGCGCAAGGCGATATTTATTTGACGTATTAGGAGAAGCCTAGTCTATGACTTATTATATATAAAAGCTAAAGAAGTTAAATTCGACATGATCAAGTGTTGATATCCTTTCAACAACTTTAACGTAATAAATATAATCGCGAAGGTGTCACCTATGGCTGCCGTGTAGATTCCATTACTTATGTTCCAAATTTGGATGAGGCCAGACCATTGAATCATACACATGTATGCATGGCGTAATACAGTATGCCACTTATTCGAGGTCAATCATGATTTTTGGCACGGTTATGTACATTTAAAAACGTGTGTCCGTGCAAATTCAACAAAATTGAATATTTTCAGTTCTACTGCGAACAAATGTTTACGACCAGGTACGTGTAACGCGATTGTTCACGCCAAAATGTTATGTTTTTCGGAAAGTTAGATATTCACGCCCGTTTAACTCACAACGAGTGAAAAATGTCCATCGGTAAAAATGTTGTGAGCAACTTCCGTTCCTCGTTGTGAGCACCCATCTTTGACGTGTGACACGATAAACAAGGTGAGTTTTTCATAATTTTTGAAGATTACAGACATTTATGTAAAAATATCGAAATGCAGTTAGCTGGCGATGTGTTTTCCGAGTATGCACATGTAAAGATATTACCTGTTGGTGGACAATTTGATGGAAATACCGTGCGACGCAGTCACTCGGGGTAGCTGGAAAACTGGAGACAACTTCTCTTTGGACCTAATTTAACATTGAAAACGTCGATTCTGGTGACGTTTTGTGCATTCTAACCTAAAACAGATGCCCACAAGTCTTCAGCGTAAATTATTATCTGAAAGTCTTCATAGAAACGAAGATATACCCTTTAATTTTGCTTTAATCCTCGTTGTGAGCACCATAACCTCGTTGTGAGCAAGACAAGCGCAGTGCGTGTATGGTTTTAATATGAAATTCAAATGGTGAAAATATAATTTCAAATCTACCACAGCAATTAAAACGTTTTTGCACAGCAGCATTTCTTTGCAAGACGTTGTGCATACCCCAAAGGGAGGCATATTAGTTTTGAACTGTCCGTCTGTCAGTCCGTCAATCTGTCCGAAAACTTTAACATTGGCCATAACCTCCTTATTAGTAAACGGATTTGATTCATATTGGAACACAACATCCCTTAGCACTTTCCTACGGACCTGTATTTTTTACCTTGACCCCTGAATGGCCTTTACCTTGAAGGTCAAATTGTCCAAAAACATTTAAGACTGGCCATAATGTCCTGGCATAATGTTTAGGCACAACACATCTTTGGACAAAGCCTTTCGACTATCCTATATTCTTTTGACCTTGACCCCTGAATGACCTTCACCTTGAAGGTCAAATTGTCCAAAAACTTAAAAATTGGTCATAACTTCCTTATTAATATACGGACTCTACTCATATTTTGAAACAACACCCCTTTAGGCAAGACCTTCAAACTGATCTGTATTTTTTTTCATTGTACTGTGAATGACCTTCTAGAACATCCAAAAACTTTAACATTGGTCATAACTTCTTTATAAGTAAGTGGAATTAATTCATATTTGGACACAATGCCCCTTTGGACAAGACCTTCCAACTGACCTATATTTATTTCACCTTGACCTTGAATTACCTTCACATTGAAGATCTAATTGTCCAAAAACAAATAATCTATCTGGTCCATAAATCAAAGGACAAAGCACCACTTCAGGGACATTGTCAACTTACCGTGATAGTTCTTGTTTTACATAACTTGGTCAGTCTTCAGCCCAGGATAAACACAGCTTGTGAAATTGTTGAAATATTCATAAACACCCCGTGATGTTCACTCGTGCCACACTAGAGTATACGAAATAAAATACCTGATTTACCTCCACTGATTAGTTCTTCTGTTAATCTGATGACTTGTGAATATGAAGAATAATTTTCAAAAAAAGAAAAAGAAGAACTATTGCAAAGAAAAACTATTGTACAAAAACGTTTTGATTGCTTTTGGAGATTGAAAATTGTATTCTTGCCATTTGAATTACATATTAAAACCAGACAAGCACTGCGCTTGTCTTTCTCACAACGAGGTTATAGTGCTCACAACGAGGATTAAAGCAAAAAAAGAGTATATCTTCGTTTCTACGAAGACTTTCAGATAATAATTTACGCTGAAGACTTGTGGGCATCTGTTTTATGTTAGAATGCACAAAACGTCACCAGAATCGACGTTTTCAATGTTAAATTAGGTCCAAAGAGAAGTTGTCTCCAGTTTTCCAGCTACCCCGAGTGACTGCGTCGCACGGTATTTCCATCAAATTGTCCACCAACAGGCAATATCTTTACATGTGCATACTCGGAAAACACATCGCTAGCTAAATGCATTCCGATATTTTTACATAAATGTCTGTAATCTTCAAAAATTATGAAAAACTCACCTTGTTTATCGTGTCTCTCGTCATAGATGGGTGCTCACAACGAGGAACGGAAGTTGCTCACAACATTTTTACCGATGGACATTTTTCACTCGTTGTGAGTTAAACGGGCGTGTAGACGTTGAAAGGATATCACACTTTATTAGTTGTTGTATCATAGTTTGGGGACTTTTCTGTTGAAAAAGTGTCAGAGTTAAATCGTATACATATACATGCACAGTGCGGTAACTGGAGTGCAGGTATCAGTTACCCGCACTCCAGATCATGCCCGTTGATTGGCTCATTTTTGCTGGGGTTTACATATTGTGACGGCAGAGAAAGGGAAAGCGGCAGAAATATCATATTCAGATGCTCGATCATTGGTTACTTTTTCCCGGGGTTTAAAATTGTGACAACAGGGAACGTGTTTTTATGTTTGACTATGATACAAAAGAAAAAGAACACCAAAACACTCGGCAATCTGATTTATACTCGGGGGCTACGTACCCTCGTACAAATCAGATAGCCCCGTGTTTCGGTGCTCTTTCTATTACTTATATATATCTCGGTCTCAACACTTGATCGTGTCTATTTTAACTTCTTTAGCTTTTATATATAAAAATCATATACTACGCTACTCCAAATACGGAAAAATAATATCGCCTTGCGCTCAACCTCGAAGCTTTTGCTCCATCTCTTGCCCTTTGGCTACACTACTTTCGAAAAATATCGATTTACAAATTTAAGAAATCCTTCGGTAGTAATTTATGTTGCACGAAGGACAAGTTCTTATAACGCTTTGATATTTTAGTAATACACTTTTTCAAGAAATCCGAAAGGTATGGCATTTCTATGGTTGGGAAGTTCAATACTCTACAAATCGTCGTTCGCTTCGTCAGGGAGAAAAAATTCTCCCAGGCTTGATATAATTTTCTTTTTGTAACAGCTTAGATCATTGGAAGCCTAAATCAATCCTACACGGAACTACATTTTCCGCTTTTCGAAAAAATACAACTTAAATAAATAACAAGACAAAAACATAAACAGTACTTACAATTACAAGGGGCAGGACGTGAAGTGGTTGCACACTTGGTTCAAGCGAGCGAATTGGTTGCAAACTTGACAAAATGGCAAACACGGCGTGATTTTTTGAAACGGGTGAACGAATTTTTGCCAGGCAAGTGGGTTTCTTTGTTATTTTGAAGTTCATTAGTATGTCTATTCCATAATGCAATATATATACCACACTCGGTTTAAGGTTTCAGCATCCTAGATTCTGTTTTGACGAAGTTATTGAAGATATAAACTGATCATGTAGATATTTTGAAATTTGACATGTGACTGTTTTGGTCGGTTTTTCTCCTAATTTATTCGAATTTGTAAGTTTTGAACTGCATTTAACAATAACAAAATATGTTTCTGTCAATGCTGTACAAATGGTTTAGTTCGCAAGTCCGAAGATAACATTCAATACACAAAAATATATTGTTCAAGCACATTTTGGTTGCAGACTTATACTTCAAGCATTTTTGGTTGCAAACTTATTCTTATTCTATTGAAATCCATAGTAAAACTTTGCAAAAGGATTGTAGTAGTTTATATTTATTAACCTATTTCAATGGCAATTATTGACATTTATGTTCTTTTACTTGTTTTTGTTATAAATGTTATTTATACTTTCTTCTTTTAAAACAAGTATGCACTTTATGTTTCAAATTACATGGTTCTCAGTTCAATACTATAATCATCAGTAAAAGCCTGCAAACAAAATATTAGCACATAGAAGAAAAATATTTATTGATACTTCAATTCTAAAATATGTCATCATATGTAAAATGCAAATGAAAAATACATACAAAACAAACGTATGTGAGAGTACTGCTGTATGTAAGTGAATTATTTTCATTATAAACATAAGGACATGTGCACACATACGATGTTACTCGAAAAAATTTCCAAAGTTTATCAAAACCACAATAAATGTTATTTTGTTTGTTTCGTATGTAAAGATCAGCAGTTGCTTTAGACATGTATGTAAATGTACTTATAAACCAAAAGTTTAAATGACATGCTTGTTTACAATATTTCGGATTTGATGTACATATCATATATGTCAATTGGTATTCTAAAAATTATTTTGACTATTAGATCATAATATAACTGATATACGATTGGTAATTTACATTGACTGATATGTGACAAAACTACTTAAAGTCATTGTTCGAGTTAGGGAATTTGGAAGATGTTTCGATTGGTCAATAATAAGGAACAATTTAAAGAAACGTGTGAATAATGCCCTTGTGTCAATGTTAATATAGTTTTTATCTACTATATAATCAAATTTATTTCAAATCTAAAAAAAAAAAAAAAACAATAATGAAAGCTGTTTGTTGCTATTTTTTCTTCTTTTCCTTTACTGTTAGTCATGCCAAGATAAAAAAAAGTCCTACGACTATGTAAAAAGAAAAGAAGTATATCGAGGAGAAAAAATGATGAAGATAAACACAACTGAACTTCAATTTAGCATATTGTGTTAAACTTCAATTTAGCATATTGTGTTTTATATCTATTTGAAAGACCCCGTGTTAGATATATATCTGCACGCATGCACAATTTGTATATATATTTCTTATTAGATGAACGGGTATAATTGCCTTAATATTGCTAATTATTTTAAAAAAAGATAAGTTATTCCTCGCTAAAAATATGCAGCCACATTATTGACACAAAAGTTTGCAACCAAAAATGCTTGAAGTATAAGTCTGCAACCAAAATGTGCTTGAACAATATATTTTTGTGTATTGAATGTTATCTTCGGACTTGCGAACTAAACCATTTGTACAGCATTGACAGAAACATATTTTGTTATTGTTAAATGCAGTTCAAAACTTACAAATTCGAATAAATTAGGAGAAAAACCGACCAAAACAGTCACATGTCAAATTTCAAAATATCTACATGATCAGTTTATATCTTCAATAACTTCGTCAAAACAGAATCTAGGATGCTGAAACCTTTAACCGAGTGTGGCATATATATTGCATTATGGAATAGACATACTAATGAACTTCAAAATCACAAAGAAACCCACTTGCCTGGCAAAAATTCGTTCACCCGTTTCAAAAAATCACGCCGTGTTTGCCATTTTGTCAAGTTTGCAACCAATTCGCTCGCTTGAACCAAGTGTGCAACCACTTCACGTCCTGCCCCTTGAATTAGCCGTTTAAATCGGCCTTCCGCTCTATCTCGGAAATGCCGTTCGCTCGTTTTACCGTACACCACAATTTTGAAGTGGAGCGACAGTTTGCCGAGCGTGATACAAGGTGCGAAAAAAACTCAACCGATATATCCGATATATAACAGTCGAGTTTTTTTCCTATATGAATCAATGAAAAAACTGTCCTGTCATAATATAGAACTAGATAAATAACTTACCAAAAACTGGACAAATCCAGAGAAAACAACAAAGTATAAACTTATCCATATTGTATCGTAATGTATGTATGTTTGAATCTCTAGCGCAAAATCGTAACGCTTCGGTGTATTCTATATTTAGCTTATTTCTATTAATAAAGCTTAGGTGTATTCTATATTTAGCTTATTTCTATTTCATTTATTTTGGCATTTTTGCAATAAAGTTTATACAATTCTGTGTCATCTCTGTGGTTGTAATATAAGTTTTCGCGATAAAAAAATAGGTTTTAAAACCGAAAGTGAAACATTTCGAATTCATAACTTCACGGGGGAGGAACTGTTACACGAAGGATGGAGTTCTCATGAATAGCTTGTGATAACCTTTCTTTTTTTTTAAATCTTGAAGTTTTGAGTAAAATTTCCAAATTACTTGCTTATTCGTACATATTGACCTTTTCATTTGTGATCTTCTTCGTTGCTATATTTAATTACCTAATTATAATGGAGAGTTGCAAGAATAAAGCCCTAGCTAATTAATTTTACCTGATTTTTCTTTAAAAAAAAACGATGAAAATGGACTAAAAGGTTTATCTGAAACATAATATAATATGTAGGGCAAGCTTTATTATCAAAGTTTAATAAAGCACCTCAAGCTCCCCATTTAAAGGTAAAAATGACCATTTTTTCACGTGAGTTCTCCAAGTATATAGAAACAAGAGGGCCATGATGGCCCTGAAGTCGCTCACCTGTATATAGGCCCCCGGAGCGGGGCCAGTTTAAACCCCAGGGCTTTTATTTGAACAAACTTGGAAGACACCCATTAGAAGATGTTTCATGCTAAACATCTAAGGTCTAGCTGGTCAAGTTTTTTCTTTACACATATAGTTAAAAACAATGACACACCTGGGGCAGGGCCAATTTTGACCCAAGGGCTTTTATTTGAACAAACTTTGTAGACACTCACTAGAAGATGCTTCGTGCTTAATATTTAAACTCTAGCTATTTGAGTTTTTTCAAAGAAGATTTTTTAAGTTTTTGTTATACACATATAAGGAAAATGAATGACCCACGGAGCGGGTCCAATTTTGACCCCAGGGCTTTTATTTGAACAAACTTGGTAGACACTCACTAGAAGAGGTTTCATGCTTAGTATCTAAACTCTAGCTATTTGGTTTTGCTATACACATATAAGGAAAATCAATGACCCCGGGGCGGGGCCAATTTTGACCCCAGGGCTCTTATTTGAACAAACTTGGTAGAAATCCATTAGAACATGTTTCATGCTAAATATCTTAGCTCTAGCTCTTTCGGTTCTTTAAAAGAAGATTTTTCAAGTTTTTTACTATATGCATATAAGGAAAATCACTGACCCCCTGGGGCGGGGCCAATTTTGACCGCAGGACTTTTATTTGAACAAACTTGGTAGACACCCATTAGAAGATGTTTCATGCTAAATATCTTAGCTCTAGCTCTTTAGGTTCTTGAAAAGAAGATTTTTTAAGTTTATACTATATGCATATAGGGAAAATCAATGACCCCCTGGGGCGGGGCTAATTTTGACCCCAGGGCTTTTATTTGAACAAACTTGGTAGACACTCACTAGAAGATGTTTCATGTCAAATATCTAAGCTCTAGCTCTTTGGGTTTTTAGAAGAAGATATTTAAAGTTTTTTCTTTTGGTTGCCATGGCAACCAGAGTTCTGCATGGAATGGAATTCTTTGAACAGCTTTGTTAAGGCTTCACACATGGAACATCCCTGTGAAGTTTCATTATGATCTGACTTATGGTTTCAGAGGAGATGTCGTTTTAAAAGTGTGAACGGACAACGGACGACGTACGACGGACGACAGACGACGGACGAAGAGTGATCCTAATAGCTCACCCTGAGCATATGCTTAGGTGAGCTAAAAATCTGTAACGTTTTCCAGGAACTCCGTGACAGTTATCATAAGAACTCCATTCTTCGTGTAACAGTTCCTCCCCCCATTCTCCTCTTCAATGATTGCGACCCCTATGTGCTGTTGATCACCTGTTATTTTTTATAAATTTGTAGACAGTAAATATAATTATATTGATAATATAGTCTTTGTTATATTGATGTGATGAATTATCGAAGTATGATTTAAACTGAACATAAATCCTGTGTACATTCTGGAAATGTATTTACATAAGAATTAACTCGTATTTTGGTCAGTTTCAACTGGCTGTTGTAAACTAATGTATTTAACGGACATTTTATCCCCGGTCCCAAATATTAAATTGCATTGATTTCAACGCTAGTACTCTAGATTGTTTATAGCAAAAACTCTTAGAACTATGAGAACTATATTTATGAAAGGAGGCCAGAAACAAAAGGCAGTAATTTAAGCACCGTGATACCTCTGTCAATCTTATCCGTGACATAATATTCATATACTTACAGTTCATTACTCAGTTACTGAGTTTCTTTCCATAGATTTATATAAACTAAGTTTAGTTCTTTAATGCGTGTTTATCACTTTCAAATGTCATAACTTCACTTATATCGTGAATAGTACATCACCGTAATGACTAAGAACTTCGTTTAGTTTATTAACTTGTGCAACGTTCACACAGGTGGCAGTATCAGTGTTTGGACACCCCACCCCTATCTGCCCCTGGACCCCTACTACAACCCTGAAAAAAAATAAGTCAACACTCTAAGGCTAAATATAAGGTATCAAATACAAAACCACCGATAAAATTATTTATAAACATTTTTTTCCACTATCAAAATTATAGTTATAACTACTGGTCGGAGACCATCAACCGGACACTTTTGGAACATTTTTCCGTACAGATTTCATAATTTTTAACCTAGAGACCAAAAAATTTGACACAGTTCAGCTAGGTTTTTCTCCTAACTAACAAACTAGTTTGTTTATTTTTGATTGTATTGACACTTATGTCTGAGACTCGACAAGGAGGGTATCAAAATTACCTAAATTGTCTACACTAAAGTACCATGTGTCCGGACAGATATGTCCATGATATCATTTAATTCAGATAAAAGTTTGGGTGTTTTGATTTTTGATTTGTAACATGATATACAATATGTCAGCAACAAATGCTTAAGTTTTGGATATTCTATTATTCACTCTGCAAATGATTATAGCTGGTATATGAGGTCAGGCATTGTTTTCTTAACCCCCCGAATTTCAACGTCAACATTCAGATCATTCTTGAATAGACATTAAAAAATTACCATTTACGGAGGTTGAAATAAATTTATTTACTTAATTTTAAAAGAAACATGCACTTATTGTTGATAAAAAAGTGACTGACAACCACTGAACAAAGAAAATACTAAATTAATCATTTTCGGGGCTGTCCGGGTTTGGTGGTTGTCCGGGTTGGTGGTCCCCAACCAGTATACTGTAATTTTGATAGTGGAAAAAAATGTTTATAAATAATTTTATCGGTGGTTTTGTATTTGATACCTTATAGTTAGCCTTAGAGTGTTGAATTTTTTTTTCAGGGTTGTGGTAGGGGTCGAGGGGCAGATACGGGTGGGGTGTCCAAACACTGATACTGCCACCTGTGAACGTTCACACATCTTTACTTGCGTCTGTTTCTGCGCTTTGGTGAAGAAAATCAAAGATCAAAAATCTATTACAATTTTTAGTTATGTGTTATAAAATATAAAGAATTTTCTAAGATTTTTTTGTGATTTTACTACATATCTCACATAAACGTGCGAAATCAAACATGGCCACATATATCACGTATTGCATTTGCTCATTTCTCTGAGTGAAATACATGTATAGCCCACAGGCGCTAGTCACATAATCAAATATTTTACATAATCGGTCTATATATGTATATAAAGATATAAGGCCCCCAACGAAACAAAAACATCATGCAGAACAAACAAGAACACTGCTGCAATAAACGACCAGATCACGGTTATCTCTTTCTGGTCGCCATCTGAAAAGATCAATCCAAGTGCCAACGCTTTTTATTTCATTAAAATCCCTCAAATAGCAAAGAAATTGGGAAAAGTTTCGCAAAATGCCATTATTTTCAATTCATGTCGTTTTCGACGTCCAGTCCATTCATGTATACAAACACGATTTCTGATCGATTTTTACGAAAAAAAACAAAAAACAGCTAGAATTTCCACGTACAAAAACGTACATAAACAAACTCTTTTCCTATCGATCTGCGAAGTCTTCACTGATCAAATGCCCTCTTCGTACGTAATTCATTAAAAAATACACAAGGATCTCGCTTGTGACAGTATTTTATCGCCATGTATAGCGCATGTATATACTGTTCCGCTCTGAATATTATATAAGGATTTGATTGGTTAAGATAATTACCGGAATACTATTGACCAATCGTATAATACTATTTCTTTGCTTCATTTATCTGTCACTTCAAATTCCAAATGGCGCACTTTACTTGACCTCCGCTTCTACAACCAATATTTTTTAAATATTTGCGTACAACATCACCTTATGTTCAGCATAATTCAACAGTTATTATTTATAATAGCTACAAATTTGCCCAAATTGTATTAATACAATTCCATGACCATATGAATTTTAATGTTACTCTGTGAAAACGCGTGCCCTCAACGAGAAAGGAAAGGAGCACCAAATATTTTATATAAGGGGATCAGAGGTTATAGAGCCAGCGTTTCACAGCCTGGTACCAAAAGTCAAAATTGAAAAAGTAGGCAATGTTATTTTAAGATATTCCATACGTCAATTGTGGTCTTGAAATATTTCAGAATTTTAACTGATATCAGGGGGAAACTACTTATAATATACACGGACATAATTATAAAAATATAATATTTAAATCTGTTTTACTGCTGATAGAAATTAAAACCATTCAATTAACCTGAATGAGTACTACCAAGAACTGAAAAATGTAACAACAGAGCTGTGTTGACAACTGTTTGTAAAATTTGAACTAAAATCTTGATTTTTTTTTTAATTTGAAAATTTAAGGTACAGTTTTGTTTATTCAGCCGATTAGTACCTAAAATATTAATTTACTTTAAATAAGATATAATTTTTTTTTTCTTTATAAAACAGCTACCTTGGGGGAAAACTTACATGGGCGTGGACCCACGACCCCAAGTTTCATTGCAGTTGTTAGTAATTCAATCATGCTCTTCAAAGTGGAGGTTATAAGTTATGATTAAGTGTATACAACCTTAGTCTTCCAGTGGTGCATATCATTTTATCGATTTAAACAAAAGAATGACAGGATGATAGGTTCATAAAAGAAAAGGTTTAACACACGTGAGAAACTATAAAAAATATTCGGTCTTAACTTGCGACCATGATATCATATTAAGTTTACTTAAGAATGCAAAATGTGTAATTATTTACAGCCAATATAATTGCCAAATTGTCGTTGATTTTTTACACTACAAAGAACGCTTTTTATAAACAATTTCAGTCGAGAAATCCATTTATAAATACATAAAGATCTAGCATGGAAAGTAAAAAATAATTATCAAAACACGTGGTTAAGTGGGGAAAAATTGCTCAACTTGCGGTATTTTTCCGAAGCTTGAAAGTACAACAAACAAGCGAATGAAGCGATTTTTTTTTTTTAAAGAGGTTTATAACTTTTTCATATCGCGAGTTGTTTTACTTGAGCATATAGTTTTATGACGTGCAGTAAGTTACACTGATTGATTTTCAACGAGAAGTAATATATTTGATAACTGATCCCGCAATTGAAAAAGATTGTCAGTTACCATGCTAAATATGAATTTAAACATAAATTTGCATATGTGTTAAACAGAAGTTATTTAAAATTTAAACGCTTTCACACTAGGACAGGGCGGACCATATTTTGGGACAGGGCGGACCATATTTTGGGACAGGGCGGACCGTGATTGAGACGAGGTGGACCATGCATATTTTCAAATTTAATGTTGTATTTCATTTTTCATATATATTTTGGTATCAATATCCTCCTAAAAATGTCTAATAGTAAAGCATTTTTCATATTTTCCTATTGACCAGATTGTATTAAAAAAAATAAACATTCAATCTAGTATGATCATGTGCACACAACATAAGGCCGACTGTTGATTAATCTAACTTTATATTTATTATATACATTGACCCATACAATTATAAGTATAAAATAGGTAGAGTAAGCTAATGGGAATGGATTGGGAAAATCTCACATGTAAAACATTTTCCTTTTGTGCTAATGTTTATAAACTTGAAAGAATTACCTGAATTGTAATATTTTTATACATACCATTCACAACATTTTAGCTGTATAAAGGAATAGATGATTACAATATGACATATTGTTATCAACTAATTATGAAAACCAAGACAGTGTATACATGTATATTAATTCACTTAACAGGCAGCATCTTAACTAAGACAGAGGACAACAACCATCACTAATAATTATATAACTAACTCGTCAAAGAATCAAAATTGAGAATTCAACGCAAGTCAACCAGTCTACTAATTATCTTAAACATGCATGAAAATCCTCTGAAAACCGAAGGGTTATTAAAGTAAACTTTCTGTGTATTTTGATGTGGATTAAAACATTATCCAAATAGGTGGCATGTTTAATTACAATTTAATAATTATAATTTAATATATTTCAACAGCCAATAAAAGAAGTTCTACTTCAGATTTTAATTTCAAATTTTCTGAATATTATTATGAATTGGCAAAAAAATTACTCATGACATTTAAGGCAAAAATAAAAATAAAATTAAAATTCGACTAGAAATGTGTATTACGACACAGGTGCCGCCACATTCCACTGTTTTTGTCAATCTACTGACTCTCTGACATGTGACACAAGTTGAAAACTGAAAATCTTTTTACTAAGTCAATGACATAAACTCAACAAATACTGAATAAATCCACAGTACAAAATGACACATGCTGACCAACATTCTTGTATACTTTAAGGACTACAGGTCAAATATTTTTTGAGCTATGCATGAACAAGTCTATAATTTATACTAAGTCAAAGGCAGTAACTCTAACAAAACTGAAAAAAAATATTTACATGCAAAACCCCAGGTGCACAGCTTCACAGTGATGTTGATCATCATTCCTGAAAAGTTGGTTGATTCTGACTTAAGCACTCAAGATACAAATAACACAACATTTTGAAATGGTTTTTACTAAGTCAAGGGTAATTACTCTGCAAATCGATGACTTTAGGCAATAAGGGTGTAACTACATTTTTGAAAGTTTTACAGTAGAGCAAAAAAACTAACTCATTTTCTTGTTTCTGTATATTCCCATTACATTACTTTGTTTTGTAATATGAAAATATACATTCTACATATAACTTATAACAACATCAAAATAAATTATGTAAAAAACACTTTATTTGCAATTTTATAACTTGTATGCCCTTGTTGCATAACTTTTACACCTAATTTGAGATATAATATTATATGCAATAAGGGTGTAAGCATACTTACGCCCATATTGCAGTAAGATTTACATTAAACATGACTATTTTTTGTTATGCAATATGGTACCATGTCTACATATAATTCTATCAAAATAGAATATTTATGAAATAAAAAATAGAATAAGCTGTATGCAGGAAGTAATTACCCGTAATATGTTTTGACATGTGCGGTTTTGTCCATCTTCTCTAAATATAGTATTACATTGGGATTGGGCTCAACTTTATTGAATAACTATTTAGATCACTTGGTTTGTTTGTGAAAAAACATATTAATGAGCATTTTTTCAAAAAACTTGCCATCCATTAATACCTTTAAGTACTTTAATTCCTTATGCACTTGTCATTATGTTTTGCCCTATTCACATGGAAAAGAATAGTGACTTTGATTTGTGGACTACCACTTTAAGATTTAATAAAATATCCAATGGTGTGATCCACAACAATTTTCTACATAATGTAAGTAAGCTGCTATATCCCAATCTTTGTTGCTAAAATAAAATAACTGAATTGACTCAGTAGTAAAGGAACATTTTGACAGGTAAAGACGTGTCTCAATTCTCATGCTATCACCCCAACACTTTTGACAGTGGACGTTAATAGGATATAGAAGACTTAAACACAACGTGCCTTATTTTAGTAAGTTTACTTTTAAAAAGATATAAATAAATAATAAACTTTGTTCAAATTTTCAGAGTTCATAAGTAAGACTAAAATAAAAACTAAACAAGAGGGCCATGATGGCCCTGAAATCGCTCACCTGTATATAGCCCCCCGGGGCAGGGCCAATTTTAACCCAGGGGCTTTTATTTGAACAAACTTGGTAGACACCCATTTGCAGCTGTTTCATGATAAATATCTAAGCTCTAGCTCTAAGAAGATTTTATAAGTTTTTACTATACACATAAAGGGAAAAACAATAACCCCCCCCCCCCCCTCTTGGCAGGGCCAATTTTGTCCCCAGGGCTTTTATTTGAACAAACTTGGTAGACACTCACTAGAAGATAATTCATGCCTAATATCAAAACTCTAGCTCTTTGGGTTTTTTAACAGAAGATTTTATAAGTATTTACTATATACATATAAGGAAAATCAATGATCCCCGGGGCGGGCCAATTTTAACCCTAGGGCCCTTATGTGAACAAAAATGGTAGACACCTATTAGAAGATGTTTCATGCTAAATATCTTAGCTCTAGCTCTACAGGTTTTTTGAAAGAAGATTTTTAAAGTTTTTACTATATACATAAAAGGAAAAACAATGACCCCCTGGGGTGGGGCCAAATTTGACCCCAGGGCTTTTATTTGAACAACTTTGTAGACAACCACTAGAAGATGTTTCATGCTTAATACCTAAGCTCTAACTATTTGTGTTTTTTAAAAGGAGATTTTTTAAGTTTTTACAATATACAAATAAGGAAAATCAATGACCCCCGGGGCGGGCCAATTTTAACCCTAGGGCAGGGCCCTTATTTGAACAAAAATGGTAGACACCCATTAGAAGATGTTACATGCTAAATATCTTAGCTCTAGCTCTAAAGGTTTTTTTAAAAGAAGATTTTTTAAGTTTTTACTATATACATATAAGGAAAATCAATGATCCCCGGGGCGGGCCAATTTTAACCCTAGGGCCCTTATTTGAACAAAAATGGTAGACACCCATTAGAAGATGTTTCATGCTAAATATCTTAGCTCTAGCTCTACAGGTTTTTTGAAAGAAGAATTTTTAAGTTTTTACTATATACATAAAAGGAAAAACAATGACCCCCCTGGGGTTGGGCCAAATTTGACCCCAGGGCTTTTATTTGAACAACTTGGTAGACAACCACTAGAAGATGTTTCATGCTTAATACCTAAGCTCTAGCTATTTGTGTTTTTTAAAAGGAGATTTTTTAAGTTTTTACAATATACAAATAAGGAAAATCAATGACCCCCGGGGCAGGCCAATTTTAACCCTAGGGCCCTTATTTGAACAAAAATGGTAGACACCCATTAGAAGATGTTTCATGCTAAATATCTTAGCTCTAGCTCTAAAGGTTTTTTTAAAAGAAGATTTTTTAAGTTATTACTATATACATAAAGGGAAAAACATTGACCCCCTGGGGTGGGGCCAATTTTGACCCAAAGGCTTTTACCTGAACAAACTTGGTAGACACTGACTAGATGATGTTTCATGCCAAATATTTAAGCTATAGCTCTTAAGGTTTTCTAATAGAAGATAATTTAAGTTTTTTCTTTTGGTTGCCATGGTGCCATGGCAACCAGAGTTCTGTTTGGAATTAAATTCTTTGAACAATTTTTAAAGTTGACCACCAAAGGAACATTCCTGTTATGTTTGGATGAAATTGGCTTAGTGGTTTATGAGGAGATGTCGTTTAAAGTTAAAGTTTAAGGCCGGACGAAAAGCAATCACAAAAGCTCACCATGCACAGACACTTTGTGACAGGCGAGCTAAAAAAGTGATATAAAACCATTTTTGGAAAAAAAGTGTAGTAACCTGTTATGACCTTATTGCGTTAAGCCCTCGAAATATAAAAGTTAAGTCTTTAAATCAAAAGTACAAATATAAACTGTTCCCAGGTATAAAAAAGTAAATAGTACCAATACAATCAAAATAATAACACATAAGACAGCTACATTTTTAAAGCTTTTATTTTAATCATTCCCTTAATATATCAATTTCAGAGAAGAGAAAAAACACATTCACATCATTAACAAGCATACAATACCTAAGGTTCATTTATTTCATTCTATGCAATTTCACTAAAGTATTGTCGGCAATGAAAATTGTGAGCAAAGACTAACAAAGGGAGAGCAATATTTGTTTCACGTAGTCCTCAAAACAGGACCACTGTAACATAACTTAATAATAATAATAATGTGTTCTTACAAAAAAAATCTTAAAGGTCCATAAAACCAGTACGTATATGGGGGTCTTAGTACAAAACAGTTGTAACTCCTTTATGCCATTTGCATTACAAATGTGCCGCATTAAGTCCTCGATATATTTATTAATGATTAGTAAAACCCTCTATTACAGATCTTTATGAGGACATATTTTTAGAAGTAAAGGGAAAGTCATCACCACAAGACCACATGCTGGTAAATTAGAACAAAAAATTAAAAATAGTAGACAACTTCATAAAAGATGAAATGGTAAATTGTTCCTAAGTATTCTTGTAAAATTTGAAAAAAAATTGATGTGCAACCTTTCAATTCAATACGATCCTTTCCTTGACAATATCCACTGAATACTGAGTATCCCACTGAATACCATTGAATACCGAGCATCCTTAGATGGGCATTTATGTCAAAGAGCACATGTCACACAAAAATAATCATCTAAATTGTCAAAATGAAAAACAAAACATTCTTAATATCATTTTCAATATTGAAACAAGAGTTCTCTGAAAATAATCGGTACAGCAAATAAAAATTGTAGAATAGGTTTCACTTTTTAGTTTCCATGTGCATTAGTTTAATACACGGCAATAAACATTCATACAGCATTAAAAAAGTAGCATGACAACAAAGTATTTCCAGTAATTAATGTCAATAAGCCTGATATAGTCTGCCATAGTAGCACCATAAACAGTAACTTGTCTAGACGTAAATAATTCTCCCCGCTATAAAAGTTGTTTTTAGCTATATAACTATATAAATCAAATACAATCACTTTATTGGAATAGAAAGTAAGCATATTAATAGAGTGTTTAATTTTCTATTATTAGAAATGATAAATATGGTTAATTCTAAGAAAAAACAACAGCAAAGTGTTTGTTGTGATCCAAAAGGGAAAGAAATATTCAAATTGAGATACCCCAGAACTCTGCAGTGTTGGCTTATCCCATATAATCCTGGGGTAAAATCAAAGTTTTACAATTACAACTTGGTCAATATATCAATTTAAAACACATCATGTTGATAAATGGTAGAACATATTGTAGAATTAAAAGGCAAAATTTATGGTATGTACCCCAGAATCATATATCAAATGAAAAAGTCCACATTTGCCGAGTTCTGGATACATATTGTATCTTATGATTCAAACCATAGTTTATTACAACAGGTATTCAGATCTTACAATACTGATATATTTATATCATGGATGTTTTTAAAATACTTCAGGAAGTTTATTGCTCTGCTTATTAATGTCAAGGAAGAAGCATTTTAGCAGCCTAATGTCAGTTTTTATTTATTTAACAAAACTAAATATACATTTGTATTAACACATATGTGTAATTCCTTTAACAGTCTATGATATGTAAGTGTCAAAGACTTGCAAATCGCTCTGTAGGAACATGATCTTATGTGTAAGAGGTGAATAAATAAATAAATGAATAAAATTGAATAAATAGGATGGCATGTGAAATCACAGGTTTTAGTACTAATAAGGCACCGCTGCAAACATACCTTGATTATACAAGCATGTGAACACTAATGTTACTGAAACAACCTTTGTTTTCTTACATCCAAGATTTGTTTTTTATCATATACAACTCATTCAAACCTTAAGTTTTTATATCCCAGATGTATGTTATTAAATATCTAAGTCTAAGTGTATGTTTCAAAAAATCTCACTCAAACTTATGTTTGATAAATATCTTTATTTACATACCAGATGCAGTACAAATTTATTAAACTTATTTATTTGATAAATAAGATATACTGGTAAATCAAAATATTTTGAAAATCTGATATTGGACTAAATCAATGTGCGGGTTTTGTCTGGCTATATTTGAGTGGCAAAACTAAGCACACATGGTAATTCTATTTTGTTCTTTTCTTGGTTGGGTTTTATGTCACTCCAACGTAAATGTGCCAACTTCCAGCGTTACTTGTGTCGTGCTCCTCTGTACATTATTTCAGTCACAAATGGGCACCTGAGTAGAACCACCAACATGCTGTAAGCAAGATGGATAGCTTTCTCACATATAGAATCATAGATGCTTGCGCAGCTCGAACTACTGCAGTGAGAGGCAAGTGGGTTCAAGTCAACAACCTTAACCACTCAGCCATGTAAGCCCCATCCAGCTAGGTAAAGATTAATGCTTACTATATAATTGTTTTCCTCTTGAGTTTTGTTACTGACGTTTGTACAACACTTTGTATAAAATACAACAATTTAATCAAAGTCAATAATTAGTTGCAGAAAATAGTTGAAATTTTTATCTTTAACAATAAATTGTGGCCAGCTCTGAATGCCATTTTGGTCACAAAAATTAAGTTTTCAATGTTTCAAATTATTAGCAACCAAAAATTTCAAACAAAATGAACATGTCTGCTAATTTAAAGTGATCTACTGTAAAATACTTAATCATTAATGTTTTTTTATCATTAATCATTTAAAGCAAGCAAAGGCAAATAATCATTTATGACAATGAAATCAAATATCAATAACATAAAAGCTGCAACAATCAAATAAAATTTTCAAACAGAAATAAAGAAACAACAATTAAAATAAACAAGAGGGCCATGATGGCCCTGAAATCGCTCACCTGTATATAGGCCCCTGGAGCAGGACCAATTTTTACCCAGGGGCTTTTATTTGAACAAACTTGGTAGACACCCATTTGAAGATGTTTTATGATAAATATCTAAATTCTAGCTCTAAGAAGATTTTTTAAGTTTTTACTATACACATATAGGGAAAAACAATGACCCCTCCCCCCGCTGGGCGGGCCAATTTTGTCCCCAGGGCTTTTATTTGAACAAACTTGGTAGACACTCACTAGAAGATAATTCATGCTTTAGTTAATATCTAATTCTAGCTCTTTGGGTTTTTAAAAGAAGATTTTTTAAGTTTTTACTATATACATGTAAGGAAAATCAATTATCCCGGGGCGGGGTAAATTTTAATCCCAGGGCCCTTATTTGAACAAAAATGGTGAGACCTATTCGAAGATGTTTCATGCTAAGAATCTTAGCTCTAGCACTAAAGGTTTTTTTAAAAGAAGATTTTTTAAGTTATTACTATATACATAAAAGGAAAAACAATGACCCCCTGGGGCAGGGCCAATTTTGACTCCAGGGCTTTTATTTGAACAAACTTCGTAAACACCCACTAGAAGATGTTTCATGCTTAATAGCTAAGCTCTAGCTCTTTGGGTTTTTTAAAAGAAGATTTTTTAAGTTTTTACTATATACATAAAAACAAATACCCCCTGGGGCAGGGCCAATTTTGACTCCAGGGCTTTTATTTGAATAAACTTGGTAAACACCCACTAGAAGATGTTTCATGCTTAATAGCTAAGCTCTAGCTCTTTGGGTTTTTTAAAAGAAGATTTTTTAAGTTTTTACTATATACATAAAAGGAAAAACAATGACCCCCTGGGGCAGGGCCAATTTTGACTCCAGGGCTTTTATTTGAACAAACTTCGTAAACACCCACTAGAAGATGTTTCATGCTTAATAGCTAAGCTCTAGCTCTTTGGGTTTTTTAAAAGAAGATTTTTTAAGTTTTTACTATATACATAAAGGGAAAAACAATGACCCCCTGGGGCAGGGCCAATTTTGACCCAAGGGCTTTTATTTGAACAAACTTGGAAGACACTGAGTAGATGATGTTTCATGCTAAATATTTAAGCTCTAGCTCTTACGGTTTTTTAAAAGAAGAGATTTAAAGTTTTTTCTTTTGGTTGCCATGGCAACCAGAGTTCTGCTTGGAATTAAATTCTTTGAACAATTTTTAAAGTTGATCACCAAAGGAACATTCCTGTGAAGTTTGGATGAAATTGGCTCAGCGGTTTATGAAGAGATGTCGTTTAAAGTAAAAGTTTACGGACAGACAACGGATGACAGACGGACGGACGGACACCGGACGAAAAGCGATCACAAAAGCTCACCATGTCACTTTGTGACAGGTGAGCTAAAAAAAGTTTGTGGTCAATCAAAGATAAAGCTACATTTTGAGAATATGAAATAATATAAGGAAACACATTTAAAGCTAGGATTCTTATAGAATATATTAGTCAAGTTCATATCGAACCATCAATTTATGATCAACACAAATCATATACATGTATGATCTAGAATGATTAACAAATCCAAATCAACAGAAAATTGTGATTCCCCTGTACAAGAAATTGACCATAATTTTACAAAATTACATCTACATATAACTTTTAGAAAGGTTATTTCAACATAAATATATACATGTATTTATATGATATCTATAGTGTGGTCTAAATAGTTTCACAACAAAATTACATGACTGGTGCATGTATAATAGAATTTGTTTAAAAGAAGAAAAACAACAAAATTAAGAAGACCAAGTCCACCTCAAGACCAAAATATATAACCTACACCACAAACATATATATTAATATACCACCTTAAACTACTCATTCAATTTATAGTTTTATCACAATTACAATGTTCATGAATGATTGAAATGATACAATGATTTTTTTCATAAGGAAACTATGACAATTTGAAATGGTACAATGCTATAAATCATTTGGACAGGACATCATCTTTTTACAAGACAGTATTTTTTTTTTTACAAATCAATCTCAAGCATCTGATTGGGTAATTTTAAATATACACAGATTTAAATCTGGCCAATCAAAGACATTCATTTAAACTGACCAATGAGAGTTCACTCCCATTCTGGTCTTTAATCTCTGGTTGGACACCTTAGATATAAGTAACTGTAAAGGATTAACACCAATGATGATTTAAAATCAACTATGCCATTGAGCATTATTTGCAGGAAAATGAAATTGGATGACAAGGAAATGGGAACTGTATCATAAAGCACCAGTCATTTGTAACGTCCTGCAGAGGAAATGGACCATTTCTGTGGCAATTGCAGTATTTTGTTTACATTTTCACACTATAAATAGCTTGGGATATGCATGTAGCCTTATCCACATCGCAGTAAGCATTGGAAGGGACTTTACCATATGATTGTCTCCAATAGGACAAAGTTTTTACAACAATTTTGTGGTTTCAATATCACAGGGATTACAAATGTTTCATTATCAAGGTGAATAAATGCTTCTCATAATCGTAAAGTTAAAGTTTTACCTCTAAACTTTGCAAATATTTAAAATCATTATTTATATATGGAGAATTTAAATTATTGGATTTATCATCAAAATTAATTACCAAAATATGCCGATTTTTTAAGTATATGTCTCTGCTGATAAAATCATTTAGTATCTTCTTTGCTCTTTAACTGTAAACACTTGTTATTCTTTAAGATGGAACATTAATAAATTAGTAATACAAAAAGACCAACAAAACATTAACTTCTCTTACCATATTAACAATATCAAATTATCATTTAAACAAAATAATTCAATGTAATTTTAACCCTGTGCCTCATCTTAGTAAAAATTCAAAGACATAAAAATAAAGCTTAACAAATAGACTCATCTGATATAAATAATGCCAATTTTGTTTTAAAGCAAAACATACCGATGAATATTTTCCTTAAGAAAAACTGCAATTATAGATGCTGACTAAAATAGCAATTGAACAATGAAAATTCATGTAACAAAATGTGCAGTATTAGAAATGGCATTGAAGGGGTGAAATGGGTAAATGAAAAAATATTATTTTGAATGAATGACCTTGAACTGGTTAAAGCTTTTAAATGAACATGTTTCAACAAAACATTCATTACATTACTATATATATATTAATATATCACAGACTTAAATGCATATCAGAAAGCATGTGTGAAGGAATGTTGTATATGAAGGTAGGTTTTCACTGGAATGTTTAATAAAAATAAATTTTATGCCTTCTTCAACCTCTCTTTGTGAAAAATTTTAATTAAAAATAAGTTTAAATCTACTAGTATCTTTTTATATTAGATTGTAAATAATATCTTCAAACTATATGCAGTAACAAATTGGCCAACCATAATCTTACATGTCTATTTCACAATAATGTTTACAAGAATTAAGATTTTACCTAAATGATTGGCAAAAATTACTGCAAACTGATTTGCAAAAATAAAACACATTTCCCTACAGTAATTGGCAATAATTGTACAAATTTCAGCAACAATAGCTGACAAAAATAAAACACGTTATCTTCCAAATTGATCTTAAAAGCACAATAGCTTGTAGCTTAATCATACAAAACAATCAGAAGAAAATGCAAAGACTTAGAGCTACAGAAACTATGAATATAATGTTGATATGCATTGACATTCGTTTGTAAAGGTGCCTAATAAAATCTATCTGGGACTATCAAGTCAATTTCAGCATTGTTTTTATGTCTATAAGGATTTGTTCACTACTCAGAAACGTCTCACATTATCACCTGGCATCCTGAGCTATTTGGTATTCTGCTTTTAGCAGATTTTGAGTATCTTTATCTTCTGAGGCTGTGAATTCTGTGTCCCATTCCAGGTCCATGGATAAGGCAGGACTGGCCGGACTGTCACGAGTCTCTTGCTGGGCAAGGTGCATCAAATCTTCCTCTGTGTTGGACCGCTCTTTTCTTATTGGCATGATGCCAGTATCTATCACCAAATATTGAATAAATTATATCAATTTTACTTATACATGTAAACATTACTTTAACATTTATTAAGCACAAATCAAGTAAACTCAAGTTAAACATTCTTTTAAACAGAAGAGGAATGCATCAGGCAAAGTCCTGCCTTGACTGGGATTAAAACTAGCCACAATGAGCTTATAAACAAAGTAATAACACTATAGACCACTGAGCCAAAAAATTGATTCCATTCAGTGCTTTAGTCGTATCAACACCTGAGGATATCCAACAACCTTTGTTGATGATACCAGATAGACAAAAAGATCCAAAACTCCAAAAAGTTATTTTTGATAGTTATTCTACAGATTCAAGTCAACCTCAATTTTTAAACATATACATAATTATTTACAAATAGGATGTACCTTCATCATGATCCCATTCCAGTTCTACAGAATTTGAGCCATCAGTATGAGACCTCTCTCGTGTTACAGGTGTCGGAGAACTGTTAGAACTCTGGCCATCACCATCTGTAAAATTCATTAAAGTCTTAGTTATTTTCCCAAAAAAACAGCATATTTATTTTTATTGCAAAAAAGTAACATTGTTTCAGGCCTAAAATGATAGGGATACAGAATAGACATAGTTCTTGTTTCTTGTTAGTTGTTTTTTTGAAAATTATTATCTGAAAAATACAAATTAGTATTTCAGATAGTTGTCAAAATATCAGTTGTGTTTACATATTCCATAAATGAGTTTCAAAAGTCTCTTCAAAGCAAATCAGTAGCTTTTATAAAGTCAGTCATCAATGTTTTGTAAACATTAGGAGTATATTTAGTAAACAATGATGTGTAGAATAATGCACTTAATACAATTAAATACTCATCCGTGACCTTTTTGATATTTCTTTTCTCCACGATTATATACATTATCCATGATTATATCCACAGTAATATACATAATCTGCATAATCAATAATCATATAAACCAAAACACCTAGCAACTCTTTTCACAGACAAAAAATTGAATTGCCGATGCTAAATTTATGTAATGGATGTGCCCTTCTTTGATATTGAAACAGTTTATAGTCATTGAACTTCCTTGATGATCTTGTTTTTCATATTTCAATATCAAATTACAAACATTAAAGGAACTCCACTGAGGTTTATAAGCGTAAAAACATAAAATTTTAATTTCTCACATAGATCAACATAAGCACTTAAAACAGAATAACAATGAAAATATAACCAAGAAATATACAAGGGATATATTAAAAAGCATATGTTTGTGCTATGCTCAGTTCAATTTGAGTGAAAAGCGTTTAAACGCTTTTCAATTTTTCACTATTATAACAATTATTCTGGAAAAACGGAGCAAGCTAATGATCTGATATTTTGCACATAAGTTATTAGTACAGATCTACATCAAATGGAGTAATAATCTCAAACTAGAACTTTGCGAGTCGGATGTATCGCCTTGTGAACAATGTAGTTTGGGAGAAATGGCCAGGACAAAAATGAAATATGAAAAATAACAAAGGGCAAAAACTAAAAAATTAATAAGGGCAGAGCAGCAGTTTCCGTGCACTGCACTTCTTATCAATAAGATCTATCATTCTATGATGTTTCAAGTCCATAGCTTTCATACTTGAGGAGAAATGACCAGGACAAAAATAAAGTAAGAAAATCAACAAAGGGCAATAACTCAAAAAAAAAGAAATGCAGAGTATCAGTTCTTATGCACTGCACTTTTTCTTAATGAGATCTATCATCCTATGAAGTTTCAAGTCCATATCTTTTATACTTTCCGAGAAATGGCCTGGACAAAAATTAAGTATGAAAATTAACAAAGGGCCATAACTCAAAAATTAAGAAATGTAGAGTACCGATTCTTGTGCACTGCACTTCTTCTTAAGGAGATCTATCATCCTATGAAGTTTCAAGTCCATAGCTTTTATACTTAAGGAGAAATGGCCCGGACAAAATTAAAGTATGAAAATGAACAAAGGGCAATAACTCAAAAATTAAGAAATGCAGAGTACCTGTTCTTGTGCACTGCACTTCTTCTAAATAAAACCTATCATCCTATGAAGTTTCAAGTCCATGGCTTTTATACATTAGGAGAAATGGCCCGGACAAAAATAACGTATGAAAATTAACAAAGGGCAATAATTAAAAAATTAGGAAGTGCAGAGTACCGGTTCTTGTGCACTGCACTTCTTCTTAATGAGATCTATCATCCTATGAAGTTTCAAGTCCATAGCTTTTTTAGTTGAAGAGAAATGGCCCGGACAAAATTAAAGTATGAAAATTAACAAAGGGCAATAACTCAAAAAATAAGAACTGCAGAGTACTGGTCATTGTGCACTTCACTTCGGGTTATTGAAAGAAGCATGCATACCAAGTTTGAAGTCAATCAGACTTATAGTGACTGAGTTATGCTCCGGACAAGCTTTAGGGGACGCCGACAACGACGCTGCCGCCGACACAGACACCGCCGCCGACGCCGCCGACAAAAGTAACCCCTATATGTCACCTTTTCAAGGCGACACAAAAATTATGTCCAGTCCCGTCAAGTCACAAAACCTCAGTGGAGTCCTTTTAAGTAGTCAACAATCTAGTGTCTGGGCAAACTGCACATATGTACAGGATGGCCTGGGTTTATACGTGTGGAAAAGATTTGTTATTACAGCAGCTATGTAAAATAAAACTCTTAAGTTCAAGCAATGCTGTCCTGGCCCTATACTGTTCACTATTAAACAGATGCTTAAAAAAAATCAATGATAAAAACTTGAATGATTTTTAAACACACACATTCTGGTCAAGAAATTTACCACTTCCATGCCAGATTTTTTTCCGGATTGATGTTGGTACAAAAGCTTGAAGTTTAAATACTTTTCAAGAAACTCCCTGCTGTATATGTAACATCTCTGAGGGAATTCTGTAAGACTCATCTTTCATTCTCATATTTTTTCATTATGTAAAATTATGTTTGTTGAATGCTTGTATACTCATATATATGAACACTTGGAACAAATATGTTTAAACTAATTATTACATGCATCACAAGAAAAGTTCAAAAGGAATCGGGGCAATCCCTGTAGATTCAAACCAATTACTATTATCTAATTGTCTAAAATATCTCACACTACAACTTTATAGTAATTATACAAATATTTGAATATCTTAGATATAAACTCTATCTCATCATGATGCTACATACTCTAATCAATTCATTTATCAGGTAAATATGAGAGAAAAGAATATTGTCACATATTTAAAGCTTGTCTTATTAATCAAATTATCAATGTTAAAACATAAAAGTGAACATAAATTTATCACGGAAACAAAGTAACATACAGCATTTTTTATCTATTCTAGTTCAATTAAGTAATGTCTGCGTTTCTACAGTGCTTATTTTTGTAATCTAAGGGACACAATTCCATATTCAATTTATCTAATTGATATACAAGAGTTATCATTTTACATTATTATGTATGATAAAAGTTGTTAAAATGAAATAAATTATTAATAACTGCTTTAGAAATATTTAAAGTTGGTCCAACAATCATGAAAATCACTTTAGAGTTCAAATACATTTGTAAATATAATGCCCACTTTCCATGACTGATCTACAAATATACTTGCAATTTGTTTAAACCATCACAAAATACAATGAACTATTGCAGACAATATGAATTAAGGTTTTATTATAGTTAACCTTTTCTAAGATGAGCAGTTGCCTTGAGGGAACGTTCTCTAACACTCTCCAAGAACATCTCAAAATCGTCCTCACCTCCGGCACTGAAAAATTGATATCTATTTTAAGCATCATCTTCATTTTCCCATAACGTAAATGACCATGGTCTAATCCTATATCTGTTTTTTGTTATTCAAATTTTCTGACTCAGTGACGGTTTGGATAGCCTGAATCGAAATCTACAAAATTAACTAAAATTACTTATGATACCTATAAAACAGACTAAAGACTTCTCATTGCAGTAATTGTACCCATGTCAAATGATAAATTTAAGCCAGACTCATCTATTTTCAAATTCTTTCAAAATAACTTCAGAAACAGGAAAACTGATCAATCAATATCTATACTATATTTTGAGGATAATGTAAAATACATTGCTTCCTAAAACCAAAATGCTACAACATAGCAATAGCTGTAAAAGGACTGTTTGTTCCACTTTTATATTGCTTCAACAGGAAATTTCTATTAACAAAAGTAAAAATTCCATGCTACAGCTGTTGGTTTTGGTCGGTGACCTATTGTTAAAGGTATATGCTAGGGCTACATATAGCAGAATGAAAACCTGTACAATAAAATTGTTTTTCGTTTAAAATGTTTCCGTTATCATATTCTAGGATCATGCTGCTTCATGCAAGGTTTAAATAAATTCTATTATACAGCTTTCATTCTGCTATATGTAACCCTAGCAAATGCCTTTAAGAACCTAAAGACATGCATATGAAAATTCAAGCAAATACTGTATAAGCTTGTTGAGAATGACTTAAGATGTAAAACTGTAATCTATTTATTCAAGAGCTATAATTCTAGCTATATGCAGGCTAAAATAATGAAACCTTTTTCTATCAGTTGGTTCGATCATTTGAAATGCTGGTGTGAAGTTTAGATCCAAACAATACATTGGTTATTTAAGACAAGGGCACTTGAAGTACTTGCATGCAAAATTAACCTAGAACCAATACTGTCACCAGGGTGAGTAAAATAAAATGCCTGTTTTTCTGGGGCATTTTTGTTGTTTTTTTATTTACTCATCTGGTTTTCACCCCTATTTCAAGACATTTTGGTCATATCACAGGGGTGGGTAAAAATTAACTTGCTTTCCTGAATAACTAACCAGAAATTACATATTTTGCCACAAGTGATTGACTTCTAATCCCAAATAATTTCTGAATCATGGTATGAGACAAATAACTTGACACTATTACCATACTCTTGAAAACTAAAAGTTATCCTAATGTTTCCTATATAAACTTTTTGAAGTACAGCTCAATTATTTGATGACAACAACAACTGATTTCTGCCCAGGCAAATTTTGCAATACGTGAAAACAATCTTACACTTCCCATTCCCCATCTTCACCGGCCTTCCAGGATTTCGGACCATTAGTTTGTTTAGCTGCCTCTTCTTTCTGTTTCTGTAGTTTAGCTATATGAGCTGCCTCCCTCTTTGCCTCGATATAAGCCTCCTCCTCGCGTCGTAACTCTTCCTCGTCATCCTGAAGCTAAAACAATAACATAATATATATCAAATATGTCAAGTACTGTTAACTCTTGATGTGTTAACAATTCGGTTTTCAACTAAATGTTTTTAGATTATTACAAAAATGATATAGACTATTTAACCATTGACCAGCATTTTAAATTTATGAATACTTAATGGATCTTTATTAATCAGTGATCTGTTTTACAATTCTTAGCATAAATGACTGCAAAATTGTGTCCGCCCCACTTAAATCTGTACACTTATAAATTAACCAATACATGGCCTCTGTGGCCAAGTGGTAAAGGTCTCTGATTTGAAAACTCTTGTTCCTCACTTCTGTGGGTTCAAATCCCATCAGGGAAAGGATCCTATTCAGCAAGCTTATGGTTTCTCATCAGGTTCTACTGAGATACCCACTTGTGCCTGAAATAATGCTCGAAGGTCACCATATGACCTTTACACTGTTGGTGTGATTAAAAATCCAACAAAACAAACTTAAAACTCATTACCAATTAAGTACCAGAAATAAAACAAAATTGTTGTGCGTAATATTTACAGCTGTCTGATAATATTCTTCACAGATTTTAAAGGAAGATTATGCAAATTGAAAAGTAGTCTTGAGTCTACTCAGACTGTACAAATTGGTTTGCTGGCCATTCTTTACTGGAGACTTAGAACTCTATTATCAACACAACAACTAAGGTTAAGTTAGATAATTGCACATTTGCATACGAAACTGAAGGCAAATATCCAATTTATCACAACAGTTTTCTAGGGGCACACCACAGTAAATGATCTATATGGACCATTTTTTTTTAATCTTTTACCAATTGCTTGATTTCTCAACTGGTAACATATTAACAGCTCTGTATTGGTGACATAGAAACATTAAATATTGCCTCTATTATTAAATAAGTTAAAATGTTTGAAAAATAAATTCATTTAAAGATTTAACAAAATTTCTTAGGGATATACATACATAGAGATTCTACAAAAAAACAAACTTTTAAAACATGCATACTTCAGCCTAAATCAAATTAATCTCTGATCTTTACACTGTATTATAAAATAACAAGGTTATGTTGATATTTAGAAAAAGATTAACACATTTTTACCAAAATACAATGGTAGAGGTAATATTAATGTAAATGTATATATAACTTTACACTTACGATAGCCAATAATTATATGCAGTAAAATTATACCTTGTTCAAATTATTTTTAGCTCTGCATAATTTTTCCCTTTTATGCAGTAATGGAATAAGTCCTTCTATAATCTAATAGGAGTTAATCCTTTACTGCACTAAGGTGACAATATATCCAAATTTAACTACTTGTAAAAGTTGAAAGAATTATATCAATGTTAGTATATAAATAATAAAGAATGGGGTCAAAGTCAATGATTATGTATCACTCAACACTGATTTACATTTTAACTTGTCAAAATAATAAACAATGTACAACATGATTATCAGTCATTTGAAAAATATTATCACATAAATTATCACCAATAATTATCATGCAAAAGTGTATCTTCTTTTTTTTAAATGTTCATAAGCTTTATCAAATTCAGCAATATCTGTGTAACAATAATTCTCAATAAATGATGCAGGAAACATATATACAATGTACATGTAAAGCAAAAACCTCTTAAGTTTAATGATTGCAAAGTCTTGTGATAAAAATTAATAAACAATAAAGCATGTGTACATGTAGCAAAAGTTCTTATGACATTTTGCGATCATTTTTCAATGATTTTCTATAAATATCTGGGATACAAAGAATATATAGATTTTTACAAATGTACATGTATATACATGTATATAGCAAAACAGAAAGCAGAATAAGAGCTATGTGTATATGTAAACTAATGTTATAGCGGTTGGGTGGGGGGAGGAAGGAATGTCATTCAGAGAAATTAATTAAACAGTGTCACATGACAGCGTGATTTCTGAATTTTCTTAGAAAATTTCCTTTAAATTAGCTTCATTTAAAGATTTGCATGTTAAGAACAATAATGTTGGATATCAGAAAAATGACAAGATTTACTTTAATTTTCAACAGGAGATAATAACGTCCAGTAGTGAATTAATGGCATAACATTCTCTAGAAAAGTGTATCTCTCTAGAAGATAGAAAAAAGTTACTTTTGAAGATCATTTTTGTTAATTAATACTTCAAATTAGGCAAATTAATTAATGTGACTATTCCTTATTAGGTTATCTTCATAGCTTAATTAAAAGGTAGTCCAAAATATACATTTAGATCGTTTAATAAATATTAGTCTTGTATCAAAATGGAATAAGATGTACGTGTAAGCATTATTGGTAATTGAATCTATCTTATTAGTATTGCTTAGGGTTAAACTATTAAGAGAAACTATTAAGAGCACTTAATTCATTTCTTGCCAGGACATTAGGGTTTGAGTGATGAGCCAGATACAAATGACCAAAATATAATTTTAATGGTTTCCACTACCTAAATGTAATTATCACTGGTGGCAGAGTGGTTAACAAATTAAATTAGTTATTTGCTGATTGCTTGCCAAGTGGGTTCAAACCCCATTAAAGGCAAGCCATTGTTTCTGTGAGCAAGAATCTTTACACTCATTCCTTAGTACTGGCTGATTCCAGGAACGAATTCAAGAGTGTCTCAATATATTAATAAGCTTAAAAGTTCCAACACAATCTAACTAAAATAAATTTGTATAACCTAAACTAAAACATATTATTAATATGTAATGATTGTAATAAAATCTAAAGGTTCTAAAACTAATGTTTTACACATGAGTTTAAACTAACGTTTTCCACAGGAGTTTACCAGCATATTATCCTTAATATTAGCACAAATAAGTGCAGTATAGCATTGACTGATTCTTTAAAGACCTTGAAGTATTATAAAACAAGAGCCCGGTTTGAGCCGGGTGATGCTCCCCGAATAGGTTTTGGACACAGGAAAGTACACCTCTTGTAGTTTCAGAGTTATGTCCGTGGAAAAAGTTCAAAGTGCAATAATTCTAAAATTAGGCAAGGCAGAGTTACAGTTCTTTGCACTGCACTTCTAATCAATGTGATCTATCAACCTACAAAGTTTCTTGATGATATCTCTTATAATTTCCGAGTTATGTCCTGGACAATTCAAAAAGTAAAAATAAACAAAGGGCAATAACTCCAGAATTAGGCAAGGTAGAGTTATGATTCTTGTGCACTGCACATCTACCCATTAAGATTTATCTACCTACAAAGTTTCATGTTGATATCTCTTATAGTTTTACAGCTATGTCCTGGATAAGATTTTTCTAAAAGGGGAGATTATTCAAAAATAAGGCTTAACAGAGTTATGGTTCTTTTGCACTGCACCTCTACTCAATGAGATCTATCTACCTACAATGTTTCATGTTGATATCTCTTATAGTTTTAGAGTTATGCCCCTGACAAGATTTTTCTATAAGGGGAGATAATTCAAAAACCAGGCAAAATAGAGTTATGGTTCTTTGACACTGCACTCCCCCTTGATGCCCTCTACCACTGTATGAAGTTTCAACAAATTATCTCCAAGGGTTTTCAAGTTATGTTCCGGACAAAGTTCAAAGTATTAAAATTAACAAAGGGCAATAACTCCAAAATTAGGATGAAAAGAGTTATTGTTCTTATGCACTGCACATCTACCCATTGAGATCTATTCACCTACAAAGTTTCATGTTGATATCTCTTATAGTTTTAGAGTTATGCCCCGGACAAGATTTTTCTATAAGGGGAGATAATTCAAAAACCGGGCAAAATAGAGTTATGGTTCTTTGACACTGCACTCCCCCTCGATGCCCTCTACCAATGTATGAAGTTTCAACAAATTATCTCCAAGGGTTTTCAAGTTATGCTCCTAACAAGACAACGGACGGACGGACAGACGGACAGACGGACAAGGCGCCGACTATATGCTCCCCCGAAATTTTTCGGGGAGCATAAAAAAACACCTGCTAATTTTATGAAAAACAAATCAAAACTAGAAACAAGAGCGATCAGTAATCACATGTGTCGCCTCAAATCCTGTAAAGTTTCATTGAAATTGCATTAGTGGTATAAGAGAAGTAGTCCGGACAAACTTTAAAATTAAAAATTATTAAAGGGCCATAACTCTGACAAAAATCATTGAACCGGAAAATGCTGACAATATGCACAACTAGACTTGGTACTGATCATTCCTGTAAAGTTTGGATGAAATTGCACCAGTAGTTTATGAGCAGTTGTCCGGACAAGTTTTGTGACGGACGGACAGACAGACAGACAGACGGACAGACAGACAGACGGACAGACAGACGACGGAGAAGTGATCCCTATATGTCGCCACTACTCCGTAGAGGCGACACAAAAATGGCAATATCAATAAAAAAAGGCTTAGAAGGCATAGTTGTGCATTAATTACCTTTCTATCAATTTCAGCATCTCGTAGTTGTTGCTCACTGAATAGTGTATTGTAACGTTTGGTGGATAAAAGCTGCTTTTCTCGCTCCGTTACTAATCTAATAACACAGAAAATAATCAAAACACATACTCAAAACACTGAAAAACTAGTTTTGTTCAAGTCTGTCTTTTGATAAGCAGTATTTACATTAATATGATTTTTGTGTTTTTGTTTTGTTTTATTTCTTATGCCCCTGTTAAGAAATTTCAAATTAAGAATTCTCAATAAGTAATTCTATTCATAAGTCAAAGTTGAAAAGATATGCCTTATAACAACCAAATGGCAATGACAAAACTTTAGTATGTATACTGGAAAATTGATCTATATCTTTTCCGACAGGATAAAACTAGTTTCACTAAATAAAACTGAACAAAAAATACATCAATACATGCTACAAGTCTACATCTCAAAACTACATCTCAAAATGTTCACAACAAAACAATATATAATAACATAAACAGTAGTCATTTTCTTGCTTAACCTTTCACCCCATGAGCATATTACGAAAAATGGCCATTTTCATTGAAAAGCCTCCTGTAACAAGTTCAAACTGCTATGAAACTATGAAAAATGCTTCAATACTAATGAAACTTGGCACAAATGTTGACTACACCATAGCCTCTGTAACAGCATGCTCAATGGTAAATTTCCTGTTACCATGGCAACGGGGGGACATCTCAAAATTGCCAAAAATCACTATTTTGCATTGTTTTTTTCCATCAAAACTGATTTCAAAGTGCTGCAACTTCTCAATGAATTGAGATAGAGTAAAAGGCTTTTCAGCGTCGGTTACTAGTTACCCTAAGATCGACCTGAGGCCATTTTTAGCCTGTCACATGTCCAAAATTTTCTTGGCACATCCCCCTTCTGGCAACCCCCTGATGTAATATTTGGATGGGGGACGGCGCCGAAAAAGTGGTCACTTTTTTTAACAACATTTCTCAAACGAAAAACAGTGTTTGGGGCCTAAATAGGGCATTTTTTCACTGTTTGAGGCCTCAAAAAGGGGGGGGGGGGCAAAAAGCCATCGAAACACGCTTATATAAGGGAAAAGGTTAAAGCATAAGGAGCAGACATTTTCAAAATTACTATAAATAACTTTTTGAAGAAGTGGACACATTTTTCCAAGACATTTAATGGAACATGATTTCAGTAAAAAAAGCAAAGCTATAATCACATTTATGAAGTAAAAAATATTTAACCATTTCATGAAATTAATTAGCATTTGGCACCAGTAAAGAGCCAGATCAGTGGGCACATCCATGCAGTCTGACAAAGCTCTATACTGTTTGACTGATTAAACTTTAATTTTTTATCTTGATCCCCATATAACTGATAATGGACGACAACTTTTAGGTGGATCAGTGGTTAGGTTTTTGTTTTATTTTTTTACGGCATGGACTAAGTGCAAATGAAAGCTGAACAACTTGATGAATGCATACTTAAAATATGCCTGTAACTTATCAGCAACAAGCTTAAAGTGACTCAGCCACATCTGGCCATATGAAGTTACCACACAAGCACTTCAACAAGAAGTTCAATAAAATAATCATGACATTCTCTATGGAAAATCACTTAACATTTTCAGGAGTATGGGTGTCGTGAAAACTTTGTTGCAACATGTTCATGCTATACTGGGGTTTCAAATCAGATTGTGCAAAACGGAATATTCAATTAACTTTTAAATAATTGATACACAATTTTGTCGATAATAATACGATTCAGGTTTCAAATAAAGAAACATTTAACAGTCAAGCTAAATATCAAAGTAGACACTAATTAATTCAGTTTTCAAATAAATCAATGCTCCAATTAATGTATTATTCTTTAATGTATTGAATCGTCCATATCAGAATTCAAATAAACAAAACTTAAAATGATACATTTATCTGCTATATAACGGATAACAATATCAATGTTAGGATATCTAATCACAGCAACTGCAGATTTTTTCTGTCTAATCCCAGAGTACAAACAAAGTTACAACTTAGTAAATATATTGATAAGTTGATTGCTCTATTGTGAACAGAACAGTAGTGTACCATGAAGCTATCAGGGTAAAAGTTTGTTTTTACCTTGGAGCGGGGGTAAAATATCTTCATGAAGTGCACAATCTGATTTGTTTCAATTACCATTAACAATTATGAACTTTTTAATTTAAAATTTAAAATACAAAATGTACAAGTAAGATGGTAATAGGTTTCAGACCATAGTGCCATGCTAATAGGCTGAAACATAAAATCAAATAATGCAGAAGCCTTCACAACAGACTGCCGGGTAGTAACGAGACATAAAGACACATATAGAATACCAGTTTATAGTATGTAGAAACAGTGAAAGGTCCATTTAGCCTTTGAAGTTCCAAACGGGTACTGGGTTGCCAGGAATGCAATAATTCAATCTTTTAAACATCAATAGATTACGGTAAGTCAAACATTGTACAGAAGAAAATTACCTACTTTTAAGGACATAAAATTTATAAATAAGAGTGGAAACTCTCAAAAAAAGCAAAACAGAGCAAAGAATATCTAGATACAAAAATTAAAATATACGGTATTTATAAACTAAGGGTTTCCTATTTTGTAGTAAGTAATATGTTAGCATCACACATTATTTAAAATAATAAAGTGTGAACTACATATAGAAGTTTTTTTATTAAGTACAATGAATGCACTAGCCTTAGTTCTAGCAAAAAAAATCTATTTACAAAATACATACTACTTTTTTTTCACTAACATTTCTTATAGAGATCTACCCACTACACACAGAAACGTGTACATTAATATTAAGAAGTCTTTGGAGTTCAGAGCAACCAGAGTTTATCCTGGACATTAATCCATTTTAACATAATCTTTACAAATATTTTCAATGCATTTTTATGTATATGAAAGTGATACAGTAACAGGTGATCTTAGATTATAAGATATACCTACAGTTTTTATAATAGGCTGATTAACATTTATTCATAAGTAACAGTAATTTGACATTTATTCATAAGTCACAGTAATTTGACATTTATTCATAAGTAACAGTAATTTGACATTTATGCATAAGTCACAGTAATTTGACATTTATTCATAAGTCACAGTAATTTGACATTTATGCATAAGTCACAGTAATTTGACATTTATGCATAAGTCACAGTAATTTGACATTTATGCATAAGTCACAGTAATTTGACATTTATTCATAAGTCACAGTAATTTGACATTTATTCATAAGTCACAGTAATTTGACATTAATTCATAAGTCACAGTAATTTGACATTTATTCATAAGTCACAGTAATTTGACATTTATTCATAAGTCACAGTAATTTGACATTTATTCATAAGTCACAGTAATTTGAAATGAGTCAAATGACGAATACTAAAGACAACTGAATAACCATTGATATAACTTATAAATACATAACATTATTATTATTAATAAATGACCACAATATAAAGATGTGAACAATACAATTACTTACTTGCTCATTTCATTTTGGACCTCTTCCTGTAATGTCCAAATATACAGTGTCAACATAAAAACCCCAAAACATCTTCATTAATCAACACAGAACTAAAACTTTATACTATTAAAACTAGAAAACATACACTGTATACATGTAAATGCATAAATAACCAAGTTAGACATTGAAAATAACACATTTGTTGCATGTCAACATTGAAACACTGAAATTCTGAAAGAGAATTTTAAGATGCCCTCTTTAGAATACACAGGTAGGCCACAAGCATAATATGACTTACTATATTCCCCTAAATCAATGAAAATAAATTTTGTGATTTCAAAAGGTAAATTCTTCCTATATATTTAGCTGTTCTACTCTAAAGTATCACACATTGTCTTAAATGGCATTGCTATGCAACATTGTAAATGCCTGAGAATTAAATGATCTGTAAATTGCTAAAGCTTAAATTACAACAGTCATGTGATTTATGTGGATATTTTCAGTGTTATTTTAATGTTTTTTGTGGGATTTTTTTTTTCAAATAAAAAGAAAATCACCATAGTTGCTATACATACCTCATCCATTAAATTTGCAAACTGTAAAAATAAGATAAAGATGTGCATTGGTAAGATAGTATATGGGTTTATCGGAAAATAAATATTTAAAATTGGAATTATTCTTTTCTGTAGCTACTGGTAATAAATAAAAAATATGTTTTTCACAACAGCAATTTTGGATTTAACACATATATAATTGTGACAGTTCATGATTATCTGGGATTTAAGCTACTATTTGGGAAAGTTTTCAGTGATGATGGTTTCTGGTGGTTTGTTTGAAATTTGAGAATTTCTTTCATTACAAAAAAATGAAAATTGTTTGCAAGTGCCAACTATCTGGCATATTATTTGGCATATTTTCATTTTGTTATCCCATCAAATCCAACAGAATCTCAGAAGAATTCAAAGATGACATAAAGTCAAGAAATTCTCATATTTCAGCTGGCTAATAAAGCTCAGTTATTAAGAAAAAAGGACAATGTCATTACCTCTATTGATGTCTCCTTTTCCACTGAGTACCTTGTCTGTATCAACTTCCTCCTGTAATAATGACTTCATTGATTACTTTCTTTATAATCATGAACAGCTGTTTAACTTCCTTAATTAATATAACTGATTAAAATTTGAAGTAAAAACATGATAGAAACTCATCTAAATTTCAAAACTTTTGACATATACACAGCTGAATTTGTAATGAAAATAAAAGACTGCTTTGATTTTGGTTGTGCCCATGGTGAATTCATGGATTTAAATAATGTTATGCTAAAACTACACAGCTTAGAACAGTATCAAGTTTGTTCAAGAGGCTGTTGGACCAAATATGATATTGAGTATCATATCAGTATCATAACTTCTTATTTCACTCTTATTTTGATACTGTTTAAGCTGCCTAGTGGCTCTTAATGCAACAATTCATACATGGCTACCTGTTGATACAAACAAAATGTATGTTTTTTCTGTTATTATTGTCAAAGACAAACAAAACAAAGGTGTTATACACGTTAAATATTTATTTCCATCTTTTAGTTTGACCAAAAATAACTCAATGAAAATTTCATGGGATTTTGTAATATCTTTTGAAATTAACTTGCAAGAGATATCACAGACACTTGAGGGTCAGACCCAGCCGGCTTGATTCATTCCTGTCAACTGTCAATAAAAAAAACTTTTACCATTTTTAAACAGAAAGAGCAATCATCTTAATCATGAAATTTGTTACCATTCAAAGACAAGCAAAAAATCTTGGTTAGCATCAAGTCTCAATAAAGGAAAGATTTTGGACACTGAAACACATTCTTGTCTGTCCAATACGAGAAAGGTTCCTTGCTTTATGCTTGTGCCATTGTTTCATTTTCTGAGCCATGAGACATATGCTGTATACTGTTTGTGTCCGGCTTGATAAACACACTGTAGATTGCCAGGAACTCTTATAATTATTGCATGGTCAAGATGCAAGTTCTAATTTCAGTATCAATAATATGTTAATTATGGTATCATAAACATTGCTCTATTTTCATCTCAACGATAATTTAATATTCTTTTGATTGACACTGAAATATCACCATAACACAGTAAGAGTAAATTAAAATTTTATTATTGACTTTAAAGATAACGATGACAAGTGTTTTTTTTCAGTCTGTAATCTTTTCTTTATTGACTCTAGATGGTTAATGGCGTTTTTTTATTCAATGGTAATTGTATCCAACAAAGTTCAAGACTGAGACAGATGTCCCACATATCCTAGAGTCATTAGTTTTGACGCCCTTAAGCTGTTTAACTAGTGCATTTTTTTATATTTAATTTGATCATTAAATAAAATACAATATAAAGTTACTATGGCATATGTTTATCACTGCAAACCTTTTTTATGTTTGCAAAAAGTTCAAAATCACTGAAGTTTTGTATTAAAGTAACTGACCCTGGAGGCATCCATTGTGGTTTACAGTCATATAAAATGACGCCTTTTCATTGGATGGTTATTTTTAAAGGATATTTCACTGTAATGCAATATGTACAGCAAAAGAAGTTTTTAAAAGAGCTAACATTTAATGTAACAACATTGTGGAAACTTAAAATTATATTTTATTTCATATAAAACTGTCCATTATTTGGGAATGCCATACACCCTGGCAGTCGTCTTAAAAGGTGCACCTGTCTCTTTAAGCTTGAATGTATTTACCAATAATCTTGATGAATAGCATCTGTTTTTGGCTTACAGAGCTGAAAAATATATCTAAAATGAAAGGTGTTGTAAAGATATGTATATGTTGATTTAAGAAATGATTTTTTTTCTTTCTTTTTTAAACTTTATATACAATAATCAACCCATTATGAATTTTACTCGGTATCAATTAAAAATCAATTTACGTTTTCAAAAAAATATAAGCTGTACACATTTTGCAACAGTGAATATAAAGGGCACTTTGCAAAGTTTTGGTCACATGACCTCATTAGACATTTTAAAATGGAGGACAGAAACAGAAAAAGGCAGGTGAAGATTTTTCAAAGGCTGTATTTGCAAAATTAAGGCTTGCATAAACATTGATTGATTTTGCATTAGTAAAAAGATGAAAAAATACAGTAAATTTGATAAAGGTGAAGTATTTTTAGTGAAATGTCTCTGTCTTTCCAAATGTTTTAGTTATACGTTATAAATACATGGTTGCAGTGCAGTCAGCAAATTATGACGTCATACGAGGTCGTTTTCACCAATTCTTAGGTCAAAACAAAAATGGCGTCAAAATAGATGAGCGTCAAAACACATGACCTGACGATACATGCATTCAAAAATATTAAAAAATTACTGAGAATCAAAAAGGCTGAGCAAGGAGGAACCAAAGTCTGCCCCCCCCCGACTCTCTGTGAGAGATCTACATTTTATATAAAAGGATCCATGAATGCCAATTAACTTAATAATCTAATGAATGAGCATCAGAGTTAAAATTGATCAATTAACTCAAACTTCTAACCTACTCATTTATTACTAAAAACACAGAACAGTATTTCATTTTAGCGAGATAGAAATGAATTACTATAAAATAATCTAATAAGAACCAAAAACGATAAAGAAGATAGATAAACACTGATAATTTATAGTTTTGTGAAGTTCTTTGTCAAAAGTGCTTGAATTAGTTACATGCTCACAGGAAAGTAAAAATTCTTCACATAAACAGACCTTCCGTCGAACTTCCCAAAACATTTTCGTAAACAATTTCCCATAATCAATGGCTGTCATTGTACATTTATTACAAAACAAAACAAAATATTTTTTATCAGGTGAGCAGATGACACTTCCTCATATTTACACCGGATGTGAGTTACCACCCCTTTTTAGGTTGTATACTACTAAAAATATTCGTGACCTATGATTAGCGTATCTGTGCGTGGTTACTCAGCTATGGTTGCTTTTAATGATGAAATAGATACACAATGTTTTCTAACTGGATTCTTGATTCTCAATCGATGTTTAAAGATAAAATGGAAAAATATTTCGTAAATTTAATGTAAACATGGCCAATCAAATGAACCCTGGACTCTACCCGTGACATTGCATTCTTAAATAAGAATAGTTCCCATTCAGTAGTTTATATTTAATTGTTGTACTCATTTTAGATTTTGCATAAACTGTATTATAGTCATCAGTGCTCGCTTAAGTATGAACAATGCTTACAATACTATTGAACACGGGACTCTCGAGTTGGTCTAGTGACTGGTTTGAGGAGGTCTGGAAAGGGAATGGTAACCTTATTTTGCAAAAAAAAAATGAAAAGAGAGATAATGAAATTCCTAAAGAACGCAAAAAATGACCGAATTAAAAATGTTGCAGGCTCGGTTTGATTGAAACTGTTCTTGGAGGTACTGGAAAGTTTAAAGATCTATTCGTCTTTGCTCTAGGCTCCTCCACTACACAGAATCAACCATGGCCGAGACATGAATTTCTAATCACGATTTTTGGCGGACTCAGTCTTGTCAATGAAAACTCCAGTGTATGTGACCAGACACTGGAACTGTACTCAACCTGGGGTCGGACAAGTGTCTTATATGCTGTAGTTTTAAGTGGTTCATAGTGGACCGTAATTGATGTTGTCGCAGGAACCTTATTTTATGTTTGCTTTTTAAACAATGTTGTCAATTAATGTACATGTTCCAGGTTATATTTTCTGATATTGTGACACCAAAGTCTTTTGTTGGTGGTACTGATTCTATGATTATATTGTACAAGGTATTTGGTATTTGAGTCTAACGTTTTGTGATTTGAATGACTTGACATTTTGAGGGATTGAATTCTATGTCCCATTTTTAACTTCCATGTTTGATGTAGGCCTTGTTGTAGGTGGTAGGCGATAGAAGCTACAGAAAGAGGATACACATCTGTGTCGTTTGCAGACTGTCGATCTTTAGAGTGACTTTACCAAGTCAATAAGGTCATTTATATAGTTAAGAATCAAGAGAGGTCCTAAAACCGAACCCTAGGAGACACCTAGAACAAGCCACTCCTGTGAAACAGCACTTACAAATATAGTTGATAACTGGATCAATGTCCTAAACAATGGCAAACTTGTTGGAACACTTTTTCTGGACCTATCTAAGGCATATGACTTAGTAAACCATAGACTTCTACTTGAAAAACTACCTTTTTATCATCTCTCTTCACAAGCTATAAATTGGATTAAATCATATCTGTCAGAAAAGTAAATGTTTCTAGTGTATTATCTGAACCAGCTAAGTTGTCTCAGGTGTACCCCAAGGCTCATTCCTTGGGCCCCTTCTATTCATTATATACATTAATGATCTACCATTTTATGTGAAACAATCAATAACTGATATGTTTGCAGATGACACTTCTCTGCCTACTACTTGCAATACTTTACAAGAAGCAAACAGCAACCTTCAAAAAGATCTTGATAATGTAAGCAAATGGTGCATGCAAAATGCAATGGTTCTGAATGCTCAGAAATCTAAAGCTATGCATTTATCAATAAAAAGCAAAAAAACAGACACTATGCAACCCCCTACTTTGTATCTTAATGACCAAGAAATAGAATATAAAAACACTGAAAAACTACTTGGAATGTATGTAGATAACAATCTTAAATGGAAGACACAGGTCTAGTCAACTATAAAAAATGTAATTCACAGCTTTACTTACTTCTTAGACTTAAACAGTATCTTAATCTTCATTGAAGAAAAATTGTATGTATTAAATGTTTGTGTGATAATGTTTGAAATAAAATATGTTTAAACTAAAGAAAACTTTTTTTAATGCATACATACTGCCACACTTGGACTACTGCTGTAATATCTGGGGAAACTGCAGCAACGAATTACTATCTGATGTCATTAAATTTAAAAAAAGAGCAGCCAGAATACTCCTAGACAAAAGTTTTGATACACCTTCAAGTGAATTGTTCAAAGAATTAAACTGGATGTCAAATGACCAAAGAATCATGTACAAAAAGTCAATTCTTATGTATAAATCAATAAATGAACCAGACTTTCCAACAATAGAGGAGTTTTTCATGGTTAACCATATCAAAAGCTTTTAAGAAGATAAGAAGTATAAGACCAACTTGCCTTTTTATTGACAGATAGCAAGATGTTATCTACTAACATAAGAAGTTGGGTTTGACAGGGTCTTTTCTCGGAAACCATACTGCAATTCATAGAACATAGTTTTGGTTGTAAAGCGTTTGGTTAAACTAGAGGAGACACTATGTTTCAGGTTTTTATACGGGATACAGGTAAGAGATACTGGGCGTTAGTTTACTGGGTCTTTCTTAATTATATTTTGGAGCTATATTTTCCATACATCTGGCAATGTGCTTGATTGCAGGTACTTTTGAAATAGAAATATCAAAATCTGGGATATTTCTGCTGTCTTTAGGATGATTGGTCTTACATTGTATTTAATCATGTTCTGTAGACTTAAGAGAATTGAGATTATTGAGAAAGTTCTCAGTGCCTTTATAATAAAACTTGCATGGGTTAATGATACAATGTAGCTTAATTAGCTTTGGTAGTATACATGTATCTATACCTGTATCTGTCATATCCTTGACTTCGAATGATTTCAGAGACAGAAAGAGGAGAGACAGATCGTCTTTGTCTTCTGTATGTAGTTTGTTTTTGGAGCTTCGGGGGAGTCTTGTCAGAAGTGCGTCAATTTCGAAAAGTTTTGTATCACCGACAATCTTACAAAGAAAACAATATACATGTAGTGATGCCGAGATAACTGAATTTAGTCGTACGACACCTAAAAGGGCAGTAACTCTATTGCCACGTCGGTAGTGTCTGCGCATGCTCTAGTGTAAGGTTTGCACTTCCGCAATTTAACAGAAAGAAAGTTTGACACAAATTTGACGAAAAATCGATGTACCGTCAGTAATACAAAAGATCGAAAAGGAATACAAGTTTAATTTTATAGATTATCCCTTTAAAACGAAAGAAAGTCTCTTTGAAACCAAAAGTGTATACGATAGCTTGGCTATCAGAGTCTTAAAGTATCCGGTGTTCAGACCGTCATGAATTTCATGTTTCTACTTTTGTAAACGATGGCAAATGTACCAAATTCCAACCCTAACTGGCAAAATAGACCACCTGTATCGATGCAACAAAATGCCGGTAAGTGTCTTTGAAACATATTACAACTTTATAAGTGCGGATGATGTGGAATGGTACACGTGTTTTTACAGCTGTCAAAAAGTGTCTGTAATTTGTATAATTTGATAAATACTGTTACATGTTGGGTTTGCTGGTTAAGGTAAATTGGTATTGTTGATTTGATCATAACCATTGGGTGAATAACAGTTTATTATCTGTATTTAATGGTGATTTTAAAAATATAATAGTATTAATAATAATAAAAGATTGGAACCAGAAGGTATGAATATCTTGAATATGTTTAATTATTAATGTGAGTGTCAGTATTACGGTATTTCCGGTAATACTAGGCGTTGGATTGATTCCTTTTTATCTAATAGAACACAACAAGTAGTAGTGGACAACGCATCATCTGATATAGCCTCAGTAACATCTGGTGTACCGCAAGGAACAGTCCTCGGACCAACACTCTTTTTAATCTACATAAATGACATCGCATATAATATTACATCAGGTATACGTCTATTCGCTGACGATTGTGTGTTATATCGGCCGATAAGTAACCAAAGTGACAACTTAGCTCTCCAGGAAGATCTTAGTAAACTTGAAAATTGGTCGGACATTTGGCAAATGGAATTTAATGTTAAAAAATGCGCCATTATGCAATTTTCATCTTCTCCACACAGAAAGAAATATGACTACAAAATGAAAGGCGAAAGCTTGGAAATAGTCAACCGGCATCCATATTTAGGGGTTGAATTCAGTGATAATTTGAAATTCAACGACCATATTAACAACATCACAAAAAAGGCAGCAAGTACACTTGGTTTTCTAAAGAGGAACTTAAGATACTGTCCTCCCAAAGTAAAAGAAAAGGCTTACATCAGCTTGGTCAGACCTAAACTGGAATACGCTTCTCCAATATGGAATCCTTTACAAAAGACTCAAGTTAAGCAGATAGAACAGATACAAAGAAACGCAGCAAGATGGGTATTGAATAGACCGTATAACCCACACAATCCTTCTAGTGTAACTGAACTAATAAATAAATTACAATGGCCCAGTCTTCAACAACGTAGAGTTTGGGCAGATGTGACTCTCATGTATAAAGTAGTTAACTACTTAATAGCTGTACCAGTATCGTACCACCCCACTATTGCCACAGTTCGTTCAACCCGAAGAAGTCATAGTATGAAATTCATCCCAATCCAATCTAGAATCAACGTTTATCAACACTCATTTTTCCCAAGAACTGTTAATACCTGGAATATTATACCGGATTCTTGTGTTACTTCTGAGAGCCTGGAGGCGTTTAAATCTTCCATCCAGCTCGTTCCAGTCGTACCATCATATGTTTAAATGGTCAACATCTTGTAAAGTGTAAATACATGTTGGTCAAATGACTTTTTAAGGGTGTAGTGTGGAACATCAGTTTGTCAATGGGACAGTTGTGATACAATTGTGTAAAATAGTTTTAAAAATTTATGTCGGAACACGCCACTCTACACCGATGTACAGTCCTCACCTCCTCGACGTCGATGTCTACTTCGTGGATTTTGTCGAGAAAACCCGTTGAAGTTTTTGAAGTTTGAAGTGTCACTGTATATTTTTATTATGTTGAGTTTGAATGGAAACATACACTTAGATTCACTGGGGATTAATTGTTATTATACTTTTTCTGTAAATGACTATAGTCTGTATAGATTTATTTATAATAATTATAAATTGTAGCACTTGTTTAATGCTAAAGTGTTTTGTAAAACAAAAGGTAAGAAACAGAAAGGAACATAACTTACAAAGCAAGTCTTAAATAATTGATTTACATATTATAAATAACCAGGGCTATCAAGATACCATTTTGACTTACATTTTCATTTCATCTGAATGATTATTTCACTTGGCTGTATGCTTTTTATAAAGAAGTAAGTAAATTTAGGAAAATATCCACTTGTCCATTTAGGCACTGGGACAGCTTTGGCTATATAGACAATAGGATTTGCCTTCCCCTAGAAATGTAGTAGTAATTAGTTTTTATATGCATCACTTATCTATACTTGTAAATTCTTCTTTTGTGTGATCAGCATTACGAGGGTTGACAACCCTCGTATAATGATAATTTTGTTAATGATCGATGTGATCAATGAAAATTATTAAATAGAATAAGGTAATTGCATCCAATTAACTTTACCAGTAATATAAAAATGGACCAGATTGACCGTGCCAAATTTGTATAAGGTCAAGATGACTTGGATATTGACCCTGAATGGCCTGATTCTTAAATTTTATGTGAATTTTATATTACTAAAACTGGTAATTTTTTATTTTGGTCCTTCACAAGATATATCTTCCAGTGTTTGAAATGTTCTTCTTATTATTATTAACTTATTATATATATTTCTGTGTCATTTGTCTGCCTTTGCTTCTTAGCCAAATTCATTTGAACCAGGAGTTATGGACACTTGGAAATTACTTGAATTATTATTTAACAACATTATATTATTTAATGATTAGTTTAGGAAAAGCACCTATTCCTCACAGTATTTACAATGAAATATATTGTTTAGTCTCTGTATATGAGTGTTAATATTTTTGTATATACATGTATAGCATTTACGTAACATATCCTTTGTCTCTGTATTATTGCAGGTGTTCCATTTGGAGGACCAAGGCCTCCTTTGGGAGATAACATGCAGTTGAAGGCAGGACAGACAATGAATGGACCTGCTCCATATTCAGAACAACAAGGGCAGCCTTTTTTCAGGCCACCATCCAGTGTAAATGGTGTGTCAACACCACCAATGTCACAAGGAAATATGCAACAAAATGGTCAGTTTTCAGGTGTAAGACCACCATTACCTGGTGGTCCTGCAATAAATGGACCTAATCAAGGTCCACCATTTCAAGGACCTCAGTTCAATCAACCTAGACAAGGATTCCCAGGGCCAAGTGGACAAATTAGACCAGGAGGTCCACTACCAAATGTAAGGCCTTTCACAGGGGCACCGCCATCAAGTCAAAGTGCATTCCGACCTCCACAAGCGGGAGGAGCTTCAGGATTGCCTACCTTTCCCACACCAGCGTCACAGTCGGGTTTGACCAGACCACCATTTTCAGATGTGGCACAATCTCAAGGTTTGTATTTGATTTTATTATTAATTTTGCTAATACTGAAATGTTTTTGTTTTTTGCATTGTGCTTTACGCTTTAAATTTGGTACTTCTATTATTTTACACAACTTTAATTGCATGATATGCAAGATATAATTTTAACAAAGTGTTGTTAGCATTTTGTCTGTGATAGTTTTTTTTCTTGAGCAAATTTGATCTATAGAATGGTGATGAATTAATATGGTTAAGAAGTAACAGTATTTCTACTTGGTTAAAATAATGATTAAGTGGAAACATCTTGGTTAATATTTAAGTGAATATTCCTGTGTTTTCAGTCTCCTTTTGAAATGATAATGTAATTTAAATGTATCATGTTATCGAAATACATTACTGTTTACATCTATATGAACAAAAAAAATTTGTAACATCTTTAATTACTTAAGAATAATACAAAGGTATATATTTTGATATTTCCATACTATAATTGTAAATTTATGTACTATTATATAATTCAAGATACATGTAACTTAAGTGCACAGGTGTATTATGAAATTGGTATTGGTTTATTTGCATGAAGTATCAAACTCTTAACAAAATTATATTATTTTAGATTATAAATATCATTATATTTACTGGAACATTTTTCTCGCATATTGATGAATGTTAATATTCTAAAACAAACCATAAATCTAACATTGTATTTTGATTTTAACAGACTACTAGTAATACTGTAACATACATTTTGTATGATTAATTTTTCTGATGTACAATTTTCATTGTCACATTTAATACTTTCTTTATTATCATTTTATCAAAACTCTGCTTAAATGGAATCAGTTAACAACACTTTTTTTGTATGTGAAAGAGAAATCTATTAAATATATGTAGGTTCTTCTAAAGTTGCGAAGTTCCAATCATTTACCTGTAACATTTCTGGTTTGAGTCTTTCGGAAGGTTGGTGATTCTACCGAAAGGCAAGGCTAGTTATGAAATATATATATAAACAAATAAGAATTAAAATTGTAAAACATTTTAAAATGGAAGGTATTTAAACATTAACTGGTTTTAGCAGATCGCCCAAATGAGCTCCCTGTACCATTTCACGGGCATGGTCAGTACTCGCACCAAGTCGGCATGGCTCTAACGCCAGGGATTACTCCTTCAAACTCAGGTTTGATTGGCATAATTATACCACATGTACTGTCTTTTTATTTCTCACAGAAACTTGATTTGCTCTGGTGTTGTGCTGTTATGCTATTCTATGGCTTTAACTTTTACTTAAATTGCCTTAAATAGCATGTTACACTGTTTGCTTTCTTGGGTAACAAAATCTTTAGTTTCTTTCAAGGGACATAAGAGATGATATTTAAATATTTTCAGGGACTAAAAAGAGATATGTAATGAGGACATCTACAAAAGTACTCCCTAAGCACAAGTGGCCGGCAAAAGTGCTGGCCACCACATATTTTACTGTCTGCTATTTTCGACAATAAATTATCAATTGATATGTTTTAAAATAATGCATAAGTGTTTCATTGCTGACTATTTCAACATTTATAGAGATGTAACATTTTATTCTACATTGTATATTCCATTTTATAAGCTAAAACCTTAAAACCATGGCACAAAATGACATACCTTGACATTCATGATGAAATTTTTCAGAGTGACTGAAATAATACTGTAATTTTAATGTTTGTGTCTAGATGCAGATTTCGTGTTATACAAGTATCTGTAATCAACACATCTACTGAACTATTTTCATTGTCTAATGTGAGCAGACAGATAGTATGTTAATTGATTCAAATTGCTACATAATAATAATAACAATGAAAAGGTGACATTCTGATTCAGAATAATCTTCTTTATAGAAATTTTCTTTTCACTCTAGACATATGATTTTGGTTTAATTATCCTGGAAACTTGTGTCAAAAGCAAATATAGTACTTTTGGGGTGGGGGGAGCCACTTTCGTGATCCTTATGTCTCAGGAAAGAAAGTACTATTAATTATTATGCCAAGCTTGTTTTCATTGTGGTGATATTTTGTTTTGCTTGTTTGTGTAATTAAGGATACAAATAGATAGAGATAGGACTACTATTAGATGAGGCTATATACTTGAAGACACCCCTACAGCATAGATAGAACATTGTTTCCCTTGCTTGTATTACAGTACTGGACACGCGAAACCCGCACAATTCGCGTATTCGCGGCGAACTCTCATGCTTTATAACGCGAGCGAATTCGCGGCAACTTGAGACAATCGCCGCGAATTCAACTCGCGGCGATTTTGCCGTGAACATTTGCCGCGATTCGCGGGGAAATAATACATGTTCATTTATATAATAAATGTAGATCTATTTATAAGTGTAGTCTGTGAACTTGAAACCAGATATACATGTACAAGTACGAAAATTAATTAGTAGATCTACATGAAGTTGTATCAAGAAAATCTTGTAATTTGCTAAAATGCCCTTTCTCTATTTATCTTTGGATGCCAACAGCAAATATAAATAACCACGGCGAAATCAAATAACACCGTTAAAAACTTTCCGTGAATGGCGGAATCATGACCTCAATGTATAAATGCGACGCAGTACAAGTATGCGGCTCCATCTGCAGGTAAATAGTGTGCATGTACACGTGTAAAACTATTTTTAGGGGGGGGGGGTACATATTGAGTTTAAAGTAGAGATATAAATATAATATATGTGTAAAAAGATATTTAGTTACATAAAAAGATGCATAATTGATACGACATTAACTTGTTCATTTCTAAATGTAGTGGATCACCGGGACATTTCGTTCTCTCGGGTGATCATTACTCAATTTATTACACGTTTGTAAAAAATAACACACGCAAGATTTGTCTGCTATAATTTCTGAATGGCGGATATTTGCACCCCTGTTTTAAAAATGTTAAAATATTTAATTGTTAGTTACCGAAAATTATCGCCGATTGTTGAAATTCCATAGCGCTAAAAGACACAAAAACACTCGCGCAAAAAAGAAGCATCCATAAATAAAAGGAATATAATGTTTCCATTGTTAAATAAATGAATACAAAATTTACACACGAAATGACCTCTGACAAATGACTGGTCGGCTCTTCTGAAGAATCTGTGAATCTTTGATGTTTACACACCTGTAGTTGTTGCCGAATCATCAAAGAAATGCCGACACTCGATTGACTTTCACCTCTTTTTTATATATCAGAAAAAAACTGTCATTTCTTTTTGTCAAGGAATGATTACACGTGTTTAATTATTGCTCAAGTAAAAAAAATGTTGGATATTGATTGTGTCAATTATTGACATATTATTAATCGTAAGTGCATTTTGATTGTGATATTTTATTTACATTTTAATGATCTTGAAGATATTGTGCAATACTTGTGTCTGCTATCAAAACAATAATGCATATGAAAGGATATTTTTTTCGGTCAATTTTATGACCACGCTTCTACCAGAAATGTTTTATTGCATGGGCTTATAGTATTTAATCAGTGTCGTCAGTCATAAACAAACGAACATGTACCCCAAAGCACATTAAAATTACCACATGGTAAACTAGTGACCATATAAATGCTTTACAAATATTCATTAATTTGAAAAAAAAAATTTAATCCCGTTTCCACACCTTAATTTGATACGTGCTATTATTAGTTAATTCAACTTAATTGCCGCGCGCATGCAGTACTGCGTGACGTAAGGAAAATATCCTTCCCTGGTTGGTCGCTATTTATGTAAATACTTTAAATAGTAACACCCTAATTTTATGCACAGAATGCCCTCATGAATGATCACTCGTTACTTTACATATTAAATGTGTGATTTAACTCCGATTTTTATTTTTTTTTCGAGGGAATTTTTTTGGGTCAAATGCCCTGGCTGATTTGGCGGGAATAAAAAAAAATCTGATTTGCATCTTGCTACTCATCACCTACTCATGCACCTGGCATTTTTTACTCGTGAAATTGAAGGTAAAGAATGTCAATTTAAGTGATAAAACTTTTACAATTTTCAACAATCATAATTAGCGTATTAGACGTAATAATTAGTTACATCTGTGAATCGGTGCTAAATGTCGCTTTGCATTGTTCTAAAAATAGAATATGTGCGAAAGTAAACAATGGATTTTAATTACATTTGTATTATTATCAAAATAACAATTGGACAATTTGTTATCGTGCGTTCTTTGATGTAGTACCAATTACCTTTTGTAATTTCTATCTCGTTTTATTGTTAACTAATTTTCACCAGCACCTGATTGCTTTGTTTTAATATACAAAATGTATACGCTGTACATGTTCAAATGCTAAATATTTATAAATATACAAGACGTTTACAAGATTTTTTTAAAGTTTTCAAAATTAAAGACCACGGGAATTAAGGACCAAGTAGTACTTTCTAATACAATTATTGCTGAAGATTCGCCGTAAATTACGGCGATTCATCGCGGCGATTTTTCGTGACCCGCCACGAAATTCGGCGAACTTGCACGCGGCGATGTTTTACCGCGAAGTGTCCCGTCGCGACATAGACTACACTCGCGGCATAACGCGACTTTTGCGGGTTTCGCGTGGCCAGTACTGTAGTAACATACAGTAATTGTATATATGTTAGAATATAGGCTTTTAGTTAATTCTAATATTTTTACGTATTAAGTATTAAATTGATTTTGAATATATATTGTTTTTCATGTATTTGGTTAATTTTTGCTAAATATAGCCCTCCTTGCTTAAAATACATGTTGTAATAATAAAAATGTACCATACTTTTAAAACATTTAGTAAACATACAAATTGGGGTATTTTCTTGAAAGAATTGATTTAGCTGTCAGACAAGATATAAATTATATAAAAATTTATAAATTGATATATACATTGAAGAATTCACAGACATGGCATTCATGTAAGGCAGAATTTCTCTCTGATTTTATGTCTAGTGCCATATATAAACACTGATTTTATATTGTTCAACAACAGTTAGAAAGCTTAATTAATGTTTGTGTTTTCATCCAGCTGTGAACTACAATATTGACTAAATGTTGTTGTTGGTGTTGTTTATTTTAATTACTTTATGGAATACTTAACCGTAATAATTACACAGTACTTTGAGTAGGAAAACAATATTCAATAATGATTAATGAGCAGGAGTGACAGTCACTGTAATAAATCAGGGATTGCATATTTTGTATTGTCTGCAAAATACAATCATTCTAAATGTATGAAAAAATGCCCTATGCTGGAATAACACTGGCTGAGTTGCTTTAACATCATTAAATCTTTATGTTTCCTAATAATTATTTTTATTGAAACACAAAGTTACTATAAGGCTTGTTATAAAGGTATTCTACAACAGGAATCCCTTGATTTATTTGTACATTAATTTTCTTGTCTGATGATACCCCTGAAAAAAGAAATAGAACAGTGTACACTGTACATGTATTATGATTTAAGTGGATTCTGCATGCAAGCATATTTTAATTGTCAGAAGTACATCATTTACCAGTGAAATGTAATACATAACTCTTATCTCAGAATATACAGAAAACTTACCTGAATAGTTCCAGATTTTTTGGATGTTCACTATATTTAATTTGTCTTCATTGCTTTTGATTTTCAGAATTTTAATGATCTTGTCATGAACTTTAGTGGATTCAATTTTAATGGCTTAAGTATAAAGGTGTAATTTGAACAGATGTGCCAGGGAATAGGGTTAACAAGTGTATGCACAATCAGTTTCATATTAAATATAACATATATGTAATGTAATAATTATTTACACGTATACAATGTCAACAGCTTTATTACATGGTCTTGTATTTACTGTGAAATGATTTGGTAACAGATGTCAGTGTATATCAGCGTATATATCATGGTATGTCAGTGTATATCAGCATATATATCATGGTACATGTATGTACTCTGAACACTTTCAGCCATATGCTAAGTTTAATACTAACATATTTCTCGTTTTACAGTAAAGCTTAGTCACACAGATAGATATACTTTATTTTACTCTTGACTAACATTCTGAGGGTATTTCTTCCAACCCATCCACCACTGAATATTGTGCACTGGACTTTTCCACCTTTTTATTAAGAACTATAGATTGTAAGTTGAAGAGATTTTAATATTAAAGTACTGAAAATAAACAGCTGAAGTATGTAGCCTTTAGTCTGTTTACACGACTACAAAGATGGTTATGATGGCCTTGCTATATTTGTAGCATAGACAATTTTCTGTGCGATATGGTTTATTAAATAGGCATGTTAAAAGCTAGACTCTTTGTCTTTTTCTAATTTACATGTATTGAAAAAGTGGTCATGTAAATTACATATTGTACTCTTGTTTTATGAATTTTATCATACACAACATGCTTTCTACCTTATCAATCATCTTGTATCAAGTATATCATATGAATATGATTTAACAAAGTTTAATACAGGCTTCTGGGTATTTTGATGAATAGTTGTTAAGGAGATTTGACTAGCTTATAAATGGTTGCTTATAATGTAGTTTTCACTCTCTATATTTGAGCAAGCATTATTTACAATGCCTTTTCAATCACTGAGAACTGCTTTTGAAATGGATTTATTTTTCAAGATATGAAAAGAATGCACAGTAGTGATGATGATAATGATTATGATGATAGTGTTGATGATGATGATGATGCTTTGAAGGTCATGATAAAATAAGAAATATTAATATTAAACTCTCATTGCATATAAAATACGTGTAGGAGTTATACAGATACAGTCTTTATTTACAAAATGTTCTGTCTATTTTCCTTGTATGATTAATATTAAAAACATTTTTTCCCTATTCACCAGATCTATTATGAAGGCTACATATTTTGCTTGATAGATTACCTTTATAATAGGTATAAATAAATACGCTAGACAAAATGATTTAATACTTTATTGTTGGGTGAATGTTAAAAGAGCAAGGATAATGATTTATTAATGGACTGTCAATCATTTTTCAGGTCCACCCTCCCAGAAGTCATCAAGGACAAATTCCCCAGCTGTGATCAACCAGAACTTTGACGCTCTTGAGGGTCAGTTCAGAGGAACACCTGGTAAATATGTCTAAATTATTTTAAAGTTTTGTTTTGATTTGTCAGTGAAACATCATGGAGTAAGCCCCCCCCCCATTTGTTTGAAGTAAGGCAAAATTTTAATTTTGAAAGCCATGTTTTGGAATGAGAAGCAATTTTGTTTGAAATTACCAGACAAATTTATTGGATTAAGGCTATGAACTGATTGCATTGCCTGACTGTTGAAAGTTCAAACATATGAACATAATTTACAGTTTGACATTTAATACCAAGCAAAATTGAAAAATATTCCCCCTACATAAACTGCCATTTTAAATTTAAATTCTATAACAAGCTATACCATTCTGTATGTATTTGAATAACCTAACAAAAATGGTACCAAACATCGAATAGTTTCAATTATAGAAATAAAAAATAATTATGCTAAATACCCATAAACATATAGTATACTTGAAAGTTTAAAATATATGTGACAGACTTGTACAAAAAACATTTTTATTCTTAATTTGTAGAACAAGAGATACAGCCAGTAGGTAATCCTCAGCAACAATGGAATTCTCCACCAAATTCATCCACAGCTTTTAGACAACCAGGCATGCCACCAACATCAAGTTTTCCTGGTATGCCCCCAACTTCACAGCAAGGCATGCCCCCAATGTCACAACAGGGCATGCCCCCAACATCCAGCATTCCTGGTATGCCACCAACTTCACAACCAGGCATACCCCCAACATCAAGTTTTCCTGGTGTGCCCCCAACTTCACAAGGCATGCCCCCAACATCAAGTATTTCTGGAATGCCCCCGACATCAAGTTTTCCTGGTATGCCTCCAACTTCACAGCAGGGTATGCCCCCAACATCTGGTTTTCCTGGCATGTCCCCAACTTCACAGCAAGGCGTGCCCCCAACTTCACAACAGGGCATGCCCCCCACTTCACAGCAAAGATTTATGTCACCTACAGTAAGTAGTCAAGGTACAGGATTTCCTCCCTCAGTCAGTCAGGGATCAAGATTTCCCCAAGCACAGAGGCCAGGTTTTCCTCCTGTATCAGCTGGTCAACAACAACCTGGTTTCCGTCCTATGTCAGCCCCAAGTCAGAGACCAGGATTTCCACCAACATCTATGGGTATGCAACCAGGATTCCCTCCGGCTTCCACAGCCAATCAACAGCCAAGATTTCCGCCGGCACCTCCTTCATCCAATCAGGTACCAGGCTTCACTCCTGCATCAGTAGCCAGTCAGCAGCCTGGGTTTCCGCCAGTTCCTCCTCCAACCAATCAAATGCCAGGATTCACTCCTGCTTCATCAGCTAATCAACTTCCTGGATTTCCTCCACCTCCACCTATAACCAATCAAGTGCCAGGATTTGGACCATCTGCCAATCAACAACAAAGATTTCCACCACCACCCACATCCACAGCCACTCAACAGCCAGGATTTCCTCCACAACCAAATGCAACCAATCCACAACCAGGATTTCCACCACAACCAAATTCTGTCAGTCAACAGCCAGGATTTCCACCACAACCAAATTCTGCCAGTCAACAGCCAGGATTTCCCCCACAACCAAATTCTGTCAGTCAACAGCCAGGATTTCCCCCACAACCAAATTCTGCCAGTCAACAGCCAGGATTTCCCCCACAACCAAATTCAACTAATCAGTACCAAGGCCAAGGTCAGCAGTATGCTCCACACGGAAAAACTGTAGGAGAGTTTGTCAATTCTTACCCAAAGCAAAACGCGGGCTTTGGCGCCATGGCATCAAATTTCAACAATTTATCTCTACAGGTAACAATATTAACCTACATATATTTAGGATTGGTTTAAAATACAGTTAATAATCCAATTATCTGATATGATTCTTATTTGATGTAAAAGAGAGATTACTTGTAAGTTTATGTGACAGATGTTCCTTCATGTAATACATGTATCATACGTGTTAATATGTTCTCTACTGATGTATTGGTACAAGATCAATAACATGTATGGTATTTTAAACCAGTACAGAAAATATGTTGGTCATGCTTTAACCTACAACATTGTATCCAAAATACAGCTTGAGTAATAGGATTCTATTAAAATCAGAAGATTAGGCTTATTGAGGCCTATGCAACATTTACCGTCATAGTATTACTTAAAGCATGTGAACCAGTTGAAATGGTAGAGGTTTTGTTTTTTTTTCAACCAAATTCGTAAATCGGTATTTACAGATAACTTCATTGCTGCACTGACTAGGCTTTGTTTAGTTGTAGTGATGTAAAGTTAAGAGTTAAGATCCTGTCCAGCCAGTTTAAAGAGAATGATAGTGCTACTCTGGGGTCCCCATTCATGTCTGAAATAATCAACCAAATGCTATTCCTCCAACAGTTTTGCTAGAAAATCATCTTATGACCTTTTAATGTTGTTGTTACAAAATTGAACGGAAACAGATATATTAATGAATGATTTCAGGGTACACAGAGTATAAATTTATTACAACAGAAGAAGTTGATACCTCCTGATGGAGTGGAAACACCAAAGCCAGTAATACCAAATGATAACAGAAATGTTAACTGCAATCCTGAGTAAGATTCTTTTACTGTTTATCTCAATATGTTACATGTATTACTTTTATTCTTTATCTATCTGTAACCCTTTCATGTGCTAGCAGCATTATTAGGTATATACAGAATTTCTCCAGTTTTAATTGTGTAGGCTATAAGCCTAAAAACACACTCGAATCTTTGCAGCCAATACTGAGTATTTTGCTTAAGAAACAATAAGCTGCCTCTGACGGGGTTTGAAACCATGCAGTGATATGCCACAAGTCAGGCGAACTTTCACAACCATGAAGTCTGGGCATACTATTATTTTGAAAGCTAAGAGTTACTTATTTTGATACTGAAATCCCATATAGCTCATCAACCATGTTTTCTCTATCTGTACTGACAATCTGTATAAAATTCTTATATCCTTTTTACTTCCAGGGTATTTCGATGTACAATGAACAACATACCACAGACGTCAGCATTGTTAAACAAGTCCAGACTGCCTCTCGGTATTCTGATACATCCGTTTAAAGATTTGTCCGTAAGTACATATGTATTTCGGATTAGTTTATCTCTTAAAATCTCTTATTCATACAAACTTTCCAGTAACTGTTAAAACATTTCTTGTATTATACTTTCTGCGGAAGACTTTAAGTGATTAAACCAAATGATTTGTCAAATGTTGATGAAGGTTTTGTACAAATTTGATATATATTCCTGTGAAGGGAGTCTGTATAAAGTTAATTCTGTGAAGATTAATACACTTGACTTTGAATTTTTTTTCTTAACCCTAAATTCCCTTTAAGTCACTGGCTTTTAATAAATCTTTATAGGGTTTGTCAGTGGCAGACCAAGTTGTGAGTATGCCGTAATTAGTCAGATTTGATAACCTGTAGTAAAAATATGATAGGCTATTTGGTTATACTACCAATACAATATATCCAATAAGAATAAGGAATTATACATTTTGAATTGTCTCGGAGTGTTAGAATAATGGATTAGATGTTTAACACAGTTGTTTTAAAAAAAAAATGGGTTCTTTTCAACACCCTGATCCTTTTTCTAACTCTCTGTACCTCTTGATCATTATGGTTTTTATGTCTCAATACACAATAAATGGATAATTATTATCATAAGTAAACGATACATTTAATGGGCAAAAATATAAATTGCTAAATCAAACAATGGAATTTTTCTTAAGTTTATATTGTACCATTGGCTTACTGTAAATAGTTACTTACCAGGGTAAAAGATACAATCCTGTCAAATTATATAACTTACATCCATTTCTCCCAAGTTATCTTCCCTTTATACTCTTTCAAACTTGGTTTTTAGCTCACCTGAGTATGCTCAGGGTGAGCTTTTAGGATCGATGATTGTCCGTCGTCCGTCCGTTCACATTTTGTTGTTAACACTCTAGCGGTAGCATTTTTGCCTCAATCATCATCAAACTTGGTCAGGATGCTTATCTAGTTGATAGCTCGGATGAGTTCGAACATGGATCATCTCGGATGAAAAACTAGGTCACAAGAGCTAAAAATAGAAAAACCTTGTTAACACTCTAGAGGTCACATTTTTGCCTCAATCATCATCAAACTTGGTCAGGATGTTTGTCTAGTTGATAGCTCGGATGAGTTCGAACATGGGTCATCTCGGATGAAAAAGTAGGTCACCGGAGCTAAAAATAGAAAACCTTGTTAACACTCTAGCGGTCACATTTTTGCATCAATCATCATCAAACTTGGTCAGGATGCTTGTCTAGGTGATAGCTTGGATGAGTTCGAACATGGGTCATCTCGGATGAAAAACTAGGTCACAAGAGCTAAAAATAGAAAAACCTTGTAACACTCTAGAGGTCACAATTTTGCCTCAATCATCATCAAACTTGGTCAGGATGTTTGTCTAGGTGATAGCTCAGATGAGTTCGAACATGGGTCATCTCGGATGAAAAAGTAGGTCACCGGAGCTAAAAATAGAAAAACTTTGTTAACACACTAGCGGTCACATTTTTGCCTCAATCATCATCAAACTTGGTCAGGATGCTTGTCTAGGTGATAGCTTGCATGAGTTCGAACATGGGTAATCTCAGATGAAAAAGAAGGTGACCGGAGCTAAAAATAGAAAAACCTTGTTAACACTCCAGCGGTCACATTTTTGCCTCAATCATCATCAAACTTGGTCAGGATGCTTATCTAGTTGATAGCTCGGATGAGTTCGAACATGGGTTGTCTCGGATGAAAAACTAGGTCACAAGAGCTAAAAATAGAAAAACCTTGTTAACTCTCTAGCGGTCACAATTTTGCCTCGATCATCATCAAACTTGGTCAGGATGTTTGTCTAGTTGATAGCTTGGATGAGTTCCAACATTGGTCATCTCGGATGAAAAACTAGGTCACAGGAGCTAAAAATAGAAAAACCTTGTTAACACTCTAGTGGCTACTGTTTTGATCCAAATATCCTGTAAATTGGTCTGAAAGTTTGTTTTGATGATTTCTAAGTCAAGTTCGAACATGGGTCATCTTGGATGAAAAACTAGGTAACACCGCCCAAATATGGAAAAACCTTGTTAACATTCTAGTGGTCACATTTTCGACTCAATTATCATCAAACTTGGTCAGGATGCTTGTCTAGGTAATTGCTCGGATGATTTCGAAATGGCATGTGAAAGAAGGTCACCGGAGCTAAAAATAGAAAAATCTTGTTAACACTCTAGTTGCTACTGTTTTGATCCAAGTATCCTGGAAATTGGTCTGAAAGTTTGTTTTGATGATTTCTAGGTCAAGTTTGAATATGGGTCACCTGGGTAAAAAACTAGGTCACACTGCTCAAATATGGATAATCCTTGTTAACACTGTAGTGGTCATATTTTTGACTCACCTGTCATGAGACTTGGTCAGAATGCTTGTCTAGGTAATTGTTTGGATGAGTTTGATGGGTCAGGTGAGCGATCTAGGGCCATCATGGCCCTCTTGTTTTAATTTATTCCAGCTGGTTTAGTTTGATATACTTAACATGTAATTTTTACAAACTTTTAAACTTAATATAAAATTAAGCTCTAGATACACTAAATATTTTAATTTTTTACAAACTTATATATAAAAACTTGCTTACAAAGGCCAAGGGGTTGACTTCTTTGGCATTCATTTTGCCCAAGTTATATTCCCTTTGTATATTTTCAAATTAGTATAATTACCCCATCTAATTTAATGAGTTATACAAGTTCCAATTGTTTCAAATATTGCACTCTTGTTCCTCCAAATTATCTCACTTGGTTTACTTTTAAAATTTATATAATTTATTTATTTATTTTTTGATTAATTGGATATAACTAAATTTTACTTGTTCCAAGGACTACATGTTTGACACACTTACATACCTACTTAGGATAATATTATAAAAATAAATAAAACAGTTGCTGGATAGTAAAGTTTTAAATAGTTTATCTTGTTTAAAACCAATATTTTAACTACCATTTTTATATTTTATGAAGATTGGCTGGTTATGCATGTTTATGATTTATTGTGATTTTGTTGCAGCAACTACCTGTGATACAGTCTAGTGTTATAGTGAGGTGTCGATCATGTAGGACGTACATCAATCCATTTGTTTACTTTGTCGACAGTAGAAGATGGAAATGTAATCTGTGTTATAGAGTCAATGAATGTAAGTATTGGTATACTTGTAAGATGTGTGAATACTTTCGGTGATGAAAAACAGACCTATCTCACCAATATTGAGCCTTGTTAGTCTGCACATCCCAGCAGTTTGATGACATACTGTTGTAGCTTCACCTATATTACTTCAATAGTGGTCTTCATTAAAAAGTCAAATTGATTGACTGTTTTAAGTACTTGACATGTGTATTATGCAAATTTGATCAATAAATTGACGAGAAAAGCAACTAAACTAGAAAAAAAGCTACATAATTTTAATCATCTTGGTTTGAACTTAACTTAAGCCAATTTCCCCCAATGATTACCAAGTTTAAAATAACTGTTTTACTTATGTATTCTTAAGTTACAAAGTATCCCTTGTTCATGTAAGCTTTAATTGACAGTCAGTTTTAAAAATTGTCAACAGAAATTTATAAATGAACATATATTTTCAGTGCCAGATGAGTTTTCGTTTGACCCAGTCAGTAAAAGTTATGGTGACCCTCAGAGGAGGCCAGAAATCAAGTCAGCAACTATAGAGTTTATAGCACCATCAGAATACATGGTAATTATCAGTGGATTTATTTTTTACTGTATTATTTTTTTTTTCAATGTCTTGAACGTCTTATTCAGTCAACAGTTGTGTCTGATTTTGTTGAGTTTGTACTTCAGTTGAAATTGCAGAGAGACATAGTGAAAAAATGTAGTGTTGCTGTTAAATAAGGCACTTGAAATATATAAGAAAAAGACTAACATAATGTTTCTTACAAATAATTCAACTGCTTTTGCTATAAGGTTTGATTACATGCATGCACCAACAGCTTATTAGAAATTTACAAACATTATATTTTGATTATGATTCAGCTAATATAGCTTTGATGTACTGATATGAAAAGGTAATGAATTATTTTATAAAATATTTCACACATTCTTGTTTCAATGTAATTCAGTTACGGCCGCCACAACCAGCTGTGTACATTTACTTGTTAGATGTGTCTTTCAATGCCATAGAAACAGGTAACTTATTTCAGCATTTTGTGTGTAATAGTTTTAATGGTACACCATTATTGTGTGGCAGCATTGTAACCCTTATTGTATGACTACAATCAAAGGAGTTCATTGTCAACAAACATGGCATCTTCAATTCTTTGCAAGCAAAAAGGTCAAAGGTTGATAGATATGTAAACCGCTTGCTTCAAAAATTTGACGGGCCTTTAAGCATGCATTTAAATTATTTGTTCTGTTTTGCACATGTGTCCTAATAAGTTTGATGTAAAATAATCAAATATGATATTGTGTTATCCTTGTAATAAAACCACTTATCACATAAACCGTGGCACGGGAGTGTGATAAAGCCATTTAATAAAAACGATATTACACTAGTGTAATAACACTTTGACGTGACGTCATTTGCGCTATGTAGGAACATAGCGTTAAAACGCGCTTATGTTAGCGTTACGCTATAGGTGTGTCATTGAAAAATTACTCATTTTTATAGTTTACTGTTCTTTTTTATATATTTGGTAAATAGAATATTATATTCTTGTAGATTCAATACTAAATTTATTGAACTTGAATGAAAAAATATAATGCTCGCCAGAGGCTCGCATAATATGATTTTATTCATTTCGTTCCATAAATTTTGTATTAAATTAGACTCATTCAATATCCTCTATTTCTTCAACTAAAGATCTCTTGTTTCAGGTTATTTGACAACTTTCTGTGAGACGTTAATGGATGTTTTGGACCGGATACCTGGTGATTCTCGGACACAGATTGGTTTCATAGCTTATGATAGTTCAGTACATTTCTTTAACCTGGCGGAGGGACTGTCACAGCCTCAGATGCTCACTGTAACTGATGTAGATGGTCAGTATATATTTACTCTACTAATTCTTGTTTTGTCTAAAGAAATTTTAAAGGCAATAGATGCATTGTTTAAAGTTGTTGAAGATACTCCAATGTTTTGAAATTTGCATCTCTGCCAAAACTTTGATAATATCTTGATTAACTAAAATAAAAATATGTTTGTTACAATAGAAATGAAGAAATAAATCATACTTGAACTTAAGTCTTAAGGCTGTGAACTTGTATAGGGAGGCCTCTTTGACCAAGTTGTTATTGCTGCTGTCTTAAAGAAATCACATGCCCCTTACCACTGTGTTTTCAAATCTCAACAGAGACTTCTGAATCAATATCCGGACACTGACATGTAAGACATATAGAGGGTAAGGTCAACATGCACATCTGTGCAGATTTACCAGGCTCTACACTATTGGCTGACAAACTTTTAATTTTCATTTTTGATATCTTATAGATTATTAATTGACAGGTTTAAAAATTGAAGTTGGACAAGTTTATTAAAGAAATTTAGCATGATAAGAATTAAATAATAATAATTGATTTTATTATATTTTCGTATGTTATGTCTTATATTTCAGATATTTTCTTACCGTGTCCAGATAATTTGCTAGTCAACTTAAATGAGTGTAAAAATTTGGTAAATGATCTGTTAAATCAGCTACCAACATTATTTGAGAACAATATGGAAACCAGAAGTGCCCTTGGTGCCGCTTTACAAGCTGCTTTCAAAATGACGGTCAGTTTACATTACCATTTATAGTTCCCACTTTATTAATTTGCATCTTTTCATTAATTGTTTGGGTACTATGAGCAATAGAAACAAAACAGTGTCACCAGCATAGCCACAGGCCAGTCTAAATTTCCATGCCATCTGACCAGACTCTATACTGTTGGCTACTTTATATTATATATATATATAAAAGACAGTTCCAAGGTTCTTTACACCACTTTCGAAATCCCTTTAAATCGAAAGACATTGTTATGATTTTAAAACAGGTGGAAAAGCTCGTAAATAAATTGTTCTTAATTCAAACTGGCCATATCTACATCACAAATTCTGCAGGGTTATGGAAAATGGCTTTTTAAAGGAGAGTATAGGGCTTATAAGAGGATATAACTTTTCCTTGACTTTATGATTTATTACCTTCAAGAAGAATTCACTGAGTTGTTAATGCAAAGGAAATTTATTTTTCAACTTCATTTTGTGTTCAAAATAGCATGAAGTTGAAAGTAAGAAGAAAATATATTTTGAAACTTGTGTATGTTATTATAGACATCAACTGGTGGGCGAGTGACTGTCATGCAGACTGTTTTACCAACCTATGGTCCTGGTGCTCTACAAAATAGGGAAGATTCTACACAGAAAACATCCAAGGTTAGATTACAGTGCTTGTCATTGCTAATTCCTTAGTTTCATTTAGATTAAACATGGTCTTTATCATTAGATTTTAGCAGCTTAAAAAAGTCGAGAAGAGCTTTCAATTCATCATCTCAACTATTCTAAGAATTGGGAAAGCTATTGTAGTGTCGTGTCAGGGTCACATTTTAAGTTTTTGAGTGCAAATTGGAATCTCCAAAACTACTGAAGATAAAGGGTTGGAGAGCATAAAAGGAGGTTTCTGTGCAAGGTCCATAATTCTGGCATCGATTTTGACAGAATCATGGGCCTTTTTAAACTTAAAAAGTTTACATTATCCAGGCTCTTGTTTTACTACTGTCAAGCATTGAGAATAGTTGAGCATGCTGTTCTACCAACAGCTCTTGTATTCCTATATTATGTTCTTTTGCTACAAGTCAGAGAGCAACTGTATTGAAATAACTTGTTATTTTGTTTGAGATAAAGAAATGCCATCTCGTAAATTTATACTGTATCTGAAGTCTTGCATACTTGTTTTACAGGACATTTCAAGTCTTGGTCCAGCAACAGATTTTTACAAGAAGTTGGCATTAGATTGTTCGGCACAGCAAATAGCTGTAGATCTCTATATGTTTAATGGACAATATGCTGATATTGCATCTATAGGTAAGATTTTGTTTTAGATATTGTAGCTTAGCTTTCTTATTTGTTCACATTGAATATATTTATATGCAAAATTGCGATAAATAACATTGGAAGCATTTATTTGCTTATTTCCTTGTAATTAAAACCAATTCTTGAATCTTGATGGGGCCTAGCAAATTAATGACAATTTCTTGGCCATTATGTTTTAGTTCTTCAAGTGAGAAAGCTATCCACTAACTTGAGAGAAAGGTTGGTAGTTCTACTCAGTTGTGTCTGAAATATCATGAGGAGAGTTCTTATTAATCTAATAAAACTGGAAAGTCTGCAAATCAACTTTACGGCGTCACTGTGGCTTATAAGAAAGACATAAAAGAAGAAAAAATCACCTCTGGACTATTGATTTTGTAATCCAATATTTTGAGAGAATACAACGTGGATAAATTTGATGTATAGAAGTTTTAATGTAAGAAGAATTATTGTATGGTTAAAAAAGGATGGTAAATTGATTTATCAGTAGATGTTGTAATCAATTGGTGGTCTTTTCTTAAAACTCTTATCAAACTTATTGTTGTTGCATAAGAACTTAAAATCTACTATCATTTCTTGATATTTTCTTTCATGGAATTGATTATAATTTATGCATTCTTTAACAAAAATAGTGAGAATTTTCCCTGATTTTATTACAGAATGTATATCAAAGTTTTCGGGAGGTTGTGTGTCATATTACCCTTCATACCATGCTGTACGTTCTCCACATCTAGCTGAGAAGTTTGAGACGGATCTCCGACGTTACATGACGAGAAAGATAGGGTTCGAATCTGTGATGAGAATTAGATGCTCAAAAGGTTGGTGATTTTTTTAACATATACACAGACCCTAACTTTGCTGAATATGTGTAGTGGACTTGCCCAGCTGTCTAAGGTCTATCTGACTTCTATCTACTTGCCTCTCACTGCTGTAGGTTCAAGCCACACAAGCCTCTTTGGATTCTTTCTTTTGAGAAAGCTACCCAGCTAGCTTACAGAATGTCAGTTGTTCCACTCACGTGGACGTTTGTGTCTGAAATAAGCACAGATTGGCTTCTGAGATCTTCCTCCACCAGTAAAGCTGGAAAGTCACCATATGACCTATAGTGTTTTGGTGTCAAGCCCAATAGATAATAAATATTGCAAAAAAGTAATGAATGAAAAAGATATGTATATCAACTTTAAAGTAGGTTTTATGAGAATGTCTTTGGGGGTTTTTATGCCACCGCAGCATCTGCGATGCGGTGGCATATAGCGATTCACCTGTGTGTGTGTGTGTGTGTGTTTGTTTGTGTGTGTGTGTGTTATATAGATTATATAGTGAACTTAAAAAATCTTCTTGCGAAAAACCACTAGTCCAATTTCAACCAAAATTGGCAGGATTGATCCTTGGGTGAAGGGCTTCCAAAGTTGTTCAAAGAATTTCATTCCATGCAGAAATCTGGTTGCCATGGCAACCAAAAGGAATTATAAGAATAAATTTGAAAAATCTTCTTGTAAAGACCCAAAAGGCGTAGAGCTTAGATATTTTGCATAAGGCATTGTCTGGTAGACCTCTACCAAGATTGTTCAAATTATAGCCCTGGGGTCAAAATCGGCCCCGCCCCGGGGGTCATTGATTTTCACTATATGTTCATATAGTAAAAACTTAAATTACCTTCTTGTAAAAAACCAAAAGGCCTAGAGCTTAGATATTTTGCATGAGGCATTGTCTGGTAGACACTTGCCAAGATTGTTCAAATTATAGACCTGGGGGTCAAAATCAGCCTGCCCCGGGGGTCATTGATTTTCAATATATGTAGATATAGTAAAAACTTAAAATACCTTCTTGTAAAGACCCAAAAGGCCTAAAGCTTAGATATTTTGCATAAGGCATTGTTTGGTAGACCTCTACCCAGATTGTTCAAATTATAGCCCTTGGGTCAAAATCTGCCCCGCCCTGGGGGTCATTGGTTTTCCTTATATGTATACAGTAAAAACTTATAGTAAAACTTTAAAAAAATTTCTTCTAGCAATTGACAAATGCTAAGGGTTTGATATTTTGCATGAAACATTGAGAAGTGAACTTCTAGCAAGATTATTCAAATTATAGACCTGGGGGTCAAAATCAGCCTGCCCCGGGGGTCATTGATTTTCACTATATGTAGATATAGTAAAAACTTAAAATACCTTCTTGTAAAGACCCAAAAGGCCTAAAGCTTAGATATTTTGCATAAAACATTGTTTGGTAGACCTCTACCCAGATTGTTCAAATTATAGCCCTGGGGTCAAAATCTGCCCCGCCCAGGGGGTCATTGGTTTTCCTTATATGTATACAGTAAAAACTTATAGTAAAACTTTAAAAAAATTTCTTCTAGCAATTGACAAATGCTAAAGGTTAGATATTTTGCATGAAACATTGAGAAGTGAACTTCTAGCAAGATTGTTCAAATTATAGCCCTGGGGTCAAAATTGCCCGCGCCCCGGGGGTCATTGATTTTCAATATATACATAATAGTAAAAAAAATCAAAAAATCTTATTATCTGAAGGTACAAGGCTTAGAGCTTTAATATTTGTTAAATGATATCATCTATAGGTACTCTACCAAAGTTGTTCAAATTTTGTCTCTAGTGTCAAAATTAGCCCCGCCCTGGGGGCCATAGGTTTTCCTTATATGTATATAAATTTTGCCTTGTCCAACCTACTTTCTTGTCCTTTGATGTACAGCAATGAAATTTTGACCATGTGCACAGTTTAAGTTGTAAAATTGAACTTTGATATCAGGTGACCTAGATTTTGATGATGTGACCTTCTTTCTTGTCCTTTGATGTACAGCTATGAAATTTGAACCATGTGCACATATTTAGATGTAAAGTGAACTTTGATTTCAGCTGACCTAGATTTTGATAAAGTGTCTTACTGTGTTGTCCTTTGATGTAGTCATGAAATTTAGGCTGTGTGAAATATGACCTTCACCACCAAATTCACTAGACTTGCGTGCATTGATATATTCCTACTCGGATCTTTTATTGAGTTAACAACAGATTTAACCACTAATCTGATAATAAGAATTAGATTATTTATAAGGTCAGGGATCTATGCATTATGACAATCTTCAAAATTGTATAGAAACAAAAAAAAAATTTGTTCCTACACTACTATTTAGTATTATATTAATGCGGTGGCATAGCATTTTTCTCAAATGCAATCTTGTTTTTAGTTGTTGAAGGAAGGGGGTGTTGTTGAAAAAAAAAATTGCTTTTTATGTACTTCTATGAACAAAATCTATTAGGTAATGTGACTGATAAGCTAACAAAGAAAATGGTTAATCAATTTTTGTAGTCATGTATTTGATAGTCAATTTATTTTCTCTTTTCCAGGAATAAGTATTCACACATTTCACGGTAATTTCTTTGTGAGATCCACAGACTTGTTGTCACTGCCAAATGTGAACCCTGATGCAGGTTTTGGTATGCAAATGTCTATAGAAGAACCACTGACTGATATGTCAACAATGTGTTTCCAGGCTGCGTTATTATATACTTCTAGTAAAGGTAAGTACTGACTGTATATATAGTTGTCCTTATGGTTACTGTATCATTGACGATGCCATGATAATTTGAACAAAATTTGCATATATTGCTCCACCTATAAACATGGCAGATTGTCCTAGATGGTATTGTCCTAAATCATTCACTTCAAATTTGATGGCCATGTACTTTTTGAAATAAAGATTCAACAGTCAATACCAGTAAAATAAATTATTGAAACTTATTTCTTATAATTATAATTTGGCCGAAAAATCAGGTACTGTGATCAATGTTTACTCTAGAATTAAGATATATATTTATATGCAACACTGTAATGTTTATGAATAAAGTACTAATGATCTACAAATGTGATGATAAATTGTCAAAATGCTTCGGTTGATATCACCCTATTTCTGATATATAAATGCCTAGCTTTGGTTTTGGAACAGTCCATTATCAGTTTAAGGGATGCTGTAATGAAAATTTTTGAAATTGTTAACAGTCATGAGCTAGTTCAGATTTGTTCCCTGTGCTTGCTGGTCCAGCTGGATTTGAAAGACTTAAATTTCAATTTTTTTTATTAAAGTTTTTGTCATTACAAAATGATTTTTGTTTTCAGGTGAAAGACGTATTCGAGTTCACACGTTATGTTTGCCAGTCACGAATCAGATTAGTGAAATACATGCGGGGGCTGACCAACAAGCTATTATAGCTTTACTGGCAAAAATGGGTAAGTTTACTACATGTTTGTGAAAGACTACTGTCGAACCTGTAGAATATACTACTGTTAAAACTGTCTGATAAAGTCACAGAGACTACTTTTAAATCTTTGGTATTGGATAAAAAATGCCTTAGTATAACAAAAACAAAGTATATCGCAATTGTTGAAAAGCAGTGAAAATGTCACAGTATGAATATTTCAAAGGGATTTTTTAATTTCTTTCGACCATTTAATGTATTTGAAAAAGATTTTGAAATATTAGTACAATGAAAGACATACTGGTATCTTCCAGAGGTATTCTGCTTTAAAAGGTTTAGTTTTGTAATTTAATTGTTTATATATTTTCAGCGGTGGATCGCAGTATTTCATCATCTATGTCAGATGCTAGGGAGGCCATTGTTAATGCTGCTATTGATATATTGAATTCTTATGGCAGTACTCTAGCAGGGTCCCAGAGAGCAGGTGGTCTTTGTGCCAGTGATCAACTTAAACTTATACCATTGTACTGTCTGTCACTGCTCAAATCTGTAAGTTAACAATTTAAACAAAATATCATCGTATTAAGTTTTACTGACACAGTTATGGTTATGCTGCAACTGTCCAGCTTTTACTGAAAAAGAGGCTTTGCTTGGCTGAGTGGTTTAAGTTACTGATTCTCAACCCTTGGTTCAAAACTTAAATTAATTATTCCTGACAAAGTGGTCTAAAATAGTGGTTAAATATTTTGTTAGGAAAATTAATGTTGTCAATGTTTTTTATAAATAATTCATTTGCATTAAAGAATAGAAACACTTTTTGTAAAAACTCGCATCAAATATGAACAAAAGAATATATATGATTAAATACAATAATATAAATTTTTTGAAATTTTAATAGAACTTAAACTTGTGTTTTTTAGACGGCATTTAGGACAGGAGTATCTACAAGACTAGATGACAGAACATTTGCTCTAAACCAGTGTAAAACACTGCCAGTAGCAGAACTCATCAGATTGTTATACCCAGACTTGTATCCTATACATACAATCATGGATGTGGTAAGTTTTATGTTCTTATGCGTTTCCCCAAGTCTCTTTTAATTTTGTTTCAGTGTGACTTGTATCTAAGTACCTTTAATTTCATATCCCAATGTTTTGTATCCCAGGTTCTCAGATTTATTTCCTTCTCTCTAGTCCCCTAGTGCCCCAGTCAACTTCATTCCCAAAAGAGCTTGTTTTCCAGTAACCTTTAAGCTATTAAAGGAAATCAAAAAGTTAAAAATTTTCTGGAGAGACAATGTTATTTATTAGTTGAAAAGGTTTTTATCACCAGTTCTATTTTGTTATATTTTTTAAAGCTTTCTAAATTAATAATGATTAACCACAAATTATTTTTATATATAAAGTCAGTTGTCCATGTGATCCAGTTGTTATACAGTCTGACAACAACTCTTAGGTTTCATTTCTGGATCAACTCATAAAAATTGTAAAGAGGGTACGTAAGATATTCAATATAATTGAGTTAATTTATGTATTTCAGGATATGGTAAAGAAAGGAAGCCTTGAGTATCCGAAGTTACCTTTACTACAGCTGTCATCAGCTAATGTAGATCGTAATGGGGCATATCTTCTAGACACTGGAGACACTATATACCTGTATCTAGGTAGTGCTGTAAATCCACAATTCTGTCAGGATGTATTTGACAGGCCAAACTTTGCTTCTATACAAGAAGGTGGAATAGTAAGTGTTTGTTTTAATGATAATACAGGGCCCTCTGAGGAGGGGTGATTATAGAAAGTTGTTGACTTAAAATTATTTGCCTGTAACTCTATTGGTTTTGTATCTCAACTTGGATTTTGGATTCTATCTTTTGTGAAAACAAGGAATTTGGGTGGTTTTACACAGTTGCCATTTTCATACCTGAAATAACACATGTTAAGGGCAGCTGAGGTCTACTTCCACCACTAGTGCTGGAAAGTGGCAATATAAACTATTCAGAGACAGTTTTACATAATCTTAGTAACAACAAGTAATATTTGATCTGATACTATTGTTACTGCCAAAACCTTGTTTAACCGAGAATATATTATTTGATATTTTAATTTTTTACCGAAAAAAAAATCTATGTTTGACAATGTTAAGATTTATTAAGGAAGAAAATTTAACCTATTTCATGCCTTGTTTGATGTAATATAACAGTTATAGCAATAATAATTTTTTAATTGCCTGAACTGTATGTTTTCATAATTTTATATATTATAAACAAAATAAACATTTCAGACGGAGTTACCAGAGTTAGAGAACGAAGGATCAGAAAGAGTGCGAGCGTTTATAACATATTTGTTAGACATTAGATCCAATGGCTCGGCCTTAGTTGTTGTTAGGTAAGTCATTTTACAACATGATTATGTCTGTGGTATCATATAGTTATAGTTGAACAAAGCATGGATTTAGACTGACTTATACCCATTAGAAGTCATCGTTTTACATAGATGCTTTCTTAAAACCATATATGTGTCTTTGGTATCATAATGGCAGGTAACATTCCTACATCTTGCCTGGCTTTAGACTGAATTATACTGCTTTGTGAATTTCTACATGATCTAGGCTCTGGTTTAAACATCAGGCACTGAGAATTGGGGAGCTTAGTGGCAGACTGGCAGCTCCTGTTTTATGTATAAATTTACTCCAATTTCTTACTCTATATGCTTATCTTTTTATACTGATTATAAATTCTTCAAGTTTTTGATTGAGAGGTTATGAGGTTGTAAAACATTGTTGAGTACAATACTGAATTCTATTTTAAACCTTTATTTGACGTCTTGTATTTTTTTACAGGGAAGATGGCAAGTTGAGAATGAAATTTTTCCAACATTTTGTGGAAGATAGGACTGAATCCAGTATATCATATGTAGAATTTTTACAACAAATACAGCAACAAATAAAAAGCTGAGGCGACATAGTGCAAAAAAAATATATAGACTAAAATAGGTATATGACAAATAATATTTTGAAAACAATTAGCTCTGCTTGATTGAAAAAACAAACTAAATAATAACATAGATGTGTGTTAAAATTCAACAGGATCAGTGCAAAAAAAGATCAATATATTTCTAAAGCTTGAATATATTAAGTGATTAATTATGAAATATTTATGATGAATTATTAAAAGAATATATTGATTTAATGATTTCCGTGGCTATCTTTGGGGAAGATGCTGTTTGTAAAATGAAAGTGCTGTACAATGTACACGTGTGCCATGAATGTTTATTGAAATGTTGAGAAATGCAAATCTTGCAAGTGCTTATGAGACAGAATTCCACTGGATGTGAAAGGTCATCAAGGGTCAGTGGGTTGTATGGGGGAAAAAACAACAACAACAATAAAACTAGTACAGTAGGTCCTGTACTTGTGAAGAAACTTGCTTCAATGAAATTAGTGAAGAAATGTGCTGAATGTTTGAGAGCAAAGTAAAATGGAAGTGTTGGATCAAAGTGAAAGACGGCCAGTTTTATAGAAATGAAATAAACATATACAGTATCGCATGATTTTAAAGGGAGGTAATTATTATTTATGAATTGTGATGTTAAGTGTTGGATTGATCATTAAAAGAATGCAATAGCTGATAAAATATGGCAATGAAATGAATAGCATAAAGTATGAATATCTTATTGCAGTGATTACTGGAAAGAATCAGACATACAGATGCTGAATTACATGTGAAAGTATGGTACAAGTTTGCCTTTTCAGTTTACACTGAAGGCAGAAATATCTAGATAACTTGAAAAGTGCCAAGGTTTTGTACATTTCCATGTAGAAGAAGGAACATAAGAGATGAGATTTTAATGAGTATTGTCAACTTGTGATAAAGTTGTAGAAAGAATAGTAAAATGATTTTTTTACAATGGACTGTAGAAGTTAGATTACTGTATTTATGCTGTAAGTATTGGCAATGCATGATACACTGTGTCGGTATAGGTGATCATACATTTGCCTGTATATAAGAAAATGCTTCATAGTCGAAGAGTATATACCATGTATATGAATACAAATCAACCAGTTCAATTTTATACTTTAGATGTTGTCTGGAATGAATGTCGATTGAAGATTGCTTGGCAATGCCACCCGTTGTTGTGATGTACAATGTAATGCCAGTTTTAAATTCTAGTTTGACTAGCTTGATTTTAGACCATTATTGAAATGTGGGGGCAGAATGAAGTTAGAACGGCTTATTTTTTTATTGTTTATAAATCTTGAGTTATGTAATGAAGAAAATTTAATGGTCTGGTCTTTTGAAAAATTAAATTGTAAGGTGGGGTGTGGGTGTGCAAGGAAACCTGCCTTGATACATACTATATTGTGCCTTGAAGATGCACTGTTATTCCCATTTATTATTTTTAAATTACACAGGTAATAGTCAAACAAAGTCTTGTTTGTAATTAATTTCAACTATTCAGAAAAACAAAAGAAGGTAACTTTCAATTTTACATCATCTACATAATTTGTTTGTAATTTTGTGATTTGATTGCACATAAGCTTACTGTACCTTGTGAAAAAGCATCAATATGCAAATAAAATGATAATTATAAATACCGGTAAGCAAGTTCAGTTTTATTCTTTGATAAGGAAAGAGTCTTCTGTGATAAGCAAGTTAAGTTTAATTCTTCAGAAATCATCTTATTATTCTTTTAGAAAGGCTAGGGATGGGGATTTAGGATAAATGCTCACCTCAGTTTTTCTTTTATGATAAAAACATCTAATACAGGGTGATATACAGTGTTCAAGATATTCTTGATTTAAAGTGTGTGTAAAGTTCATACCACTTGGATACTGTGCATACCTTTTATGTGATTTCAAAGTGGCAAAGTGACTTGGATTTTATTATTCCAGGTTGCATGGATGCTATTGGGTTTGTTGAAATAGAACACAAAAAGTTGTGGAAAATGCAGAACTTTCTTAACATTTTTACAGATGTGTTATCTATAAAATAATGGATAAACAAGAAGTTTTATTTAATTAATGGCAAAAGAATGTATGTAAGGTTTTTTTTGTTTGGTGATAACCTCCTTGTTTTAAATATTGCACAATTTTTGTTTATATTTATTTATTGTTTCCTGTATAAGTGTGTGTTTTATGTTTACTGTCGTATTTTACAGTGGTATCCAGTACGCTGGAATCATCGCAGAAATCTTGTATTTTTCTCGACAATTTATCCTCATGTAAAGTAGTGATACCAAGTTGGGAGATATGAATTATCTTCCCTTATTTAACGGTTGATTCAAAGATACCTCATAATTGGCAATTAAGTTTTAGTTTTTCTACCTTCATACAAATTGCATTCATGGCCTAAATGTTACTGGATTACGGTATTTGAGTTTTAAGCCTTCATTTCCAATGTGTATTTTAATCCCAGATATGAGATCCATAAACCCTTGAATAGTATGAGCAATAATAAATTTGCTTAATGCTACTTATATTGAACCCCAAAGCCAAGGCTGACTTGACTCTAGAATGTTGACTGCTTAAATTTTAGCATCTTACCATTTTAGCATAAAAGACTTCAGTTATTGGAGAGTCTGTGCTTATGTTTAATTATGATGCTAAATATTTGAAACTTTGCAAAACGATTCTGTTCATATATTGACTTTGTATAATTTATTTCCTTTTTAACTACAGCAAAAAGAATATTGAGATAATTCAAGAGTGCTATCAGAGATATTTTACTTTGCAGTGTTTCCAGTATAGAGTTATGCCTGCCTGTACATTTTTGCAGCCTGACCTAGCTTAGTGCCATTGGCTGTTCAAATTGGTACTTTAATATTGAAATTTCCCTCAAAATAGCAGTTGATAGTTCCAAAGTCAAAAACAGGACATGTCTATTATCTAAATACAGCAGGGGAAGGGGTTTATGTGGAGGAAAAACATGTGAAGATAAGAGTAATTGTCAAGTTATAAAAAAAACTATTATGATGAAAGATAATAGTTTTTCTGGTGTTCTTTTTTCCTTTTATACAGGAACATAATGTGTAGGCATTTACTTCTTATTTTGAAGTTGTACCATGTATGTATATGCCATTATTCAATGCTTGTTTTATTTTGGTATAATTTTTGCATAAAGCTTGTAGACATTATGTTTGAAGGTATAATTTAAATAACATACAAGCCAGACAGGCTTATATTCAGTATTAGTTTTTATGTAGAGGTTATAAGTCATAGTGCAAAGAAAAACATTGTATGTGTAAAATATTCACATGTAAATAAAGGCACTAATAAGCTTCTAGAAGTGAAAGTTTTAGCTTTAATAATTCATTATCATTTGAAAACACTTTCTTGAAATATTTGAAGCCTGTATTCAGAGTCATTTATGAATAAACTGTATGTGTAAATAACTTTTATTACAAACATAAGGTTGTACACAAAGTATAAATGGTCATTTCATCTCATGATTTTTTTCCCCTAATTTTTTATTTAATTGATAAATGCAAAGATTTAGCATATTTGTCTTGACATAATGAAAACTTTTTAACACACATCAAAATATGACACATAGATGTTTAAAAAATGCCAGAATGGTAGGTCCTGGATCCTTGGTTATCTCTCAAATATTGAACTATAACTGTAGAAAGTTTTCTGATAAAAGTTCAGATGTTCATTAATTTGAGTGAGGGTTGTTCATGTGAATAAAATTTAGAGAACAAGTGTGTGTTTGGTCAAGCATTTATATAAGCAGTTGTTTTAGAACAGGTATTTTTTTAACAACCCTGAACACGGAATATTTCACTAGCCTTCATTATAGATGACTTTAGATCTCTAATTACAACAGCTTTCTATTTTTACTTTTATTTTAATTTATATTATATAGGTCAGGGTATATTAAGAGACAATATTTAGAACAAAATGTACTGTGTAATATATAAAATATTTTGCTTTAAAAAACATTTTTAAAATGAATGCTCAGTAGAACTTTTGCCTATTAGTACCTTTTGAGCTAGAAGCTAAAGTAAATAGACTTGTTTTTATACATATTTATTTACAATGAGAAAGTGTAAACATTTTTCTGGTCATGGTTCATTATTGTGTACATGGACATTTTTATATTTGAAGAAGTTGATTTTATTCTCCAATCCTTCACCTTCAAAACAAGGTCAGAAGATCATCTAAAGTTGTTTTTTTACCTTAGACCAACAAGTTACTAAAATCTGATTAGTTGTATCTTTGAGAAAACTTTTTAAAATTGACCAATGACGGAGATGCATTTGTCAAATTGCCTCTGACCTTGAATTCTTGACCTTTGACCCAGTTTCTTGACCTTTGAGTCAGGATAGTTTATATAATATTTATATTTAGTATGTGCAATTTTGTGTAAACACGTAGTGTTTGATGCTATGTAAAGCTAGGTGTATGTTTGTTCTGTGCTGTGTATGTGTACCGTTATATTTTATCTAGAGTAACGTTCTGTGTTTCTATTCTACCATGTTTCATGTAAACCTGAATTATGAACCATAGTATGAATAAAATGTTTTATTGTTATTACATTATAGAATATGAAAATAGTGAAATATTGTTAAATCAGAAATAAATTATGTCAACTATAAAAATGCATTTGTCTTCATTTAAAAAAAAAAAAAGAATAAAAGCTGACCCCATTTAGACAAAAGCTTTGTCTTGTAAAAACAAGCAGTAGTCGATAAACACACAATTATGGATACATATTTAAGAAATAATATATCCCAAACAGTGATTTTATCGCTCAATAACATCACTGTTTGGAGTTCGGATGCGAGGAATTATATCACGAGGGCATAGCCCGATTGATATAATGATGCGCATCCAAACGACAAACAGTGATGTTATCAAGCGATAAAATCACTGATTTGGATATATTATTTCGATTCTAACACGACATCAACAAATAAATGTTGCCGTACTTGATAGATAAGCAAAATTGCGCCTGATTTGTTTCCGTACTTATTTTCAGCGCGTCGGTTTTTTAGTGGTTACGTCACGTGTATAATGATTATGTCACATGTCTAAATATAGAACATCAAACTGTTGCATAGTAACACACACTTTCTGTTCTTCTATGTTCAATAGGGAAAAATGCGGGTCGTGTTAGAATAAAAGATAGTAAATAGTTACTGGTGTATTTACTTCCTGCTTCTAACGGTATATAGATTTTGTTTAAAGGAACTCCACTGAGGTCCAAAAGCTTAAAAACATGAAGTTTGAATTTCTTAATTAGGTCAGCTGAAGCTATTATGAGAGAAAGATGTGCACAAGATAATCAAAAAAGTTCTCCGAAATTTGAAAATTGTATATTTGTGCTATTTTTAGCTCGATGTGAGTAAAAAGCGGTGCAACGCTTTCCAAATTTGGGTTGTGTTTCAAAATAATAACTTTTCTGGAGCGAATGATCTGAAATTGTGAACAAAATGTTACTGGTCTTAACCTACATCATATGAAACATTTAACTTGGAAAATTATTTCCAGTCTTGTAATTTCAAGAAACCTCAGTGGAGCCCCTTTAATATTCTGATCAAAGATTGCTATCTCAGTCTGGTTTGTTTGCATTATTTAGTAACTTACAGAACACAGTATACCAAAAGTAAATTGTTAAAGCAAGGGGAAGTAGTTACCTTGGATTTCAGGTTGCCATCTTTGTTTGCCACGGAAGACATTTAGTTCTATATATCTTATTTCAAATAGGGAGCTGTGTGTCGGAGCATTATACTCCAGAAGTATGTGCTGTCATTAAATATGTTGAAAAGTGATAGGATTCAATTGAAAAATAAAAGAAAATTACTTTAACAAGTCAGCAAAGATTTAACACACCTAAAGCTTAAAATGGTCTTTATTTTCTTTGTCTAGAAAATAACTTCTAAATTATTAGATGTAAAACTTTCCATAGACGGGAAATGTTGGTAACTCTGTTTAAAATTCTTGTTACATTAAAATCCGAATGGGCCATGAACTTGCCATGGACAATGTCCTTATCAATTGTCACAAATCATGGTCTGACCAGGACTTCACGTGAAGTGTCACTGTTTCATTGACATTTGGCGTAATACTAGTAATAGATATAGGTCTTCTACTGGGTAATGTCCCTACAAAGTTTCATAAACCTCAGCTTATTCTTTTGACTTCAAACTCAATAAGGGGCCATTGAATGACTTTGGGCAATGCACCTCCCAAGTTTCACAAACCTAGGATTATTCCTTCTCAACTTGTTGGATGGATAAGGATTTTCCATAACTGTGACCTTTCACAAGTGTCATTTTCTAGACACAACTATAGCCCATATCAGTTATGAAGGTGGCACATGTTAACAGTTATCAAGCAACTGAGCTGCCATCAATGTAACTAACAGACAGACTGACGGACAAGCACCATACCATAATACAATATGAATAAATTTCATATTTTATAAATCTTACATGCATAAAATTCAAGGGATATCACCCTTTAGGTCACAACTCTATACGATACATAGATAAACAACTACAAACATATCATCATCTGTTTATTTCTTGCATAGCAAACACTTGATTGACCAATAACTGAACTGATTAAAAAAAAAAGAACATTACAAATTCGCATGTTTGATACAATTTAAAAATTGAAAAATATTTCGGCTTAACCAAAAAGGCAAGTTTGACAAGATATGTACAGACACTGGCTAGTATTTATCAAATCAAATCAAATTTGAATTCAGCACAATAAGACAACTAACAATGTATTCTTTTCTAGGACAGCTCAAACAAGAAACAATAAACCATTCTTTAATCTTTCGGACCAAAATAAATTCCTCAGCATTATTGTATATATCGGACACTAATTTAAACATACTTGACTTTTATAAACAATATGAAAAATTTGCATAAATATGTTACATTTATATATCTAACCTATATATCAATTTAATCTTGACCGTACAAATATCTGACCTTGACCTCACTAATATTTGACCTAAGACTGGGATCGTCATCAAATATGTTGAACTGATAAAAAAATATAATGTACATATCAATTTAACACTTACCTTCCATTATGCAGGATATATAATAAACAGAACAGTGTTAAAATGGAAACTTGTCTAAACCTCATTTTGTTTTGATCATGTAAAAAAGGCCTGTAACTCTAAAAAACACATTGTCATAATGCTAGCAAAATATATACAACAATGTTTGGGTAATATCATAGCTGTATCACATAATGGGAGTAACATGTACATAACCTGATTGTAACAGTAACTTTACTTACAAACATTGATTTTGATCACATGAAAGGGCAGTAACTCTGTTAAACATCAATATGCTAGCAAAATATGTACAACTATGTCATAGTGTTAAATATATTCCTGTAAACTTTATTTAATCAGACCTCGGACAGTCAAGACAATGAAAAAGAAATGGGGAATAATAAAATGGCGGACATATGAAATGTGTAATAATCAACAGTTAATGCATTTCTTTTCAGCCTGTATATTAAGTCTATTTCTTATAACATTCTTAAATGATTGCATGATTCTTTGCAAGATTGTTTCAGAGAACTTTCTAATTAGTTTAAAGGGATTCAACTGAGGTACAAAAGTCTAAAACATAAAAACTAAATTGTTAACTGGTGCAATTAAAGTGAAAAAAATCATACAAAAGATTAAGATAAAATATACTCCAAATTAAGTATTTTTCAGAAGTCAATTTTTGTGCAATTCTTAGTCTTATTAAAGTGTTAAAACTATTTCCAATTATGCATAGACCAACATCATATGGTACACATTTCTTCAAAAAAAATTCTAGTTCCTTCATGTAAAAACCTCAGTAGAGTCCCTTTATATTACTAATATAGAAAAATAAAAACAGCCACAATAATAAAGGTATATATATACGTTATTACCCTTAACAACTATAACCTGCCTTTAAAAGTAAAAACCCCATGTTTTATATTAAACTATAAACTATGTAAAATGTATGTATGAATTGCGTAAATAGTGCATATATGTAACAAAAAAAATCATGAATACATAGCAGATTAAAATGATCAAATACACAAAAAAATATTACATTTAAAAACTGTATCATTTAAAACTGAGATATATAGGGATCAATGCAACACTGTAACCTCTACACCACTGCCAGTTTGGAACAGTCCATTATCATGTTGGGGATACCATGAAAATCACATTACAATAAGTTACATCTTTATCCGTTGAAATATACCACAGTGAACTTAAAATATATCTACAGAAGAAAGAAATAACACAACCTGATAAATGAAAATCTGTCAGTATGACAGCAAGCTTGACTATTCTCAGTACTTAATACTAAAACAAGAGTCTGGATAATGCTCAAAAAGGGCCATAATTCTGTCAAGATCGAGGTTACACTTATTGGCCTTGGATAGTGACCTCCTATTATGCTCTCAAATTAGTGTGTTAAGATTTAACTCATTCTGTTTAGTAATTGTGAAGATACCAACTTACATGCAAAATTTAACCAAAGTGTATCGCCAACGCCTTGGGTGAGTACAATAGCTCTCCCTATTCTTGGAACAGTCAAGCTAAAAATGAAGTAAAAATGTCATATAATAGTCAGTCAATCTCCCTGTTAAACATGTCTGTTTGCATCACAAGAAAATGAATGAATATGAAAATATTAATTATAAACACATTGAAGACTAGGATATTATTCATAAATGCACATTAAAATCAGAACAAAATTGATTAATTAATCAATTACCCGACAACTGTCAAAACAACAAGTTCAAGTCTTTAATAAATCCAAGATGTAAACAGATCAACTTAGTCTTTTTTTAAAAACTATTTTAGCAAAATATATATAATTTATATAATACAAGTACAGAATTTTTACAATGTGATATGCACTGTAAAAAATATATTTAATGATTGCAGAAACTTCTTCAGAATAATAACAAGAAAACAGATGTGATGTAAAGTCATAAAGGCATATATTTTGGCACATCTCCAGAAAATCTATTTTGAGAAATCAACAGTTATTATACTCTGAAAATCTTTTTATAGAAAAAAAATGGTGAATGTACAAGAATTTGTAACAGAGTTACCAACGTCCCCCGCCTCGGGGAAGTTTTATATGAAGCATAAAATTGTGCTATTTCAAAAGATTGAGGTATGGATCTCAGGACTTTCAGTCCAAAATTATGATCAATGCTAGATCTGCAAATGCAACAATAAATTTATTAAAGAAATAAAATGAAACACAGAATTTAAAAATCTATCATGTTAAGCTTTGACCTCTAAGTGTGACCTTGACCTTGGAGGTAGGGGTGCAGGTGTTGTGCATGACATATCGTCTTATTATTGTAACTATTTGTGCCAAGTATTTTCAAAATCCCTTGAACTATGAAGAAGTTATAGATCGGACACAAAATACACTCTATAACAGACTATGTTTATCTTTGATCTCCAAGTGTGACCTTGAAGGTAGGGACCCATGTTTTGCGCCTGCTTATTGTCTTATTATCATGATAATTTGTGCAAAGTATTTTTAAAATCCCTTGAACTATGGAAGTGTTATAGACTGGAAACAAAATATAACCTGTAACAGTTTATGTAAATCTTTGACCTCTAAGTGTGACCTTGACCTTGGAGGTAGGGACATAGGTGTTATGCATGACATATCATCTTATTATTGTGATTATTTGTGCCAAGTATATTTCAAAATCCCTTAAACTATAAAGAAGTTATGGACAGGACACAAAATATACCATACAATAGACTCTGTTAACCTTTGACCTCTAAGTGTGACCTTGACCTTGGAGGTAGGGGTGCAGGTGTTGTACTTGACATATTGTCTTATTATAGTGACTATATGTGCCAAGTTATTTTAAAATCCCTTGAACTATGAAGAAGTTCTAAATCGGACAAAAAATATACCCTATAACAGACAATGTTTAAATTTGTCCTCTAACAGTTACTGTGACCTTGACCTTGGAGGTAGGGACGCAGGTGTTGCGCATGACACATCATCTTATTATAGTGACTATTTGTGCCAAGTATTTTCAAAATCCTTTGATCTATGAAAAAGTTATGGACCGGACACAAAATATACCCTATAACAGACTATGTTAATATTTGACCTCCAAGTGTGACCTTGACCTTGGAGGTAGGTGACCGGTTGTTGCGCATGACACATCGTCTCATTATTGTGAACAATTGTGGCAAGTATTTTCAAAATCCCTTCAAAGATAGTTATGGACCGGACACAACATATACCCTCAAATAGACAATGTTGACCTTGAATGAGCAAGTGCAACCTTAGAGGTAGAGGTCTGGTTGTTGCGCATGACACATCATCTTATTATAACAAACATTTGTGCCAAGTTATTTCAAATTCCTTTGATAAATGACAAAGTTATGGACCGGACACGAAAGTGTGACGGACGGACGGACAGACAGGAGAGTAATAATGTGGCTACTCTATTGTTCTCTCTATTGTTCTTTTTAGCCACACAATAGAAAATAGCCACATAAAAGCATTACGGAATGAATGACATCAAAGAGAAAGAACAGTTACTTATTGTCCCTCTAGCCACATAATTACTGTCCTGTGAGTGCAGACGGACGGAGCCTATTTCTATATCCCCCTTTTTTCTTCAAAAAGGCGGGGGACAATAAACAGATATGGACCTATTATTTCTAATAATGTACTGACTGAATAGTGAACAGTGCAGACCGTGATCAGGCGACACATCTTGGTCTGTACTGATCACATGGGTGAATTCTGTTGCCGCCAAGATTCTGAGCTTTCCACTTGACTTAAGTGTAGTAGGAGCTTAAAACACTGGAGAAAAGAATGATAAATATTTATCTACAATTAATTATAAACAGACAAACTTTATGATGATAAATTTCAAGTTTTTAAATGCGTAGCAAAGATCTATAATTTAACAAGATATGTTTGTAAAACATGTATGCCCCATATCAGCAGCCAATTAGTCATGTAATAAGGTTATTATGCATGACTTCTGACCCAGTGATCAAACAATTAATAAGGGTTATCAAGTATCTACTGGTCATGACCTTAACCTTTGACCCCTTGACCCAAAACTCAATAGGGGTCATCTGCTGGTCATGACCAATCATCATACAAAGTTTGAAGTTCCTAGGCCTAAGCGTTTTTAGTTAATTGATCGGAAACCGTTTTTACCTACAAGGTCAATGTGACCTTGCCCTTTGACCCCTTGACCCCAAAATCAATAAGTCATCTGCTGGTCATGACCAATCACCATACCAAGTTTGAAGTTCCTAGGCCTAAGGGTTCTTGAGTTATTGATCGGAAACCGTTTTAACATACAAGGTCAATGTGACCTTGACCTTTAACTCCAAAATCAATAGGGGTCATCTGCTGGTCATGACCAATCACCATGCCAAGTTTGAAGTTCCTAGGCCGAAGCGTTCTTTAGTTATTGATCAGAAACCGTTTTTACTTACAATGTCAATGTGACCTTGACCTTTGACCCCTTGATCCCAAAATCAATAGGGGTAATCTGCTGGTCATGACAAATCACCATACCAAGTTTGAAGTTCCTAGGCCTAAGTGTTCTTAAGTTATTGATCAGAAACCGTTTTTACTTACAAGGTCAATGTGACCTTGACCTTTGACCCCTTGACCCAAAACTCAATAGGGGTCATCTGCTGGTCACGACCAATCATCATACAAAGTTTGAAGTTCCCAGGCCTAAGCGTTTTTAGTTTATTGATCAGAAACCATTTTTACCTACAAGGTCAATGTGACCTTGACCTTTGACCCCTTGACCCCAAAATCAATAGGTCATCTGCTGGTCATGACCAATCACCATACCAAGTTTGAAGTTCCTAGGCCTACGGGTTCTTAAGTTATTGATTGGAAAGCATTTTTACATACAAGTTCAATGTGATCTTGCCCTTTGACCCCTTAACCCCAATATCAATAGGGGTCATCTGCTGGTCATGACCAATCACCATACCAAGTTTGAAGTTCCTAGGCCTAAGGGTTCTTTAGTTATTGATCGGAAACCGTTTTTACCTAAGAGGTCAATGTGACCTTGACCTTTGACCCCTTGACCCCAAAATCAATAGGGGTCATCTACTGATCATGACCAATCACCATATCAAGTTTGAAGTCCCTAGGCCTAAGGGTTCATTCGTTATTGATCGGAAACCGTTTTTACCTACAAGGTCAATGTGACCTTGACCTTTGACCCCTTAACCCCAAAATCAATAGGGGTCATCTACTGATCATGACCAATCACCATACCAAGTTTGAAGTTCCTAGGCCTAAGGGTTCTTTTGTTATTGATCAGAAACCGTTTTTACCCAAGAGGTCAATGTGACCTTGACCTTTGACCCCTTGACCCCAAAATCAATAGGGGTCATCTACTGATCATGACCAATCACCATACCAAGTTTGAAGTTCCTAGGCCTTAAAGTTCTTTAGTTATTGATTGGAAACTGTTTTTGCTTACAAGGTCAATGTGACCTTGACCTTTGACCCCTTGACCCCAAAATCAATAGGGGTCATCTACTGATCATGACCAATCACCATACCAAGTTTGAAGTTCCTAGGCCTTAAGGTTCTTTAGTTATTGATCGGAAACCGTTTTTGCTTACAAGGTCAATGTGACCTTGACCTTTGACCCCTTGACCCCAAAATCAATAGGGGTCATCTACTGGTCATGACCAATCACCATACCAAGTTTGAAGTTCCTAGGCCTAAGGGTTCTTTAGTTATTGATCGGAAACCGTTTTTACCTACAAGGTCAATGTGACCTTGACCTTTGACCCCTTAACCCCAAAATCAATAGGGGTCATCTGCTGGTCATAACCAATCACCATACCAAGTTTGAAGTTCCTAGGCCTAAGGGTTCTTTTGTTATTGATCAGAAACCGTTTTTACCCAAGAGGTCAATGTGACCTTGACCTTTGACCCCTTGACCCCAAAATCAATAGGGGTCATCTACTGATCATGACCAATCACCATACCAAGTTTGAAGTTCCTAGGCCTTAAGGTTCTTTAGTTATTGATCGGAAACCGTTTTTGCTTACAAGGTCAATGTGACCTTGACCTTTGACCCATTGACCCCAAAATCAATAGGGGTCATCTACTGGTCATGACCAATCACCATACCAAGTTTGAAGTTCCTAGGCCTAAGGGTTCTTTAGTTATCACTCGGAAACCATTTGGTCTACGGACCGACGGACCGACGGACCGACAAGTGCAAAGCAATATACCCCCTTTTCTTCGAAATGGGGGCATAATAAATACAGTAAAAAATTATACAAATTCTTACAATTATCTGTAAAATGAATAAAAGGATAATTTTGATCAGCTATAAAAGGTATGTTTAAGGAGCAGCGCATACAGTGTGAACGACAGGGGCAATATTTTGGTTGCATCTTGATTTGTTGCTCTAGAAAGGTTGACTCTTCTGGGAAATCTTATTTTGGAAAAATCTGAAATCTGAGGTAATTGTTCTAAAGGGGTTCTGAGGTTCTGGTTATAATGTACCCTATAAGCATTGGCAAGTCATTGTGGCTACTAACATTCAAACTGTTTAAAGGCAATACTGCTTTAGAAAGGTCAAATAGAATTCTTGTAATCATGTTAAACAGACTTCCCTGTCAGAAAATAACAACCATTTATTATAAAACTTGCTCTGACGTACTTCAAATGAACATAAAGTATTGCTATACATGACTGTATATATCTAATGCTAGCTGTGATAATTTTACCATCATTATAAAATCAGACAAGCAAGCACTTCTGTGCTGCCAAACTTTGTTCTACACTGCTACATAATGGCCTAGCTGCCCAATTTTATCGTTTTAATCCCACCAATCAGCTACTGGACTGGAGTTCTGAGTTTGAGATAAGAAAATTCCTTTATAACCTTACACCCTGATCAGACATATATTTCAATCCCATAAACTATTTATTGACAAGACTAGAATAATTATGTAATATCATTTAACAATCAATTATCTGGAGTAAATGTATATATACTTATATCTGGCTACAGCCATTACCCAAAACAGATAAATTTAAAATTATCGAATATTAGAGCAACATTTGAGAATTTTCAACAAATTCAATCTCCCTTTCCTTCAGTACAATATGTTTCTTGAATTTGTGACATCAAATCAAAACGTTTTCTTCTTCTTTTTTTCTTTAGGCAGGTCTGTTAATTAAGTGAACCCATATAAAGATGCTTATTTTAAATTCTGATATTTCACAAAACAGTGTCATAGTTGACAATTCAGGTGTTTTTGTGAATTGATTTTTTTATGAATTGTTTTCTTTTCCTCATCTACCTTGTTACTTCTTGCATAAACTGCCCAAATAGCACTTGAAGTTGAAAGTTAACAGTATTTTAGCGGAATCCTAAATTAACTAATGTAACTAGAACTGCCACTGTCTTGGCGTGAATACCCCTGCATACCACTTTGTCAGAATCAACGGTAGCCATTTAGAGCTCAAGGACAACTTCCCTGCCAAATCTGAGGTTAGTAAGCTAGTGCATTGCTAAGTTATGTATTCTACATGCTTCAAATGTGAAAATGTCAAAATCAATACACTGAGGACCTTAAGCATTTGAGCAGACAAGCTTATTGTAGTAAAAGCCCCTGTGACCTTGACCTTTGACACAGTCACCTAAAAATCAATAGGGGTCATCTACTAGTCATAAACAACCTCAATACCAAATATGGTGACTGTTGACCAAAGCATTCTTAAGCAATTGAGCCAACAGACTTTGTTAGGTCAAGGTCCCTGTCAATTTGACCCAGTGACCTCAAAATCAATCTTATAATCATAAACAACCTCAATACCATATATGAAAACTGGGTCAAAGGATTCTTAAGTTAATGGGTGGACAATCTTTTTTAGTGAAGGCCCATGTGACCTTGACCTTTGACCTCAAAATCAATAGGGGTCATCTAATAATCATGACTAACCTCCATGCCATATATGAAGACAGTGGGTCAAAGGAATATTAAGTTATTAGGCGGACAAGCTTTTTTAGTCAAGGCCTGTTTGACCTTGACCTTTGACCCAGTGACCTCAAAATCAATAGGGGTCATCTACTCATCATGACTAACCTCCATGCCAAATATGAAGACTGTGGGTCAAAGGAATCTTAAGTTATTGGGCAGACAGGCTTTTTTCAGTCAAGACCCTGTGACCTTGACCTTTGACCCAGTGACCTCAAAATCAATAGGGGTCATCTACTCATCATGACTAACCTCCATGCCAAATATGAAGACTGTGGGTCAAAGGAATCTTAAGTTATTGGGCGGACAAGCTTTTTCTAGTCAAGGCCCCTGTGACCTTGACCTTTGACCCAGTGACCTCAAAATCAATAGGGGTCATCTACTCATCATGACTAACCTCCATGCCAAATATGAAGACTATGGGTCAAAGGAATCTTTAGTTATTGGGCGGACAAGGAAAAACCGACGGCCGGCTGGAAGGACAACCTGATTCCAGTATACCCCCCTTACAACTTTGTTGTGCGGGGGTATAATAATTAAGAGGACAACTTGTCCATCTGCAATATTTACCTTAGACAGAAAAAAAATCAGATTTTGAACATGATATACAAACATTTGTCTTGTCTACAACAACCTGTCTTCTAATTTGGCAATTACTAGTATGTCATATCAAACAATATTGGCAGTTATTTAACTTAATGAAAAAAGTAAGTAATTAAATAAACTATGGTCTAAGTATTGACTAATAAATGTTGCCAACAAAATCCACAAACCAAAACATTAACAAAACTGCTTCTGTATATGAAAATATTATAACAAAAACACAAAAATTATTCCAAGACCAAGGAATTTCACAATGAATACCGTACATTGATATACCATATATTAATATCTATATTTTCTTTTTCAAAGTTTTTTATGTGGCTTTTTTTTTATTTATCTATAGGAGACATCAACAATGAACATGTATATTAGCACAAGTTTCAAGAACTAAGTTTAATTCAAACAAACAGCATGTACAAAATGCATGTACAATGTATGTTTCATAGGCCATAATTCTTAACCTGCTAGAACTGAAAATGATAAGCCTTTACCACAAGTAAAGAGCTAAGCCAGACTGCACATCTGTACAATCTACCCAGGCTCTATGCTGTTAGTAGCTTAAACACAGTATTTTGATACTGAACTCCCTTAAACTTTGAATGGACTGTACCAAATTCAAAGCAGGACAAAGCCATTACATAAATTCAGCAGGTAAATTGTTCAATGAAATATTCTAAATGAGCTGCTAATTGTTCAAATCATACTTAATCTACAGGAAGAATGATATCAGAGTACAGCAGATAATCTTTCAATGTCTTTGGTAGACTAAGATAAGAGACACTCCTTGGCAGAGGTCGAGCTATGTTGTCCCGAACAACTTTCCGACAAACGCATCGTAAGCATTTTGGCGCTGATGCCATTCGGGTCAATAAATCAATAATTTCAGGTTGATCTGCACATTGCTCTTTGAACGTTTCATCTGTATATACCCTGAAAATATCTTTATTCGAACAAGCACCTGCTTTGTACAACATGTCAATCATATGCACACTTTTACGAGACAGCGCACATTCAAAATAGCTCATCACTTTAAGTGTTGTCATATCACGGCAGGTGACATTAAGAGCACAACCTGCTTTCAATAGACATTTAATTGCTGAGTAGTTGAAGTGCATTAGTGCAATGAAGAAGGGAGTTCCACCATGGGCATTCTTGTGTTCCGGGTCGGCCCCTGCCTCTAAGATGGTCTGAATGAGCTCTTCAGTACCTGTTCTAGTTGCCACAGAAAGAGCTGTCCTCTTTGCTTTACAAACGATAGAAACATCAGCTCCGTACCTGAGAAGAATTTTCACATTTTCTGTTTTGTTATAAGCTGCCGCACTGATTAATGGCGTAACACCCCAGACGTCACAGGTGTTCACATCAGCTCCTGCCTTCAATAACATCTCGAGTACATCAGCAGAACACCTATTAGCAGCATGTAACAAAACTGTCGTATTTTCTAAGTCCATTTCATTCACTGGCATATTAGCTTCAATCAATAATTTCAAAATCTTTTCATAGTTTTCCGGTTGTTTCAGCACCAGGACCATGTAGGCTGTATAACCATGAGGCATATATTTGGGTAGTAAATTTTTCGCTGAGCCATTTGGAAGACCATTTGGAACACCATGGTGCTCATCTCCTCCATGTTCCATGTGATTTACACTAGCACCATGTTTCAACAACAGTTCCACAGTCCGGATATGACCAAACTCGCACGCTTTCATAAGAGGTGTATAACCCATGCAGTTTTGATCATGAATGCTTGCTCCTCTTTCAAGAAGCTTCTTTACTAAATCGTCATGACCACCCTGAGCTGCAAGTATCAATGGTGTTTCCTCTGAGCCATTTCTTGCATGAACACTTACTTTATGATCCAGCAAGAGGGAAACACAATCAAGATGACCATTGGCAGCAGCCATGTGTAAAGCAAGTTCAAGGTCATCCTTCAATAATTCCCCATACTTCCCATCTAGAGCATTTTGAACAAATGTGTTATCATTGCAGCCAGCTGCTTCGTAGATTTTCCTGAAAACAAGCAATTAAACAGATATACAACATTCTAACATGCCTTGTGGCTTTGTCATATATACAAGAAGAAAAAAATGGTAGCCTTTTAAGGCAATAATAATAACATATTTTTATTGATATTTTCCATTCACACAGGTTTTATCCATATAAGTTAATATAATCTACATTACAAAAATCTAAGGCAATTTAAAAGCAGAGTAATGACATCACCCAAAGTACAAGTATACAAAACATTCATAAAGACACTGAAATGACATGGGTGGGGATGAAAATTAATTTATCAGGCACTGATGTAAACACAATACAATCCAGTTTGACATGTAAGTTTTTCCTTATTATTTCTTTTGTTTAAACATTTTTATACCTTAGCGACAGATGGGTGTGAAATAGAACAGCCTGATACCAAAATCAACAGCAAAATAATCTCTGCTTTAAAAAATAGCACTAGTGATCTCCCTGATTTTGTCTTTTAAGAATTAAAATAATATTGGTCTGAGTGGTGTTTATCGTCTATTGAAATATCTGGAAAAAGTGATTCCTCAGAAGCATTAAAATAATCAAAATAACATAAAAATTGCCGACACCATTTGATTGGGTCTAGGACATAAGGGATTATGAAAATGTGAAACATCCCTCACACCCCCAACATCTGTTTGTTGTTTTCATGCACATGCATTCATTGTTAAACAGCCGATAAACACCTCTGAGACCAATATAGTTTCTTATCAAAGACAGACTATTTTTATAAACAATAAACTTGCTGATCTCATGAAATTTGTCCTAGAACGATTATGTAGACAAGAAATTATGCAAAATCATTTGTCACCAGTATAGAGCCAGGCTAGCCTGCATGTGAGTCAAATTTTCATCTTAATATCCTCAAAATTGATTATGGATTGTTCCAAACTTGGAAGAAGGATATATCCATTTACAGCATTTTTCCCTCTACTTTGGGAATGGTGCCAGTAGCAAACAAATTCTGGAGATATTACTATTTTTTTTACCTTTTTAATTTACAGATTTTGAACAGGAATTTTCAGAGTCTATTTTTTATTGGGACATGGTACTGTTTTCTAGTATTTATATATATAGTTATACATGTATAAGAGAAAAAACACCCCTGATTTAAGAAATTCAGGAGATTCACGGTCAATCAAAACCAAAATCTACATGTCAACCAGCAGCAAAAGACACATACATGTAGCTAACAACAACTTTGGGAAATTCAATACTCATAAATGTATAATAAAATCAATACTAACAGGTCTTCCATACTGAAATGAATGGGACAAATTTGGCCTGTTGTCTCACATATCAGCTGTGTAACAGTTTCATCCTGATGGTTTTCCTGAAAGTAAAGAACAATTTGTGATGACAAAGTTAATTACAGGATAATGGTCATTAAGTCATTGTGTGTAAACAAAAATATCATAGGATTCCCTTTAGAAAACAAAAGAAAATCAACATCAATTATAGTATGCAAATAGAAGCTTATAAGTTATAGTCAACCACAGATCTTCATTACTATTATCAAGACCAATCATTATCATATACAGTAACTGAAAATATGATTTACAGACCTGTTAAATTTCTTGACAAAATACAAATGGTAAGAGTTTTGTTTGCATTATGTCTGTTTACGAAATAAAATGTCAATTTTCTTTTATTTATTCAGGAAAATTAAGCTTTTATTAAGGTACCTTATAGTACCTTTCAGTTCTTGTTTGTGTCTTTCTGTATTATTAAAAAAAAGACGTCATGATTTTGTCAAGGTATCTTTAAACAAGAGGGCCATGATGGCCCTGAGGTCGCTCACCTGTATATAGGCCCCCCCAACCACCCCCAACATTGCAGGGCCAATTTAACCCAAGGGCTTTTATTTGCACAAATTATTTGAACAAACTTGGTAGACATCCATTAGAAGATATTTCATGCTAAATATCTTAGCTCTAACTCTTTTGGTTCTTTAAAAGAATATTTTTTAAGTTTTTACTATATACATATAGGGAAAATCAATGACCCCCTGGGGCGGACCCAATTTTGACCCCGGGGCTTTTATTTGAACAAACTTGGTAGACACCCATTAGAAGATGTTTCATGCTTAATATCTTAGCTCTAGCTCTTTGGGTTCTTTAAAAGAAGATTTTTTAAGTTTTTACTATATGCATATAGGGAAAATCAATGACCCCCCGGGGCGGGGCCAATTTTGACCCCAGGGCTTTTATTTGAACAAACTTGGTAGACACTTATTAGAACATGTTTCATGCTAAATATCTTAGCTCTAACTCTTTTGGTTCTTTAAAAGAAGATTTTTTAAGTTTTTACTATATGCATATAGGGAAAATCAATGACCCCCCGGGGCGGGGCCAATTTTGACCCCAGGGCTTTTATTTGAACAAACTTGGTAGACACTGATTAGAAAATGTTTGATGCTCAATATCTTAGCCATAGCTCTTTGAGTTCTTTAAAAGAAGATTTTTTTAAGATTTTACTATATGCATATAGGGAAAATCAATGACCCCCTGGGGCGGGGCCAATTTTGACCCCAGGGCTTTTATTTCAACAAACTTGGTAGACACCCATTAGAACATGTTTCATGCTAAATATCTTAGCTCTAGCTCTTTGGGTTCTTTAAAAGAAGATTTTATAAGTTTTTACTATATGCATATAGGGAAAATCAATGACCCCCCCGGGGCGGGGCCAATTTTGACCCCAGGGCTTTTATTTGAACAAACTTGGTAGACACTCACTAGAAGATGTTTCATGCCAAATATCTAAGCTCTAGCTCTTATGGTCTTTTAAAAGAAGATATTTAAAGTTTTTTCTTTCGGTTGCCATGGCCATGGAATTAAATTCTTTGAACAATTTTTAAAGGTGACCACCAAAGGAACATTCCTGTGAAGTTTGGATGAAATTGGCTTAGTGGTTTATGAGGAGATGTCATTTAAAGTAAAAGTTCACGGACGGACGACGGACGGACGGACTGACGGACGGACGCCGGACGAAAAGCGATCACAAAAGCTTACCCTGTCACTTTGTGACAGGTGAGCTAAAAATGTAGTTAACTGAAGTCTTTATTTTAATATAAAATACTTTTAAATTATTCTAACCATTACTGTCAGGATCAACCTTGTTCATCTGTTCAGGCCACTCTTAAAAAATTATCTGTTTGCTATTGCCGGCCGACCCCGCGAAAATGCCCCGACTCAAAAGTTTTTTTCAGCTTAAAAAAATCAGATTTTTTTTATTTCCGCCAAATCAGCCAGGGCATTCCAGCCAAAAAATTCTCTCGAAAACAAAAATAAAATTGGAGGAAAATCACAAATTTAATATGTAAAGTAACAAGTGATCATTCATGAGGGCATTCTGTGCATAAAATTAGGGTGTTACTATTGAAAGTATTTACATAAATAGCGACCAACCAGGGAAGGATATTTTCTTTATGTCACGCAGTACTGCATGCGCGCGGCAATTAAGTTGAATTAACTAATAATAAAACGTATCAAATAATAAAGGTGTGGAAACGGGATTAAAAATAATGTTTGTTCAATTAATGAATATTTGTAAAGCATTTATATGGTCACTAGTTTACCATGTGGTAATTTTAATGATTGTGCTTTGTGGTACATGTTCGTTTGTTTATGACTGCCGACACAGATTAAATACTTAGCCCATGCAATAAAACATTTCTGGTAGCAGCGGGGATTCTGTCATTAAATTGACCGAAAAAATAAATTTTTGGAAGCTGTGGTCCTTTCATATGCATTATTGTTTTGATAGCAGACAATATCTTCAAGATCATAAAAATGTAAATAAATATCACAATCAAAATGCACTTACGATTAATAATATGTCAATAATTGACACAATAAATATCCAACATTTTTTTTTACTTGAGCAATAATTAAACATGTGTAATCATTCCTTGACAAAAAGAAATGACAGTTTTTTTTCTGATATATAAAAAAGAGGTGGAAGTCAATTGAGTGTCGGCACTTCTTTGATGATTCGGCAACAACTACAGGTGTGTAAACATCAAAGATTCACAGATTCTTCAGAAGAGCCGACCAGTCATTTGTCAGAGGTCATTTTGTGTGTAAATTTTGTATTTATTATTTAACAATGGAAACATTATATTCCTTTTATTTATGGATGCTACTTTATGCGCGAGTGTTTTTGTGTCTTTTAGCGCTATGGAATTTCAACAATCGGCGATAATTTTTGGTAACTAACAATTAAATATTTTAACATTTTCTTCTTCTTCTCGTTCACCGCTACAATCTCAGGCCGGTCACATCGATGAAGGTTGCAGTCTTCTGCAGTTCCTCCATTGCGCCGTGTAGTTTCGTTTGTATCCCGGTCGCCACTGGCCACACCGCTCTTCTCTGTTGTTCCAGGAGAGGACATCGTTGTAGGAGATGTTCAGCTGTTTGGTTGTCACGTCCACAGGATCACTTGGGAGAGGCAGCTAGTTTTATTTTGTACATATGTGCGTTCAGCCTGTTATGACCTGTGCGGAGCCTAAAAATAGTTACTTGCTTCTTCCTGTCCAGGTAGTGGTAGTCATCCTTGTTTGACTGGCACCTCATTGCTGTTTTGATTGTTTTGGTCTTCTTCTTTTAGCTGATGTGGTTCATGTGCTGATCACCTTCCGCTCCTAGCTTTGCCAGTTTATCAGCCTTTTCATTTCCAGGGATGCCGCAATGTGCGGGGATCCACTGACGTGCTATTTGTCTTGTTTGTGACATGCGAGATAGCACCTCTGATAGTTCAGGCAGCTGATGGTGTTCTAGGGCCTGTAGTACCGACAGAGCATCCGTTAATATGACGATCTGCGGGCAGTCCTCTGGAGACTCTTCAATCACTTTCAGAGCTGTCATGATGGCTTCATACTCTGCCTTGTAGTTGGTACAGTATTTCCCCGTTGCTACACTAACTGTGTCACTTTTACCATTGGTATGTTGGATGTAGATGCCAGCTCCCCCATCTTTTATAGCTGCTGTAGCTGAGCCATCTGTATAGATTATAGATATGAGTCCATGACTCTTGTGTGTACTCATCAGCTATCATTGCGAGTGTGAGTGCTTTTTTGGTGACATCATCTTTTGTACTTGGAAGTAGTAGTGGCTCAGTCATATTAATATGTGTGTTGGACAGTTCTTTAATCCATGGGGTTGGCAGGTCAGATTTATCAAGTGGTATAATAGAAGGTCCAAGTTTTCCAGCATAAGTTCTATTCAGTTTCTTGGCCTCGTGTACAAAGCTATCTCTGCGCAGACGATTTTAACATTTTTAAAACAGGGGTGCAATTATCCGCCATTCAGAAATTATAGGAGACAAATCTTGCGTGTGTTATTTTTTACAGACAAGTAATAAATTGAGTAATGATCACCCGAGAGAACGAAATGTCCCGGTGATCCACTATAATTTTTCAGGTCGTACGGGAATATTTACGCAGGATTAGTAGAGCTGTCATCGATATCGACAATATCGATGTATCATTGATATTTTTTTGCCGATCAATAATCGATACACATTCTAAAAAATCGATACTTTTGACTAATAAATTAAATGTCTAGAAATTATAAAATTCACCCAAAATATATACAGAAGCTGTTATTTATCTAATGTTATGCTTTTGTTATATAGTGGAATTATTTCATAGCGATGGTGACAAAAAATATTTTCTAGAAAAAATCATGCAGTGGACAAGACACTGTACAGAACATGTTTTTGACTGAAATCATTGAAACAGGTATGAAAGTGAATGACAGACAAGTGAGTATAGGATATTATCGATATATCGGTGTATCGTTGATTTTAGTCACTTGATATCGATATATCGTTGATATGCTTTGCACTGAATCAATGACAGCTCTAAGGATTAGTTTATCACATCGGTAATTTGACCATGCTTGAATTTATGTCCACATAGTCATTTTTTTTATTTCATGTTATGATTACTAGTGAACATGTTTTTGATTGTTTTTGACTGTCTTTTACATGTCAGTTTTGTCGTCGCCGATGATGATAGTGTAGTCCAATTTTCCACAATCTGCTACAACGTACTTAGCGTATTAACTTACGTTCCGTAAAAATTATATATCAAAAAAAAAAAGCCTACCTATCGACCCACTCCTTATAACTCTGGGTCGGCAATAGCAAACATATATATTATTAAGGATGGCCTCATATCAAAATAAGAAGTGTAAATACAATTGACTGTTGACATTCAACAGGGTTTCCTTACAAAATACAGACCCGCTTTCTCTAAGAAATTGACCTACTTTCTTATCACACTGAACCCCATGTAACAGCTAACTACACGTTTATAAATCGCATTATCCAAAAATGAACTAGACGAATTTTATGCAACTAGGTCGATATTTGTACACGCATTTTAGAGCACCTGTCAGCGACGAAGATTTAAAAGAAATAATACATTCAAACTGAGAATTACATATTAATTTCCTTAAACGCAGGATTGTTTAAATAAATGAGAACTGATGGATTTTATCTTAATTACTCACAAATTAGCAATTTCCTTCAGAAAGGTCGGTTTGAATAGCATACGACATGAACATGTTCTTTGATACAGAATAATCGAATAAAGGGGATTGTCAATTTTTACAGATTTTCTGTACCATGACATAATTTAATAACGTGATTATGATTGTTCAAAATTGAGATAATTAGATGTACAATATATAATTCCCAAGTACAAATTTTAGTCTGTCACACATGCACCAAGGTCCTAAATTAAAAATAATCATAAAATAAACTAACAAAAACTGACCGAAAAATTATCAAAATTTTTTTTTTCAGACACACACCCTATACTTTCATCAGACACGACCCTTAGACTATCATAATGAAAATTATATATGATAGTATACGAGGTGTGTCTGAAAAAAATTTGGATAATATTTCGGGCAATGTGTGTTATATGGGTAAAACGTAATTTAATTTATGATTATTTAAGGACTCTGGTGCCAGTGATTTCCGCTCATATTTACAATTGGCGTCATGTTTGGAAACAAAATAAGTAGGTACAATGTATGGGCGACTAAAAACAGTGTAAGAGTATCAGTAATCTCCATTTCAGGTTCAATTGAGAACAAACATTACAAATTCTTCGCGGTGGTTACATCCCTTGATCAATACTTATCAAACTCCTCACAGCGGTTACGTCACACTTTGCTATCCGTCTGTCTGTCAGTCCGTCCGTCCACAAAACTGGATCCCGCGATAACGCAAAAAGTACTGAAAATATTTTTATGAAACTTGATATATGGATAGATGGCAGTATGGAGATTATGCACGTCTTTTTCTTTTCTTCCTATGTTGAAAATTCTGGTTGCTATGGCAACAAATACATTGTAGTCTGAAAATATGGCAAATTTAACACATAAACTGGATCCAGTGATAACTCAAAAAGTACTGAAAATATTTTTATGAAACATAAAATATGGGTAGATGGCAGTCTGCAGATTATGCACATCTTTTTCTTTTCTTCCTATGTTGAAAATTCTGGTTGCTATGGCAACAAATAGCCTGGATTTCAAGATTTCTGATTTAATTTTTTCCACCTACGTTGTTACTGTACTGATCAGGGGAAGTAACAGCTGCGAGGAGTTTGAATACTTATATGGCGCAATGATCTCCCATGATAATTAGAAATGGCAACGATTAAGGGGTCAAAGGGAAATTTATTCTGGGGATAAATATAAGTATGTTAGTGATCTCCCTTTCAGGGTAAAAAGGGAAGTTATTCTTAAGAACAAAAATAAAATTGTATGAGGGTTCTTCCCTGGTACATGTAATTACAAATTGTTTTGATAGGGTCAAAGGGAAGTTATTCTGAGGATTAATATATGTCTGTATGTGTGACTAACCCTGTTCAAAGGGAAGTAATTTTGGAGAACAAAATTAAACAAAATGATATGACTAATCATTCTTGGCGATTACAAATGACGCCAAGTGTCAAGGGGAAGTCATTTTTTTGGGAACATTTGTCAGTATGAATGATGTCCCCTGATAATTACAAATGACGTCAAAATTTTAAAGGGAATTAAGTCGTGTATGATGTACACACGTTTAGCTTCTAGGGCAACAATAAATTTATTAATACAATAACATGTATAAGCAGGAGTCCATGTATAGAATCTGGAAAAAAAGCAGTTTTATGCCGATGTAGTTTCACTTGACTTAAAACGGGCTATGACTAATCGGACTAATCGGACAATTTAACCTTGGAACAGACCATACGATGCTTTTCTAATGCAATTAACAAATAGACTCGTCCGATTTAAAGGGGAGGGGAAGGGGAGTGTAATTACTGAAACCGAAACACTAATCTAAACACGCAAAATAACATTTATATGGTAGTTCAGATACAAGGTGTGATGAGTAATAACATATTTGTCGTTTTTTCCCTTAACTTTGCTTCTTTTGTTAAATGATCACAATTATACTGTTTTCCTATCGTCTGCTGCTAGTAACTGTGTTTACCTCTAAATTTACAGTAAAACCTCCTGATATCAAAATGGCGCTGTCCATTAGGAAGAATAATTCTGTAAAACGTGATGCTTGAATGGGTAATTAATTTATTGAGAACATAATTAAATTTGTTTGAGTAATCTCCCTGGTAATTATTAATGCCGCCAAGGAATTAAAGGGAAGTTATTTTTAGGGATTGATATGTCTTTAGAAGCAATGCTCCCTGATAACTTGAAACTTATGGTTCAAAGGAAATTAATTATTGGAGGATTAAAGTAAGTTTTTGTAATGAAGGATTAAAGGGGAAGTAATTTTGTTCTATGTCCAAATGCTGTTGCCAATGCAATTGAATTAGTACAATATATATGACAACAGACGTCAGTGCTAGGAGGCGTGGGTAAGGGCACACATTATCCACTATGAAACCGATAATGTAATATTTCAAATATGGCTGTGTTGGACGACCTCCATAGTTCGCTCCTTCGACTTTTTTTTTCATTTTGGGTGAGCATTAAATAGACACAAATGTCGTTTGACTATCACTTATATAGTAAAAGATGTCAAAGTGTTCCCGCATCCATAAGTTGGTAAACATATCTCAGATTTTAACGGCGCACATATGAAAATGGGTTTCGTTATCAAATATCATGTTATCTCTCTGAATTTATTTATTTCGATGCATGTATACATATTCATTTGACAAAAACTTTTTCGGAAAATCGAAATGTCTACCTGATATACTATGGAGGGCGTTCGTTGCCAAAATTCCAGACATGTAAAGTGTTCCTTTTTAAAATGACTTGAAAATGCGAACTTGTATGCCTACCATTTTTATTGTATGCCTCTTAATTTAATCTTTTAATTGAAGGTTACCGCCTTTATATAACAAGTTTACATATATATCGTAACAACTGACCTAACATCTAAAACGACAACAAATTTACAAGTTCGTATCTTCCATTGCATGCAATACATACGCATGTTTGTACACTTATAGATCTGTAATATACAAATGAAATGTAAAACTCGAATACGGAAAATAGAGTTTAAGAAAACGTGTTACCAGTTGTAGAACTACAAGAGTACGTTAACACAGTAACATGTTTAAAATGACAAAAGTAGATTCACAAAGTTAAACGATTTTAAGTCAAGCATAACGCCCCGCCCCTCTCGGAGTATTTACGAACTTTTATTGCGGACAGGTATAAAACGGCGCCTCTCCCATATTTTTAAATAAAACTGAAGGACAACATACGGCATTTTTCATAACATATATATGTTACATTTGTTACAAAGAGTTTTTTGTCACTAGCGGCAACATCACTTGAAAATTGCTGATTTTACCATTTATTGATGAAGATAACTTGTGCATTACCTTATTATTTAACATCGTGTTCTTATCAGTTACAAAATTATTTATCATTTAGTGATTAGCCTGTCCGTGCTATGCCTAGTGCCCTGTCCTGTGTTTTGTTTGGGGTCCGCCTGGGCTTCTTTGCCACTTGTTCTTGTTGCTGGGTCATGTAGGGTTGCGTTCATTGAGCGCCGCCTTTCCTTGTTGATCTTTGTTTATCATTATATTCCTGAGAAAAACATCGGCGATTTGGAAATTTTTAGGGGAAAATGACCAACTTCAAGGGAGTAATTTTATTGATAATGTAAAACCATCCAATATTCTTATTGGTATCATTGAAAAATGTACTGGCACAAATTTCATTTTCAACAAAAAACTATGCAAGTATTTGCAAAAAATAGGATTTTTAAGCGGGCCACCGAGATTTCCTTTCCGAAATCAAGAAAATACTTATCCGCCCCGTAGCACATATGTACAATCTTTAATAAGGTATTTTCAGTATGAATAAAAACTTTTTGCACATTGTTCATTATCCCTCATGTACAGACTCAATCAAACCGAGTCTGCAATTCTTGTGCTTAATTTTGTAGTGATTTATGCTTCGAAGGGATCACTTTGCTTCCAGATTTTAATACTTCACAACAGCAGGTGTCAAGTGCCGTGTGGCAGCTGTAAAAAAGTTGCCCCGTACATCACTTCAGTGTTTTTCTGGTCCTTCGGGATCATTGATGCCAGCTGCTATTGTGTTGAGTGTTGAGAATTGAGTACCGTTCAAGCCGGTGCTAGGGGGCGTGAGGGATGTTGCACTTGGTTCATTATCCCTCATGTGCAGACTCGATTAAACCGAATCTGCAATTCTTATGTAATTTTTGTTGTGATTAATGCTTCCGAGGATCACTTTGCTTTTCCAGATTTTTAATATACTTGTTCAAAGCTTATGGTCTTAAATTTCATTCAATATATTCAATTTCCTTTTTGAATAAAGTATCTAAAGGAAGCGACGTTATTTTTTTCCGAATATATGAGTGTGGATTTAAGAGAAAAAAAAATAAACAACGAATAAATTAGAAACAAATTTTTTTTTAATACTTCTACATAATTAATTTTCATTTTTAAGGCATCACTAGAAAGTTCATAAAGGATTCTTTTACTCGAGTCTAAAATTATTATTAACGCCGCCTTTCCTTGATGATCTTGTTTATTATCAAAATTTGACCAAGAAATCAAAAAGTAAGTAGGGGCGCCATGTTTTTCTTACTGAATTTCAGAGTGTGTGTTTTTTTTTTACTTGGGGATCATATGCCGTTTTTCATGGGTATAGCACTTACGTGTCACATTGAAGGTTCCATGATAATCGCCATATTAACACATCTGCGGATGTTTTTCAAAATTGTACCAGTTCATGTTGAATTTTGCTTAAGCCGGTGCTAGGGGGCGTGGACGATAACTTGCTCTTTCCATTACCGTACATGAGCAGGCTCAATCAAACCGGGCCTGCAACATTCTCAATTTGTCGTTTTGAGCGTTCTTTAGGGATTCTTATTTTCTCTATTTTACAGAAAGTAACATGATAAACTTTTTAACGAAAAGTTAATTCAGTTTGATTTAATTCATTTTTTATTTTTAGGCATTATATAATTATATATCATAAATGTATGAAGCACACTTTTATTTCAATCTCCAAAATTATCAAAATATATTACGAACTTAAAAAAAAGTTTGGAGGGAACGCCGTGTTTTTCTTACCAATTCGAGAGTGTTATTTTCAGAGTAAAAAAACCTAAAAATTCAATACATCTATTTAATTCATTTTTATTTCCGAGGCACTCATTGAAAGCTTATGGAGTAATCTTTCATTTGATACCAATGATATTGGACTTTTTATAGAAATAAAAAAAGTTAGAATTGACGCCGTGTTTTCCTTCACTTTATTGAGAAATAGGAGACAGCGACGGGTATTATACCTGTCGGTACATTTCCGTGATAGAAGATCGTAAATACTCAGAGAGAGGCGGGGCGTCATGCATGACTTAGAAATCGTTTAACTTTGTGAAATCTACTTTTGTCATTTTAAACATGTAACTGTGTAAACGTACTGTTGTAGTTCTACGACTGGAACACGTTTTATTAAATTATATTTTCTGCATTCGAGTTTTACATTTCATTTGTGATTTTCAGGTACAGATATATATCTACAGCTTATGTATTATATGCAATGGTAGATACGAACTTGTAAATGTGTTGTTTCTCTCCATGTTAGGTCAGTTGTTAAGATTTACATGTAAACTTGTTATTTAAAAGCGGGTGCCTTCAATTAAAAGATTGGATTAAGAGGCATATCATTTGCTGTGCACGAATGCAATAAAAAATGCTAGACATACATGTTGCATTTTCAAAAGTAGTTTTAAAAAGGAACACATTATATGTCTGGAATTTTGGCAACGATCGCCCTCCATAGATATACTATATGGGTGCACATGATGATTTTCTTTATCATAACGCCTGGAATGTTGCCAAATGATGTACAATATATGCCACGTTTGTAACTGACAAAAAAATCTTGAAAAAAGGAGACCCCCCTGTATGTTCAAATTATTTAACTTCACTAATCATGGGTGGAAAACATAGAAGACGGCGAAAACGTTCAGAGAAGCAAGAGTGGAGCAATTCATCTCTGTTTCCTTCTGGTGCCCACATGAACGGACAACCTGAACGCGTCAACGATCAACTTGACATTAGTGAGCGGAATACAAACAGTGGATTTGTAAGATTGTTCCATGTCATTGGTTTACATAGAATACTACCAGGAGGTCGAGTTGCGCAGGGGAACCTAGACATTGTGATTTCTGGTTCCAGTTGATGAGGAAGAAACTGGACGAAGACAAAGCATTCAAGCAGCAAGGAATGAACAATCAGGTACACACGAAATAACTCATTCGCCACTACTTTTCATAGGATTCATACTAATTTGTTTATTCGTCTTGTGGGTTTTGTGGAATAGCTCTCACAGTGCTATGTACTAATTATATAATGCACAAGATTTTTTGTATTATATCTACATGTACTTGATTTAATTTCAATACAACACGCTTCGGGAATATATTCATTTTCTGAAATGAATAAAATGCTGGACAATATACTTTATCGCTACCTAAAATTGTTTTAGATTGTTTACGTGCAAAGATAAAGAAGGTTTGCGTTTATCAATTTTCCGAAAAATCACTCAGTATTTTCCGACTGTAACAGGTTAGTAGGCTACTTGGTTTACCAATATTCTAAATATAGCAACCAATCGTTCCCGATAACTGCATAATGAACTCAAGAGATGCTAATGCAAAATTTTGGAAAATACTTTTAAGATAAAAGTGGTGATATAAAGAGTCGCTTGAACTGAACAAGGAATTAATTATATTTCAAACAAAGAACATTAAGTATTGTTATAAGATGAATAGAGAAAAAAAAGAAAGAATTGAATTTGGATATGTGCCGAAAGAATTCGGAAAGTAAACTCAAAAATAACGTTACCGGAGATGTTAAGATAACATTGGATTGCAGCAAAGAAAGATACACCCCTGTCGCAAAGCAAGAAAGAGGAAATCAAAGAAAACCACAGATTCAACGAATGAATTTTGGCATCGACAAACATAAGGGACACGTCTACTAGTGGTGACCGAAAATCGACGGAATCAAAAACAAAGAACCACAGCAGCAAAACAAAACTTAACACCACATGTTATTGGAAGAAAAACAAAAAATCAAACCTGCAAAAAGGTGAAGGTCACACCTTCGAAGAAAGAAGAAATCAAACTCCGGCCGTCAGAAATACGTTATTCACAAATCTTAGTCTATTTCGAAGCAATTTCATATGCACAGATAATTGACAGTTATTAGATGATATATATTTCGGCCGATGTTTCGCTTCAGCTATTCCGCAAATTGAAATTTCAAAGCTGAAAGGAAAATGGGTTTCAGCAGACAACAGACGACTTTGGGTGTTCAAGCAACTCGAGATTCTAGGAAAAATCGACTTCATCAATGTCAAAGTCTCGAGGAAAATTTATTCTGGAAAACTTACGAGTGAAAATGGTGGCAAAAATGTTGAAATACGAGGTGAGAATCCAGGTGGAAAATTATTTCCTTTGATAAACAATGTGAAAACCGAGAAAATTGAAGATAGTTTGAATGAGGAATGCATTGTTTCAGCAATAGAAAGCTCACAAAAACGTAAAAGAAGAGGACGACGTAGAACTAAGATCAATAAAAAAGAGCAACAAAACACCGATTCAAATCAAAACGAACTAGTTAATAGTTCAAATTACTCCGCAACAAACACAAGTGGAATAAATCTATGCCAAGAAGCTAGAGAAATAGAAAATGAAAAATTACATCACAGCCAAGACCTTTCCGATGAATTCAATGACTTAACGTTTTATGACAGTGATGAATGGACAGATGATAACATTCCTTACACTTATCATAGTGATGATAATCATACATGTACGGAATATATACAGGATAATCCTTGGGGTGAATGCGAAAAACTTCTAACAATGATTCAAGTCGAAAACGCGTTTGATGAGTATAGTGACAGACAATCTACGTTAGCACAATGTGGTTCCGTCTGTTCAGATAGCTCCGACCTTTCGGCATATTTTGATGAAGTAACAACGAATGTGACAAACAACGACTTTTCCAGTAAGGTTTTCGAAATTCCAAGAAAAGAAAACATTCCTTTCTCGAAAAGTCTTTTTGAGGATCCGTCAGCGGAAACGGAAGTTGGTATATCATTTGATGATCTTGTACCCGGTCATTGGAACGAATGGCCTGATATTCCGGCAACACCTGGATTCAGTTACGGACAGGAAAGTTATTCGGATCTATGTGGAAACCTTAACTGTAGTCGATGTTCACGGATGATTTTCTACCGTGAAATTGACAAGGGGTATTACTACGAGCCTCCATGCCAATACATAACTGCAGGGTACAGATCACGTCAACATTCAGTATTCAAAAAACATTCTGAAAATGATTCGGTTTTAACAAAAATATCCCGCGGTATTGAAACATTTTCAGGCTTTTTAAAGGATATATTTCGTTGATTTCGTATAACCTTTATTTTTTCTCAAGAGCAAAAATGCTGTCGTTTTTTGTTGTTGTTGATTTTTCTTTTATTTTTTGTTGTTGTTTTTGTTGTTAATGTTGTTTTTGTTCTCCATATTTCGATACTAAATAATAAATTATATTGTATTCGGAATAGAAAATATTGATTTGATTCCAATATGTTGGATTTTGAATAAAGTTTATGTTTAGAATTGCTGTGAATTTTTATAATAATATTTATTAAAAATCAACTTATTGCGTTGTTTTCTTTGTGAATGAGTATCTTATATTGCATTGTCTTACACATGTATTGCATTGTCGAAGATGTTTTTCAAAAATCTAAAAATAACTTTACTTTCAGTTTCGGTTTGCAAAAGTATGAATCAAGCAGCTATTCTCTAAATTTAGCAAGGAAACCCATTAGTTATCTTAACATTTTTAAGAAACTACTATCAGAGAAAATGTTATCTTTACACTTACCGAGCGATTTTTACCATTTTTAACAGCATGATCAAGTTCACAGGTAGATGTCCTATTTAGATTGTTATAAGCTGTTTATGCACGGGGGGACCATACAGTCTTTGGATGGTATATACTGCTTGATGGTGACCTTAAAATAAGATTTAAGTCATAACCTTATAATATGTATATAAATACAGACATTTATATACATATTATCGCATGGCTGTGAGCTTTTCCTTTGTTCTTTCCAACCCATTATACTCAGTACACTTCAATGAGCATTTCAAAACTGTATTGGTATATAACAGTACAGTTTTTTCATTGATTCATATATAGGAAAAAAAACTCGACTGTTATATATCGGTCGAGTTTTTTTCGCACCTTGTATATATATCAATACAGTTTTTTCATAGAGGCTCCAATGGGGCAGTGGTAACGACCATTCCCAGTAGCAAAAAAAACCCATAAGATAATAAAAAAATGAAATCAATAAAATTAAATAAAATAAATATATAAATACAATGAAAAATATAAACAAAGATAATAAATTAAATGAAAAAAGCCCTTTAATCTTAAATCAATCTTGGTAACAGTATACAATCCGCCTCTTATATTGGATGTCTCTTGTATATTTTTTTGCGGCAGCGAAAACAACTTGAAAAACTGCCTTATGATAAATAACTGTAATGTAGCTAACGATTAATTTATTTATTTGTTTCTATACAAAAAAGAAAACATTATGCCATTGCGATAAAACAGTTATAGTATATGAAACTCGTTAGTTACGGGGGTATAACACTTAGACAGCACTGATTTTGAGAATTTGGCTCCTTATAAGATGCTAGAGGCATTTTGTAGTACAAGTGGTATCTTGGTGTATTTTACCTATTTAAGGTATGCTGAATCCGATAAAGGTGGATACCAAATTGAAAAACTTGATCTTGACCATTGAAATGGCCATTTAAAATGACCACTAAAATGGCCGCCAAATTTCTTTATCATAAATGAATGATAGATCAAATAAAACTTTTAAGGAAAGGAAAAGCCTGAAATTTGTCACAAAGCATGTAAAAAAACAATCCAATATGGCCGAAAAATCCAAGACATTTTTCTATAGGCCAATATAATTGTAATATAGAAGTAATATTAAAGATAGTACTGAAATCTTAAAGGCATTTACGCAGCGAACACTACACTCTTTCCTGTCCTATCTGCTAGATATAGAGCTTTCATGTATTTTATCTGGGACTCTATGAAAGCATATAGAGCGGCTACTCAGATGCCTACTTTTACATGTGTGAGGGGGTTAAAACGTGTGCATGCAAAATATACATTAATTTATTTCTCTGAGTACTCTTGAGTTTTGGTGTTCGTTTTTCTATTATCGGTTGTCGTCTTCGTTCTTCTGTTATAGGTTCTCGTCGTATTTCTCTGCTGTCAGTTCCTCTATAATTGGTCGTGACTTTCGTTCTTCTGTTATCGGTTCTCTTCGCATTTCTCTGCTGTCAGTTCTTCTGTTATGTCGTGACTTTCGTTCTTCTGTTATTGGTCCTCGTCGCAGTTCTCTTGTTGTCAGTTCTTCTGTTCTTCTGTAATCGGTCCTGTCATTTTTTTTGTAGTTAGATGTTCTGTTATCGGTTCTCGTCTCTGTTTTTCTGATATCGGTCTTCGTTCTTCTCCGTTCTTCTGTCATCCGTTCTCGTCTCTTTTCTTCTGTAATCAGTCCTGTGTTTTTGTGTTCATGTTGACAATTCTTCTGTCATCAGTCCTCGTCTATATTATTCTGTTATCGATCCCTGTCTCCGTTGTCTTGTTGTCAGTTTTTCTGTTATCGGTCCCTGTCCTGTTCTGTTATCGGTTCTCGTCTTTGTTCTTCTCCGTTATTCTGTCATCGGTCAATCTCTGGTTTTCTGTTATCGGTTCTCGTCTTCGTTCTTCTCCGTTCTTCTGTCATTCGTTCTCGTCTCTTTTCTTCTGTAATCAGTCCTGTGTTTTCGTTTTCATGTTGTCAATTCTTCTGTCATCGGTTCCCGTCTCTGTTATCGATCCCCGTCTTATTCTTCTGTCATCAGTCTTCGTCTATATTATTCTGTTATCAATCCTCGTCTCTGTTGTCTTGTTGTCAGTTCTTCTGTTATCGGTCCCTGTCCTGTTCTGTTATCGGTTCTCGTCTTTGTTCTTCTCTGTTATTCTGTCATCAGTTCTCGTCTCTGTTTTTTTGTTATCGGTAGTCGTCTTCGTTCTTCTGTTATCGGTTCTCGTCTTTGGTCTCCGTTATTCTGTCATCGTTTCTCGTCTCTTTTCTTCTGTAATTAGTCGTGGTCTCCGTTTTCTTGGTGTGTCATCGGTTTCCGTCTCTGTTATCGATCCCCGTCTCCATTTCTGTCATCAGTCCTCGTCTCTATTTTTCTGTCATCAGTTTTCTGTTATCGATCCTCGTCTCCGTTGTCTTGTTGTCAGGTCTTCTGTTATCGATCCCCGTCTCCGTTGTCTTGTTGTCAGTTCTTCTGTTATCGGTACCTGTCTCTGTTCGCGGTCCTTGTTTCTGTTGGCTTGTTGTAAGTTCTTGTCTCCAGTCTTCCTTCTGTTATCGGTCGTCGTCTTCGGACTTGTACTTTCGGTACTTGTTTCCTGCTCCGTTAAGGTCTTTTCTTGTTTCTATCGGTCGACGTATATATTCGCTTGTTGTCAGTACTTCTGTTATCGGTCTCTGTCTCTATTAGCGGTCCTCGTTTCTGTTCGCTTGTTGTCAGTTCTTGTCTCCGGTCTTCCTTCTGTTATCGGTCGTCGTCTTCGGTCTTGTACTTTCGGTACTTGTTTCCTGCTCCGTTAAGGTCTTTTCTTGTTTCTATCGTTGCCGTCATTCTGTGTCTATGTCCTGGTTTTGTCAGTCTTGTAGTCATTTATTCGTTCAGTGGAGTAGCGGGGGATCGAACTCACGACCCCTTGATTTGTAGGCAGATAGTGTTACCACTGCACCATTGCGCCCGCTCTGAATAATAACCATTTTTGAAAATCCTTTATACATAAAATACTATTTCAATGGCTAACAAAAGGTGTATTACAATTATATTTTAACACCTCTACTATGTAGCCAACCCACGTGACTTTTATATATGGTCAAAGAAAATATTACTCTATTTTTTTACAAGTAATATTTGTATAGATAACTTTGCTGTTACTTTAAGATATCCTGGAAATTTATTGGAGGGTACCCGGAATGATGTGATAATCTTCTTGTAGAATTTTCTCAAAACCGAGACTGAATTCCAAAATTTTCGAGAGCTGCCATGGTATAGCAATACACGTAGCAATCTCCCGGTTTCAGACATTTTCTGACTCGATGAAAATATGGTGTTGTTATTGTTGTTGTTGTTTTTAACTTTAACTTTAAATTTCAAATTAAATAGTCACTTATTTTTAAACAAGATGGTAAACTTAAATATGCCCAAATGTCATCAAGAGCAGTTTTGCATGTGGAAGGAATGTATTTTTCAGACTGTAAAAATAAAACAAACAAAAAATTAAGAGACGATATTACCTGATTGGTAATTAAGATGAATAGAAGTAAGTTTTCTTCTTTTTATTACTTTTGACATTTAAGTTATTTATCAATTTCAGCTTTGCTTTTCTCGAAACAGCCTGACATTGTCAAAATTGTCAGCAAAAATAAAATTGAGGTACCACATGGGGAAAATCTTAAGAAAGTAATTTTGTCATTGAAAAGTGTGAAATTATATTTTCATAATTTTTACTGTTAAATTATCAAATATAATTTTCACGGATAAATCAGTAATCCATTTAAAGGATAAAATAAAAAAACTATAAAACTTATATTAGTGAAAGTCATATCTGCTAAAAATGTAAACGTCATCGTTACTTCCGTAGTAGCACATACGGTTCAGTGATTGACTGATGTATGAGAGGTCTATAGTTCGATACCTACTGTTGCATTTTTTTAAAACCTGTTTTTTGTTTTTTGGAGTTTTTTATTGGGGGGGGGGGGGGCGCAGTATATATTTTAAAACATTTTTTGTCTCGGTTTGTGTTGTGTTTATGGTATTGAAATGACATTTTTTGACATTTCAAAATTTTTTTTAAATATTTCTTTTAAACCATAAATACCATAATAAGTGCAAAATATATGAAAACAAAATGAACAACTTAACAAAATCATAGCTACAAATAATGTTGAAAATTACGGAACACCTGAAGTGACATTTTCCACATTTTTCTCCCTAAATTGAATTCGATTTTACGGGATAATAATTCCCAATTAGAAATATTATTTCGTTTTAACGAAATATAAAATCTTAATTACGAAATATTGATTCGTTATTACGAAATAATATTTCGTAATTACGAAATATTAATTCGTTATTACGAAATATTATTTCGTAATTACGAAATATTAATTTGTTATTACGAAATATTTATTCTTTGGTAATATTTATAAACCAAGTTTATTGTTAAATATAAGTCAAGTAAACAAAACATTAAATCTTTTTTAAATCATTAAAACATTTCAATCTTAGTCTTATACCTTAACGCGCTAGTAAAACAGTACTGTATATAACTGTTAATTGAGCCATTATGCTTATAATCGCTAAATTTGGTGGCCAATCTCATTAAAATCTGATCATATTGAATAATCATTAATTTTGATTTTGACAAGAATAATTAATTGCATCATATTATATCATTATGATAGTTTTAATGACCTATTTTAGTATTTTCAAGCGGCCATTTTGAATCGACCTTTTGAAGGTCAAGGTCAATTTTATTTTCTTGGTATCCACCCTCATCGTCTTCAGCATACCCATATTAGGTTAAAACACTCAAGATATAACTTGTACTATAAAATGCCTCTAGCATTCATATTTTCTTAAAATCAGTCCTGTCTAACTGGCTGGGGCGACATCTCGGGATGTTTCTGCAAAAAAATTGTCTCGGCCTAACGGCCTCGCCATTTTTTAGCAGAAACACCCCTTGATGTCGCCCCAGCCAGTGTTATACCCTCGTAACTAACTCGTTTCATATACTATAACTATTACTTATAAGGTTATTTTTAAGGTCACTGTAGGATAACACGGTGTTCAATAACTGTAGGAACTATACTGTTCGATAACTGTAAGAACACAGTGTAGATTACGTGGGTGGCTGAGAGAGAACACGTTAATACGGGTGTTCACTTCAACTGTTCACCAAATTACAAAGACACTACGACACAGTCGTAATGGGCAGCTTCACTAAGTTTGGGCAACAAAAAGATGCAATTCACGCGCTATATTTTCCACTTTTATTCCAGAAACAACACATAGTCTAAGGAGTATACAGTGTATCTAACGTATATAGCGTAGATAGCGTAGATAGCGTATATAGCGTATATAGCGTATACAGCGTATACAGCGTTTATAGCGGTTATCTGAAAGTTAAACAGTTATACTTCCATTAATAACAATTAAAACAACATACAAAGAATGCATACATACTTACAAATAAACAAGTCACATATATAATTCATTCTTAACAAATACTGTGGGAATCCTGCTGCTAGTAATGTTAAAAATTTATTAATTGATAGAATTACAGATTATTTACTTTTACATCAAAATTTTAACTAGGATACAGTTTTATCTATCTTAACATAAAGTTGTTAATGTATTTACCTTAACAATAATAAATGTAATTATTTTAGAACAAAACTTATGTAAACAATAATTTTCCCGAACGAAGGCAAATAAAAAACAAAAATAAACTTACTGAACAATGGTATCTGTGCCCGAAACTTAATAAATAGAAATTCACAAGATTTGTACTTCACATTCCGAAATCTTATTTTCAACTGCGCCTTGGAAAGGCGGCAAATCTTGCATTTGCATATAATTATTATTTCTAGGGACAGTTTTGACCAACCAAAATGCAGGAAGCGCCCTCTAAGAAAATAAAAGTAAAATTTGATTTTCTAAATATGGGGATCATTAATTACTAGGGAACGCTTAGTCTTGGCAGGGACCAGAGCGCACTAAAATAACACTGCGCTGGACAGTTGGCATGATTTATTGAAATCAAAACAATTATCTAAACATTTTAAACCGGTCTCTGATAATTAAAACCAGCACCAACATTCGGAGTCTGGAACAGTCACCATCAAGCAGTATATACCATGGTCCCCCTGTGCAGGTGGCAGTATCAGTGAGACATTGATATAATTTTGGACGGGCGATGTCAGTATGAAAAAAAGTTTGTAAAATGGGTCTAACTGTTCACGCCGAATTAATTAGGCTAACCCCACCCCACCCCAATCCGCCTCTGGACCCCTGCTACATCCCTGAAAAAAATAATTCAACACTCTAAGGCTTACTATAAGATACCAAATACAAAACCACCGATAAAATAATAATAAAAATATTCCACCATCAAAATTATAGCTAAAGAAAGGCGGAAAGTCTCCTATACGGGAAATCGTCGTTTCGGCGACTCAGGTGTATTCCGGCGACATATCGCTGCATCATTCATTAACACCAATAAAAAGCACTATAGAACTGCACAGCTTACCTCATTCAAGTCTAAAGAATATCACTATTCTAACATTGTGTATACTTTCCACCTTAATTACTATATCTATTATTTTGATAGTGGAGAAAATATTTAGTATTACTTTATCCGTGGTTTTGCATTTGGTATCGTATACGCGGTCCGTTGCTTTGGAAAATTGACCGGAAGTAGTATTTTCTCGTGCATGCGCAATCTGCGTACGTTGGGCAAAGAAGCGTTGCCCTACATATAAATGTAGAAGAAGTTCATAGATAATTCCGAGTTAGTTTAAGGTAAAAATTAGGAAATCATATAAAATAGCTTTTTACACAAACATGAAAGATACATTTATAGCTTTGTGGCCAAAATTGCCACAATAAGGCACGGAAAAGACGACTGTTTAAGAATTCCCCCTTACGATCACGGACATGACAATGAGATAATTGTTATAAAAATGTCGAAATATATATATTATCAAATAAAGAAGTCAATTTAATTGTTGTTGAAATTGTTCTTATAAAAACTATAGAAATTTTATAACATAGAAAATAGAGGTTTATTATTATTCTGAAAATAAGTCGGAACACGTAATATTTAATACATTTTTAGTTTTTAGCTTACCTAATATTATCCTTGATCCGACTTGACTGTGATGCCAAGTAGAAACTTTTTAAGACACATAGATATATTTAAATAATGTTTCAAACTATGAGTTATGAAACAACACACATTTTATCCGGTTTCTCGTAAAACATTAAAATGCACGTCACGTACAATATTTAATTGTCACTTCACAAAATTAATAAACATTGATGATATAAACTTAAAAAGTAACTTAAATTACGATGATTTCATAATTTTATGTGATTAACTATGTCATGGTACTAAAACGTCCCGGTTGAATGATACGTAATAGTTATAGCACATAAGAGGATATAACACTGGCTGGGGCGACATCAAGGGGTGTTTTTGCTAAAAAAATGGCGAGGCTGTTAGGCCGAGACAATTTTTTTTGCAAAAACATCTTTGTTTGACTCTCAAGATTGACTTGTAAAACCTCAAGTGCACGCGCTCTATTTCCTTTGTTTTCGAGAAACCCCAAATCGGACAGGCATAGTTTAAGATCGCACCGACAAATGCATCAAAAAGTTTCATAGATAACGATGGGTTTAATTCATATTTATTGATATTGTTTAAAAGTATGTTTGAAGTTTTAATCGCCTTTCCAATAACGTACTGATTATGCAAAACGAATGAACCGGTATGATAAAACACGACCCCCAAGTAATTAAAATCATTTAACTACTTCAAGAGGTTGGTTGTTATAATACCAGCGCTCTTCTTGCTTAACAGGACCCTTTTACGGAACACTACGACTTTGGTTTTTTTCTATATTAACTTGAAGTCCCCAGTAATTGCAATAATCATATAATTTGTTTAAACTAGTCTGTAAGTCCTGCACAGAATTACCAATTAAAACCATATCGTCTGCAAACATTAGTAATTTTACACAAATATCATACATTGTTAAACCAGACGTGTTCGTATCTTGCAAAAATAGTTCTAAATCCTCTAGAAATAACGCGAACAAGGCGGGAGAATTATTAAGACCTTGTCTTAGACCGATTGATATTTCGAAGAAGTCTGAGTACTTATTACAACCTTTAACGCACGATTTTACTACAGCATACATTGCCCTAAACGTTTGCAGAATTTTATAATTATTACAGTTGAGTTTTTTCCTATATGAATCAATGAAAAAACTGTACTGTTATATCAATACAGTTTTCAAAATTAATGCTCTTTCCAAACCATGCGATAATGAAAACTATACCTGGCAAATAACAATTAAGCGGTCACTCGATCACGTATCAATCCGTTTGACACTTACCGTCTTGCCAATCCACTTTCTGTGTAATATTATGTTATAAATGGGTAATAAAATTGTATCTTTAACACCCTGCTGTTTCAATTTAAATTACTGATGAAAAAGTCATTGTATGATACCTTGAACAGGACTTTTGGTCATTGAATTATTAGTCCCGCTAACTTTGTATATCTGTTATAAATATCAATTCACGTTTGAAGTGCATGTACTTACCGCTTTAATTCATCACAAAAATTCTGTTTTCTGATTGACATAACTTATATATAATCACTTCAAGTAGGCCACGCTAAATGTAGTCTATCATTATTGCACTTTTGCCCCACGCAGAATGCGCATGCGCGAAATGCAACATCGGTTGCTATGGAAAAATCGTATTGTAAAAATGTCTATAGTAAGCCTAAGGTAGCACTCCACAGTTAATTTTAAGTTCCTGTCGTCAATGTCCTACAAGCAATACGTCTATTAATTCTGATACCAAACTACACAACCTGGAAAAAGAAAACACATTTTGTTGAGCACATATATGACATAAGATTGCAAATCTACAAAGAAATTATCCCGTCTGCAATAGGCAGGCAGTCAAAAAAAATTGCAATTCATTCCGTTGAAGCCCAAAATCTACAGTGGCCCGAGACCCAAAACAACACATTTCGTCCCTCTGGCAAAAAATACCTGCAAATATACAGGCCTTGACATCTATAATCAACAGCATGTGATTTCTGGCCATGTTTTCGAATTTGCCAGTGATCATATTAGATGTCACAAAAACAAATTTCATGCTGAAAATGCACTTTAAAGCCAACCAGTCATATAAATCCAGAATATTCACTATATCCCCTGGCCATTCGAGGCTGTGGCTTACATTACTGTGGTGTGCTACCTTAGAGTGTTAAATTATTTTGTTCAGGGTTGTAGCATGGGTCTAGGGGTGGGGCGGGTGGGGTGTCCAAACACTGATACTCCCACCTGTGTATGTATGTGCATGTATCATATGATAATAATTTGGAAAATACTGCTTAAGTTTGACCGAAATAACGAGCAAAATGAAGTTAATATGTTTGAAGGAATCTAAAAACATCTGTAGTGCTCCTAAAATGAATTTTATGAAATTAAAGAAGCGCTTCTCGTGCATGCTATTTAGTTAACCAATTCAGTGTAATTATAAGGAGTGAAACAAAAGGTCAAACCCATAATTGCGACAATTAAGCCCATAGTCGTATTGCAATACATTTGCAATGCATTGATTGTTACAAAATGTGATATAAAACTAGAACTACTGTTTACTTTAAAACTGCTAAATTCTATATTTGTTTGAAAGGTTTATGTTTCGTTATAACTCTGTAGAAAAATTATGATGGTACATAAATAAGGTTGCACCGAAAGTTCTACGGATTACATGTAGTAGTAATGTATACAAAAAAGTGTTAAAATAAAAAGTGGCGACTTTCTCTGCGTTGCTTGGGTGCAACCAAACCATTTCCATTTTGTGAATCGGGACATTTTTCACCAAGTTCATTGTAATTATAAGGGGCGAAACAAAAAGGTCAAACCCATGATTGCGACAATCAAGCCCATATTCTTATTGCATTACATTATTGCAATACATATTGCAAATGTATTGCAATACGAATATGGCTTGACTGTCGCGTTTATGGGAACAGATAAAGCAACATACGTCTTGTTTTGATTATTTCCCTTTGACCAAAACGAGTAAAATATAATTCTATCCTTAAGAAGATTTACAAAATTAAGATACAAAGCTGATATAAACTTATAAGATGTACATTAAGAATACTAATTTCTGTAGAAAAAGAAAATAGAAATTTATTGGAAAATGAGAGGAGGAATTATCCATAGGATTTTAAAGTTGTCTCTTTTGAATAAGTCTTAAAATTGATTAAATTAAGTAAAGCTTGTCAGTAAAACAGATGTTGATGCCGCCGTTGAAACCTGTATGGGATGCTACTTGACAAGAGAATTAAGCCAACATTGTATTTAACAGTTAACAGTTTAATCATATTTTATTGCTATATACATGTATATACAATACAGATACAAATTCCATATGTATTCTAAACAGCAAAAGCAAACGGGTTGGGCCCAAGTTCTTACAACATTAGCGGTCGGCCCTCCCCGGTAGATAATGAAACGAAAAAACTATATTCAATACTTAATGGCATATAACATAAACATAGTGTATATCATGTATAATTGCTGATGGAATGAATCGTAAGAAACGATTTTTAACAATATACAATAAAGTAATCGAACAGATAGAAATCAACGTTCGTGTATTTTATAAATTTATAAATATGGATGATCCAAGGATTCAGTATCACCTACCCCCACCCCTAAATGTCACGGGTTTCGTTAAGGCTGTTATGTGCATTTACTTTATATTGGGTACAGGGTATTTGTAATTACTACTTATATAATATGCTAAGTACATGTATAACTAGGGGCGTCCGTGGCAGAGTGGTTAAGGTCGTTGACTTCAAACCACTTGCCCCTCACCGCTGTGGTTTCGAATCCCGACAGGGACTTTGGATTATTTCATGTGAGGAAGCTATCCAGCTAGCTTACGGAACGTCGGTGGTTCTACTCGGGTGCCCGTTCGTGCCTGAAATAATGCACGGAAGGGCACCCGAGGTCTTCCTCCACCAGTAAAGCTGGAACGTCGCGATATGACCTATACTGTGTCGATGTGACGTAAAACCCAAAAACAAAACAAACAAAACATGTATAACTGATTACAAAAAAGGTTTAATGTTTAGGTATAAGTGAATCGATTTGTATTTTTAATAAATGTATGGACAGCAGTAAATATAACTTCATTATCTTTCGGTATTTAACAAACAAACCAAAAAAGTACAACAGTAATATTTCATGGTCTATTTTTCGAATTTAAGTAGAACTCTATGGGATAAAATATCTTTCATCTTGTTTTGATTATTTCCCTTTGACCAGATTGTTTATACATGTACTGAAAAATATTCATACGAGACAAATGTTATACAACTTTGTTATAAGGTGGTCATTACAAAGTGATAAGATAACTCTGGAATATTGGGTCTAGAAACTGGCACAGATACTTTCATTGGAATTTAAAAAGTGGATTTCTTTGTGATGTATACATATGACTGATTTCTTTAAAAATTATACAATTTTAAAACTGATCTTTTAGATATATACATCCGTTTCGTACCTAGCTCAGCTTATAGTCTTGCACCGCACATCCAACACCCCAATACACCCATTTCATCGGACTCACACGTTCTAAAGCTATGGAATGGAAATATTGGAGCAAAAATGGACATTGCCGTGTCTTCAGTAGTAAGGGCAGGAAAGGCATTTAGCTAACACTTTTATTTCTTTATACATTGTATTTTATGTTTTTACTAGAGCTTCATTGTTGCTTAATTAGTTGGCTGATTACGTTAAATGTGACCTGTTGTATATCTAAAAGTCACCCCTTACGGCCATGTAAATCAAATGAATGTGGCTAAAGTAACAAGGTCAGAAGAGGGTCGCATGCAGGGTTTTTTTTTAAATATTTTCAAACGCCTTCATACTTTTAGTCGGCTGAACACCTATGTTCTCTGTATAATAGCCAGTGTCTCGGTGCAATGAATCCGCTGCGCGAGGCCTTTTTTGGAAACAGTTGAGCTTACCTTTTATGGCAATGTAATAAATATCTTCTACTTCCAAGGTCAGATCAGGTCCGTGCTGGACAAGGCTTTTGCTCGCATGAATATTTCTTTCATTTCATTTCTACTTAGGGACCAAATAAAAATTTCATTAAAATCCTTCAATGATACAATACATTTTATTTGATTAAAACATTCTGGTATTACGAGAAATCTCTTGCTTGGTTTAAACGTATTAGAGATGACAGACATTTGAAAAGAAATAATTCTGAATCTAACTTGGCTGTACTTCAAGTAGAAAATTATTTAAGAGCTTAAAAGATATAAGGAGGAATAATGGCCAATTAGAAATATATTTTATGATCTGTTTTATATGACAACAAAACTGCCTGAAATCCTTTAACTTCTGTTTTATTCAGATCTAACCTTTGTGATAAATTATTTTTAAAACCAGCTTTTCAACTTACATTAATAGTAGCATCACAACTAAGGCAGTAGACAAACTCATTTTGTTTCATATTTAAACTGGTTCTAGGGTATAAGATGACAGTATTAAGTGATTGAGGAATCGATTTATGACACCGATAATGCTTACATAAAACGATCGTCTAATTAAAACATTGAAATTGTAGTTAATTGGAGAGAATTAAAGCGATGAGATACCGGTAAAGTTTGATGATACATGCAGATACTGTGCTGTTTGGCGCCGATCAAGTTTAGAAATCAACAGGCTTCAGGATTAGGCATAGTTTGCATAGAATTCAAAGAAATCCAAAAGATATTACACTAAAAGAATGTGAAGAAATCAAACGGGTTTTGCAAGATAAAAGATGGTCGAGCTTTTGATGTAGACATTGGCTGATACTGCGAAATACAGCTTTCCCATGTGGTGCACTATGTTTAGAACTAGATAACCCAGAACTGATAATAAAAGAAAGAAAAACAAATAGAAGCACAACAACATTTTAATATCTATTTTACGATTATGTTACATGGTAGATGGGGTAAAAGGTCAATCAATCATATTGCGACAACTTTTAATATTTTAATATTTTATTCTGAGACTGTATTTAAAGTCTTTAAAATCTTTGCGCAACGATTTTTTTTTAATTTTGTGTTGTTTGTTGATAACTTCCTCTTAATTGGTATTTCAAATTAATAAATGATAGCTTGTATAACAAAAAGTCACTTTGAATTAGAGCATTTAAATAAAACATCGTAATTATTCGTGGAAAGAATGGTATATATATTATTATTGTAATGCGGAAGTTATCTTTCTAGTAAATAAATCAGATAATAATTATTTTTGGAACGATTGGTGATAAATAATACATAGCAAAGTTAATCATTATAATTTATTTGCATTTTGTATATTGCTCTTCTAGCATATTTATGTAAATAGTATATAAGTTTGTTAATGAATCAATAAGTAATTTATTACGAGGTAATAATACATGATGTATATAATGAACGTGTACAGCTTCACAATACCGCTAATTGTACGCGTAAGAGCGTCTGTTAAAAAATTGGCAGAAACTACTTAAAACAAAGAATAGGAGCTATGTTTGTGTGGAAATCAGAAGCTTGTATGCAGAGCCCTGCCTAAATGGCTTATTGTTCATTTACAAAGAAGTTTGATTGTTTAGTAAAATCAATAAAGAAAGAATAAAGAAGGCAAATTTAGGGTTATTTTCTAAGATTTTAACAAATAACATCAGTCCACTTTTCTCTCTTGGAGTGTTAAATTCTGTATATATTTCAGTTTCAACACGTAATTTAAGGAATTAATTTAACAGATATGGTAGGTTTTTTAATAAAATATTTTTTAAAAATATGGAATAAAATTAAATTTTGTCAATATAAGTATTAATGTATTCATGCATAATTTATGGGAACACCGGAAGACATTTATTTTATATATAACATATCATTACATAGAAGTACAATTTGTACAAAACAGTAGTGGAGTTGTCGTTTGTTTTGCAGTATATCTTATGTGTGTGTATTTAAGAAGGGAATGCATATAATTAATAATGGTATCAATAATTCTAACTGTATGCATAAAATAATGTACCAATAAGTTTTATGCATGTACATATTTTTTTTACTTTAGTAATAATGCTTGGAAAAGCTCTTTCTTTAACATATATGTTAGTGTTTCTCTTTACTTCACTAAGGTAAGCTGGAGGCTTGCATTATTCATGACCATTGCTTATTTAATAGTCGTCAAGAAATTGCCATTTTAATGTGAAAATAAGCACTTTATACATTATCTTCTGATAAAATAATAGCTCAATTTCTTTGGATTTTTTTCTCTTGTCGTCGTTTTACATTTTTTTGTGATTAAAATTGCTACTTTTTTAATTATAAAAACTGTTAAAAAAATGGCGGATAATTTTTAAGAATAAAGTACAGCCCATGTACAGAAAAAATTATTTGAACAAATATGTAGTTTAACCTTTTCCATTTATTGATATTCATATTAATTAATAGATAATTACGAAATATGATTAATTATCTATTTTACAAAGTTTATCAAGGTTGATAAACTTTGTAAAATAGATAGTTATTTAATTATTGTTTTCAGTGTGATTTTTGAAATATGATTGTTTATTTATTTTAAAGCCATGTTTAATATTATTCATTTAATGCACCATGTATCCTATGATGGGTGTGTTAAATTGTAGTGTTTTATTGTGAAATTCAATTTCGAATAATTTCAAATACAACCTTTTTCTGTTGTGATGAAATCGAAATGAATATATGGTACATCTTATTAATAAAGTTTTTGTTATGTGCAGTATTACAGCATATATTTCCATTTTTAAAAATGTATGTAAATTCAAGGGAAAACACAGTTCTTTTTATCTCTGATACCCGTATATCTATCACAGCTGTAAGAGTAAAACAGTAATTAACATTTTTTACACTTATTCTAAAATATTTTGAAAATTATGATGACTTTTAACATAATAAACCAGTAATTATAGCCTTATAACTATTTTATTCTTAAATATTTTGAAAATTATGATGACTTTTAACATAATAAACCAATAAGTATAACCTCATCATATTCAATGTTGTTGTTGTTGTTGTTTTATATATATATAAATGTCAAGTTGAACATAATTTAAAGTGTTGTATAGTTCGATATTTTCGTATTGATATTTGATATTGATTTGATACATGAACTTTATGATTAACATCCGTTTGATATTTATAAAACATGTATTTACACAATAACCGCCCATAGTTACCACCAAGAGACAATAATCTTAACATGAAAACAACGTGCAAAAATGAATAATGTGTTATGTTTACAGCTTATTGTTTAGAGATTCTCAAAATATCAATGTCTGGGCAAATATTAATTGTTATGTTACTGTAATGGTATTTATGAAAATTTTAAACATATTTGAAATATTTTCTAAACGATTATAAGACATTTTCATTACCAGCCTGCATGTTGCCGACCACAAAGAATATAAACTACGGTAGCTAGAGATATTGTGATTCAGTTGTATATAATTGTAATTTGCTCTTGAATGTTGGCTGTAATATTCATAAATTTACAAACATACCGTAATAAATACAACAAGATTTCCGCAGTTTTCTAAATTACCTATTGTGCTCGTATCATGCTTTTATTCATTGTTTACTTTTTGCCCAATAAAATATTATGAAGTATTAGCCTTAGCCGACGGAACGTTATCTTTTTAATCCTTATTCCGCAAAAATAGACTAGTCTGGACTAAACCTTTCCATTATGTTTACGGAAATTTTTAAAATATATACTAATTGACAAGTGAACAGTGCGGAAAATGATCAAACGGCGCGGGTGTGCTGGTGATTTAGTTGGGACTGGCTGCATTGGTAGAATCGGTCATACTTAAAACACTTGCTCCTTCATTTACATTTTGGTATTTTAAGTAAGACAACGTTATAGCAAAGTTTGAGAGTATCTATTAAAAATAATTAACTGTTGTAATCTGAAATCAATCATTATATTTAACGGCAATGTCGTGCTGTCAACTGTTCTAAAAATAATTTTTTACAATACTCTGTTCTCTTTTAACATAAAATCTTTCCTTTTAAAATCATACGAAAGGAAAACAAGTGTATTTACAATGTATATCGAATTACTATTTTTCTTTTAAGGATATGGTTCAATTCTTGCGTCAGAAAACATATGTTTCCAAATATTTTATTATCAAAGAGCATACATAGTTTTTCTTATCTATTTTGTTGAATACATAGATATCCATAAAAACTCCCTCCCACAAATTGTTATCTTTAATATTTCTTGTTATTTTATATTTTTATTTCAAATTCAGAAATCAAACTGTTCTGTTCCTGCACTAGAATGTGAGTAGCATTCCTGGCTTCTTTGATTTGTACACTTCACGAGGGTGATATAATCCCAGATCTTGCAAAGAGTCACTTATCCATTTGTTGCTTTTCTTACAAGGGATTGGGCGGCTGTTGAAATAGTAAAATTTCCTCTGAGAAAATACGAAAATCTTTGGTCAGTGTGTGTTGTTCTTATATTTAATTTCTTTTGTTACCGAGTAAAACTGGAATTTACGTTCCCAGCGATGGCGCTCCAAGAATTTATGTTTGTTTAATATATATATTAAGCTTTGAAGAGAATGTAATGTAAAAAGCAAACGGTCTGATCTCTTTCTCTGCCAGAATTAAATGAAAACTATAAATACATTTCTTTTGATTTTTATTCTTTCATGTGTAGGCATTAATAAAAGGGAAATGTTAGTGAAAATAACTCGTATACAAATATAATCATCCGGGCGCTGCGCTGACACAATTATCGTTTCGTTTATTTTTTCGAGTATATAATCTTTTCGCTTTTTTTTATAAAACAGTAAAATTTAAGTTATGGCAAGGATGAAATCTAGTGATTTAGATGGTGTCCTTTGTTCAGTAGACGGACATTTTTCAAGAACCACAAACCACAAACTCCCGCATGAACTTTGCTCGATGGATATTTTGTTTTTATTACTTATTTTGGCAAAGCAACTTGATGTATGTTTTCTCTGAAGTAAGAAATATTATAGAAAGGACTCACAATATTATATTAATAGATTTAAATATTCCCGAACAATGGGTATCGTTAAATATTCCATCAATCAATATAAAAAAAAAACAAATTTTTGAATAAATAGTTACTTTTCACTAAATATTTAAACTCACGGAACTTCGTTGGACCGGCCAAGGCCTTTGGCTTTGTTTTGGCTTGTGGAAACTTTATCTTTGTACTAAAGTAAACCTGAAAATATATCAAACGACATACATATAGCGAAATAAAATATGGATATGCAACTTTCTAAATTGCCGTTGATTGATGCATTTGTCTCTATGTAAAACAGTAATGTCAATCAAAATTAAGGACTTAAATGTTGCATACTTCACCTGTTTTGACATGAAAGGTTTCTAGAAAGTATATTTATGAATCAAATGGTTATAGATTGTTTTTTAAGAACTATTATTTATTCATTAATATATTTTAATGTAAATGATTAATTGCAAATTATTGATTAGATGAGACGAGTAAGAAGCTTTGAGTATCTTTACCAAAAAAACTCTCTCATATACAGTGGTGCATAAATTATGACTACATGATAGCAATTAACATGTATACAAAAAATAATAACTATCTGTAAATTAATTTTGGCGTAAATTTAGTTGAGTTTTTTCTTCATTTATTCTATCTCGCAAATATTGACTGAATATAGAAAAGAAAAATACTAAACTAATTCAACATGTTTAGATGTTTTTGTTGAACCTTTTTAGACGAACTTTCTTATATCGCTAGCTATAGGTAGATTAGAATGGACTTGTCCGTCTTTCAATCTGGACAAAACATTAGAATTCTAGGGAAATTTTGAGAATATTAAATAACTGAATAGCGAACAGTGCAGATCATGATCGGATGGCACGAATACAGCCGCCAGCAGGATAAGGCTTTTCTAATAGTGTAACATATGCATGCATATCAAATAATACAAGTAATATTTGTATATAATATTGGGGGATTCTAAAAAAATGAACCTTAAGATGGGTGCATATACATGTAGTTAAACCTTTGTCTCTGTTAGCTGACAAATGAATGTCAATCAAATTTGTTTATCTCATACAAAAAATACAACATTTTTTATAAGTTTATCGAATTCACTGATTCGTGTCTTTATATTAATTTACTTTAGTTAACTTTTTATGATACTAAACTTAAATTCACCCTATTTCTATGTTATATATTCAAAGAGAGGTTGAAATACTCGTTAGATGTAAACAGGTTTATTGCGGATGTCAAAATGTCAAACCATTTTGTTTTAATATGACATAATAATTACTTCCCTTCTATCTTTAAATACATGAAGTCAAAATTGAAATTCCTTAATGTGGTTCAGTACAGTTTAAGTCAATTTTAGCTTTACATAATGATTTATGGCTTATAATATGATTTTATATATAATAAATTATAAAATTATCCATTTGAATAGAACTCAGTAGAAAACTTCTGATATCTTTTCAAAGAAATGAATAAAAATAAAACAAACAAAAGCTAAAATTCATACGATGCACGAAGCAGTGTTTATTCTAAATTAAAGTTACATATCGTTACCTACATTACACGTCAACAAAAAGTCATATTTGATGACGTTAATTGTGATGCAAGGGAATGCACGTATTCACTTACTAATGGCAACCGTTGGTTACAATCAAATGATTGGCTGCCTTTTAAATGGCGTCATTATCGTAAGATTTCTTGAGAAAATTTGAATTCGTCTTTTATAATAACAAATGCAACGTAAATATACAAGGTAGATAAGAATCATTTTCTTTTTTATGATGAAATATTACTGGTTACTCAAATTAATTTGGGTTTTATTTGGCCTGGGAAGACGGATAACCGAATTAAATATTCCTAGTTTGACGTAAGGAGAAATTAAAAGTATGTCATAGGGTTAATCAAATGTCACGTGTACTGACTACATACGAATAATATTCTCTATAACTTATTTGATTAATAAATTTAAACATATAATACTTCTCTCCAAACTTTCGTTTCTTGAATACAAAATGTGTAAGAAAATGTTAGTTATCTTTTTTTAATGTTAAACTGATCTTTAATTAGTGCAATGTGCAGCCTTTGACCTCAAATGATAGAAATATGTCAAACCGTTTGGTACATATAGATTATATTTGACAGGAGCTAAGTTTTCTAAATACGTTTCCTATTTAAATCGATCTTCAGTTGATTCTTGTAGTGATTTAAGTGTGTTACATAACCTCCTTAATCATGATAATTTATGTACATGTAATTTATTCAACATCTCGCATGAAACAACGCACGTGTTTAGAGTAAGTAAACCGTAGTTTTACATATGTTTTAAAATCTTAATTCAATCTGAACGACAGAGATAGTTGACTCATTTCCTTGCAGATATTTTATTATTACTTTAAATAAATCCTTAAAAATGGTGTGATTTAGTTAGCCTAAGTACATGTACTTTTTGAAAACGAATTAAAACCGGATTTTCTGTTTGCTTCTATAACCTTATCTTTTGTATTAACCGGATTCTTGTCCTTGGTTAGGATGATACTACTTAAAATTAAAGCATTTTATCTTAAAAAACGACTTGGAGCTTTTTAAATTTCACAAGAGCCTTTAAGAGTATAAAGTACAGTACAAAGTTGAATACGAAAATATCATTTCTTGCCCAAGAACCTGCTGTGATTAAGACAAATCGAAAATGTTTCTTTATCTGTTAAATTAGTCATTTCGCAATTAACCACTTTGTGTTTATTTGTCAAAGAAAAAGCAAATTACTACGAACTCGATTTTGTACCTTTGTCCAAACATATTTCAAACGGTTCAAATTATATACGGGATTGGCGTCACTGCATTCAAAACAATAAACGACATAGAGCCATCGGTAGATTCATCTATCAAAGAGCTCTATCATATCGCAGTGATCTAAATCTCTCGTATATAGTTTTTCTCAATGATTTCTAAAGTGTTCTTGGATAACCTTGATGAATTATAATTAAAACTGTAACTTCCCACAGAGTTCTAGCTGATCGTATTGTAGATACGTCCTAATAAACATTCCATCTCGTTATATTCAAAGGGAAATAATTTCTCTAAAAGAAAGTTTGACCATATAATTGGCCCGTATGAAATATATATATACGTTAGATGTACTTCTTAGTAAAACAAGAAATCTTATTCCTTCAAATCAGGTGAAACAGACGTGAGCCCCGCGAGCGTTCCGATAGCTTTAATCTGTTAAATTAACAAGTTGAATGTTGATATAATTAAAATATAAACCTGATAAGCCATTGGGGAGATGAAAATCTCGTGGATTTATGAGGGATAAGTGATGCCTGTACCGATGTAAAGAAACTTTTAGAAATTAGCAGACGAGGATTTTTTTCGTGACTCTTTATTTGTTTGATTTATATTATAATTTGATCTACAAAAAATAATTTATTTGTTATGTATCGTTTATATCATACATCAAAAGAAAACTGCAAAGAAAATAAAAAGGGTATATCTGTTATGTATGGAATCAAAGCATCAATATTAAATTAGCATTTAAAATTCAATTTTATCATCAAAATGTTCGGAGAATATATCATGTAAGTTGTGTATACATGTGAACATATGTTAGTTAAGTGCAAAAATAACACAGATTTGTCACACGAACATGTTATATAGCGCCTTGCCACCAAAATTCTGTATTCTAAACTAGGTTTGTAAACCTTCATTACACCTAACCACCAAATAAAAACTAATGCGACCAGGTTTGCATCTGAAATGAGTTTTTTCTCCTTTAAGTGCAATGAACTACAAAATGTTGTCGTCCACAAATAGCATAAATGACGATGTCTTTTCCTGGAATAATTTAACTTTTAGTACATCTAGCTACAAAATGCTATCGTCAACCAATAGCATAAATGGCAATGTCAATTAAATAGCATAAATGACAATGTCTGTATGTGGAATAAGTTCACTGTAATAACACCTGACAACCAAATGTCCGTTACATATAGTCATATTTGTCTATTTTTGATAGACATTTGGATCGGAAATTCTGGATACAGATGTCCCTGGGATTCTGGAGCCACGTGTGATTTGCCTCTGATACAAAGTAACTTTTTAAGAATCACTTTTTACATTCAAATTTCTTAATGACATTTTCTTTCGTATATAACACTTATCGCCATTTGATTAAGTTTCATTTTTACCATTTAACATATATCATTAAATATGTTTTTTAGAATGGTTGGCTTTGATTTAAATCACAATTCTTAATGAGCCTCTCCATAGCGTATCAAAGTAACAGTCGTGATTTTAGTTTTAAACATTTATAAAACGCTTGCAAAGCATGATTTAAAAAAGTCTGAAAATAACACTGATGTTATGATTGAACACACAGATACAAAATAAACACGTGAATATCGTGTTGCTTAGGTAAATACTATAAAAACGCTTGAAGGGAACGCCCAAGGCAAAAAATGGGGTTCACAATTAGCTAGACAATGTATCCGAGACATTTTATTGCATAACTAAAAGTTTTCGTAGACTCCAGAAAAGTTTCTTGGTATTTATTTTTATAATTGTTTGTATATTATTTCAGTATGAAAATATGATGTATTCAACTGTTAAGAGGGGATATTAACATGCACAAAAGAAAAATCATGCCTATCTGCAGTAAGGGCGTCACGATGCGGCCAAAAATAAAACAAGTTACATAATCCAGAATGGCTTTAACTCAAAACTAATTACGTCGACCTGCTTTTTTCTGCATCAGGATAACATGCGAACGAATATAAAAATCAGAATATTGTTTACATCTCATTTCAACTGTTATCTATTCTCCAGCAAGCGTTCCTATGGTTTCATATCAGCAACTGACAATAAGTTTTCTGACGTCGGTAATAATGTCAAATCTTGAGATATTGACATAAACACCTCTGGGGGAATTTTTCAAACAACGCTGAAAATATTACCAGTCATAAACAACAGTTGTCGTAAAGTTTAGACACTTCTTCTGACGTTAATACAAAAATTATCGGCCCGTTTTATCGGGCCAGGAATAAAGATAAAAAAATAATTTGTCTTTAAATGATTAAATCATTAATTATATGCAAAAAAGTGGGAGAAGCGAACGCTGCTTTATCTCAAAAAAGTGCAAATATAAACAAGCAACGTTAAAGTCTTTGACTTAAAAGTTCTGAGATGCCATTTAATAATTATATTTCTTTCACAGCAATTGATATTTTTAATGGTATAGAACTGTGCTGAATTGTCTGTAATCGGTACATTGATTGTTTTTGTGCGATTAGAATAATACAGAAGTACCAACATAAAAACAACAAAAAACAACAACATGTTTATCAGCTTCCACGAAGGTGAACGTCGTGTACCTAAAATAGCAGCGGAACATTTGTAGAGAACTATTTTATAATGTTATTCATCTATATTTATGTACGTATGTTAAATAACAATATATCTTTAATCTTCTAAGAAATGGTTAATGAAAACAATTTAATAGTACAGTTTTTGAAACTAATACAGTATATTTCACCAATTATAGATATACATGCTTATTTATTTAGACAATATTCCGACATGGATAGAAACGTTTTAGTGTTTAAAAATAATTCTGAAAAAGGGGTGATCCTTCAGAAGCAAGCCTTTGACAAAGGTATTTGATTTTCAAGATGTTTATGTCTGGCATTTAATTATCTTCACAAAATTTCAATAACTAATTTTTAAAAAGTGCCTTAAACTATTACAAATGCAGTTGATTATAAATATAGATATTCCAATTTAATTAATGTTGACACTGATTTATTTTTAGAAAACAATACTGATTACTGTCTGTTAGTAATTAATTGTATTTCTTTCTGAACATATTTTCGATTATTTTAACGTGTTTCTTTTTTTCTCTTAAACTGACCAATTAAGATTAAAATATATTTAAAAACAAAGTTAATTTATTTAGATGTAAGAAGGTTTAAGCAAAAGGTAAGATTGGTATAAATTTACATGACATACTTCATTTAGGAACATGCCATAAGTACACATTCGTCTGTAAAAAATTTCAATTGATATTTTCAGGGCATTGCTTTTAATATTGGATTGTTGCTGATGCTATTAATGTACATGTACATGCGTTTACAATGTATCAGTTTATTTTGATTTCTTGCCCTTTATTGTGATATATAAAACAAATTTCAGTGTTGTCTTATGACAGTAACAGTTACAATTTAAATCTAGTAATATTATGGTAATGTATAGTTTTTTTCAATGATAATTTATTCTAAACTCAATTTTTTAACTAAAGCACATCCTTCATTTATTTCGTAATAAATTTTACTAGTATGTATTTTGTTAGCATGAAACTAAATTGATACAGAACATTATTTTCTCTTACGGTGTTTCAATACGCACCTTAACATTTTTAGAGGATAAAATAGAAATTTCTTATGATAAGTAACGCGAGCATTTTTCTAGGCTTATTTCAGTATCCAAAGACACATATATTTATTGTTATTATATTTCTCATAAACTCAGAAATAAAACGCCCCCAATTAACACTCGACGCTTTTACTTTTATATACAATGTAAATATTAACTACCTGATGAATAGCTTCAAGGAAGGTCATTTTCATCTCTTCAATAACATAAAAGTTGTACCATATCCTTTCACTCTGTATGGCCCACCGTGAGAATGAGCCAGTCCTCACCACCTTCCAAATCTAACTCTTGGACTACTCTTCCCAACCCAGCAGTAAGTCTTATTTGATAAGAGCAGCGTGCCTTTTCATCCTAATTAATAAAATATTCTATCACAGACATTTTATATCTCTCTAATTTTGAAAGAATCAAAGGCATCTTTGCGCATTGGTGATGCTACTAAAGATGGTAAACTCATGTTTACAGATTCACCTTTGTCCAGCTTTTATGAGTATTCAAGTTTCATATTTTCAAGAGCTTTCATTGATTAATTACCTTGTTATAAAATGTAATGGCATGTTTCTGAACAAGACTGTTAAAACTTCCTTCTTTTCTTGGGTTAAAAATTACTGAACAAGTCATTTTTAATTGAAAAACTATCTATAGTTTCTTGAGGTCACACTGTATGTTGTGTTAAATAAAACTTCAGTCATTCTTAATTCTTGAGGTCAAAAATGTATGTTGTGCCCAAATATAAGGATTGGTTTCACTATTATCATGACTTAATTTATATTATCGTTATGTAACGATATTTTAACTTTGATTCACATAGAAATGAATGTAGTTTTTAATACAACACAGTACTGTAACATTGTATTATGTACTTGGAAATTTATTACAGTTTGGTTTTGTAACTCCTAACTCCTATAACGTCTTACCCAATATCAAATGATAATCATAATATTATTGTTATACCTATCATCATTATCATTTTCATCATAATTATTATCATAAACTTTCTTTTTTTTATTTTTACTACTTGGCCAATATTAAATGATATTATTATGCCCCCATTTCGAAGAAAAGGGGGTATATTGCTTTGCACTTGTCGGTCCGTCGGTCCGTCGGTCCGTAGACCAAATGGTTTCCGAGTGATAACTAAAGAACCCTTAGGCCTAGGAACTTCAAACTTGGTATGGTGATTGGTCATGACCAGTAGATGACCCCTATTGATTTTGGGGTCAAGGGGTCAAAGGTCAAGGTCACATTGACCTTGTAAGCAAAAACGGTTTCCGATCAATAACTAAAGAACCTTAAGGCCTAGGAACTTCAAACTTGGTATGGTGATTGGTCATGATCAGTAGATGACCCCTATTGATTTTGGGGTCAAGGGGTCAAAGGTCAAGGTCACATTGACCTTGTAAGCAAAAACAGTTTCCAATCAATAACTAAAGAACTTTAAGGCCTAGGAACTTCAAACTTGGTATGGTGATTGGTCATGATCAGTAGATGACCCCTATTGCTTTTGGGGTCAAGGGGTCAAAGGTCAAGGTCACATTGACCTCTTGGGTAAAAACGGTTTCTGATCAATAACAAAAGAACCCTTAGGCCTAGGAACTTCAAACTTGGTATGGTGATTGGTTATGACCAGCAGATGACCCCTATTGATTTTGGGGTTAAGGGGTCAAAGGTCAAGGTCACATTTACCTTGTAGGTAAAAACGGTTTTCGATCAATAACTAAAGAACTTTAAGGCCTAGGAACTTCAAACTTGGTATGGTGATTGTTCATGATCAGTAGATGACCCCTATTGATTTTGGGTCAAGGGGTCAAAGGTCAAGGTCACATTGACCTTGTAAGCAAAAACAGTTTCCAATCAATAACTAAAGAACTTCAAGGCCTAGGAACTTCAAACTTGGTATGGTGATTGGTCATGATCAGTAGATGACCCCTATTGATTTTGGGGTCAAGGGGTCAAAGGTCAAGGTCACATTGACCTCTTGGGTAAAAACGGTTTCTGATCAATAACAAAAGAACCCTTAGGCCTAGGAACTTCAAACTTGGTATGGTGATTGGTTATGACCAGCAGATGACCCCTATTGATTTTGGGGTTAAGGGGTCAAAGGTCAAGGTCACATTGACCTTGTAGGTAAAAACAGTTTCCGATCAAAAACTAAAGAACTTTAAGGCCTAGGAATTTCCAACTTGGTATGGTGATTGGTCATGATCAGTAGATGACCCCTATTGATTTTGGGGTCAAGGGGTCAAAGGTCAAGGTCAAATTGACCTCTTGGGTAAAAACGGTTTCTGATCAATAACAAAAGAACCCTTAGGCCTAGGAACTTCAAACTTGGTATGGTGATTGGTTATGACCAGCAGATGACCCCTATTGATTTTTGGGTTAAGGGGTCAAAGGTCAAGGTCACATTGACCTTGTAGGTAAAAACGGTTTCCGATCAATAACGAAAGAACCCTTTTGCCTAGGGACTTCAAACTTAAGATGGTGATTGGTCATGATCAGTAGATGACCCCTATTGATTTTGGGGTCAAGGGGTCAAAGGTCAAGGTCACATTGACCTCTTAGGTAAAAACGGTTTCCGATCAATAACTAAAGAACCCTTAGGCCTAGGAACTTCAAACTTGGTATGGTGATTAGTCATGACCAGCAGATGACCTATTGATATTGGGGTTAAGGGGTCAAAGGTCAAGGTCACATTGACCTTGTAGGTAAAAATGCTTTCCGATCAATTTACTAAAAACCCTTAGGCCTAGGAACTTCAAACTTTGTATGATGATTGGTCGTGACCAGCAGATGACCCCTATTGAGTTTTGGGTCAAGGGGTCAAAGGTCAAGGTCACATTGACCTTGTAAGTAAAAACGGTTTCTGATCAATAACTTAAGAACACTTAGGCCTAGGAACTTCAAACTTGGTATGGTGATATGTCATGACCAGCAGATTACCCCTATTGATTTTGGGATCAAGGGGTCAAAGGTCAAGGTCACATTGACATTGTAAGTAAAAACGGTTTCTGATGAATAACTAAAGAACGCTTCGGCCTAGGAACTTCAAACTTGGCATGGTGATTGGTCATGACCAGCAGATGACCCCTATTGATTTTGGGGTCAAAGGTCAAGGTCACATTGACCTTGTATGTTTAAACGGTTTCCGATCAATAACTAAAGAACCCTTAGGCCTAGGAACTTCAAACTTGGTATGGTGATTGGTCATGACCAGCAGATGACCTATTGATTTTTGGGTCAAGGGGTCAAAGGTCAAGGTCACATTGACCTTGTAGGTAAAAACGGTTTCCGATCAATTAACTAAAAATGCTTAGGCCTAGGAACTTCAAACTTTGTATGATGATTGGTCATGACCAGCAGATGACCCCTATTGAGTTTTGGGTCAAGGGGTCAAATGTTAAGGTCATGACCAGTAGATACTTGATAACCCTTATTAATTGTTTGATCACTGGGTCAGAAGTCATGCATAATAACCTTATCACATGACTAATTGGCTGCTGATAGGGGGCATACATGTTTTACAAACATATCTTGTTATACTTATCATGATGTTCGTCATTATTCTTAGTATAGATTCTTTGCTTATTCTAAAAGATATTATTATTATTATATTTATTATTATTATTATTATTATTATTATTATTATTATTATTATTATTATTACAATAATCATCTGACATCTTTTAAAAATAAATATAAATAAACACATCTAGCAGATAAAAGAAATATCGTCATTGCTATGTCATAATATAAGTAAACTTGTTAAATTATTTGAAAATGAAAATTGTATTTTAAACGAGTGTTTGTCAATCAAATTATGTTTATTATACGACCAAATCTTAATTGACTCAATCAAAACTATATCAGTTGTTGTTGTATGGTGATGTTGTTTTTGTGCGTGCGTGTGCGCGCGCGTGTGTTTATATAATATCCAGAAGGCCACATTTATCATTATTATTATCTTTATTTCCTCCATAACTGAAGAGCATTATTGTTATCATTATTATCACCATCATTTTTATTGTTAATATATTGATTACAATTTCGCTAATGAATAGATATATTTTACCGAGTGTATGTTAATCAATAGGCATGCACATTATATTATTATTATTATTATTATTATCATTATTATTATTATTATTATTATTATTATTATTATTATTATTATTATTATCATTATTATTATTATTATTATTATTATTATTATTATCATTATTTATTATTATTATTATTATTATTATTATTATTATTATTATTATTATTATTATTATTATTATTATTATTATTATTATTATCATCATCATCATTATTATTATTATTATTATTATTATTATTATCATTATTATTATTATTATTATTATTATTATTATTATTATTATTATTATTATTATTATTATTATTATTATTATTATCATTATCATTATTATTATTATTATTATTATTATTATTATTATTATTATTATTATTATTATTATTATTATTATTATTATTATTATTATTATTATTATCATTATTATTATTATTATTATTATTATTATTATTATTATTATTATCATTATTATTATTATTATTATTATTATTATTATTATTATTATTATTATTATTATTATTGAAGTTTACCTTCAATATGCAAGTCTTTTCTGTACTTTTTTCATTTAGACGTTAAACTATGAGAAACTAATTCAGCTCAATTGATTAAAATTTGAATTTTGAGTAAAAGAAATATTTAACACTATTTATTAAGATTTCATCTCGTAAATTCATTAAGTAGTATATGTATTTATAAGTGTTATTTTTTTTCTTAATTTTCTCAACTGATATACAGTACACGTAAATGTTTAATGAACGCTATATCTTTAAATCTAATCTCGACATCTTTAAGAAGTTATTATGACGTGAAAGATAATATTCTTTATAAGAAAAAAGCAAGCAACGCCTTTAAAATTTCTCAAACAAATGCTAACAGCTTCAAAATGATAGAAATATTTTTATAACGGCAACTATAAAAATATATAAGATCACGCATTGGTGATACATTACCCATGACAAACTGTGTGAGGTAGCCCTTTCAGACTGGTTCGTGACTTTAATCTATGATTTTTTAAAACATTTAAAGTATTATTGTGAGAGCGTGCTCGTAACGGTTCGAGGTGATGGTTTGAGCATGCCTTACATTCAGTAGATAGCCAACATCTGAGTAACGCACTGGACATGCCAGAAACCCTAGAACAAGAGTAATGACTAATGATACTATAAGATTAAAAAAGTACATAAATTTCCAACAAAGCAATTGAGTTTTGATGATATGTTTTGATGATTAAGTTCGCAACATCTTCATCATCGCTTTCTTCGTATTGTGTCGTTTAGTCATATATAAAGTACATTGGAAGCTTTGTGGATTACAAGAATTATTGCGTTGAATGTTTTAACCAATTATTAATTACCCTCTCCAAAATTTTGGAAGTTTTAGTTTTGCCGTCATTTATCAAGGCACGAATCACTTCATTTATGAATACGTAGCGCCATGTATTTATATGCATATATAATTTTTAAACATATGAAAGTAGTTTGTATTGTTTCTTGACCAACAACTATTCAATGGCATATAAAGTTTCCCTCGCCGGAAATACCCATTTTGTCAGTAACACTGTCTGACATATATTTTGCAATGGAGGCATATTTCATAAAAGACAAGTTTGACATTGTGAATCGTGATTAACTTGCATAACTAATTCATAATATTAGGTTTTTAGAACAAAAGAAAGTTCAAATATTCATATTGCTCAATTGAATAAAATATTTGAGCAATTTTATCACTTTATAAGTTTTTGTAGCAAATGTGTGTACACAGGGGTTTATACCAAATTCTATTAGTTTGTCGATTATCTTCACGCTGTCCTATTAATACAACTATAACAGAATTATGGGGAAATTGAAAATATTTTATATCGATATCAGTTTAGATATATTTGTTTTGATTGATTAAACATGCAGATAATGTACTGTTATATGACAAATCAGCGTGATATGCTACAATTCGTAAAGGAATGAAAACAAGCTCTACGTAAAAAATCTTTATTCATTTAGGTGTGTATCCAGTAGTAACAATTTCATAGGCGGTGAAAGGGGGTATCCATTTCGTTAATCGATTAAACCAAAATAACCTCTGTGGAGATACAATCGTCAAATATGTACACTGCTTTTTAGATCTGAGAAAATGTAGATCAAATAAATTATTTGTTTTTGCAATAACACCATTTGTTTGACTTTACTCTTAACTTTGCTTTATTTGACGTAGCCTTCTTTGTGTAGGGACTTTGCTTTGTCTTTTGGAAACAACTATGAGTTACGTTTTTTGTTTAATAAAACTATAATAGTTTTCATGCACGTTTAATTATATCGCGACAGTTTGACAGGACTTTGCGGCTTCATTTAACTTATTGCTGTGTTAAAACATGACATGTATGTCAAATCGTCCCATTTTAAAAACTTCTGTTTTTTAAATTTACAGAACCATCAAAGAAGCATTTGGACACATGGCACTTTATGTGAACTATAATAATTATTATTCAGGACAAAAGTTGACGAAATTGTTTGTTGATTAGACAATTAACGTCTTTAACATTTCTGTTTTCTATAACAACGTCAAAAACGCTTTGGCATTAACGTTAACGTAATTAAAACGTTGTCCGTGTTATATCTCTAAAATCATTATAAAACTACGATATATCGTTAATTGCTGACAGAGAAAGACGTTAAAGTCACACCATTAAATAATTTATTCGAGTCAAAATACCATTCGTGTCTCTTGTAAAATGTGCCTACTGCAGGATTTTGAGATAATTTATAAATTTTGTTACTTTACAGCGCAATAAAGCAGAAAAATAATTATTGCATATGACCTATTAACATTTACTTTAGACATTTAAGAATAAATGGTTTGCAGCTGAGCTTTGACTTAACAAGATGAACCAACACCCAAAATGAGGGTTATATTGCTTAACATCTCTGACCTAGATGGAATAACATAGCTCATTTAGTTAAATGTTATTTTCCACCAATGGACAATATTTTTGCTTTTGGCAATTAAAAATGTGATACGAAAAACTGGTAATTTATAAATTCAAACGCAAACCAAATAAATTCACATATATAATATATAATGGCATAAAATGCCACTTTGACGAAGTCTTTTTTGTTTTTATTGATTTACAATTATCACTATATTTATTTGTTCGTTCATTTGTTTCGTTCGTTTGTCCATCCCATCATTTATTCAATATTTCATTTATTAAAATACGAATGGTACATATACTGGTAGCATAAATATTACACAATATCATACACAGTAAGAAACGTTCTTTTCGATCATGCATTATGACAACGCATTAAGGCATTTTTTAAACATCGTGGCAAAAATCAATAACATTATATTATTTGTTGAAACTTTAAAAGAAGAAATATATTGCTATTTTGCTCATGTAACTAGAGCGTCCGATTCATTTATTACTTACTGTATATTTGTATCTATGTCACATCCAAAGGGAAAAAGAAAAAAGACAGTGATACTCGGATTCAACAGGTCTGTGATTACAAAGATTACACATACGAGCTTCTATTTAAGTGACTTGTAGGTTTCATCCCTTGAGAATTATACATGCATGCACTTAATTCTTCTACAAGTTTTAAATATGCGATATTAATTTAATGTATGTAATTTTCATATCAGACAGACTATTTGAATTTTCTGTAATATTCGGATATAATATTCATTGCATTACACAAGGTTTGGATCATTTGTTCAACCAGCTGTTATTTAGCTTTGTTTACAAATTCTGATAATTATGTACATGTACTTTGTCAATTTCTCATGTTTTGCGAGCATCTTTGAAGAAGCGCTAGAATGTGACTAGCATAACATATTTGACCATGGTAATTAATTGTTTATATTCAAACAGTAAACGTATATAAGTGTTAAGGCTGTATTTGAATTTATTACATCACTCAGATAGGCCAAGGTCATTTAAAATAAGCTATTTGTAAAAGTACTTTAACAGAAATTTTAATCGTGTTACATAACTTAAACGTGCATTCATTGAAAGGAGAACGTACAAGTGTCACTATTAGCACAACACAATTGTAGTGTTTGTACTATTATACCATTGTATTCCCTTATAAACCGGATGGTACTTTTATACGAGTAGTATATAAAACGGTTGGCTTATATGCCCACCAATGTGTATCTACGAAATAAAATACAAATCTTTCTTTTTAATGTCAATATATATTTAGAGTTACTACTATTTAAATGGAGCTATACGTACTTGAATATTTCAGCAATAAATATTACGGTTTACTTTTTAAAAAAATAAAATTAAATTTCGTTTATTGTTTTCGTTTAGACCTTACAAAATGAAATGAAGTCACAAGGATTCTTATAGTAACTTTAAAGTTTCAGCAGTTTTTTTTTCTCAAATATTTTTTTAGCAATTTCTAACCATTAACTTCAACGTTTATAAATAGTTTTAATAGTTATACGTAACATCTTATTTGGTGTGTATACATATTGTTTTATTCCTAAGCTATAAAATTATTAATCAAGTTCTCTTTATAATTATATAGAGAAACAAAATGAAATAATTTGTAAATAAACAATTTTTTAAATATCATTTCGCGGTAATCAATTGCAAACCATGCTGTTCAGAATAAATCATTCTAAACATCGAACATGACAAAATGGTTGAGCACTCTTGTTAAATATTTACTTATCGTTCGAAAACGATAAAAATATGCAATAAAATTAATGCCAGAAGCTGTAAAGTTGCTGCTAGAACCTAAGTTATGTATAATTTTGTGTAAACTGAAGTGGATATATATGTTTCTCTTTGAAGATCAAATGATTGACTGAAGTGTGCCTTTCTTGATATAATTTAATGGAAAATCTGTATTATTAATTTCCCATGAAATGTATAATGCAAAAATATGTATGTAAATATGAAATTGATTTTATTGCTCCTACTGAAACATACACTATTTGATATATCTGTGTTTTCGTTATACCAATGCTGTGAGACAGAAGCTCGTCTGATAAGTTCTATAGGTCACCTGATCAGTGTGATTGAGCAAGAACTTGCTGAAAAAAAAATTGGTACAGACAATTAGTTTATGAAATAAATGAGATTTTAAGTTGTCAACAAATTATCAAAGTAAACTAATAAACCGAACAACCAAAGATGTCAATAAACAAAAGGCATACATCAGCTTTAATCTTTCTCAATTCTGTCCCTCATCACCCAATCGACTTGAAATATTGAGACTGTTTATTGGAGATAATGGAAAGAACTAAAAACTGTCATGTCCCCTAGCACCGACTTACACAATATTCAATCCTCTAAAATGAAAGTACACTGCTGTAATCAATTATATTGCAGAAAAAAGGAAAAACGATTTTAAAAACATAAAATGTTGCAAAACTGAAAATAAATAAGTTGATTTTACACATAAATGTATTGTTACATAACTATAAGAAGTTCCTTTGCATATCATAAATATAATATTTTTTATTCTTTTTGTATCTATACTGTACACTTATCATTGGCAGAGGTGTTATTATTACGACTGAGACATCAGAACTGCAGCCACCGTTTATCCTTGCGTGATCGTAAGAGGCGACTAAATGGGTTCGAATTACTATAGTCAATGCATCTGTTAACTCATGTAGGTTAGGTGGTTTTGATGCCTGGTGCTGCTTTAAGTTTGTACCCGAGCTTAATCAAAGTCATCTTTCCTGTGTTTGTGCCATATGACCTGTATTGTGTTGGTGTGCCGTAAAACCAAACAAAGAGAGTAAGAAAGTGTGTTTTTTTCTATTGGTAAAATATTATAAGTAAACGATTTGAATAATGTTTCAACCAGTAAATAAACAAGCACATAGGAATGTATATTTTACATTGGGCATATTGATGACCCATTAGCCAATGTTGATGAACCCATGTTACATTTGAACGGCGGATATTTCTAAAATTGGACCTGATTCATTGAGATTTTTGTGAATATATTTTTTTCAATGCTGAATGAATTTTCTTCAAATTAAGTGCGCAGAACCCCTACATAGAACACGCTTTTTCTGGCTGTCTCTTTGTCTGAAATATCTGATTTTTCATAATATTTCCCAAATGTCAGTTGATGACAATATTTTAAAGAGTCAATTTTGATGCAGTGCTTACTGAACTGTAGTACATGTTTCAAATAAAAATAATAAAAATGGAATAATGGTACTGAATAATAATAAAATGATAATAATAATAATAATAAATAGAAAGACATTAAATAAGTGTAGGTTTAATACTATTTTTTTTAACTTTATGCCAGAAGCTCGCACAATATTCAACTTGTTCAATAAATCAGTATTGAACCTACATTCATTCAATATCCTCTATTTATAACACTCCTGTGCCATGGCTCATGTGATAATGATAAACTAAATACATGTATAAAGTTTTCATTAAGAATGCAAAAATGAATGGTCATAAAATAGCATATCAATTGTTCAAAGGGTAACAAAAATGTACATGCCTTTTGATTAACATATACATGCATTAAATACATCTATTTTCAGTCAAATTATACCGAAAAGAAAAGTGAAAATCAATTCCGAAATTTGAATTAAAATTTACAAACTTCGCTGACATTGTGATTATAATTATTGTATTGTTTTTTGTGTTGTTGTTGTTGTTGTTGTTGCTACTGCTGCTGCTGCTGTGTATTTGTTGTTATTGTTGTTGTTTAATGAATGACGTGATTACACAAGTAGACAAAAAGTCTGATATAAAAACTGCTCTTCTAACCTCACCTGTTTAAATATTTCCGTTCCATCTTGTATATATCAATTTTAGCACTATACTTTTGTGTTTATTTGATTTCTAGTGTAAGTGAATCTAAGTGTAATGCAGTTTTCGCAGCTGTTTTTAATTCTAATCTCTAAGACATTATAAAATCGTCGCATTGCCGTTATATCTGAATTTGATTTTAAAATAAAGTGCTTTGAATAAAAAACCGAATTCTTAATTAAACATAAAAGATGATATATACTTTTCAATTAACGTGTAATATCAATTAGGCAATCTTTCGTACTACAGTGCATTTCTACCGACAAAAAATGTTTTAACGATATTTATATTCGTTTTTCATGTAGCATAAACGTTGAAATGATTTATTCACAAAATAGCATCGTAAACCAAAAGAACTGTGACGTCATAAAAGAAAGATCCTCATATTTCGTCCCAGTTTAACAAAATATGCTTTTGCAGAAAAGTGACATAGCTGCATTGGAGTTATTAGTCATTTTTCTTAAAGAAGTCTGATTTGTTACTTAACTAGCAACATTGTATATATTGCTGGCGTATAAATCGGGTTTAGTGTGAAGTAATAATCCATAAAAAGAGTTATTTTTGTTTTGCAATATACAGTTTTTCGTGTGGTGGGTCGAAAAGGCATAATGCGAAAAAACTGTCGCATCTTAGTACCTTGACGTTTACAATATGACAAACTATGTAATCCAAAAGTTTGCTTAAGCTGAAATGTATAAAAAAATTATTTAAAATAGCGGATTAATTCACCACTGCAGACGACATGCACAAATATTATGTTAAACTATTAAAAAAAAACATCTAAAGCAAAAATACACTTACATACGTCATTAAAAGTGTGACGCAAAAGAGTAAAAATAGATGATATCTAAAGATGTGAACAATTAGCATTAAGTGAGTGTTAGTTATCAGCTTCATACGGGGATAAGTGGAGGTTGCATGTATTCTAAATATTTCAAATTCCAACTTTCCGGACTTGCATAAAGTAGTGCGGCTTAATATGAGAAATAAAAATAAATCAATAACATAACTTGGTCATTTTGTATAGGACAAATATATCAAAAACCAACACAGTTTTAATTTTTTTTATATAAAATCATAACTTATAAGCTAGTATTGTATTGTATTGTATTGTATTGCAACAAACATATGTATGGTTAAGAATTATAAAATGTATTTTACAAATTTTATACAGTACAATGTCAGTTTAGGTCTCTTCATCAACTCTGTGTATTAAATTCCTTTCATTTTATTGACAAACCGGCCAATGCACATTACCTTTGGCCATTAACAGAGTATCAAACAAATATGGCCAATAGTTCAATAATTACAAACATAATAACACATAATATATCAAAGCACAGAAGGCAGAATTGTTTGGGTCTCAGAATGTCAGAAAGGTGAAGGTTGTGAGATTATAAACCAATTTGTTTGTATAGTGTCACCAATGCTGTTTCCAGTGTTATAACTACATGTATAGTAAATTGGCTATAAGACTTATTGCAACACTGACATTCAATTCAATGTTTATTTGGCTTAAAAAAATGGGTTGCCTGAACTGGGATTTGAACTCAAGACCTCTAGCTTTCAAAGCCCTCGACCATTGGGGAGGTATAAGATGACAGCCTAAAGAATACCCTATTATTCTAAATTAGAGTTTGTAAAACCTTATTAATTTCACGGTAAACCTGTTGTTTAACACTGAAGTAAATAATCATGGAGCTGAATATAAGCATGTATATCTATAAGAATAACACAATAGAATATTATACAATATTAGAAATCTTCGGCCATTCGGGAACTATTTTTTTCGTTACGAAAATTAATGCGCCTGTCATTTGACAATCTTTACGCAGTGATCTCCCCTTCATTTTTCAGCGTAATGTACATGTATGAAGGGAAGCAACCGCTTCGAGGAGTTTGGACTACTTTCGGTTTTTGCAAATAAGAACATCAGGGTCTGAAATTTCGCTACCATTTACAAATAATAACAAAAAGCAAAAAGAATACAAGAATCAAACTAAAAAGCATATTCAAGAGACTGTTGCCTCAACTTAAATGCACCGTGAACAAAGAAAGCATATTAAAGAATAAACTTTTTATTATTAGTGGGCAATATTACAGAAAATTAAATAATCATGCAGTACTTGCAATTTTATATGACAGCGGGATAATATGACGTAATATTTTAAGATATAAATTATTCTCTACAAAACAATATAACGGTATTCATATATTTTAAGAAGACTTCCATAGTTATGTCCAAATTTAATAAATTCATAAGAATACAAAAAAATAACGATTACACTTTGTATTATGTTTTAAATGAGAGTATATCATTTACATACAAAATAAGATTGATATAATAACAATATATAAATTGTACATATTATATAGTATATTTGAATACAATTTAAAACATATTTTTTGCATTAAACGCGCACTTTTATGGTAACATTAACATAGTACGCGCGCGCGTTAACAGATCACGTGCTCACGTCCCATCATCGCATGTTCTTTTGTTAGAAATAAAGTCAGTGACGCACTATAAATTAAACAATACCTTTTTTTGAAACTTAAATCTGAATACAAAACTCCTAACTTTTATAATATCAGTTAATTCAAAACTTCAAAATTCATATTCTGATAGAGACAAGTTTATTATTCTTGTTCATAAATGTTGATAGTTTTCATAATTCCCAATTAAGATGTCTGTAAAACGTAATTAACCTAAAGTTCAAACAAAAACGGACATGACGTCAACATAAATAACTACGTGTTACCTATTCATTGATAATATAAAAAAATATTATGTAAAATAGTGACGTTGACACACCTTGTTTATTGCGCATTGGTATCTGCAGAATTCTCCAAACAGTTAACATAAACTTCTTGTCATTTGTTTATCAAGAGCTTTGGTTTATCAAGAGCCGTTTGGCTTAAAATTTCGGTTTAGACGCCCGACTTTAAATTCAGTTCTCGGGCTTTTCAATAAACTCGGTTCGAAGTGAATATTAACCCCCTGACTTTAATAAACTCGAACATCCAATAAGCTCCGTGCTTTTAAAACTAGCCCTTTTGGCTGAAATTTCAGATAAACCTTTCGTTTGTTTTAAAGTTGTTCAAATAAGTGAATGCATTAACTTTATTTCATACAGATGTCCATGTCAAAGGTCATTCAAATCCAGGTCAAAATTTTGATAAGAATGTATTTAAGTGCAAATGATTTAACATTTATCTATATACTAATACATTATCTATTCATTGCTTATAAAAGTCATTGTATGATTAATACGTTTATTTAATTAATTTTATAACCATCTAAATTATTCCTAAGCCGTATTTACAACATTAAAACTTCTCAAATAAAGTTATGTTGCATATAATGATACTTTAATTTACATAGATTTACTGCAACCGTATATCATCGCCATCATATATTGCATAAACACAAAAAATCAAATGCAGATTTCTTGTCAAGGCACCTGTGGTGACTCTTTTTCTACTTCTGAGATTTATTTCTGATTCTGTACATTTATTATGAAGAATGTTATTTATATTTTGATTCCGAAAGATTTTATAAGTCCTTCACCTGACAAACATTAATAATATTGCGTAAAACACTGTAAACCTCCAACGCATTCGTAACTTTCCGGCTCATCCCGTCAATCTTCGTAAACAAATGGCATCAATCATACAATGGTAATATTTGAAGGTGTTCAAGAATATATAAAGTTTCTTTTTTTTTGGAATAGAAAAACTTGTTATTTTGTTGAGGATAATTAACAGTTACCACGCTAGAATATCTTAAATGGACTTGCCCATCTTTCACTCAGGGCAAAACCATTCAACGCTTAAAGGGAAGACATGAAAATATGTTAAACTGTGTAGACCATGATTTGGTGACACGGATGTAACGACTGATTATGTGTCTGCATATGTCGCAGGCCGATACATATGTCAGGGGTAGTTTCAATTACTGCTAGTAGGCAAAGTGTAAAACCACTAAAATAAACCACACATATATATACAATATTTAGCTCCATGAATAAACTTACTATGTGTGTTGCTTTTAACTTTTTATTCTTGTTTCATGACACTACCAAAAAGAAGAAAGAAAGAAAAGATTTCAGTATGTATAAGGCATATTATATTTGCAATGGTTTTAACCTTTACCCAGTTGTATTTGCATTATGAATTTTAATGAATTTGTTTTTATTTGAAATAGAAACAGACCATTGTTTTTTCAAGCTATTTCACCAATATCAAAATGAGCCTCAAAAGAAGCATGGACTTTTGTCAGACTTCTTGGAAGTACAAGGCTAGCTAGGTTTTCACCGCTGGTCCTTAAAAAGTTAATATTATAATTATACAAAATACTAAAGCTCTTGGCCTACTCAAATTGCATAAATTAATAAGAATTTGCTTTTTTTTACTTATGTGTCGATGTTGGGAACAGTTGGGAACATTTCTTTTCCATTCCAGCATGTTAAGGGATAGTGTTGCGAAGCATCAGCTTTGCTATTAGTTCTTTTATGCTACAATAGTCCGCAACGAGCACGCTTTTTCGGTCGTAAGCCGTCTGTTATACCCTGACTTCCGGTAAATTTATGGACTATTTGCCATTTTGATTTATATATGCCATCAAGTACATTAGTATATCTTGTGGAACTCTTTTTATAATATTTCACATTCTAGGTTTATTATTGCATATGTGACTGATGCCCCTAAGAGGCCCAGCATTGTTCAAACTGTTCATCCTGTTCCCGGTTTTTGTCGAACTGGTACCCATCAATGGTTGTACCACGTTGTTTCTAATTTTTCATTTCCTTTCTTTTTGCATTACTATTTTTGAAACGTACAAAAATATTTTATGTACTTTCGTATAGGAGTGGTCATAATATTCACACCTACATGGACAAATTTTCGGGGTTTGTTTTTTTCCAAGGAAATTGATACTTGAAAAGACACTAACTGTACATATTTTAATTAAGCCCTCCTGTGGCAATACACTTGAAAATACACTTGATTTCGGTGTCACATAGGAAATCAGTTATCTATTTAACACTTACGTATGAAACTTGAAAAAATTACAGTTATACGACGAATGTGGAAAAATATGGATGAATACTTCGTTGAATACTTGATTTCGGACAAAGTCTACATGTAAGCAATATGTAAGTCAACGCTAAGGTTTTAAGTGGGAGTGAGTGGAGCTATTTTCACGTAATTTTCGTGAGTATTCTTGCTGTTTGGAGAGTCTAACATCCGTCAAAACAACTGTATTTAGCAAATGATGATTCTAATGGGTGTTGTACCTTATTTTTAAAAGTACATTTTTAGTAACTGAATAAGTAAAGATAATCCAATCAGTGCACTTTTCTTTTTGTTTTTTATTTTCTTCTCAAGGTCAATTTGCGTGACACCTCAGAACGTGGGACAGACACTCTGCTTATCCAACAGAACTTTATTATTTATGTTATAAAAATGTTATACTTTTAAATTGTAGGTTTAGTGATTTGGCTTTTCTTATGTTAATCAAAATAATTTTTGTCTCTCCGATGCCGGAAATTCAAATTATGATCATTTTTACGCATAGCAAATAATATAACTATTTTCTCCATTTTTAAATCTTTTCTATTTTTATTGTGCAATATTTTGACATATAATGACATTGAATTGGAACATAAGGCAACACCTTGGGTTGTATCAGCAAATGTCAATCTTAGTGCAATAAAGTCATTTAAACGACCGCTAAATATGCAAAATTCATACTGTGAGGTGGTAATGTATGGTGATATATTATGTTCATATTGAAACTTAGCAATAAAGCATTTGAAGATCAACAGTTGAACATAAAAAAGAGTACGCGTCAAAGTAAACTGCAAGTGTTAAACTCTTACCAAATTAAATACATGTTAAATTTGTATCTTATAATATGAACACGTCCATCTTTATGTCTGAACAAAACCATGTGTCATTTTCAGTGAAAATTTCAAACTATATACTGATGGAAAAGCGAAAAATGCAAACCATAGGCAGACGGATGGGCTGGTTAATCTTATTTGGGTATGTGTATGTCCGGCGGAAGACTGAAGGTTAGGAGAGTAGATTGCAAGATTTTTTTGTTTTAGTTACTTTGAGATTTTTTGGATTTTTGTATTAAATATAAAAAGATACATGTATTTAATTATAAGTACAAAAGGCGATAAAAACGATTTTATTTATATATTTACAACCACTTCACTACGATATTGCACTTTTGTTGAAGAAAGCAAATATATAACTTAAAAAAGTGACAGTATTTCAAAACGTTTTAAAGGGCAACTGAATCTACCCATACGACCAGTGTTGACTAGGATCAGCAAGCACATACCCACATGTCCGATCATAGTCTGTATTGCTCGATATTCAGTCGATACTTTTATTGAAATTTTCACTAAACATGATAAAAGTTTTTTTTATTTCAATTTGAAAGATGTACAAGTATATTTTTATGATATTTAGTAGGGTGAGAGTTAGAAGTTGAGAAGTTGAAAATCAGCAAGTAAGTGTTAAATGGAAATACGCGTTTAAGTGATCCACGTATATTTGATGCTATGCGAATATTGTATGGCGCGGTATACTTATATTACTTGTGATATTTGAAAGAGTAAAGTCTAGAAAAACTGGATAGAAATGAGAATTTTTAACAGAAACTGTGATGGGGCGGTACAGCTGGTATCTTAAATTTATACACGAAAGCAAAGAAAAAGTTTTTCTTTTCGAAAGTATAGTTTGAGTAATCACCAGTCAATCACCGACTAGGTAACCCGATTTTCTTTTAGGGACGGGTGTGCTACCGGATGTTTTGCAGTCACACTTTAAAATTAAATGATTTAAAAATAAATAATGTTAGTATATAACGGTTGAACGATTTTAATCTATAGTTGAACAAAATATATAATGAGAAAACAATATTTTTAATTTTAAAAAGTTATTACATGTAATTAATGTCATAGTTTTCTTAATAATATGTCCTCGGTCCTATAATTTAGGGGATTCATAAGAAACTAAAATTAATATTTAACACAATAGACCTGTTTTTATATTTAATGCCGAAATAGCGTTTCTATTTCGAGTATGTTGTTGTTTAATTGGTTAATTTTTTTTTACATTTTTTTTACAAATTAGTTCAAAATGTCTTCTTTTATCTCTGTTCGAGATAAATGCTCCATAATTTAAGAAATAAAATGCTCAGGACTACAAGGTGACACCATTTATTATGCACGTGTAATGTAACAAGTAAAGATCTTGCGATAAGGGGTAATAACTGTTTTATCTGTCAATGTATACAGTTAACGTTGATTTATCATTTTAGACATTTTAAAATTCATATTTGACAGTGACAACGACACTGACAACGGATTTATTAAAGTGTGCCCATCGGCCTTTCAACCCCCATCTCATTACATGTACAGATTTTAAATACATAGGACAGGAATTTTTCAAATTTCATGAAAAAAAATCAAGCTTCGTATCAAATAAAACACTAAGAAAGTTTCATAAAAACCATAATAAATTTGAATTATTTAACTATATAAAAAATAACATACAAATGATTTTTTAGTACAATTCAAATACATTTTGTTTACATATCGGATATCAAAGGTCACGTGACATCACATGTACTCACTTACCTCCTCCGTGCAAAAATATCTGATATTACAATGGGAGGAAATAAAATCCCCGGGGTAACCGTATCCGGAAACCGTATACCCGGGGAGCGCTAACCCGTAGTAGGTGTAACCTTGGTAACCAGATACTAATACGGGCCAAATTAGTAACAATATCGACTGAAATGGTGAGAATCTGAGTCAAATGGGTGCTTAATGAAATTTTCTGATCCGATATCATTTCATGAGATAATTTGGCAAATTAGTTTCACATAGAAAGTGAGATGTATATATGCTACATGTGTAATATAGCCTTGATTGCAATCTACCGGACTGTTGTGGGTAAATATGAAATAATACCCATAATTCTATGCGCATGTATTACGGTGTTTCAGTGCAATTAGCGCGGGAATTTGCTGACTGTTGTCTGTGACTAAGACAAAAATTGACACTCCTCGCTAAGTCTCCTACAGATATTTGAGGAATGGGGAATAAGTTATTATTTAAAAAAATACAGTCTTAAACACTTATCAAAAATACATTTATTTGAACCGTCAAAAGAAACACTTATGTCAAAATTGTGTTGTTGTTTTTTCTTCGTCTCCTTATCTAAAATCACCTGATATCTACAGCATGAAACTTCAAGGTTCTAAATATTACCACGATTTCTTCAAATTTAATCAGTATTTGCAGAATATTTTCTAATGAATTTTAATGCAAAATGACTTAATTATCGTAGCAGACTGATTTTAGTTCTGGCTATCAAAGTACTTGAAGTATCAAAATGAACAGGGCAAGTGCATTCACGAAAAACGTGAGTTCTGCAAAGATGTATTTAAACCATATCTGATAGGAACCTGTGTGTAATGATGAATTAACGAGAAAAAAAGCCGAATATTTAACTATTTTAAACAAACACATAATGTTGGATACGCTAGTGGTTTCACTTTATCTTTAAGATCAATTCGTGTCGTATAAAAGTCAAATGAAAATGCATGAAAACATGCGTATGAAAATTCTGTCCGTGCTTAAAGGTGTCGAACCCTGTGTGGTTCCATTCTATCCTTAAATTAGGCCACCGCAAAACTACTCACGTAAATTCAGCCCCTTTGTACACATAAAAACTGATAAAACATTTAAAATCTTGTATCAAATTCACTTTTATAAACATAATGGCCGTAAAATCGCGGCGTGAATGCCGTAAATCGTTCCATATACCACAAGTCGTCATGCCGAGATGTTCTAAAAATAAGATGCCATTTTTTTCAAATAGCGTTAGATTCAGATCTGTAATGACATTAAGACGACAGAATTGTTCTATCGGAGCAGATCTTATGCAAAAGATGTATAAAAACGTTCCAGCAAATAAGCTTAAGAAATTAACAAGTTTTGACTGTTCTTCACTATGAATACTGGTGGCATACAAAATGTTAGTAATCGGAGCACGCTTGGTTTGGCATATTTATGGTCTTGAACAACGGGGAAGAAATATATAAAAAAAAACTTCTCACATTACAGAGGTGCTTGCAAGCCTTCAAGTTGTACGGCTATTTGACTACAAATTCAGGGGTCTCAAGTTTGATCCTGGTTACGCTAACTAACTTATGCTGAGACTTTCGAGTAATATTTTAAACTGAGATCCCGTGTTTAGCTACTAATAATAATATATAACATACGTTAACCCTTAGACTGATGGCGGCAGACGATGATAATCCAGCGTGTCCGTGCCGCCATGATCATGGTCTGCATAGTTCGCTTTTTACTTAGTACATATTTTTAAACAAAATCCTGAAAAAAATAAAAAAATTTGTCCAGATATGAAAGATGGGCGGGTTCATTAAAGATATTTAGCATGGTAAGGATTAAAGAACCAGCACTTACTTCAGGAAAGGGTAACTCCAAAAAAAATGAATGACTGGAATGCTAAATTCGCCCTTATGAGTTCATGGAGGCCACAACAAGTTGATGTATATCTGATTTGATCAAAATCTCTGAAGAAAAAAAAAACTCAAATGTTTAGTTGGACATCTTTTAAATGTAATCACAAGTCAGTGTCAAATTCGAGCTCAAGTTAATTAATAAGCTTCTGTTTCTTGGAAAAATGAACAAGTAGTTACAAAGTGACATTAGTGGAAGAAGCAGACGACAAATATTCATGTACGTTGTTGAGGATACAGGTTCAGGCTTGCACTCACCCGTCAAAGCTTGCGCCAGTTCATACTTTACAAAATCTTAAAGACAAAATTAAAACGGTACACTTCCAATCTAAATTGAAAGAAAACCATCACAAACGAATTAGAAACAAATAAAAATTACAAATGTTACAATTTATAAAAGATAACCTGTACTTATTCGGTGTCCCACTGTGAAGTCAACCACAGGTCCATAACATTGAAATTACAGGCCGTAATTTTTCTACCATTAAATTCGGCTCATATGTTTATTTCATTTTCGTTTATATAACCCTCACGCAAACCGTGAAAATAATTGAAAAATCTGCGTAATTTGTAACGTTTTCTAACATTATCCATCTTAAACCGAGGATGGATATTGCACGATTTGTAGAATGTCGTCTGCTAAAAAGATATATCATATAATGCCGACATGTATTATTTATATATAGCATATCTTCATCTTTTATTTGTAATAGAAAATCACGTTTTGTCATTTCAAAACAAAATAATGATGTTTTACACAGGTGGATTTGGAACACAAAATAGGTGTAATTGTTCTTCTGGTTTTAAAAACTTACAAAAAATGTCTAATCAAGAAAACGCATAAGGTTGAATTTATGAACCATTTTGGGACATAAACTTCTAATTTTCTGGTGAATGTGGTCATTTTCTGTGAAACACTGACTAATAATCTAACAAGTTTAAAAATTACGCTTAATAATGAAAAAATTACTCATTTTATGTCATTTAATCAAATACTACAAGTTCGGATTATTTTACTATGATAGGAAGTTCTTTGATACCACGTTTATGTAAATTAGCTCTGACAGGTAGCATAATTCACCCCTATGCCCCACGCGCGTGACAAGAGTAGGCGGGGTTACGATAACAGTAGCTCGTTGCTATTGGCTGAGGTGTATTCATGCTCTAAAGTTATCGTGGCCAGTAGCTATTTCTTTACAACGTAAGAACGAAATACTATCATAATCACCTTGACAGTTTCTGAGATACACTCGCGCATTTTCATCTCCAGGAATGATATAATTCTACTTAATAAAACAATTAATGCATCTGTTCGTAACATAGAAAAATACGTTGAAAAGTTGATGTCAGAACAATAAGCATAAACATTTTATCTTGTGCGTAAAAAGTGCGAAGTATTAAAGTAGTTGACTTAAGGTGTCAGTGACTTTTTGTGTGGACTTATTAAAATAATATTCATGTTAGATACAACCTTGCGGGATACTATGAGTGACACCGACGATAGTCATGGTGATCCATGCAGCCCGACGGCTCTTTCGCCGGACTTGAAGAAAGTTGACGTTGACGGCGACGCACTGCCGGAGAAAATTCAGGAGGCAGTTTCTCACGTCTTGAAAGGATATGACTGGTCCCTTATCCCTATGCCACAGAGAGGACCGGGTGGTGAGAAGAGAAAGCCTCACATTAAGAGACCAATGAATGCTTTCATGGTTTGGGCTCAGGCAGCCAGACGGAAGTTAGCGGACCAGTATCCACATTTGCACAATGCTGAACTGAGCAAAACTTTGGGAAAACTTTGGAGGTATGCTTCAAGAATAATCTTTTTTTTTTCATAGCCTTTTTTATAATTTGAACGTAAAACAAAGCTTAAATCTTAGAAAAAAGCATTTTTTACTTCATTGACTTCATTTTTTAGAAATACTTAAGGCTAATTCTTTTGACAATGTGTGTATAATATTCACTTAAGATAACAATATTTCCGAGGACTATTTCCTGCAGATATCTATCATCATCCACAGTGCGAACGCTCTCGTGAATCCATGACGACACGAGAAACACCTTGGACGCACTTGGCAGACGACAACCGAGCGTTATCTCAGAGTAGTAATTAGCAATTAACGCTAATTAACATTATTTTCCTCTCTAATAGCTGTTAATATGATTGCTTCTGTTTGTCAAAGTACAGTATCATAATTATCAAGTACTTGCCACATGATATTTTCGCAAGGTGGTTGTCAAAACTGATAAGCCATTTGTGCTATCGACGTCACTGTTGCCAGATTGCTTATCAGTAAGCAAGAAATATTTGTAATTTTGATAAACGTAAATTTAGACGAAACAAAGCAGCAAAAAACACCAACAAAACATTTTTTTCTTTAAGGGTATACGTTAAGAGTACTCAGAATTTTTTTTTCAATTACATGTCGAATTATCAGCTTACGGGAGCAGAAAAAAATGTCATTTTTTATGTAAATAAGTTTCAAGTATCTTTTACCTACCGTATCAAGCACAATATCAATTTTAATTTATCATTCACGGTATAGTATAAACAGCATAAAAACATGACAAAGTTAACTAATGTCCAACACTTGTTTATTTATTTTAATTACACTAATTTATCTTAACACCAACATTATTCATCAAATGCATCCCCTAAACCTTTCATTATATTCTTTTTTTATTTACTTACTTTATCGTTGCCACATAATGAACAAAAAAACAGCCACACAACGTTTTTTATAAATTTGTAGATTAAACCACTCAACAACCCTGTTGCATTTTTTAATTCTTCAAACCGATAGCTGATTTTAATATAAATGCCCTACATAGATTTATTACATACGAACTTTGTGCAGTCAGATGTAATAACAAAATCTATATTAATTTCTTAAACTCGGAGTTTAAGCTTGCTTTTTTTTACTTTAGTATGATTGAAATATCAACGTAAATTTATCTGTCTCGTAATGTTAAGTATCATCAAAATTGAAGTGGCATGTTTAAGTCGGGCTCAAGTCTCCCAAAGTACCTTTACTGAGGTTTCAGTTTACGTCATACATACTTCTTAGCATAAAAATGTTCTTTCCAATGATTATCTACGGTTTTGAATAAGGGGTTTTCGTGATTTGGAGTGTCATATTAGAAAAGTGATTTTTACGAGTTTACATTGCTATGCATAATGCAAAAAATTAATTTAAATTATTGATTCTCATTTTAATATAATAATATTGAAAAAGAAAGTCTCAGCTTCAAAGCAGTTTTAAAAATGTAACTATATACCACCAAGGTATCGCAGACTGACGGACAGTGTCATTGAATAAAATATAAGCATGTAAAGGTCATTTTTCTCTTTGTTAAATTAGGCCAGAAATGTTTGCTTTTTTAATTAAAGGAAGGTAGAAGATCAAGTGCATATATATTTATAATTGAGATGTATATCATAAACGTATTTTTGCCAGAAGTCAAAGGACTCGTTACGTGACGACAACGATATTTGATGTAGCAAGTCGTCGTTATTTTAAATTTGTACTTAGACACTTGAAAGAGACTATGCGCTTGAAGGTTGAGATCTGCAAAATGATAAACTTTACACACATATAGATAACATTAATCCTGACAAAAAGCTTGTTACTAAAGCAGATAAAGATATGGGATTTATAGATGAGATCTTGGGGCCGTGTCAAGTAGGCCCGTTGTAGAAAATGCGAAGGTAGCAGAGTCAAAGTCAGGGTTACCATTTCTTATAAAGGACATGTCACTTTATTATCTACCAATAAATTACAACAGTTCGTTTAAGATGTCATTTTTCATTCGATTTTTCATTTCGAAATTTGTAAATAACATGCAGTATCAGAGAACAAAAATATTAATATCAATCATTCCGCGTTTTAATTTTTTTAATGATCTACAAGTGTAACAAATTCAAAGCACGGAAAGAAGTAATAATGTGTAATGAGGAGCATATTTTTTTCGAATTTTCACAAACCCATCTGATTTCATTTGTTGAAAGTAACATGTAATAATCTGCAATTTTTTCAAGCTCAAATAATCATAAAATGAAATTATCTCCTTATAAACGGTATAGCACAGCTAGTAATTATTACAAACTTAGAAATTTAGTAAATTGAAATGTAACTGCTCAGGGGTTTATTCTTGCTCGCCAAGATTTTTCCACTTGAAATGCTTTAATATTCCTACTAGAGCGTAGCGCGTGCTCATTAATTTTCATAACCACTTTGAATGCGGGTACAAATTGTAATTTCATGTGATAGACTGAAATAACGAAACTATAGTTAACCGAGCAGAAAATTGGGTACAACGTCCCGTGTAGGTCGTTAGTCACTGTAAAAAATATGAAAATTAATATCTAGCTTAGTAAATAGAATTAAAAGTTGTATTTTGTGAACAGTTTGCGATTTCCATATAAAAGGGGAACATGGGAAGTTGTATTCAATATAAGAAAACGACCAGATAAGCAATTTTACTTCGCATGTTTGATGTCAACACAAACTCTTCCTTTCACATTAAATAAATCTCCGTGGATATTTAGACACGTGTGTATAAAATTATTCGCAAAAAATAAAAACTTCGGGAAAATAATGAATTTTTAATGTATGAATTAAGTCAGAATATACGAACATAACCGATTATAGTACAATATTAAACAAAATAAAATCACATTTACTTTGTATATTGTATAAATTATTCAAATTCTCATAATATGATTTTCCTACAAAGGAAAACAATGTAACTTTGCAGAAATTTGAAAATGATTATCAAACTATGCTTTCGTTATGCGTGGTTTTAGAGAAATAGATCGTGAATGTACTAAAGAAAGCAGTGGTTTGAGGCTATGGTGTGATTGAAATGATGGTGTGATTGAAATGATGGTGTGATTGAAATGGGCTCTTAGAACCATTGGTTGAAATGTCGGCCTACTCTTAATCAAGGATTTATTTTTAATACATTATCCTGAGATATTATATGTATATTTTTATTAGGTTTAGGATTGGTATGTCCTGCACATGGAATGTGATATTGTTATAAGGGTCTGGAAATAAACTTTTGCCTAAGAGGGTCATACATCTTCAGTTTACCACGAAAATGAAGTGGCTGTCGTGTACATGAAGAGTCTTGCTGTTATAATTTGTGTTTACTTTATTCCCTAACTAAAGAATTAGCATCAATTAAGCACTAATTATTAACAGGTCACGGTTATTTGAGAAGATTTGATATAAGAGATCATAGTATGAATTGGTCATTTCTTGGTCAGCTAAGTGTCTCGAGTGGATGGGATCATAAAATGTAACTCCTTGACCTTTCAGTATCCGAAAATGTAAAACATTTGTCCCGGCGATGACTATATACTAATAAAACATGTGAGTTATTGTTGTGTATAAGATACTTGTACATGTACAAATATTGATGATACATGCATAAGATTTATCTATCCAGAAAACACAGTATATTTTTGATACACTCATGTATAATTGTGTAATGAAGAAAATTATACATGCAGTATGGTCATATAATTTTTAATTTGACATTAATTATTAAAGCTAATCTATACATTATCAACTATCTTTTATTTCATTCCTCCAGTTTTGAATTTTATATCAGATTAGATTCTAATAATATTATAAACAAATGCGCGTTTCAATTTATAAATGCATTTTTTATTTCGTTGTGTGGTCGTTTTATATTATTATATTATTATTATTTTGTTGTCTTCTTTCAATTTTTAAAGTTATGTGCCACTGTCCGGTGATTGATACATCATCTATGTACATGTTGACATACAACACATTGTCATTGATTTATAGTGGTCGAATGGTGCCGTTACATAGTAAAACTTGTCATTACTGTTTTACAGTGATAGACCACTCACTTTAACTTGTCAATTTTAACAAGTGAATATCACCTTCAAGCTCTAATTACTTGAATTATGACATTTTGGCCTCTTATATTTGATCATTGTCAAAATAAATTGTGACTTATACATTCCGCGTTTTAAAAAATATTTTCGGTAATTGTAACAAAACTTGAAGAGGCAAGGATCACAGCCGTGCTTGATTGAAACTTGTAGTGGAATGTCTTGGAATTCAAAATTTTATTTATTTAAAACATGTGACATACATGTATAAAACAAACAAATGAACATATAGAAAACAATCAAAAATTCATGAAATTGTAAAATAATCAATATTAATGAGTATAATTAAAATGAAAGAGACCCGCCATTGATGAGAACTCACGACCTTTCAGAACATAAACTATTAGTAGTCGTAAATAGCAACAATCTGTCAGTCAAAAGCGATGGCCTGTATATTTATATTTTATGCAACACAAGTTTAGTGAGGTCAACCACAGAAAATCTTGCAGATCGCGTGTTTACGTTTTCATGACATCGCCATTTTGAACTAGCTTTATTGTGAACTTTAAATCATGGAGGCTGTCATGATATTAATATAAGCTGGTGAAGTTATTATAAATCTGTTATGGTAATATAAGACAACAGGTTAGCGAAGCTGAATGTTTATGCCGTCTTTACAGTTTATGACAAATTGTCTTTCCGCGAGAGAAAGGAATTTCTCTGATTTGCATTTTAGTTGTGGCTTAAAATAGCCTTCTTACGTCTACATGTACGATATCAAATATTTTAAGTAGCCCACACGATGACTATGTTAAGTTAATAATTAAGTGTCCATCATTATACATGTTTAATTTACTTGAACGGATATTGTCAGTTGAGATAAAGTCGGAATTCGAAGAACAATTCATTAATTTGTTTTTCGTATAAGTCGTTAAAGTCACGTGATCACTATTGGAAATAATTTATTTAGTATCTAAAAAAAAACACCACGTTGTTTGATTTTTTTCTTACAGTACTTGAGTACTGCGAAAATGATTTATGTATTGTTATAATTTGTGTATTATTATAAGAAACTTTCAATCAAAATCAATGTCACAACATCTTGTTCATATACGGTTAAAGACCACCAAAAATCATAAGTTGTTCAATTGCCGCACGCTACTAAACATAGTGTTCAACGACTCAATATGATACTTGGTGTACAAAACATGCATTTTAACATTTGTGAAACAAAAGCACGATGAAACTTTAGGTGTAAGTGTTTAAATTATTCTGGGGAGGGGGGATATAGCAATTTGTTAGAACAAAGTTTTCATTAGAAAATTAATTAATTATTCACAGGTCACAGCATTATTATGGTCATGTTGTGTCGTATATTAGATTTCTGTGAAGCAATTTGATCCGCATAATCCGTCACTAGTCGTTGGGTTAACCAACGATCTATCACTGGAAGACAATCCGTCACCAAAAATATTCGTCAAGTTTTACGAAAACGTCGAACTCTCTAGTACGTAAACTAATTTGAAAACTTTGTCTCATAAATTACAGTGTCACCTGTTGGAATAAAGCGTTTAATGATTTATCTAGATGGAAATTAGTTGGTTTATTAAGCGAAAATACACCACCTCGATTACTTCACATGTCAATCTGATTTCATAAGCTAAATTTAAAACTCACATCAACGTTGAATTAAGTACAAAAGAATTGTAACGTTACGTTAGTATACGTTCGACGCTCCGAATTTATGTGCCCGGTGAAAATAATCGGTATCGCCTTAATAAACCTGTCCTCTTTTAGTAGTTTCCTTAATCATATATATGACTGCGGATAATAATTTGAATTTCCCGTTCAATAAGTTTTGGGTTCATCCGAGGACAAAAAAATAGTTCCTTGAGAAACGGTGTACCGGTAACTTATTGCGCCGTAAGAAAATAAAGAGTATAATTAGGCTTTTAAGGCAAACACTTGTCCGTCACAATAGTACCCCTCCAAATGTTGACACGCCTTCGGGTTGTACCATTCTTTCGCATGTTGCATCTTTATCATATTAATTATCAGTGACTTCAATAGCCTTATCCTATCTCAAATAATGTAGCTACTTTAAAAAACTTCCCAGATACAATTGAACTGACCATGTTTAAACATATAATTATTTTTTCATTCAATGTCTACACTCTTCAGGTTTTCAAAAAGGTTAAATTTTCTCAACACAACAAAAGGCAGAAGAAAAATAATGTCTGATATTTCAAAAACAGAAAAATGATACCGACTCTATTGGACACTTCATCAGGTTGGGAAAGCAGAAGTGAAATTAGTTAAGTTAAATCTAGTGACTGATTTGATATCAATATCACCTTTCCTGTCTAACACAATTTACAAGATGACATTTATTTAACTTATAAAAATAGGGAAAAGTTAGATAAACGTGGTACTAGATATCAATTTATCAGTAAGATTATTTCTTAATCGAGTGATTCAACGGTGGTTTTCAAAATACATTTTTACAAATCATGACTTAGAAAAATTCGACAATGCCAATGGTAAAATGGTAAATATACATTTATCGCGTTAATGACGTCATATCCGGTCATATTTCAAATTTATTACTCTCGGCTAAAGTCATAATCTCGTTATCGAATTTGTTACGCCAAACTTGCGCTTTTATTTCAAAATGTTCACTTTTTATTTTATTGTGTTCAATTACAGTCGAGTTTCTGCGTGCTTGAAGGTACGCGCAATAAAATAGTCCGTTTTAATTGCAGGATGGAGTTTACGTATACATTAATTGATGAAGTCAATGTGAAAAATTATAATTAATGCGGTTTTTACTTTTTTCGCCTCTCTGATTTCTGAATTAATCCGCATGACTTTATTATTTTTAAGACAGAATAATTTACAAGTTTTATTACAATATAACAAGTTTATTGAACCATTTGTACCGTTCGTTTAAACTCCTGGTCGGTTCAGCACCGTCATTTGATACAGCATGTAGGCATCCCCACCTTAAATAATTCATAATATAATACAATTCTAAATTTAAATGAGTGTAAACATTTTTTTTTAAAATTCCCCAAAATCGTTATGGCAGACTCCAGTCTGAGTATTTCCATTCAATCTTTTATTACACCCAGTAAAACTGGATTAGTTTACCAACAACAACAACCTACTAGTCTATCAGTCTTACCACATACATATTTGGTCCTTTTTTTCAAGCGCATTAAGTGCGAACATTTCGTGCTCATCTCTAACATTAGGTTAGTTAGTATTAGAGCTAAATTTTTCTCAATACCTTCGTAGGAAAAAAATTGGTTAAGGTAATCGAGTGAGTCATAAAATCTTAGATTAAATTACGGGTGGAAAAGAAGAAGTATGAAAAAAAATAAGCGTACATATTTCAATAAAAGCTATCCATATCCATCGACTTTAATGAAGATGTAAACGCGCCGCTATACTTTAACGTTTTACGCTTCTTTGTGTTTCTAAATTCAACATTTTTTTCCGACCGTAAAATGCTAATCTAAGATGATAGATTGACGCGTAAGAAATTAATCAAAATTAGGAAAACTCGTGCACACATGTGTCTTAACAATGATACAACACCTGTTGTGTAGTTTACCTCAGTCCGTTCCTCTACATGTATTAAGACAAATGAAAATAAAGATAGTTATCTAACCTTCCACTCTTTAGATTTATTAAGACTACTTTCACACTCTCTGAACATAACGGAATTACGAAAAAAATAGATAGGATACATTTTTTACCTCGGTAGCCACATCACTTTTTAAAGATTTTTGGTAAATTAACCGCTACAACGACCTGTGCTTGAAAACACATTTATCTCATCTATGAAATAAGATAGGTCGTGTCGTGAAGATTTTGTAAACACTGGATGACAAAATTATACCCGAACAGATTTAAAGTTTTTTTTTCAAAGCTTTGGATGTCCATAATTATGATGTTTATCCTAAACAAAAATCGTCCTCTCTAACAAAACATGGAATCGTTTCCAAAGAATGTTTATGATTAGGAAAAAAGTGATCAAAACAAAGTGAAGTAACAGTTGTGCTTTCCTTGTATATTTTCAGGTTACTGAACGAGGAAGAAAAGAGGCCGTTTGTGGACGAGGCAGAGAGACTTCGGGTCCAGCACAAGAAGGACCATCCCGACTACAAGTACCAGCCACGCCGTCGCAAACCTCTAAAGAACCCCAATCAGGACAACAACAACCCGAATCCACTTCCTAAAGGCGTAATGTTTAAAGGTTTGCCAGATGGATCACCTTCCAATATGAGTGACGATAGTAGTGATTGTTCGAGCCCTCACAACCCACACGGGCCTCCTACACCACCAGCCACACCAAACCACCAAGAACTCATGAACCTACAAAAGTGCATGAACGACCGTCTTCGGGCCAGACACATGCCAGGTAACTTATTTTCCTCTGAATTAGATAGGATATTAGAATATTTAAAGTAGTTATGCACCTTAAACAAAGTAAATACAGGTATAAATGATTTTATTAACTTCATTTAACGCTGTAAAAGGCTGAATACATATAACTGTGTAAAGAAAACAAAACAGTAAATGTATAAATCATCATACTTAATCATTTTATTTTTGATATTTCAGGTCACCCACAAGCCCAGCCAATAGATTTCAGTCGAGTGAATTTACAAGATCTAGGAGTGCCAGAGGTCATGCCCCTCGACACATTCGACGATCATGAACTTGATCAATATCTACCCAATGGTCTCCCAAATACAGGTCACATGACCAGCCACAACCAATCGGAGCAATACTCATCATGCTACCAAGGCAATGCTACGACATCAGCAGCATCATGGTCCGGTTGTTTCAGACCATCAACCGGTTCTTGCATGCAGGCTTACAGTGCTCTAACCAACTCTACGAATACAAGTAACGTAAACAACACGAACAATAACATTCCATCACCATACGATTTATCTGGCGCAAACTCACCTAACAATCAAGCAAACTCCCCAAATGCCATCCAAAACTCACAGCAGACGTCATCACCTACCGGAAGTATGCATAGTCCTGGTTTCCAAGGATCCAGTACAAACGCTAGCTGTAAAGTGAGAGACGATTCGGAGTCTGGAATAAAGATTGAACCAGCAAATCACCCACGTGGTCCTGCCCCGAGATACCCGTGTGATAATAAATTTGACTACAGTAACTCGTCCGTGTCTCGTTTCGAAGGAAGTGCTCACCAAAACATGACGTACACTCCGGGCAATACGCATGCGCAATATATGCACTCATTGAACTATTCACATATGGGCATGTCTCGGCAAATGTTCAACCCAATTGCTGCCGCCGTTCCCGGGGAACAACAGTGGGAAAGATATACTTGAAAAAACTGTCGTGAGTTCGATTCCCGATGGAGAAAAAGTTAAACTAGCACAACTGGCGGGGAGACCACAAATCTCTGATTTATACCGGGAACTTTGTCGAGAGCCAACGCAGAAAAGTGCTACATAGAAAACATGTATAATAGTTTTACTCCCCATTGTGTCGAGAGAAAAAATAACATAATGTAGCTTAGAAACAGTGCTTTATGTGAGAGAATATGTGTCCTGAACATTCTTCCAGGTTACATAGAACCTGTCATTGTGTAATGTTTTATGAATTTATGTTAAATTATTTATTTTCGCATTTATTCATTCATTTTGACATTGTTATTTCATTTATCATGTATAACTTAAGTTTTGCTTTCGCTATGTTTGTAAATTGTTTTATTTTAATTCAACTTTTGACAGAATTTATTTTAGTCCCGAATTGTAGGTGAACGTTTTTAAATTATGCTTTTATATCAAGACAGTGCATAAGAAATGTATTATTTAATAAATTTGTATGTGCCTTAAACTATTCTAAAATATTTCGTTTCATTTTGCAAACGACATTGCTAATTGTTATCGTTTTCATCTTCAAATATATCCATTAGAATTAACTGCTGTCTTTAAGTCATAAGTTTGAATGATTGTATAACTATGATCGTGTATTTCAAGAAAAATCACAATTCGCAAATCCATTATTTATTTGACACAAAAGGTCAGAGTATTATTCAACAGAAAACAAGTCATCCCGGTGCCTTGAATAACATTTTTGTATTTCTTACTGTATTTCATCTACATAAAGCATCATCTTGGCCACACCCATGCTGTATTTGGCCACGCCCATATACAAATAGTCCGTCGTGAAATATTTTTGTTCATGTATAATTTTTTTTTCTTTCAAGGAAAAAGATAGATTTCGATATATTTCTGTGTAAAAAAATTGTACGAATATATTTTTATAACTATAAAAATAGCATGCAATAGAAGACGTTTATTTTTAGAAAAAATGACGTAATTCTAATATTTTTGTATGAACTGTCTCCGTCTTCCAAATTCTTGCATATATAGAACTATGCAATATTAACAAGATATTTGTATTTTTGCATAATGTTTATGTTTTGAAGTCCATGCATATTAATTCTTTATTGCATATATATGTGTGTAAATATTAAAAAAAAGATGAAGCAAACCAGCTGAGTTGTCTTTTATATTTTGATTTTAAGAAATTTTAAATGTTGACCATAATTCATACATCTATTGGTTTTAAATCTGTCTAGTAAAATATTTTTAAAAAATCATAATTAGTTCAAAATAAACGTAAAAAACCATCGGACACTCTCTTGAGTAGTAAACAATGCAAGTGACAGTGAAAAATGAACCAATTCTCAAAATGTTCCCGGTTAACCAAGTTAACAATCATGATAAAAAATCAAATCGAGTCATAACTTTTGGTACCACTCTGCTTAACATAATTATGTCTGAAAGTGGTATGTAGGCGTATCATCAATAAGGCCGGGAAGTCGACCTATGACCCTGGCATTGTGAGTGATTGGTAGTAAAAGTTTTATTTCTTATAATTTTTATGATTTATTTGAATTTATGTTAGGGTTTTAAAACTGTTCAGTACAAATGTCGACTTACAAGTTATATTTGGAGAAAAAGAGGTTGTTTGCTGACATGATCGGACACTTTGCCTTCGATACTTTCCCGCCGTGAAACATTTCAAAGACCCACGGGAATTTGATTCTGAGGGGTGATAAAATAAAGAAAGAAAATAACACTAAATATAAAACTATCTCCAATAGGTGATGGAATTTAAAAATAATATAGACAGAGCGACAAAAGTGAGCTAATGTATGTTTTCATACTTTAGAAGAAAAGTGTACAAGTGTTGAAATTATGGGTACCCAGCAACTGTTGTAGTTACAACTACCCATCATCTAAGACTTTTTGTGTTTTCTTTAAAAATTGAGCTACCAACAGTATAGGGGCCTGGTCAGACTGGACTCTCTCTGTACCAGTCACGTATGATTTCAAACATTAGAATTACTGGAAGCAATCATTCGTTGGTCATTGGGGTCAGTAGAGGGTTTCTTAATGATCGCTCCGAACATCTATCTTTGTCAAAGCAGGGAGTGGAGTCTTACAAACCATGGTCATGTAATATTTTTGAATAAGAAATGAAATCATCTTCGAGAAGTGTTTCATATCCCGGTAACAAACGTAATGTTCTGATGTTCGTATATTTCACTATTTCAAGGGATATTTTCAATTTTCGTATTTAAATAAGATACATACACCTTACTCGTACTGTCATGAAAACGCATTTTAAAACAGCGATTTTATTACATAAAAACGAAGATTTTCTTTCAGTCAGTCATGGGAATCCTTGTTTTAAAGTGTAGATTTTTTAACTAAAAACAATTTTACACTCGATGGTCTTCCGGTTGTCGCAAATCGTGAAATTTTAACATGTTAAACTTCCACCTTGCACCATTAATTCGGCGAGAATATTTTCAGTTTTTGTATTATTTAATTTACGCGTCAACATTCAGTTGAAGGCTTCGCGGTCTCCGTGTCTTCTGTTATTCTATCAAACTAAACCAGCTGTTTTATCTTACTTTAAATATAAAAAATGACGGACCAATTAACAAAAAAAAAGCTGAATTAACCAGATGACCCCGTGCACGACATATTAAATTGTGTGTGTTACAAATGTGCACTAAGAAAAGGCGCTTTCTATTTATAGTTCACAAAATAGATATTTTACAGTTTTATGACTGAAACTGACAATTTCAATTTCATCTAATTTAATCAAATGGCAAATCCTGGATTAGAATAGAATGCCACAATAAAAGTTATATTCGTATTTAACAAAGAATTTACGTTCTTGCGCCAGTTTCTACAAATAATTATTCTCCAAAATCGCACTTTTCATATTTTATTTAACTTCGTCAGCATTTGTCAAGTTGTTATTTACCTATCAAAATATGTCTTTATTGTCTTCTTAAAATATTATATTTGTTAAGAAGACTTTTCTGACATGATGTGGACAAGAAAAAGTCGCAGATTGCGCATGCGCAGGAAAAAACCAGCTCTCGATTAACAGGCAAAATAGTACCTTCGCTCGTTTGATGGTTTCGTGACGTATGTAGGTTTTTGTAAGAAAATCTGGACAGGTAAACTAGAGTTTTTCAACACGTTCTAACTTACGTTCACTGTAATTAACTTGCAATTATTTTTAACATTTTTATGTTTATTTCGTATATATTCGTACGTGTTGTGGTTAAGAAAATGATAAATAAACTGTTTAAAGCGCGTGAAAATATCTGGCTTGAACATGTTTTTTCCTCGGAAAGCACCCGCGGTGAAATGTGCGGCAAAGGTGCGCGTCATTTAAACGAGTATAATTTTCCTTCAAAGGGACATATAGTAGATGGTAGATGGTTAAGTAAATATTATGTAGAAATGTAAATGACGGCTCAATGAATGTCAGAAAATGCACGATTTATACAACCTTAACCGATGAATTTGTCATTAATATTCAATTAACAGGATATGGACGCTAATTAGGGCCATCTTAGCAACAAATGCACGAGCTGACATAGCAGTCTGCATATTAGTGATACAATAAATTATATACGACTGTCCTTTACAATATGATACAACAGTTATACACGTGCTTGTTACTTATTAGTAATATTTGAGAAAATAATATCTTGGGTCACAGAGACATACATGTAAATTGCAAGCTAATTGCAAGCTGTATAAGACTTTTTTTTATATAAATATGATAATTATTTGGCAATCATCGAGAAGGCAAATGACAACTTCTTTGGTTAACTGATGCGAGTATTCAGTGAGGGTGAGATATCAAGTACCCTTCTGTAGAAAGTCCAACGATCATCGACCTTTTACAAGCTGAGCGTCATAAACTTATCGTTCTTTTTGGGAGTTCAACCAGTGATAAAAAAGTGAGAAAACAATCAGTGAACTAAGCTCTGCAAAGACAGCCCAATTTTCAGAATAAAAGTAACAAAAAACGCATGGGTTCAAACCCCGTCAAGAGCAAGCCTTTATTTGTTTAGTGAAACGTGCATCTATAAGCTTATTATTATAATAGCTTTCTAAACATTAACTAAATAAATTCTATATAAACTAACAGCCCTAATTTTCGCATAATTAACATTTATATTCAAATACTCCGACGGGAAACTGAAAAGAAATTTCACCACAGCGACAGATTTTCGATTTATTACCTAATATATTCGAATATATTCGAATTATATTGAATTTCTAACTTATATTAACACGAAAAACGTAAACTATCAGTATTGGGTAATGGAACTTTAATGTCCCGAGACATAAAAGTTATTGACGCAGCTGTAACTTAAGCCAAATGCGTATCACAAATACAAACTCGAGAAAATAAAAGAGTCAATAAAAAGACATTTAAAACACATTAATGAACAGATTACGCACAGGTTAAAAGTACCTTTACATTGCATTCATTATGCACTCTTTATTACGTAACTTGATTCGAAGGCTATCAAACGCCCGGATGTGCACGAATGTCTCTTAACCCGCGACTATTCAATAAATTCAACGGCTCCCTGACCGTCATCAAAAGACGTAACAGTTTTCTCTTAATTTGACAACGATTTAAAAGAAATTGGTGAAAAATTAATGATTTCTGAATTGATTTTTTACAATCAATCTAAACAAATAAAATAGCTGGCTTTTACAATTTACAGATATAAAGGAGCAGTGATATAATGGCACGCGTTAATTTCTTCGCAGACGACAATTTACGAGAGGTCATATTATGATAGTAAAATGTTAAAATATCATTTGTTATTGCCTATTTATGTTATGTTTTTCTTTACATATTTTTACGTTTAAAGCGACAAAAACTTGTAAATATTCGCCAACTACTGACATTTTTTTCTACTTTTTACTTATTTTATGTTTATAAATAGTTTTTGTAACATTTAAGATTAGTGGTATTTGTAGCCAGTGACTGTTTGCACTATATACAAGTGTCTGTGACCTTTTAACTGCACTGTGTAACCTTGCGATACTTTTAACGCCACCACCAAAGAAATAGATCTTCGTGTAGGTATATCAGAGTCTTACTTAATTAGTTTACTATACCAAATTGACGTTTGTAAAAACGCAATGTAACTTTTTTGGTCCATTAAAAAACACAACTCACCAAGTCTTTTTATGAATTCACTTTACCAAAGTGTGTGTATATCTAATAATTATTTATACAATAAAATATTATTAAATTAAACCTTCTTGTACTTCAGAGTATATCTACCAATATATTTGATTATATCAAGTTATTTATTGTTCCATATTTTATGCCAGTATCTTAGAAACAAATAAGGCATCAATACCATTATTCAATTGTACTTTAATTTTAATCTAAATTTAATGCCATATTGATAAATAATGTTGTAAATGTACAATAATACCGTAGACTTTTTAATCACATGTATACATTGTAATCGTATTGGGTAATTAAACACTATAACATAAGAATATAAGACATATAAGAATCAATATTGTTTTAATACTAAATGAGCTTTGACCCAAATATATATTATGAAATCTGCTCATTTGAATATAAAATTTTGGAACACAGGAACGGTCAACTAGCAGAATAAACTGAATCTCTGTTAATGCAAAACGTGTAAGTAAATTTCTGTTCATATTTTTATTCAAACAATTTTCATGATGAGCATAAAAAAACATCAAACAAACTTAAACACAATCATTGTTTATACTTAGAGATAATGACTTTTTAAAACACATTTTTAAGAAAAAAATATCATTAGGTTCAAGAGAACATGAAAATATTTTAAACAATAGATTGTACAGTATTTAGATAAATATAATAAATTAGAAAGCACTATTCTTTTCTTCCAATAAATCAAACATGCGCATGTATATTAACATATGTGTAAAACTGTTGATAACCAAATGGTATCACAATTTATTTCCCCTATTGTTAATGACGGTTTAAAAAATATTAATCTAGTCAGAAATTATAATTTACGTATCTTTCCGACATAAGAACATGAAGTTAATTCAGGGTCGCAAAATAAAAATAAATATTGTTGTGACAAAATGTTAGGAACTATTTCTCCAATCAAAATGACCACCTGCATTTCTACACGGAAGAAGACAGTACAGCCGGAAATAAAATTCGGCGTCATTTCGTCATTGGTGGTATGAACATTTTTAATAATATTTCTAAACGATGCATACTTTTGTGAAAGATCCTTTTGATTTATCAAAGACAGGAATATGCAAACATATGTTTATAAATATAACTGTGTATTTTAATAGACAATTATTTGTATTCGCTGTTTTCAAATGAAGATTAAAACATGCCACCAACTTATAATTCGGACGCTGAAGAATAAGTTATGTAATAATGTAACTTAATTTCGAACATAAACAATTAACGATCAAACAGACCGACACTTATGTGAACTGATTAAAGAGTTTTCCGTCATTTTATAGTCTTCATTATATTATAATATGTTTTAAATTAGGCAAAGTGTTTAGACAATATTGAAATGATGCTTTCCGTCAGCTATTATACATTCATCATAGACCGCCGTAATATCCGGGTTTAAACGTTCGTAAATTGGCGCGTAACTGCTCGAAATACATGAAGTTGTGGCGAAATTTGAGATATTTGACGATGTATGTGTTAAGTATGTAAACGTCAAAACTCCAAGGTTATGGTTTTAGAGAATTTCCTTATTAAGTGTTTGTTTTACAATGTCTAATAAACAACGACAACATCACAGTCTGTTGCGGGATTGACTATTTTTTTCTGTATTTTCATGGTGTTTCAATTTGTCCAGCGATAAAAGGAACTTATTTTACAGAATTCCAACTTCTTAAAATGTTCGCAGAGTGGATATAGCTCTTAATCATTAAATCTTTCAACTATCAAAAATACAAACCCTTCAACATGCAGACCAATATGAGGGAAAAATTTACATGAAGCAACCAGAAAAAGTTCCAACAATTAAGAGTTACATGTATATTATTATTTTTTTCAGGATCTCGTGGACGCTGTTAAGACGTGGAAGTCATGAAAACTGAAAACTCTAAAGGTTATGAAACACTGCATGTTTGAAAGTGTGTTGTCGTATTTACATTATTCAGCTTTGCCGGTGAAGAGAAACTACATTTCGGATCTCCATTGTAACACTGTTGAAGACACAATCAACCACCGTCAGTTAACGTGGCAGCTTCGTGTACTCAATGACTTGAAATCTAATTTCTAGTCGTTAAACTTTAGTTACCTGAAGGGGATCCCATCAACCTCTTTTCCAAACTGGACAGACGAAGACAGAAAAAGATATATTTTAACTGACCATTGACCACGCTATCCACGGAAGTAAAATGGTAAACACCGCAAATTTTCAACATTTACAACAACTGACAAAATATAAATATATATAGGTAAACACACAGAAAAAGCAAGTCATCTGACAACCCAACAGACAATTATTAAAAGTAATGATGTCAATTTTTCATCACAAATTAAGGAAACGTTACAAAGATTACATCCGCTAAAGCAAGTCACGTTACTATTTCAGTTTGACCACATTTGACAAGCTTGATGTAACCTTGAATCATAAAAATATAAAATAGTTAAAAAAATGCTCTCGTCGGATAACATCATTTTGACACTTTTAGTGAGGATATATTTTCCCATATTAACCGCTTATTTACGAGTGCATCCTTGAAGGGAACAGATAATTAAGTCCCGGAAACTTACTTTATTATAAAGCTGAGAGCAGAGAAACTATACAAAATAATTCTATTAACCCTTCACCTGATGGTTTTTGTAATGGTTTTGTCCTACTTCGGATTTTGGAATAGTCCATTCATTGTGTAAGGGATTTTAGTATCAAAATAAAAAGAAGAAAAATGAGCCATAAACAGTATAATGCCTGATCAGAATGCACATATGTGCAAGGCTGGCCTGACTATATACTTGTGGCAAAGGTCACCATAGATTCCAACAAATTCAGGATTAAAACAACATTTTTATAACCTCAGCTCCTCAATATTTACGAAAAAGACTTGTCTTGAAGTCTCTAAAAAGTTTGTTTACAAATATTGTTTTATAAAGACATTAGTGTGGTTCTAAAGAGCATGGCTGTATAACTGTAAATGGACTGAAAGAATATGCCATCAAGTAAAGTGAGGCCACGAAATGTGATTTTAACCAAAAGTTTACACAAGTATCTCTTTTATGAACAAAATAGTAGCCATTGTCTACATCTCTACAACTTTCTAAAACACAATTGAGCATCATTTCTCGTCAAGGATAAAGATTTGGGACAAACGAAATAGGCAATCCTAGTTCAATATGGAACAGGCTAGTGCAGTAATGTCTTTACGGTCAAAGTCGTGTGGAGAGTCTCTGACTTTACTTGTAGACGACTCTATGTGCCAAAACATTTTGAGCAACAAATTAGCGTAGTACCATCAAAACATTGGAGATACTAACGTCACTGACAAACTATAAGTCCCCAACCTGTCTGCCATAGAAAAAAAAACGTTTAAAAGGACGTCCATTTCAATTCTTAACACACCATTGTTTTTCGGTCAAGGGCATGGATAAACTGTTTACATATATTGCTTACTGGAGGCGTATGAACTGGCAACATTTTCTACGGTGACAATAAATACAAATTCTGGCAAGGATGTGACGTCATAATTAAGTACTAGTTATCATATATGATTGATAATATAGATATATTTAGACCTAACTATGATGTTAGGAATACAAAATTGAATTTCAAATTCCAAATTTTCATACTTGAAAAAACATCAATCAAACACAGGCGATGAGCTGTATGTATATTGATACATCAGTGCACATGTGTAAAATGTACTTTATTTTTGGTTTGCATGTCATTGATGGAATGTTAAAGAGTTCTATGTAACCAATATGCATAGGCGTATAACACATATCACTATTAACATGTGATATTTTTGACATGACCTTTCAACTTTCATATCAATCAACTCTAATATTTTCTGCAATCTGGAATACAATATAAGCGTTTGAAACTGATTAATTAAGCACAGGCATATAGCATTAACTCAGAGTATGTATTAACAATCAATGAATTATCATATACTAGTACTCTGAGAGATAAAATTAATTGTTTGCCAACCATACTACTCTAGTTATCTTGAATGTACTCCCATACAACAGTGAATCAAATGAACCACAAATAAAACATAGCTTCTTCCATGAAAAAAAGCCGGTGCTGGAGGGTGGTTGGTTGATCTTGGGGCTGACAAGATTTTGCGCTTTTTCATTATCTCTCAATCACGCCGGGTCTACAATTTTTATGTCTTTTTATTGTTTTCATTTTCATTTTTGCTTTCGAGGGATCTCTCCCACCCATTTTATAATGTTGAATAGGCAATGAACCTAAAACATGCACTGGCCGAAAATTCAAAGCAGGACATGTAAATTATACAAAACAAAGGTAAGGCATAATATAACAATTTAACTGCAACAGTCTAAATCTACAATTTATGAGTACAATACGTTCATTTTAGTTTGGTTTCTTAATTCAATTAAATAATCACGTAGTATAGATGATTTAGATATTCGCACTTCTGGTGCATCATATTTGACACTCAATTGGACTAAATAAATCATAACTTTAACATTACGTCGTAATGTCCGCCTTGACAGTCCCAATCAAACCGAGTCTGGATTTTCATGTTTTTTGTAGTTCTTGTTTTCATAGTCACACCAGAAGTGTAATGTGTTATTATATTTTTCTTGTCCACCGGGATCACTGCCGGTGCTAGGGGGTGTGGAAGATGTTGCACTTTGTCATTTTTCTCACATGAACAGACTTTATTAAACCGAGTATACATTGCTTTTGAGAGTTATCTCCTTCCATAGGTTTTTACTGTTCTGAATTGTTTTGATGTAATAGACACTGAACTTAAAAATGCACATACTTCAAAGCAATACAAAAGTAGAGATGCACGATATACAAATTTTGATGCAAACTGAGCTGAAATATACAAATTACGAGAACAACACATTGACACAAGTTGAGCTACTTAATTCAAATGAACAATCACATATCGATGATTTAAACATTCGAACTTCTGGTGCGTTATACATGATGTACATTTAATTTGAACTAAATGACTTTCCGGAATAAATCATAACTTTACTAGGACGCATATTACATATTAACAGTATCAGAAACATTAATATGAAACTAATTATGCGGAGTTCACCATTATCTTTGAAACAGATCTAAGTGCTAATGTGTTGTAAATGTCCGCCAGTGACATATAATATAATTAAATGTATATCAACCTTAATTTTCAATGCATTTTGTACTTTATTAAAACAATATCAATTATATTTATAATACTGTTAAGTGCTATGACTTAATTCCATTTCCATGAAAACCCCTCCGTGTAATATATAATTAACACAGATGTATAACGTTGAAATGACTTTTACATGTACATTATGATTTTTATAAAACCTATTTGACAAAAGCGCTTATATTGCCTATTGCTGAATTTTAATCGATTTTGATTGGATGATCCCCTATGCAAGATTTTACAGGCAATCGTAAAGCAGTGTCCACATGTTATAATGCCATTTTCTATCAGTAACTAGAACTAGGAAGTTTGTCCATTGATTAATGATTGTTAAATTAATTAGAATTATTAATTAATCCATAATAAAATCACAAATGAACACATGAACAACAGCCACACTTAACATACAGATCGATTAATAAGAACGCTATTGTCTTACATTGAAATTTAAACTTTTATAATGGGGGCGCACTAAAACTTCCTGCATAAGGCTCCCAAAATTTAAATCATTACTTTGGGAAAACTGCTCAACTAATTTTTATCTATGGACCACTCTAAGTGCGATGGGTTTTCAATCTTTTCGTGCTGAACGTCCAAAGCAGAATGAAATGTAGATAAAAACTACCAATATGACTTTTCTGGATAATCAATATACGTGTACATTTGTATATAGTTTTGGTTTTATTTTGCCAAATTTGTATCAGCCAAACCATCCTATATCCTCTACAGACATTTGATCACGTGTTTGATTTCACCTTAAATCATATATCATCCTGACACATGTAATATAAGCTGTTAAGAGAGTTTGGTTATATGAGGCGATATATACAACAAATAGCTTGACATCTTCACGAACAGTTTTATGACCAGTGAAACTTAATTTGTGTGAAAAACGTAAATGCATCGTACTGTATACCTGAACGTTCAGGTATTACGCATTGATGACCTGCGTTTTTTGTTGATGACAATTAAAGTGTCGAGGTTGATGAAAATATTAAATGTTTTAACACTTCCTGTAGAATGAAAGTAATACAGTTCCTGTAGTCAGCTTTTCTCTTGTGATATCCAAGGTGCTAACAGTATTTCCTGTCTCTATTTTCACGTGATCATAATCACGATTTATCTTAGTGTCCCCTGCACCGAACAACATTAAAATCGGTTTGATTTTGCAATAAGAGACAAATCGCACCTTGTCATTATGCTTCAGCTGAAAATTACAGACATGCATAGTAAAACAGTACAAGGATACCAAAGTGTGATACTTTGATTATACCTCAGAAATGATTGTTTTTAATGTAGAAAGGGCAAACATGTTTTATTATGTTGTAATAATGTATGTAAAACATGTGAATTGTTTACCACCTGCAGAAAAAAGTGTTGAATGCGGAATTATCTGTAAGAAAAGTAGCAATAAACAAATAACTAAATACTAAATAACTTTTACTGTACTAATTGCTAAAACGCAAACTATGATTCGACTTTATGGCCGATGAGTTACTGTAACAGGGTACAAAAAAATAAAACCTTTTGAAAAATGATAGCATTTTAAAGGCTAAAAATAAGCCTTTAAAACATTATTTACAGTCCGAAGATAAGAACTTCAGGCCAGATATAGAAATGTCAAACAAAATTTTCATCAGCACTGTTTGGAATTGCTGCAACCCAACCCCCGCGAGACGATAATGATCCTTTTTACAGTCATAGTTTTCGTGCGAAATTGAATCTTGAATGTATTCCTGCAGGCTACAGAAATCTTATTTTCTTGTCCGAATATTGGCGCAGATGTGGATATTGTGCTTCCAAAACTATTTAATATAAACGTTCAAAGCTCTCGTTTAAAACGAAAGTAAATGAAATATTTCAGCCATGCTCATCAGCATCATAAACAGTTTTCGTCCCAGATCTGCAGATTGACACAAATAGTCTCTTCTACATCTAAACCCTTTTAAACATATTGACAAAAAACTACCTAAATTGACAGGTCATCCCTAGTTAATTCTCGTGACTCATTTAAACATATTGACTCACTTTTGTTGATTAATTTATACATCCATTGGTTTTAATCATGCAGAATCAATCCGTGATGTCAATGAAATTTTTCAAATTTTAGATATTAAACGAAACTGTCCAAAATTCCTTTATATTTATCGGTCACGTGATAGGTAACAGAAGCTTGACATGCGATGTCAGCGGTACAAATCAGCAAATGTTTCGTGTAGATGGCTTTCTCGACCCGTTCAACCCACTTGCTCTTGATGTTTGGGTATGTTGATGCCTTGCTGAATTAACGAAGGTAGCACGTGTGGTCCAGGGGTATGGGAAATTAACAATTACTTGATGGTTTTAGAATGATTCAAATATATACAAATTAGTAGTTCAATTCAACACTGAGGCTGATAACGAACATTCTTGGGTGATTAACGTGTGTCAACACTTCACTAACCATTCTTCAATGGTATGCATAGGAAACAGTTTGTGTGACTCCAATTAAAAGCTAACTGAATTTGATATTTTCTGAAGAAATTAATTAAGAAATTGATATATCTATAATAGTGAATGATCGATTTTCAGGTTCATGTTTATCATCATAACTTCAGATTAAAAATATTCATTTGTTTTCAACTCTTTTTACTCCGTATTTTGTGTAGGAAACAATTACAGCAATAACAATACTTAGAAATTTCAGAATCCTTCTGTTCCGGAGTTGTAATGATAAGACCCCCAGCACTGCATTGAAAGAAGAGTATGGAAAAGCACGCATTTAAAGTTATCTCTTACTTTCAGGCAACCTTTTTCCCATTTGAACGAGAGATGTTTCTCGAGATAATATGAACGTGTAAGAAACGAATTAGCTAACAAAAATGAATCACTAGACACCATTTTAACATAACACTTTAAACCAAATCCTTTTGATAAAGCGTTTTAATGAATGTATATACTAATTTCATTTTCCTACGTGATAATTCATACCATATTAAAAGTTTTTTGGACAGAAAACTTGTTTTTCTACGATACATTTGACACCGCTCATAAACTATCCGTACCTTTTTGTCTCGGTAAAAAGTTTTCGGCCCTCCTAAATTACTTTTATGATTGTAAATGGTCACAATTAACTTCATATCATTACTACTGCTACTTTTTAATCCTGTCTTATTACCGTATTTATAGACGTGGCAGTTAACTAATGAGGTTGTCCAAACTTGTCACTGTGCTTGGCTCGCGCATAGAAGATGTGGCATTGATTTAGCTCTTGTTAAAATAAATCTGACTAAGCGAGACTTCCAGGTTGGCATTTTTGGCTGGAGCACCTTGACATTCTGCATGGATACATTCCAGTGTGTCTACTAATTTTGACAACGTCTGTTTATTAAACATACCTCTAGTTCATCAAATGTCGGCTTGTTAAATTGTTTTATAACACAAAGGTCTGTTGCAAACATTCAGTAAATCTCCGTTGAGATACAGTTAAGGATACTTATTTTTATTTCAGTGCGTACTTCGGGTTTTATTATTGCTGCGAAGATTGTTGTTTTCCAAACATTTACTATTGCGGAAAAATTGGTATACGTTAAAGCGGTCCAAGTCTTAGTCATATGGCTTACATTTTATTGCACTAGTGTTTCCAGATATATTTCCGTTAGAATACGATATATAATCAAATATGGCCCTTTTAAATCATGAGCTTCGTACTTAAATAGAACTCGAGTAAAACTTGTTTGGAAGCTTGGAAACAAACATTGTTATGTTAGATGCTTACCAAGTATTACCTTAATTCATACGTTATAAATCATCCGGACTTCAAAACGGTACCTGAAACCGCAGAACATAAAATTACGGTGCCAATCCTAATTTATATTGATCCTATGCAGGCAGGGGTGTTTCAAAGTGAAGATATGTTTGCCCAAGTTAAAACAATTAAAATCTCTAATCTGAATTAAACTCCGTTTCGTCAACACCAAAATGTGGGAAACTGCTTCTCCTCAAAGCCAAAATATAAATAGCTTTCAGTACAGCTGATAAAAATTTACATTCGGTAACAAAATAATTCAGTTAAATCCCCGTAAACTTAAATGCATGTGGATATTGGTTTAATAAATGAATATTGAAGACAGTGCGTTTTTACACGTTTATTATCCTTTTTTATTCTAAAATTCTAACATATACAACAATGATAACTAACAACCCAATTATCATGGCCTACACACACATTATAAAGTTCAACACATTGCACAGATTGCAGATGACTTTCATAACTGGCACACTACAGTTCTACTATCATAACTTTGCAATAATAGTATTATGATTCTCAGAAGAGAATGACTGGGACGAGTCTTGTTCTGCTGTCATATTGGGAACCAAATCAGTTTTCGCAATGATCTCAGAAGTATTTTATATCTGTCAGACCAATACGAAAACCAGGCTAGTATAGATCAGTCATTAACATTAACTGTCTTTCCCAATTCAATAAAGAAATAGTTTCCGTATCATCGAAGCTGGTTATTTCCTGAATATTTTCAGCAACATGTAGATGGTTTATCTCCAGTTTGGTTACTACCTCAATGTTCAGTACTAAATAACAATGAGAACGTCATACATGTGACTTTTTACATCTAGTGATACGCCTAGGTCATTAGGAACTTGCTCTTTTGATTTTTGCTCGAAGCTATGTATTTATATCTTTTTGTTACCATATTTTAGGCTCTGAATAATGTTGTTATGAATTTCTTTGTTTTGTCTTCACCTCATCCTCCTCAAATGTAGCATTGTTGTCTACTGCCTGTTCTACAGCAGCTCTCCAATTTACCTATCATACATTTTCAAAGCTTTTACCAAAAGCCTATAGTTTTATTTATATTATTTATTCAACTAGTCCAAAGATACAAATATTTCAAGCACCATTCCCAATTATATTTTTGTTAGCGAACGTCGTTTCTCTAGATGGTCTCCTGCTTTCATGCATTTTGTGAGTACGTAATGATGTTTCACTGTCCTCCATAAGCGATGTAAAGTCATGTGACAATATCAGTTTTCAAAATGATCTCAGATAATATATAAACCTGTCAGACCAGAATGAAAACCGGCATCGTCAGGCATGAAAACAAAATAATCCTCCATTTCACTTCCTCCCAGTCTCGAAACCAACACGTAGTTTACTTGACCTATCATTGAAATTAAGGAAAGGATTTCAAATATTTATCTATGAAATTCAAACTTCCAACATGTGTCCAAAGCAATATACACTATTATTATAAAGGAAAATAATCGCATGAACAATATCATAAAGGAAAATAATAGCATTAACAATTATCAAATTATAATGAATGAAATTAAAACCAAATCACACATGAAATATACATGTACATGTAGGAAGTAAAAATGTACTACAAAAATAAATCTTTCATCCGGTCAGATCAAGTGGTTCTCCAACGACACTCTAGAAATAGTACTCTCCACTCTAGAAATAGTAGTCTCCGCATTTTTGGACATCAGATCATCAGTGGCATGCCTAACCAGAAAGAGAAAACAAGAATTCGGTAATGTTTTTACTCCCACATTGCATTTCTAGCAAATGGTAGTGATACTATGGGCTAAACGTGCTTGTAAATCATATGACAGTTAGAGAGAGCAGCAGACAGTGATTAGTGTCACAGTATTTGATTTGTAGACGATATTATCTCCCTAAAATCAGAATAAAATAACCTCCCCCAAGAAAATTCACAATTTGATACATCTAAATTTCAGATTTAACTCAACATATAACAGCTCATAAAAATAAATAGTGGAATAACTGAGATTCTAAAAGAATCGCAAAAAAATCTCTAAATCCCACAGCGGTATATGCATGGAATAAACATTTCAAGAAATATCATTCAAAAGACCGATATAAATAATCCACTAGCATGGGAATGCAAACACGAGAGTTGATTAGGGTTATAAGTGAAGTATCACAGTTTATAACAAAGAATTTACAGTATTTAGATGGTTTATAGTTGATAAGTCCTTCTGTATGATAGATATGACAAGGCATGCTGGGAAACATCAATATCACAAAAAAATATAGATTATCATTTCAAAATAATATTGCTCATCATGTGTAATCATATTTTATATTTAAACATCGATGAATTTGAAAAGTTGTTGGATAAATAAAAAAGAAAAGAAACAGAAACAAAAGAAATTGTTAACTTACACTGCATGCCTAAAGGTATCGAATAAAAAATGATGAAAAAAAATCATTTCCTTATTTGATCAAAGTAGAAGCTTACACACTTTTTTTCCATGCAGACATTCTGTAGAAATATTGTTATGGGATGGACTAATTTATTCTTGCTCAGTGCTGATCATTGAAGTATTTATTTAAGTATAATTACCTATCAAATTCTTATTTAAGTATATAAAGTTAAACACAATACATAGCTAAGACTTTTGAAAAAGAAAAAGAAATCAGGATTTCATTTCATCAGTAATTCATCTTGACGTTTTCTAAACAAACCAATTGTGATTGTAAGACCATTGTGCATACTTTTATCAAGTGAAGTATCATTTATTTCCAATACATTTTAATTACATTCTTTTCACATACTTTTTTCAAATCACACCACAATAGGAAAGTTTTGCAGCATAATAGCTAGGATTTAGTCGGTTCTGAACTTTCTCTCAAATTACGCATGCTTGTATTATCAAGGATATGTCTTTTTGACACATGATAGGTGTGTGCCGCTCAAGTCACAAAAAATATTAAAGATTTACAGACAAAAATGTCAAGATCGCTGAGCAAATTTACATTTGGATCAAAGAGATCTTCCATTCAAAACCAATTCCAATTTTTCAAGAAAGCAAATATGGTTTCATTTGAAATGTGTATCAGGTAGTTGATAGGTCAGACACAAGTGTCATGTGACTGATACTCTTCAAAACGGAGATTAATTTTGAAAACAGCTCTTCAATTCTGAAGATTAGTTAAGTTTGCAGACAACACAATTTTAAATCTTCTGAAATACTTTTGTTTGCAGTTGAAAATCTGTGCATATCAAATATGGGTTTAAAAATTGTTTTCCTGCTTAATTTACTGGCAACGGTCCAGGTTTCATAGCAAGTTTTAACATGGATGTATCAATGAAAACTTTAAAAGAAATATAAATCTACTGAGGTAGCTAAAACCTTCAGTTTTGAAGATTGAATAACATTTAAATTGACATTTCAATTTAGTGGAGTGAAACATTTAAGCAATAACAATTGATTTACAGCATTTAATATTTATGTAAGATTATACAGTTTTTCAATTCAATTTCAGGTAAAGTTATCAATACATCACGGCTAGTTGAAGTAACCAGCTTTCAGAATTGTTAAAAAAGAAAAATTGTGAACCGATTTATGACTCAAAATTGAAGGCGGTTCTCTATTAAGGTTCCGACAAAATAACGATACAGCTAATATCTTTATTAAAAATTTCAATGAATCCGAGTGGCAGTTTGAGATCTCGTTTGATGTTGATAATAACAATTTTGATGTGCAGATGTTAATATTAAAAAACGTTCGTAATATTGGATGATAAACTAATTCGATATATAATAAATAAGACAATATTTGCAATAAATGAGCAGTTCAATCGCAATTTAATTACCTTGCTCCAATTGATGTCATTCAAGTTAAGCAATCATATCTTCAGAGCATATCATTATTTCATAACATATCATAAATAAATGAAAACAATGACATATCATGGGTGGCGGCAATACATTTATCATGTTCTGGGTCAAAAAAGGATACAGTAGAATAAAATTATAAATGGTACATTTTTTACCAGTAAATATTTTTGAAAAGTGTTTGTCACATGATAAAAATGCATTTTAGAAATTTGCTATACTCGATCCTGACTGCTCAAAGTTCGATTATAGATGATAATACCCTAACAAAACAGAAATTCTGCTTCAAATTCAAATCTAAAAATGTCTATTACGTATATAATTGAGTAGTAATATATAGTTTACGTCAAAGATTAGATTTTTAATCATCATATTTCAAGAATACATGTACCGACTTGCTCTTATGGGTCTAATTTTATGTCTGAACATCATGGTCTGTAGGATACAGATTCCAGCTTCACATAAAAGCCAAACCCTGGAAATGAATGACACACCCATCAAGCATACAAACCTGAAATTATAAAGATCACACTAATGTAAAAGAATACAACGAAATTCAATGAAGTCATCAGAATATCTTTTCAATTACTGGAGGGTAAAAATCAATGAAACATGCATATGCATGCATGTAATCAAACCACGCCTTCTTTGACAATAGCAATTAACTAAAATATCCAATAGATCATAAATAATTCTCTGGTATACTGTGTTAGGACATTATAAATTTCAACTTGAATTATCCAATATATTCAAGATGCATATTCTCTAAAACATTACTAAAAGCTTAAGCTCTTTTTTCAGTAATCTAAACTAAAAATTCAAAAAGAGAAATACAATGAATTTAAGAATAAAAAAAACAACTTTATTGATCTTCTAGAAATATTGTTTTGAAAGACTCTTCCAATATTATAATAGAAAAAATTCTTAATTTATTTTAAGTATATAACTTGGTCAGCTTCGTCACAATTTGAGTGCAATATATAATTTATAAACCTACCCTGCAAAACAATTAACCACTGCACACTTACGTAACCAATTTTTAAGCCACCCTGATTCAGATTGTATTTTATAGCAGATGGCAATCTTGAAATATTATTCAAAATTTTTATCTTTGATCTTGTTAAATTTATAACAGGAACGATAAATTCTTATTTTAATATGCTTGCAGTAATTTTTTCATATACTTTATCTTGTCTGAAAAAGTTAAGCGGACGTTCACCGAAATTTGACTGTTGCATCACAAGTTGGTAATAAATTCAACATTGATTCACTCGGTTAAGTAATCACAGCCTTATATGATTATATATGTAGATAATCGAAGCAATTGATGCGTATATCCTTTGCGTACGATTTATGAATGAAATTTTCAGTGGTGGGAAAAGGGTATGAAATAATGTGATATATACGAGAAAAATTAAAATATTGCATTAAAATCTTTTCTGTAGTAAGTTAGAGTTTTGCATATGTTTAATATTCCTTTCAACGTTTTTTTGTTTACGATATATGCATATTGCATTTAAAATTAGTTTTGTGACTTATTCTATAGAAATAGACAAGGAATTTCTCCTTTGAAGTTCTCATGACTTAATTTACGCTGAAGTGCAAGACAGGAGTGCATAACTAGCCTGGTTCTCTCACCTGAAGAGTAAATTCTTTACAGAAGTTCGAAGTCTGTACAAATTAACATACAGATGTACATTACTTACAGCATGGCAAAAGTCTTGGTTACAACTGTATGGACTGTGTATTTATCATATGAATATCAATTTACAATGCAATCTCCTTTTTTGTTGCAATTCATTTTAATTCTTTTACTGTAACTGTTTTCTGTATTTAATCATCTTCTGTTGGAACAGGAACGCGTGTATCTTAAATTTATATCCTGGTTGGATAAGTATCGGAAGAGAGGAGGACACTGGTCATCTAGAGCAGTTATTATTGTTTAATCATTTAAGTTAAATATCTCACCAAGATGAACAGTTTGCAAGTCAAATTAAATTTAACTATAACATGCATAAGTACAGAGTTTTAGAAATTTTTGGACAACTTCAGTTTCTACAAATCTGCAGTATTAATATGTGCACACTGTTTAATTGAAATAAAAATACAGATATTTTTGTAGAAATGGCCAATAACAGAATGATGTTCTGTTTGGTGTATAGGAAGCTTTTTGTTTATATGACTTTCACAGGTGAACATTTGAGAGGATCAAGGTCACGGAATTTAAGACGCATTTATAATTTACATACATTTTATGAATGAACATTAAAGTGATGGGAATTTGAGAAATAAGCAATATAGATCTCTTAAACTGATATAATGAATAGAAAATATGCATTATTCATAATATTTATTTACTTACACAGCATGTTCAAACGCTTCTTGAATATAAAATTCCTGACAAAAAAATGGTTTCACATATCCTAGTGAAAGGCAATCGTTATCCAAAAATCTAAAACACTGCATATCATGAGGCTGATTCATATCTAGATTTTATAATCTTTTACATTCATAAGAAATGCCAAATTATAATCGCAGCATTAAATTTCTTTGACAAGTATCATCAGAATAATTTAACTATACTAGTAAATGTTCATATATTATTCATAGATACTGAACTTTGATCCCATTTCCTGGGTGGATCTTTAAATTTGATAAGATTTCTATTTTAATAAATAAATCATTAAGCCCTTTATTTTGCAGATTTCTATCGAAAGTATACGTGTAAATATTTATAGTTTTTTTTAAAGCTTTTGGCAATGGCACCTTTACATATGGGAGTGGTCATACAAAATTTAATTCAATATTAATTCCATTTCATATTAAATCGTTGTGGTTCAAACTATATAAACTGCTAAATATCCTTGATTTATTTTGTAAACACCAAACCAAACCATAGCCTTGGAGTACTTCATTAGCATCTTTGCACAAAAACAGTTTTAGTGCTACAAGTAGAGGGAGGTCCCATGAGCATCTTTAAGTGATATATAAGTAAACCTGTACTTTAATTGTTGGCTTCTCAACTTTTGTATTTTACTACTACAATCCCTTAGATATTTAGTAAGCCCAAATCTATCACACCTTATCATGGTAAGGTGTAGCATTGGCTCAAGACATCATCCGGAAGTAAAAATATAAATGTGTTGCTTATTAAACCACAAGTAAGCTAGCCAAAACATTGTGGTAACCACAAATAATGCAACCAGTCAATAGCAACCTCGGCGAAGGCCAACATCACTTAATATAAATAGACCCCACCCTACCAGGACATTTGGGTGCTTAAATACCAGATAAATGCCCCATCAACGTAAGTAAGTATCCCTAATTTGAAACAACACAGAAAGTGGCCAAACATTGGAGGAGGATCAGAATTGACTCTCTAAAGACATCAACTTGAATCTCTCTACTCAAGTTATTGCTAATATATAAACCAGATAAATATATGTTGTTGTATCTATTATTAACATAGGTAACATGGTAACTTTGACCATCAAAATCATATAATTTATTTCAATGGTTTAAGTAAATTCATTCAGTTTATTTACAGTTTACAATAAACTTTCTACATTTTGTAAACATAAATGTTAGATTAATCCAATGTTTCCTACATGTATATGTGGTATCTATGACAAGGAGATTTACAACTTCTTCAAATGTATGTTTGTCATATCTATATAACTGTGAACAACTCTGAATGCCAATTGTTGCATGTCTATGCCAACAGGGTATGGGTCAATGCAGCCTCCAACACTAAACAAGTACCAGTTAACTGGCTATTAAATTTTTGTACACTGTATATTGATACTGAAACCCCTTTGACTACTAATGGATTATTCTGAATTCAAAAGCAAGGTAAGTCCATTAAACAAATTCAGCAGGGTACAGAGTATCATTATTGTAAATAAATAAAGAAGATGTAATAATGTAGAGACATCTGCTTGTTTAAACAGGGTTAATATATGCAGTAGATAAAACGGTTAGATTTCAATAGCTATATATTTATAGACATACTAAATATGTATTATTAATCAGCCAGGCAACTTGATCAACAACATTATTATTGTCAACAACAACAACACCTCACATAAATGTTAATAATCTAGAACACTTTACTACCAAGCTGCTGTTTGCTATTTTATCATTATAAATTTATTCTCGTTTTCAAGCATTGTAATTTTATTTTTTTTAAGCATGGAGATTTCATACATAAATAGCTATAAATCTTCAAAATGTTTTGCAAACTGACAAAAAAATGTTTAAATATTATAAAGGAATGTCGTTTTTTTCCCCTCCTGAAGTTTTTCTCTAGAATAAAGAGTTTGTACTTGCCTGGTTTCAGCAAATTGAATTTTTTCAAATTTCTCTGTAATTTTCAACACACTGCCATCTAGACTTATTTATGTCTAACTGTAGAAGGTTTTTGCTACATTAATTTCTCACATAACCGCTGTGTCTTTCCAGGTGGACTTTGTCAAAAGTAATTTTCCTGGTCAAAAATGCAACATTCTGCTAGACTTCTTAGATCAGCCCAGCATGTGAAATTCTACATGAAAAAAAAAACTTCCTCATGCACGAAGCTATTTTTACCACCACTTGTATATATTTCTGATATCAATCAACTCCATTTAGTTTTATTTGTTTTGTTTTCATTGCATTTTTTTTTCTTGTGAGAGCAGATTTTTTTAGTTAAAATATAAGCATTATTTCAGGCAAAAGCTCTACCCTGCTGAATTTTTGTTATGGATTTGCCCTGCTTTGAATTTGGAACAGTCCATTGTTTGTTTGCGAGATTTTGATGTCATATTGATAAAATTGTGCAGCCTAAACTGTACAGCTTGCCTATATGTATTAATAAACAAATCAATACCAAAATGGTTTCAATTTGCATAGATTAACAGACTGGCCAGGCACAATAAAAAAATTGAGACTCATCCCAAACTCTCCTCACCCCTCACCCCCCCCCCAAATCAAAACAAGCTTTTAAAATCTGTCTGCCATAAATGTCATCTTTGAAGTTACATATGATAAGAATTCTTCATTATGAAAGGGACAATGTAATTAATTACCTAATTTTGGACTAATTAGGTGAAAACTGACATCTAAATGAAATTAAATAACTATCTAGAGTAGCCCTACTACATTAAATTTTGGGTTTTGAAAAGTTTTAGCCAATCATTATTACTGTTGGCATTCTATAACAGACAGATTTTGCCAACATTTATACTAAATCATGAATATTAGAAATTTTTTTTATTAATCTTTCGGTTCAGAACTTAACGGCAAATGTGTGGTTTTCCCCATCTAATCCCAGGGTACAAACAATTACTGTTATTACTTCACATGCACTACCATTTACAATAAAGTGGTCACCACATTGTGCTTGTTATCAATATATTTACCAAGTTGTAACTTTGTACCTCAGGATTAGACGGGGAAAACCCACATTTGCCGAGTACCTTAGTACCTCTATTAACAAAATTATGTCCCACACATTATTTTAAAATTGTATTAAGATTCAGTGTAAGATTCTGTATGTTTATTACATTAATATCAACAGAGCAAACTTAACTAAAGTAGAATCATTCTGTGCAGTTATTTTGGATGTTGTCAAATAGTTTTGTTTTTTGTACTGTTAATATCCTTGTTCTTATTAACATTTGTACTAACCTAGTATTTTGTAAAACAATTCTGGTTTACGATCAAATAGTTTTAATTCTCTCACTTTTTGATATTATTGGTGCTATTAGAAACAAATTTCTTTAATTTGTATTTGCATGTGTAGAATGACAGTTGCTTGAGAATGCATTCCTGTATTTCAAGCTGTGTACTGTTAAATTGTTTTTTTCTTTCTTTAAACTTTGTCTTTGACAATTAAGTTAATGTTTTTCTTCTTTTTGCACAAATCTAATGCATATTATATGCCTGATGAATGAATAAAATCTTGAAATCTTCTTTTTGTTTAATTCATTATCATGTAACAAAAACATGTTTTTAAATTGGCTGACATAAAGTCACCATTCTGGCATACAATTACGTGTAATGATCGATTTGTAACAGTACTAAATTATAATTGTTACATTTATTACTTGTTTACGAAATATTTAATATTCCAGTGTTAATTGTCTCTGCTCCCAATGTCAAACATAAAATTCTCATATAAAATTTTCATCACTAGTACAAACAGTAGCAGCATTTTGTTACGATTTCTTAAAATAAAATTTATATGTAACCTAAAGTATTAAAAGTTATGTTTTTTCAAGGTAACCTCGGAGATGAAATAAAGCTCACCGCTTCATTCTATTGTCTTTTCTACATTCTTTTCATCTCTTCTGACATAATTTATTACATCATTTAATATGCAAAGTAATAATTATTTCAAACAATAACTCATGTCACTTGATACATTTTTTACATAAAAAAAAATCAATTAAAGTTAAGAAACAAAACTATAAAGTTGTTTTTAAGTTTCAAAGTAACCACAAAAGTGTATCTAAAAATTATTAAGAAAAGTTAAAAATAATTGTGCTATCAATTTCAATTTTCATTTAAATGTTTTGTTTGTTTGTTCATTTTCTTAAATGTCAACTTTCTGAATGCTCACACCCATGCCACCAATATAGACTCAGGCCGGCCTGAATACCACTGCAGTTTGACTGATGGCTACTCAGGTTTATTGTTTCTTTTATTGCAGTCCTTCAACCTTTGGAAAACACAACTCCAATTACAAAACAGGAGGACAAATTATATAACACAAATTCAGCAATGTCTCTATGGCAAAGAAATACTGGTACCAAAAATACCAGTCTTTCATACCAAACACCTTATATATCACAGATCATATTAATCATTCTATAATGGTTATATAAGCTGAGTAATTCACATTCTTCTGCTTGACAATGTGAGAGGAGGGGGGAAAACAAATGTGGGGCCTCCCCTTAAATCATCAACCAAATGTTTCTTGTCAGGCAATAAAACAGGAATCAACATGTTGTATAGTCTATGAGAGGCCATGTTTGAAATATTTCATGTAATTGCAGCCTGATTTTATCTCTTTTCATGTCTACTTAGTGAAGATAAAAATCTGCCCATGAAATACTCTCACATTAGGGTCTCCGGCTCTCTACTGCATCCTACATGAAATATCTGCCTGTCATATACAAACATTAACACTTGCACTGTTTCTATTCACTGATCATATAAATCATTAACGGCAGTGTCTCAACATTTACAATCAAAGACCCCCTGCTCTTAGAACATGGGCCCATCAAAACCATGTAATAACTGCTAGTTATTAAGATGTCAATCAAACTAATTAATATGGTTACAGGGTTCTACATTTCTGATGTTAGTCTTTAAAGGGACTACACTGAGGTTTTTTGAATGTTAGGTTAGGACTGGAAATTTTTTTTTTCCAGAGACTTGTGTTCCATTTTAGGTGTGGAGTAATGATGAGCAAAATTTCAGATCCTTCACATAGTCCAACCTTGCAGAATAATAATTCAATTTATACTGAAAAATGACATTAAAATGAAAAGTAAAACTCAATCCTTGTTAAGGATCATTTTCAATTTAATTTTGAGTAAATTTCTGTAATATCTTTTGAAAATCTTTTAGTTTCAAGTGCCCCAGTTGATCTATATAAGAAATTCAAATTTATGTTTTAGGCTTTTGGACCTCAGTGACTTGTAGAGGAAATTAAACTGAAAAAACTTCTGTTGGATGTAAATGTAGATGTGGAGTATTTGATATAATCTAAGGTGTTTAAAGTTTAACAATAAATACTTCAATAAAGGTTGATTCAAATCTCAAACATTTATTTTAGTTTGGCTTTCATGTTGTTTTTGTGGTTCTTTTTAAACTTCCTTAAAGTGATTTTTCAGTCCAAAGTCACACCCAGCTATAATTCAAAGAAAATAATGGTACTTTGTTTTTCTCCCTTACCTTTTTTTCTACTTCTAAGGTTGACCAGTGAGCATTTTCTTTTCATTCTTTAAAACTCAAAAGTCCTGAAAAGACAAAATGGACAAGACATATTTATCATGCAAATCAACAGGATGTCAAAATGCTTTAGGAAACAGATAATTTTTCAAAAAGTGAAACTCCCGAGTTGTAAATATTTTCAGCTTTCAGTTGTTTCCTGCAGTCAAAGACCTACATGATTGGCCCCCAATAAACCATGCAAGGTCCTTTGGGACAATTTTTCAATCATTGGGTCAATTTCCCTCATTTCCTTGTAAATGAAATTGGTTCCAGTCAATTAACAGGTGCTTGTTGACTGGTAGCAGATAATTCCAGTGTAACTGTTAATTAGAGTTTGGTGTCATACTCAGTGGGTGGGGGTAATGTTCAACAAACAAATCCATTGTAGGAAGTGCATAAGTAAATTCAGTGTTTGAAAATATTTCAGATAACAATAATCATGACTTTATTGAAGCAAGATGGTAGCAACACGTCAAATAATTTTGAGATATATTACTTTTTTTGTACAAAACTGGCACAATCATGAATTTTACTAGAACACAGTTGGTTTTCATAGATTGTTGTACTGATTTTACATGCCTGCTGAAATGAAGTATAGAACCATACATATAATGGAAAAAAAAAATCATGAAAATTTTAATCTACTCTGGTATTTAGATATTTGTTTTTACTTGTTTCCAATCCCTTTGGTCAATCACGCTTCATCAATAATGTGTCTGAAACTAATAACTAATCATTACCTACTTAATTTTTCTTTGTGGGCATTTTTACACTTAACCCCTAAATATCTTAAATGGACTTGTCCATCATTCAACCATTTTGAACTTGGTTTGCACTAGTTGCATTGGTTCTAAAATCACTGGCTGCCAGCATGCTAAGGGTTTAACTGCATTTTAAGCTGTCATCTTACTTTTTGAAAAATAATAAAGAGGTCAAAAGATTTCAAGTAATGATCTCGCATATCACAGGGATGAATACCTTATACAAATCTCTCATTAGCTAGAAAATTAGCATAAATTAGTATCATTTAATTGTCAGAGGCTGCTAATTAAACCAAGATGGCTCCTCACTCTGTCATGAGAAAGGATAAAAGAAAAGTCACCTATTAAGGAAGTTTTTTTTCCCTAAAGCATTATTTATATCAAGTTTTTAATTTCTATCAGCAAACTAAGTGCTCCGGATTTTGTGAAGCGAAAGAAATGGGGCAGTTAATGACACCATCGACAAATTCTGTCACTTGGAAAGTCTATGTTTTTTTGCATCTCAAATTTATCCTCTCCCATGCTGATGTATTTAATGTCAGAATGATTGTTTGTTGAAAAATTAATCAGGACATATAAGAGAAGGCTGTTTAAATGACTGATTGGTCTTTATTTTAATGGTATTAATAAATTCAATTTTATTTACCTTTATATGGATTTAAATGTCTATAAATGTATCTTTATTGCATAAATAATGGCACGCTACTTTATATCCTTGCGATACAAAACATGTGTGAATACAGTCAACAAAATAATGAACATGAAAAGTCATGTGTGAACCCCACATACAGCTTCTTGACAGTCCAGTTGTGAACACTAACCCCTACTGTGAACACGGTCATGTGTGAACACAGCACTGATCCATTATATCACAGGCCATTTGTGAACATAACAGTGACATTGGATAATATTTCTTCGCTCCAGACATGATGCTGTCGCATGCAGTTCTCATGAAAGTGTATTTTTTTCTTGTTCGCATTTAACAAAATTGTTAAAAAATTTTTGTTGCTATTTGTGAAAACGTGTAATTATGAGGTTTCGTGGTACGACCTCCAACACTTCGGGGCTTTGAGTTGACATCAAGTGCAATTCGTGAACAAACACTCGTATTAAATTAACCAATGGTTTAACAATAGGACCAGATATCCTAAATTCTCTTACCCTCTCAAGCCCTATGTAAACATCTACACTATTGTTACAGTAATATTTGTATAAAATTTTAATAAGTCAAACCTAAGAATTTCAACGGAAACTACTCATTATCCACTGGAAAGATTTAAATTCAACAAGCCGGCAAAATAACACATTTAACCAAATATTATTTTCTTATCGCTAATAAATTTATTTCTCTTTGTGTGAATTCAAAACCGATTTTATCAATGCGTTTAACAAAAGTCTGCGGGTTAAAGGGCAAACAGGTAATGATAGGAATATATGTTTACATTGAATCTCATTTTCTTTCATTTATAGTTGGCGATGATTATTTATAAGACGTTTATTTAAACTAATATTTTGTAATTTATGAAAATCAATTACTAAATAAACTCCGTAACAATATGAGCACCAGTTTTTCATCCAAGCACGCTTTTTGAGTTAAAAGATTTAATTTCAGTGTTTGAATTCAAATGAAACAAATTTTGTTATCTATTCATATCCCCTACCCTTCTTTCTTCAATAATTCCTTTAAAACGTTTTCAATCTTTGTACAAATATCAAAAACACATCAAATTTGTAGCATTAGGACTCTCAAATAATTAGAAAATGTGATATTTATAGGAGTTGTTTGAACTTGGCATCACCTTTATGGAGACATACATGGTAACCCACTATACAAATACCTGTAATCCATGTCCGCCCCAGTTAAAACCTTAACCATCCTGTCTGTTTTTCATCCTTTTATTTTTTTGGAGAAAAAAAATAATATGTTTACAACATAAAATAAAATTTTAAAACTTTTAATAATACTTTTTACAGTTTCATTTTGTCATTGTTCAAGGGTTTAGAAAGTTCAGTCAAGATTTCCATCTTATAATTCAAGATGTCAGAGCTCAAGAATGCCTTTAGAGCAATATCAATATATATTTAACAAATGAATAAAACACAGACCCAGAAATTCCTCATAAAATAAATGATGGTAAAAGTTATTATATTATGAAATTTGTGTAAAACATATTTATAACTCAGATAGTTGCATTATTGTTACATCTTTTTAAACATTTTTGAAGTAATCTTCATATTTTGAGGTGTTTATGAAAGAAAGGACTCAGAGTACTTGGTGTTTAAACCCTTAACTTGCTGAATTTCTTAAATGGACTTGTCCAGTTCCCATTTTTTGGATATGTCCATTTTAGGGATATTAAGATGAATATTAAACGTTAAGCAGCTGATAGTAAAAAGCCTGGTTGGACAGCACAGATGTGTTCTAAACTGACATCAATGGCAAATTATTTTCAGTTTCAGCATGGCAAGTGTTAATACAGTTTCCATTGACAAAACTATTTTACACTAACTTAATAAGATTCTTGTATTTTTTACTTGCTTGAAGTTTATATTCCAAAGATGCTTAAAGAAGTGCATCCATTTCTATAATGATGTTTATTATTTTACATGAATTTGGTAGGTTTTTATACACTGGACAATAGGAAACTATTTAATTCTGCTGTCACAGTTACAGTTTTATTTGTTGAAAATGATACTGCCATGGCACATTTGAAAGCAAAAACCCCGCTCATATAACCATCATATAGCATGTTGTCTTGGTGCATTGTTCTCACTAATGCAGTCAAGTGTCTATGCAAAGTAACGATGACACCAGCTCGTGGTAAGTTGTTTAGACGTGTTGGAAAAATGTCATAATGCAATTTTCCCTCAACACTGATGTAGATATAATACAAAGTAAAATCTTTATGACATTGACATTTTCATTTTCACAAAAGAAAAATCTTTTGTTTTTTCCCCCCTCAAGTTTTCTTAAATAATGCCCGAAAGTTTTCTTAAATAATGCTCTCACTGAACTTTCAGAACTTGTAACAAATTTCAAAGTAATTTGCATTATCTTTTTACATTCATGACATTTTCATTTGAACACAAAACATTATATAATCTTGGTTGTTTTGTTTTAGCTTTTTTTGTCCCAACATTTCATGCGACTACACATCATAAACTATTTAAAATAACTGTCTACAGCTGAAAAATATTTTACTTTAAAATGGAGAAATTCAGTCAAAAATGTTTTACTGTTGACAATACAATGGTGCTTTCAAAGTTCAAACTGTGCTCAATAATAGAAACTAAGTATAAAGGATATAACCTTGACCTTGTACTAAACAATGACCTCCAGCTAATGAATGACCTTGTACAAACATTATAACCTTGACCTCTGAGAATGCATATTACCAAAAATGGCATATATATATATACATTTTTCAAAAAAAAAAAACTATAATTATGGCATAAAGTAAGTCTATAAATGTGAAAATGCAGTTCATGTACCCTAACATTTTCATGACGCAATCATTACCATGGTAACAGTCATCTTATGTGCTACAGAATATGACATTTTGTGTATCTTTCACTGATGAAAAAATTATCATGTTAAGATGGAAAAAAAATGTCATTTTCATGATAATTTTAACTAAGAAATATCTGGCAATATTTATTTTTATATATCACATGAAATATGTGAATTTCCATGTTTACATGACGTTAAACCATGTTTCAGCAGGTTGTATGCCGTTTCTTTAACAAAAAAATTCAACTAGAATATATACAAATTTCCAGCCAATTTTTGTTTTCTCGCAACTTTTCATCGTGTTTCCACAGAAAATGATAATAATGTGACATTTATTCATGTTTCTAGCCATGTCTATGTCTAAAACATATCATATATTTATGCTAATGTTTGTGGGTGATGGCTTAATTATAATTTGTAAATTGTGCAATTCCTGCGTCATTGAAATAAAAAGTAAACAACCGCGCGCAATCATATGTATGCCATAATAAGACAAGATTAATTACGGACACAATAACAAAATAAAAACCACATTATTTTTCAAGTTCGTGAAAAAAATAATTCAGTTTGGTTTCTATCAAGCTGTTAATATGTCAAAATTTTGATAAGTAATGAAGGAGTTAAAATTAATTAAATTGAGAATTATGCAAAAATATTTGATACATTTGGTTGCAATAACGCGGACAGGACAGATCTATCAAAGTGTCAAATTATGTTGAAGTAAGAATTTTTCATACCATGAATGGATCAGGTTAGAGAGAACGGCAATAAAGGACGTCACTAATTATTATTCAAATTATACAGATTAATGATTGCATAAATTCCAAAAACCGAAAGAAAATGACTTTCTAATGAAATGCACTTTTCAAAGATGCATCGTAAAAATTGCACTGACGTCATTCAAGATCATTTGCCATCGAAGCAAAACAAGGGTTAAGCCAAATTCTTTGACCCCATGATATTGAAGTACCGATATGATTTTTTGACATTTAACAAAATTTCACTTTAAGGACATAAGTTGAATATCACTTTCCTTTCATATAATGTGAAACTTTTTATCTAAAATTAAAGTATCAAAATCTGCAGCATGCTTTTTGACAAAAAGAAATCACGATGCTTATTTCATAAAGTAGCCTGATGTAACTTAATGGCAAATGACACTGACAGCTTCATCAAAATATACGACTTAAAAGGTTGAACTTCAAAACTAACAATACTTTGGCGTTTTTGACCACCCAAAACGCTACGCCTTTCTGAATATATATATAGACATATCAAAACATTTTGCGGGGCCATATTTTTGCTCGATTATGACAGGTATACAAATACATATCTTGATTACGATCAACAACTTTTTAAGTACGCTCTAAAACTGAAACCAATCTCAATTCTCCGTGACAAGACTTTAATACTGTTTAATATCATATTTTAATATAATCACAATGTTATCTCACATCATTAAAATCTTATCCTCCACTTTGCTTTATTAAGTAGCGCAAAAACTGTCAAAAATATATTTTATCGTGTCAATAATCTACTATCGCAGACTTGAAACTTGCTAGTATAGAGTGTGGTCAACTTTAACATGTGGAACGCGTGTTTAACTTTGTAATGGTTAAGTGTAGACAATTGATCAGCTCCGATATCAAAGATTATCTTGGTCGATTAAAATCAGTCACAACGATTGAAAAAATCTTAAAGCTATCTCGCAATGTTATCTATAAATAAATTATTCAGCTTTACTGCCTGCTCATTTTAATGCGTAAAGACGACACAAAACTTTGTAAAGCTGTATATTTATGCTCGGTAATTAATCAAAATCCAGGTAGAATAAAAACACGAAAAATCTTTTTTTCCAGAGGATTTTTGTCAAATATATTTTGAAGAAAAAGAAGAAAAAGATGTCATTAAAATAACAAAATTATGAGTCAGATAAATGTTTTCAGGTAGGAAGTAGCACTTAGATCTTCTTCAAGATAAAAGGGATATCAGTTTTGTCATAAAAATATGTGTGCCCCTCTCTCATAGGGGGTCAAATGGTAAAAAAAAAATCATATTGGATGATTTATGATGCAATAAAAGTACATAGTTCAGTCTCGAAATTTTGAAAGAAAACCCAATAATTATGCCATTTTTATGGGGATGCATTCAATAATATATTGACCATTTCACAGCCTTGTATAAAGGTCATTAAGTTCACCAAGCATTGTTGTTGTTGTTTATTCATTTCATTTGTTGACACCATTTTTGTTACTTTACCTACAACAAAACATCAGAATTCTTTTTTAAAGACACCAATTTTTTAGATTTTTCTTTTCTTACTGAACACTAAGCATATAAAAGTTAAATACAAAGTGGAAATATAATTTATAAAGATTGTCATTTAATCATTCCCTATCCCCTATAGTCTCCCTCAATGACATCATTTTAATTTCAATCAACTGTTAATAATGTATAATGTTTTTGACACTTTCTTGCAAGCCATTAGGCTTATCAGCATTGAATGTATGGGGCATTTGACATCAATATGCTAATCACACTCAGCTCAATTTAATGTAACAAAATCCAATCATGACCTTGATGCTTAAACCCTGTACAACTTACCTCACTACATTATAGATACAACATTTCTGCAGAAGTTGTACAAATTTAAGGTTGTACACACTAGAATGTGAAATGACAGCCTGGAATTTCATGGAATGACATTTATTAACCATGAAAATTGTAAAATGAAGGACATTTATATGACATTATGGATTTCTTATTGTAACTTATCACAAAATCATTCTGATAAGTTCCTTTGGTTACTACAGTAATAATTTTCGTTAACATGTCACAGACAAGGTAATATATTAATCATGATAAACAATTATACGCCTATAATGGTAAATAGGAAAATTCTGTCAATTTTTGCTTATAATGTCAGTTTCTCTCTAACTGATTTTGTAATGGATTTGTCCTGCTATGAATATGGAACAGTTCATTACAAATTACAGGGATGTTTTATTTAAATTTCTAAAACTGAGAATCATCAAATCCAGACTCTTGCCTGTGAATGTACAAATGTTTCAGGTTGGTTCATTATTGCAAGTGTCTTCCATATTTGTTCCAGATGCTCAAAATTGATCATCAAATTAATACCAGCAGAAAAAGATGGTAGTTCATACTTGAATAGTGCAAATTGAAGTCATAAATTTTTCTCTGTCAAAACAGAATTGAATTCTGTACAATGCCATGATTGAAGAGAAAAATAAACCCCAGACAAAAAGGATGTGAAAGCTTTTAACACATGATAATCTTTTGGCCAGCTTTATTTACGATTTATTTTTTGCAGCAGACAACATAAATAGTTACAATATGTCTAAATATAGTTTTTCGTTAATGCATTACCATCACTGACAACACAAATACCCACCCTAAAGCTATTTTTATCCGTTGACATTAGATACAGTCCTGAAAGTTCATCATTTTTAGCCCGTCTTCATAATAACATACATTTAAACAGTCTATTGAGGTGGATTTTTCCACCCCCTTGCTCTTAAATCAAGTTTAGTTTTTATATGAAGGTGGTGACCTTTGATTTACTGTTCAAATATAGCGAGACACACCCAGCAAATAGTACCAAATGTTTATATACAAATTGTCTATTTATTTATCTTTAAGTGTTCCTCAAAAGCTCATTTTTGGGGATTTTTCTTCATTTTTTTTAAACGATCTATTTTTATTTCCTCCACAAGAAGTGGCATCTGCGAATTAACTGGTAATGTAATAGCATTTATCTTGTGTTTTACCACCGCACTTATAGAAGACATGAAAATATTTACCCAACGGTCTTAATCTGTATAAAAGCAGAAATGTTTCAGACGGACTAATTCGTAAAAACAAATACGGTTTCAAGTGCTTGTTTAAGAAATAGTAAAGTTTTATTTTGATATGTCTGTCTTTAATATTTAAAGAAGATCACGTTCTCAATTACCATCAATATTTGTCAATCATATCTGATCATGTTGATATATTTTTTAAAATTCCACGATCACCCCGATATTGTTGGAATACCGACTATTCGAGATTCGTCTTAAAAATCATGTCTACCTACTTGACATGCAATTGCTATTTTAAAATATTGCTGTTATTTTCCCTTTTAACTTTACTTGAAACAGATCATTAAATTTAAGACCATACTTCACATCATGATCACTTTACTTATCTTTTTTCAAGCAACAAAGACACTGTAAATGTTGTATGGGTGGAGGAAGACATCAAGTTTTCCACCATGTATGATTATTTCAGGCATTAACAAACAGGCACCCAAGTACAACCACCAACCTTATACTACCTGGATAGCTTCCTCACATTTAAGAAACCCAGGACTCGACCTAACAGTGGTATGGGGACTGAAGAATAAAGTCAGCAACTTCAGCAAATCAGTTTATATATAATTATATTCATGTGTCAACAAAAAGGTAAAAATTATACCTATGCACGGTAAAGCTGTACAACTCCCGGTGAGCTAACAAGAGGAATGGATACATATTTACTACCACTCCTTTTCTTGGCACTTTCTGTAAAATCTTTTCAACCTCTGCAGTGCTTTTGATTAGTTGTATGAAAAAAAACTTCCCCTAAAAACAGAAATTAAAGCACAAACCTGCATATCTGTCTGTCTGACTCCCATTTTCTTCTGTGAATTATTCCATCACAAACAACATTGGAGGACGTTGACATTCGAGAAGATTGCAATTATTCCTTGATCCAAACATGCCCATAAAGATGAAGGATATCTTCACTCCAGCCAGTCATAGTTACTGTGTCTGTAATAGTAGAATATTAATGTCAGGGAAAATATGAGTAATTACATATTTTTTTTCAGCTGATATTACAAATAACGTTTTAAATGCATGTAAAAAAAAAAAAGAAACACTTGTAGAGTAATATTTTATAATAATGTAGATAAGTGTATTGATAAATAAATAAAACAAAACACTTATAATTCCTGTATATATATCGGCACAGACAACAATTCTTGGGGAAATAGCACAATAATTAATTCATAGGCATATTCTAAAATCAGTCTGTGAGTAAGCTATGACCTCCTGCGGAATTGTTGAATAAGTCTTGTGATGAAAACAATGATTCAGATTTGGGAAATAAGACGTAAAAGACGGCTGAATTTTGGGAAAATATTATTCATGTTTTATAGTAGTGGCTACATCCTGTATTAGTAATAGAACTAAAGTCTCAAACTCCAGAAAACCCCCCTCCCCCACCTCCGCCTCAACATTTGACTCATTTTCCTCATTATTTCAAAATGTTTAACAAATACATGAAAAATTTATCACTGGTATGAAAAGTGAAAGAGCTTAACTGAGAGCGAGTAAATTATCACCTGTTTATAAATATATGTTAAATTGTCTATTTTAGCGAAATATCAGAAATATGTTTCGGCCCGGACATTATCGTTAAAAAGACATTCGATATAACAGTTATTGGATATAAAATACATATTACTATAATTGTATATGACTTTTTACATTTTTATTGCATCCTTCCACGTAGTAAATTCTATAAAAGGAAATTACGCGTTTATTTTCATCCAATTATCTGAACATATTTTAAAACATCAAATTTGGAAGCAGAATGCTTTTCCTTTAGTACTTTCAAATAAATGGTAACATATTCTTTAGAAATTTTATGAAATCTAATATTTTCCCATGTTTTCTTTGCCAAATATTTTCATCTGCTACAGAATGAATCAACAAATATTTTGTACACACAGGAGAAAGTTATGGCACAAATACATCAAAGGTTTCAGACCTCTATTCTCAAATTGAATCACTCACTCATTTTTTTACTAATTAAAAACTTGTAAAACAATATAATCTTGACTTTTTTAATAAAACCATCAAAAACAACCTTTTAAGCCAAGGTTCATATTGCACAGGTGGGCGTGTCTGTATACAACCACCCAACAGGGAAGGTAACCCAACCCCCTCATTAGTTAAACCACTCAGACGAAGTACACCCTGAAGCCCTTTCCAGACCCTTAACCCTGAAAGAGACTTTGGGGCTGCTTTAGTGCTCTCAGGTGTCCAATTAGGACCAATTAAGGGTCAAAGGAGGAGAGAAATCCAACTTGAAAATCAATTTCCATGAACACCTTAGTGGTTAAATTGAAGCGCTGCTCTCTTGAAATTAGAGAAACTAGAAAATTTCTATACAAAGGAAATGATAATTATTTTGTTATTTTCCAAATCAGCAAATTGACAAATTCATTGACTGTACAATTTGAGGCGATATATGTTATTACTGCCGGGGTAAAAACAAGACACAGAGACAGGTGGTTTTTACTTGCAGAGTTATGCACACCTACTCATACAGAAAGTCGTGCTCTTGCTGTCGGCAAAACATGCGAAAAAATTCGCAAAGTATGACAGTTTATCATTCCCTTCCAACTTACATTTGAAAATTAAAACTGAAGTTGACACACATACAATCATATAACATGCGTGTTCACATAACAAGATTATTCAAATATGTTGCAAACAAAAATTAACGCATTATTTTCGAAAATCAGCAAAACTGAAAACATCACAAATTTCAAGACGCCCAATGTTCACGTTTGAATAAAAATATTTCTAGTTTATGACTCATAATATTTTAAAACGTTTAGATATTTGAAGGGAAAAAAAAAATAAGCAAACAAATTCACTTGTTTCACACGCTCGGACATTGCAAAAAACAAAAAATTGCATATCTGAACTAATCGGGCGAGAAAACATTATTCAAGTGAAATGTTTTCTAAAAACAAAGGTACGAATCCTAACCATTAATTAGGTGATTGGCCATTCAGTTAATTGAATCATTAGCTCACTAATTGAAACCAATTTGTAACAGGATAACTATGATCTTTTACAAAAAAACACTTTTTAACATTGATTTTCTAAACAAGTGTTTCTATAAGCATGAATGAAAAGATTTGCTTAACATAATATATATCACTGTCTATTAGTTTCTGTTGATGAACTAAGATCTAAGATTAATTCAACAATGGACCCCATGCTTTAATTGTTACTTTCAAACTTCATTAAAATACTTGCTTTTGTTTCTTTCACAAATATATCTTAAGTACCAAAAGCGTTTATGGCCACCAGTAACAAAGGGGCAATTTTTCAGCAATTTTGATTCGAATCTCAACAAAGTGATATTTTCACTCCGATTTAGATCTAGTCGATTTTTTAGAAAGATTGACTTTTATTGCGTTTAGCATAAATGTGCATGATTACCATCATGCAATTATCTTGATTAGAAAATCGTCCTGATGTAACTGCATTTGTCAATGCTCACTGAACGTCTTTTCAATCAGAAATAATTAAGACGTACAGATAGGCAAGCACAAACTTGTTACTCATTTCTCATATAGTGACCTGAAATACAAAATTTTGTAATTTTCCAATTATTTCTAAAGAAAAACTGTAGTGTAGCTACTTTTCCAATAAAATTATTTTTTTCTTGTAATATGAAAAGCTTTCTTAATTGTTAATATTTCACTTAATTAACATATGGAGTTTGTTTTGTACCATTTTAAAAGTCACTAGATAATTTGTAAGTAAAATGTCAAAAAAATGGCCCCTCATTAATGAACATTAACTTATAACGTAAAAATCAGTAGTACTAATGTTTTCATCGTAAACTTGACATATTCAATCTTACAACCTATCATTTTAAATCTCCCCACCACTTCTTAATCTCTAAGTCAACTCAGTGAGTCGGAAAAATAACTTTTACCGTAACGATTTTAAAATTCTATGTTCATGCAAATCACCGATTGATGGCGAATTAATTTTGTATTATTTTGGACGCAAATCAAGATGATTATAGCAATATGGCATTTAAGATCAACTGATGGAGATTGATACAGAAATAATATCAGTTTCATTTTCGACACAAACGTATATTGAATCACCCAACAAATGTACCGTTACTTGGGATAGTGTTTCAGTGCACCTAACTGACAGCAAGTTACTCTAGTAATTTGCATGTTTTTATGGGGCCATATACGGCCACCCGTAAAAAGATCGCGAGCATTTTGTGGTCATTTTGTGGCTACTTTTACAGCGACTATTGCTCACCTGGATACTCTGAAGAAAAGAATTAACGAGGCCTGAAATGACTGGTCAAAATATATCTCCTGACATTTAGAATGATCATGTGTTTTTCTTTTATATATATAAATTTTTTGAGTCACATCATTACATTTTTTATAGTCCTAACTCAACTTCCTTCATCAGAATCTAGGTGACTCACAATAGACTCTTCAAATCAAACCTGCTCATAATTAATAAACATAAATTTCTATATGACAAAAATTACATAGGCTAAGAAATATACCAATGCCTGTAAATATTTGACATGACACGACGAAATACTAGAAATCTTTTACTCTTATTACCAGTATAGCTAAATTATGTAACTGATAATGTAATCTTTTACTTTGCAAGGAATTTCAGTTCCACCCAAATGCCTGCTGCCATTAAATGACATCTTACTAATATAACATTTTCAGCATGTCATGATTTAACGGAGATATATATATTCAGGCAAGAATTTGACAAAACCACAAAAGGCGAGGATTAGGCTATCTGGAAGCATCATTTATTCCAGCAATAAAATTGAAACTTTATTTTACTAGGTGTAAACCTATTTGTCAACTGCCTAATAAAATCAACTTACTACCCCCAAAAACATTGTTGCGTGATAAAGGGTAATTATAATGAAATCGTGAAAAAATTGCCCAATAATATCAGATTTTATATTAGATCGATTCTGAATTGAAACATAATGAGTGCAAATTCCTTCAAATTGCTGGTGAAGCTTGACTTGCGAGATTTTAACAATTGATTAGATGCTACAGTATTGTTATGTTTGTTGATTCGTTGATACAGGTCACATGTTTAACGTGTACCGATGAAAAGGAAAGGGCCTGTCACCGAGAAATCTAATCAAGGTGGTTTAGTAAGTTTGTTACAGATCACAAACTTTTAGATCATGGACATAGACTTGAGAGAAAAGATTTTTTTACAAAAGGTGACGAAAGGGGAAAGGACCACCGAGTTTCGACACCTGTCAACTTAAAAGATTTATCTCTAAAATACCTTTAACTGTATGAAAAGTAAATGTCATTTTTGTTTCAAAAGATGCTTGTTACAATATGAAACTAAACATGTATCACTATGAAACAAACTTGATAAAAACAATCGTATCTCAAATTCTATAAAGCACGATCCTGTCAAAAGTATTTTGACAATGAAAAATCAGTAACTTTCTTTCCCACAGTATATATTATTCTAAAAACAACTGACCATAAATGAACTTGTATAACAACAATAGAAACAAGGGTAGGGAAATATTATAATTATGACTTTACTTCACCACCCATACAAAACATTAAGCCGCGGTTGAAACCATGATGTTCATTTAACATTTGTCCAAGCATAAATTTCTGAAATCCGATCATGGCTTGGTGAAATATCTCATTAATTTTGGCTGATTTTTTCTTTAAGATAGCCTTGCACATGATAATTGTAACTGTGAAGTTACGAAGATGCGTCTTATTATTCTAGACTGGGACCTATTTTTACACGATCAAAGAATCGGCAATTAAGACATTGAAAATCACTTATGTCTTCCTCCAACTGACTGAATTGTAGCCTCTGAAAAAAGTTTAGCTGCAAGTTTAAGATTGTATCTGTATAAAAGGCAGAGGGCATTAAGTACAAACTTTAATTTGCTATTTAAATTGATTTTGAATTGGTTTTAATCACAAATGCTGAATCAAAACAATTTCAATTAGCTTATCGTGAATTAACTGAAGCAACAGTAATCTGTAAATTCATATCGTCCCGTTCAGACATATAACCTGAACAATACAAAATATTTCATCAAAAAAATCAGAAAGATATACCCCAAAAGGTATATCTTAATAGAAACTTAATGACAGAATGGAAATTCTTTTGACCAACATGCAATTGATTCTACAACAGAACATATTTATACTCCCTTCTTTGCCTAATTCCATCCAGGTCCTCAAAAGAACTTGCTTACAGAAATTTGAAAAAACAGTCTCAAAATGGAAGTATTTTATTGGATAAGTTAAAATTTGTATTCAAATTCAACCAATCAAATTATTGGATTTGGGACTGGTCCACAAGTCCTGCAATAGCACAGTTAATTTTCCCCCCAGTTTTCCAGCTCTTTATTATCTTTAATAACCGATATCAAACATAGATAAATTTGGAAAGCTTTTCTTATCATCTCTCTTCCATTGCAGTATTTTACATGAATTATAATAATTTAGATAATGTAAATATTTACAACATCTTGTTTTGAACACAGCAAGTATCTTGCACAGGTGCATCTTTTAAAGTCATAATGAAAAATTATACAATTTTATCTTAAAATCTTAATTACTATTCTGAATTAAATTAGTACGGAATACTAGACTATACATGGCTATTGGGTTACATTCATAAATCTTCCGAGGCGCACCTCCTGTTTTTGATGTAACAGGTGACAAATACTTGATAGGATTATTAATTCTTACCCTGGCACCCGGCTCAACTGCTGTTTTGTTCTTTCATGTTTAATGTAACAATGATTTAGCGCTGTTTTTTTTTGTTTGTTATTGTTTTAATTAACGACTGATTAAAAATGTACCCTAGTTATCTTCAGGTGCATTGGGGGACCCTTAATATTTCCCATACTATACATTGGGTTTTGGGTTTGGAACACTAATGGTAATGCCTTTACTTTCGAAGGAAGAGGTTAAGTGCCACATAGTGCCCCCTCTGGGCATTCCTTAAGGCACAAGTGGGCAACAGAGTAGAACCACCAACTTTCTGTAAACTAGCTTGATAGCTTCCTGATGTCACAGAGTCTAAAATCCCTGGCAGGATTCAATCCTGCAGCAGTGAGGGGCAAGGGATAGTAATAAATGACTTTAACCATTTGGCACAAACTTTACTTTGGGTAAAAAGGAGTCTAAAAAAATCCTTTCCTGTTTGAAGATTCTGAACATCTTCAACAACTTTTCCTTATCTATTCAAAGAAACATTCTGCTGAACGTAATTTTACAATAAAAAAAAATGTTGGGAGCATTTCAAATTTTACCAAACTGAGTTAAATTCAGATGTGCCGTCTCAAGTCCTGACTACATATTAGTAGCACAGACTGGTCACTCTAACCACAAATGACAATAGGGCATAATTATTAAATGCCTTTAAGTCAGCCAGCCAGTAAGGCTGATCAGAATCAATGAACACAATAGGATGGGCCATAAAATTTCTAAAAGTCGTACTGCAAACTGCTCATATTTTGTCCATTTAAATATCGGTTATTACTGTCATCAGTGGCCTGTTAAATTGTATCTATATTCAATATGTATCAAATTAATTCACGGTTCTGACGGCCAGGTGCGATACAACTTCACAGGGTAATGATCTATGTTATAGACTCGGTGAATAAGACAGACAACCTTATGAAAAAAATACGACTTCATTAAACATCAACTAGATAAATGACAGGTGCTTGTACATAAACAAATTTGTTGAGAATCGTCACAAGAAAATGTTAATTTGATCGGGCATTATGACTAATATCGTTGCATGAGTGTAAAATAGATTGCGGTGATAGAATTCTAATTATGCAAATTAAGCCGTTTTTTTTTTTTCTTTCCCATTTTTTGTTGTAATATCTATCTTGATGAAGTATCAATGCGGAGTTACAAATAATGCTAATTATATTAATTTCAGTATGAATCATGTAAGACATTGTGAATATCTCCAAACTTTCAGTCTTAATGATTAATTTATGTTGTAAAAATTTGCCTGCCACCAATATGTTTCAATTTCTGACAGATTTTGATGATTAAATTGTACTACCTACCATTGAAGTTGTGCTGATTCAAGGATATTTTTTACATGGATGTAGGAAAAGAAGAATTTTAAAAATGCATTCAAGTCCAAATGAAGTTACCAGTTGATTCTTCTTTTGTTAGAACAACACAACATTATGCATCTTTCTTGCAACGGTTTTGGTTACCTAAACATCTTTCTACTTTTCTTATAGTAAAAGACTTAATAAATTATCAAATATTTCTTTATGGATAACAAGTCTGGGAACTACAGCATTGTCACTATATAAAGAAGATATACTATCTTACATGACAAGATATTTTAACTTTCAAAATTGTTTAGACAATCAATCACAGAAAACCATATTTCTTTTTAAAGATTTAATATTAGAAGAAACTTATTTACAACCTACACTTGATCATTCAACCTGTAAATGTAAAAAGTCAGTAAAGGTATAAGTTAAAGCTGCATGCCTTCTGAAAGTGTAGATATATTTTGAAAAATATAACACATAGGCTTGAAGAACACAATCTAAGTACATTTGTAACAATTAGGATGTTTTCTTTTAGCACGGTTTTCCTACTGTGTTATTAGCAGAAAAAACAGACTAGTATTTTTGCAAAATTTGACACATACAGGTGATTTCTGTGAAAAACTAATGCTTAAGGTAAGCTTATTGCATTAAGTGTATACACAAGACTAACATTTTAATTATTAAATCTTCAGAAAAATTTCAGAAATATAATAAGAATCTGGAAGTGTGCTGCTGTATTGAAGGCAAACCTCTTTAAAATATTGTTGAAGAAGGCCATGTCCTTACTTGTGTAAAATGAGTAAGCCATATTTCTTAAGGTATTACTAAGCAGTTTGCCTCTTAAACATGTCTTAAACTTGATCAAAGGTTAATCAAATTTATTGACAAACTTTTATGAAACTTAATCCGATATGATTTTAAAAGATTTGTAACACTCAAAACAAAACAAACAGTTCCTGATGAAATGATCTTTAGCTGTATATGGCATTTGCGTGAGATATATTAAACATTACAATACCTAAATATTTTACTATAATTCTTTTTCGTTTATAGTAGTTCAATGTATAGATAACGATCGCAACAAAATAAACATCTGGGGAGCTGCCAAATGCTAATTAATAAATTTCTAATTAGTTTTAAACAATATATTTAAAATGTCAATCCCGATCAAAATTCTTTCAAAAGGTGAGTTGGTGAAGCCGCTATTGATGTTAAATGTTCTACGACCGCAATTTGATAAAATCAGTGTCGTTATTGAATAACCTAAAGCGACTGTAACCGTTTCTTTTGTTTTACGTCAATTGTACCTGTTAAGATTTATAAAACATATCAACATTAAGCTATTACAGATGCTTGATCAAATGAAATTTAGTTTGTTTACAGATTATGACCGTGATTACTCATCGTGGCAGAGTGATCGTTTTTCCACGAGGCGAAAAAACGCATCAATTAATCAATGTCATCAGTATTGATATCTTCGGAATTTAAACACGTTGAAAGATACAAATATTTTGACAAGTGTGAGTGAAAAGGCTGATTGACATGATCATCCTTTGAATTAACACATCTCACATAACTCGTGCATACCATTAGCACTGAAAATTGCTGTTTTTGCACAAATTTTTGCAATTTGACATTTTCTGCATTTTAATTTACCTCTAAATCAAACTTCCGATACATTTATTTCATCAGAACTATCAAAAAGAATTTAACGATATATTCTTATTTCTATTGTAACTGCATTCAATAAAAAAACCTATATACATTTCTCCTCTTTCCTTATGCTCCTACAAATTCTGATTACGAGACATTATTTCTGTGAAAACATTTTCAAAATATCTTTGGTCTATAACACAACCATACAAAGGATTATATAAAACCATTAAATAAAATTTTCATAGTTTGTCTTCAACCAAACAGCTGTGTTTTACACAAACAATCAAATTTACATATCTATTCTATCATTCATGGATGATGTATTTTTTTGTCCTTAGTAACACCTCTGATAGAAATTTATGACCGACAATGGCAGTTATTTTCATCTCTGGCCAGGCAGGCGATATTTTTCGGATCATGAAAGCACCATATGCAATATCGCATCTTGTACATAAAAGTTGTACTGAAGACTTAGATGTTAAGTCTTCAATTAGCAAAGTAATGCATCAAATGACATCCGCTTCAACACTCACAGAATGTCAGACATAAACACGAAATCTTCTATCTTCTAAACCACTAAGAGACGTTATCCTTTAGGCAAGATTTGCCCAACTTATGTTTACCTTTTACTTTGCCATACTCAATATTAATTCTTAGCCTGCTGAAAGCAACAGATTCTACCTATATGACCAGTGCAGACCAAGATAAGCAGACACATCCTTTGTCTGCAATCAGTCAATACATATTTTGAAATTTTCCCTAAAAATGATGTATAGTAACTGTTAGTTAGATCTATTTAAGATATTAAGCGTAGAATGGGTTAAGAATGCTGTTAAATCACAGATTTCTTGCATTGACAAAGAAACAAGCTGTGGGTGTCTTTCCAGCAACTTATTACTGATAGTTAAAGTTTTTGTCAACATTTGACCAAAAATACATATTAAGTAGTAAATATTTAAATTAGCCAGAATTAAAGACCAATGTTTGAAATTACATCATGTTCATAGACATATACATGTACATAAACTATATTTGAATATGAACCTGCGCTGCTCATTTTGCGACCAATTTTGAATATGGAATGCTGCATTGTTATTGACAGGAAGTAATTGAAATATACGTTAGTTGACAAGAAACTTTATTCTGATATTGCTCTACACTGGATGCGAAACAGACCCGCTATTACTGCCACTAGTGCTCAAAGGTCATGCATAAAACTTTTTGTCATTTAAACACTTCTTTGTAATGTTGGCAAAGTTTTAACAATTATAAAAGATGTGTCATCTTAACTGTAAATAATTGTTTCTTTTGTTTGTTTTGTTTACTTTTAACATGAAATCTGCATCTTTAATTGCTATATAGAAAACAAATGAATTGCTATGTACAGTAAAACCAGTGAAAAAGTTGTAAATTAAAATGCGTTGTTAATATGTTAATTAGAGTTTTTGAGCGGTTGGCGTTGTTGAACTTTATGGATGAGCTTGAACATTTAAAAGTTGTCGCTAATTAATATTCTCTTATATCAATGTCAAATGAGTAATTGGAAGATTTTGAGAAACCGTAGCTTTTAAACGAAATAAAAAAATTAGAGCACCGCAATCAAGGTTAGTCATAAGTTAATATAGTATGTGCATGATGTATGGAGGGTGGCGATTTAAGATATACAGTTTGATATATTAATTCTACTGTATGTTACCACAAGTGCCTGTTGAGCGAACAAGCGAAATACTTGCATTTTTTTAAATGGTTTCTATTTACGTTTAGAGGGTATCCAGCTGTGATAATCACATTATTTGTAAACAAGTAGACATACTGGTGGCAGCAGACGCTAAAAGGCTTATGTAGACAGAATAGTTTGGCTGCAGACAATCCACCAAGATGCATACACCTGCACTAGACCCTCTCTTGCATAACATGTGCAAATGAGGAAAGAAAATTAATTAAATATTAAATTGGAAGAAACAGGTGGTTATTACCATATTTCAGTCGTTTACTTTCAGTTGAATTTTTGTGCAATATCCAACCGTGAATTACAATGCATGTCAGAGAGCATTCCCTTACTCCGCAGGAGAGAATTATATCTCATTAAGAATAAATTACAAAGTAAGTGGAAAACATCATTTGTTGGGGCATTGTTTTTTACCCGCTGTTCCTTATCAGTTTAGAAGTCACGGTTCTATCAAAAATCGTCAGCTCCCGAAATTTTCTAAACAATATATTGAGACTGCTTTGATGCTGATAGGAGGCAAGTGTCACCGCAGTGCCGACGTCATAAGTGCATTTCCCAATGGAAAAGTGCAAATGTAGACAATATTATTATGAGTAATAGTGCAAAGACTTCTTGTTGATCCCACTTTATTCATGTTTATGTGTGTTTTGACATATTTATTTCATTCCTTAAATATTGTGCATTTAAAAAAAAATTTTTTTTTATGGTTTATGACCTCTGTATGTACTGTCAAATTGAGAGGGCGAGAAAAAAATCAAACACAAAAATCGGTTCAAATTACTCATATCCCAGTCAAATTAATTCGCACAAAAACCTGGTGAAACTGCTTCTCTCCGTGAGAATTTTAATTAATGTCATTTACTAATTGATTATCAATGCACATACCTCGTTCACTGTCAAAATGATGTATCTATATCAAGAAAGCCATCAGACGATGTGCGTGTGGCCTTAACAAAACATGTCAACGTTTCTCCCCGACTTCTGAAAGCTGAAATTATACAAAAAAATTGCAAAATATAAATATTATGTAATGCTAACACATAATTTTACTGATAAGGCACGAATTTACTTCAGTATCAATGTGATTAGATCTTTATCAATAACCTCGGAGAAATAAATCATGGCGTCGGGCGAAAAATTAACCCTTAACTTTTTCAACTATAGACATTCAGGGATTGGTCGACAATTTGTACATCTTTTTTATCTTTTCTCTGATTTTATATATTATATCCATATATCAAAATCCTCAACAAGCCCAGATATTAAAGGTTAGAGAAGTTTGTTGACAGACAAATGGTAAAATCATTTACAGGTAGTCATTTAATGTCTAGACATAGAAAACAAACTGTAAAAGATACCTGCCTTAGTAACATCTATCAAAAAGCCCCACAATATGATTTATTTTAACAACAGTAAAGAGATTAACCAGTTATCTGAATATTTAACAACAATAATAACTGACCCTATGTATAAAAGAACAGAACCACAATTTTTAAATTGAACTCTCTGAAACCGTAAATGGACAGTTCCAATTTTCAAAGTAACATAACAACAAAACCATTACAAATTCCATACAGAAATGCCTTAGAAATCTTGCTGATTCAATTCTAAGAATATCAAATACCCGGAATAACAAACAAACAAATCACTTGTTAACATTATTAGGAACATGTATGTATATCAGAAACATAGCATAGTACCAAATACCAACAAACATTCTAAGATACCTTTACAAAATTTTCAAGAATTCAATTTGGACATTGTGCATGAGATCAAATGTTTAGAACATTACAGCACTTGTTTTGCAATTAAAATATTTACCTTTTTTTTCATAATATGGAAATGTATTCACTTTCTTGTCAATACAAGAAATCTAGATCCTGTTTTTGAGCTAGTTTCAATCCCCCATAAATCTTACCCCTAACCTTACCTTTCGGCTGGGAATTTTCATTTTATAATTTCACAGACACAAAACTTTGATATCGTAATGGTTTTATAATATAAGACTCAAAAATAAAATGGCCTTTTTTTATCTTCATTTACTTTTCGTCCCTTGAAGTGCTCTCTGTTCTTTTTTTCTGCAGTCATTTTAACATTAAATGTAAAATATGAAAAATTTTTGTACCCTTTAAACACTGAAAATGCTGGAGTGAACATTAAAATTTAGAAAAACACGTGTAATCTCAAGAACTGGCCATCAATAAATGTTTCTGGAATAAATCAAAGTCGAGAGAGAGAAAGAATTTTAAACATTTTATTATTTTTCCATCCACAAAATAAGATAGGGGTGTTTATCATTAAGTGATGTCAAATGACATTTTTATATCTTTTAAATTTCAAACAAGTCTACAATGTTTTTAACAAATAGTAAATACTGTCTCCGTGAATCAAAATATATTTATCTTGTTTTGCTTGGTTTTCTGTCATGTACCTCCACAAAGAAATCAGGTCCAATGACATCTTCAGATCAGGCCGTATCGTCTTAACTCTCTGAACAAAAGCAACAAGTGTGATTTGCCTTTGCCACAAATATAGATCCAGGCTAGCCTAAACATATACTTAGGTTTTAGACTTATCATTTTTAGCATATTGGTATTGGAATTGATTGTAACAACATAATGGATTAGTCGAATTTCAAAGAAAAGCAAAAAGCAAGTCTTTCATTGCAAATGTAAAGAGTGTAAAAATGATGAAGTGTTTGATGACACTGCAAAGGCCCACCAAAGGTTAAATATAGAATATTTTTAATTTTCATCATTTTCACAAACAGGTAACCAAAAAGAAAATAGGTTGGCCTATTCCAGATGTATTAACTAACTGTAATATTATTATCATGCTTTGTAAACGGCAATATCTGCATTTTCTCAGACTGTTCCAACTTCATTTCTCATTTTGTAACTTGACTTTTTTTTTCTTTGAATTGCATGCACGAGATTTCTATCTACCTCATGCGAGAGAGCTCCAATTTCCACATTAAAGTATCTGATATAAACATTATCATAAGTTTTTGTTACATTTGCCTCAATGTGAAATTGGGCATGCTCAAACATATTCTCTAATACATTATACATTACACAAAAGCAAATAAAAATTTGATATATTTATTATTAAAATGCCTTACATTTCTTTTTAATTGAAGTTTTATGCAGTGCTTGAAGTACCAACCCCTCTTTATTCAGACAGTGCAAAAAAATTGCATATTAACTGTTGTAAATTGTTTTTGATCCTACAGAGAGAATAAATTTTTCCTAAAAAAAAAATAATAATAAAACAAGATTGCATTTGAGAAAAATGCTATGCCACCGCATGGTTCAAATTTCATAGCTGTACACCAAAGGACAAGAAAGTAGGTCACATCATCAAAATCTAGGTCACCTGATAACAAAGTTCAATTTTACAACTAAAACTGTGCACATGGTCAAAATGTCATTGCTGTACATCAAAGGACAAGAAAGTAGGTCACTGTCCCCTTGGGCAAGGCATAATTTTGACCCAAGGGTTTAATTCAAAACAATTTTGATACAGGTCCACCAAACAACATTTCAAGTCAAATATCTAAGCTATAGCTTTCTCCCATTCAGAAAACATTTGTTTTATTTTCTGTTTTTACTATGTGTACAAAATGAGAATCACTGCCCCCGGGCAGGGCCAATTTTGACACCAGGGGAAAATTTTGAACAACTTTGGTAGAGGACCTATAAATGATATTATATATCAAACATCAAAGCTCTATGCCTTGTACCTTCAGACAAAAATATTTTTTATTTTTTTAACTATATGTACATAATGAAAATCAATGACCCCCGGGGCGGAACCAATTTTGACCCCAGGGCTATAATTTGAACAATCTTGCCAGAGGTTCCTTACACAATGTTTCATGCAAAATATCTTAACTCTAGCCTTTGTAAATTTAGAGAAGATGATTTTTTAAGTTTGTACTATATACATATAAGGAAAACCTATGGCCACCAGGGGGCGGGGCTAATTTTGACACAAGAGGCAAAATTTGAATAACTTTTGTAGAGTACCTTCAGATGATATAATTTAACAAATATTAAAGCTCTAAGCCTTGTACCTTCAGACAATAAGATTTATTTATTTTTTACTATATGTATATATTGAAATCAATGACCCAAAGGGCGGGGGCAATTTTGACCCCAGGGCTATAATTTGAACAATCTTGCTAGAGGTTTACTACACAATGTTTCATGCAAAATATCTAACCTCTAGCATTTGTCAATTGCTAGAAGAATTTTTTTTGAAGTTTTTACTATAAGTTTTTACTATATACATATAAGGAAAACCAATGACCCCCGGGGCGGGGCCGATTTTGACCCCAGGGCTATAATTTGAACAATCTGGGTAGAGGTCTACCAGACAATGCCTTACGCAAAATATATAAGCTCTAGGCCTTTTGGGTCTTTACAAGAAGGTGTTTTAAGTTTTTACTATATGTACATATAGTGAAAATCAATGACCCCGGGGCGGGGCCGATTTTGACCCAAGGGCTATAATTTGAACAATCTTGGTAAGGGTCTACCAGAAGATGCCTTATGCAAAATATCTAAGCTCTAGGCCTTTTGGGTTTTTACAAGAAGGTATTTTAAGTTTTTACTATATGTACATAGTGAAAATCAATGACCCTCGGGGCGGGGCCAATTTTGACCCCAGGGCTATAATTTGAACAATCTTGTTAGATGTCTACCAGACAATGCCTTATGCAAAATATCTAAGCTCTAGGCCTTTTGGGTCTTTACAAGAAGATTTTTTAAATTTATTCTTATAATTCCTTTTGGTTGCCATGGCAACCAGATTTCTGCATGGAATGAAATTCTTTGAACAACTTTGGAAGCCCTTCACCCAAGGAACAATCCTGCCAAGTTTGGTTGAAATTGGACTAGTGGTTTTTCACAAGAAGATTTTTTAAGTTCACTATATAATCTATATAACACACACACAAACACACACACAAACACACACACACACACACAGGTGAATCGCTATATGCCACCGCATCGCAGATGCTGCGGTGGCATAAAAATATAAAACAAGGTTTACGGTAATAATTCAATAACGTTTTTTTTTGTATTTTGACAATGTTAAGCCAAGTAATAAAGCATTGAGATTCTATATAAATATTAATCAAGAAATAAAAATTGAGTAAATAATGTTGGTAACGTAAAACAAACAAACAAATTGATATACTTGAGATCTATCTAGACCATCATACCTCTAGAAAAAAAAAGTTTTTAGATGATCTAAGAATTCCACCTATCACACAGAATGTCAAAACATGTTTAAAGTCACAATTCAATCATTTGAACTAATTACCCCATTCATCAGCCCAATCATAAAAATAATTGTAATTTTGTAAAATTTCAGTCAAATTTTGAAACAATTTATTATAACAGATTTATTTTTTCCAGATTAGAAACTTTTCTGTTATTACGTCATCATTGAGTTACTATCATGTAGGAACATGCAGCCGCTGCCTGCAACTATCATACAGATGTTTTCGACAGCACTGTCACTCCTGTTAACAGGTGATAACCACTAGATTACTGAAAACTTTCTAAAATTCTCAAAAACCTGGAAAATGCATGCTTTCCACTCTCTCACAGTGTTTGATTTATACAAAGATAGCTTCACTTCATTATCTTAACAGATGTTTATCAAACTTGTTACATAAAATATATTCTATAGTGTACCGATATTACATTAAAATTTATAGATGACATTTTAAATTTACATCATTAGTTATTCGCCAAAGCCATCGAAACAAAAATTACACAGTTTTATCAATGAAGTAAAAGGTTATTTTGACAAAAAAGTAACAATCATTGATGTAAATAAAGTCGTAATAACATGAAAACTTAATTACAAATTCATTGAAGAAAAATTTGGATGATTCACTATATTTTCACCTAATTTGGTGCGTAAACTTTCCAGTTACAACTCAATCATTCAAGTTTCTCATGTAAGAAATTAATTTGTTTTTCTTTTTAAAATATCATACTGAAATTCATTTCATATTAAATGGTAATATAATAGTTACATTAATTCTGCTTTGGTAGTTCGCCTAAGTAGTGACTTACACGGACTGTATTTGGATTTCTACTATACATGTATTTAACGCGCGTCTTTGGGATAAATATCAAATTTAGACAATGGTTCGACAAAAGCCAAAAAAAAAATGAGGGCATTCGTGACCTCTATGATTTCATGTCATCTTCGTAAATTCTTGACACTTGAAATAAAACAACATGTCATCATAAAACCATTTATTTGTACCGTTTTGTATTTTAATTATAAGTAACGATTATTAAAACATCACTTATTTATTACCTATTTGTCAACTTGAAACTTGAATTTATGAATAAATTTAGAAAAACGGAGTCGAATCAAAGGAACAATAATGACAAAATCATGTACTGTGCAACCGACGGACACACGAAAGATGTAAAGTTGACATTTAGTCATGTAAAAGCTGGTAATGCATGCTATATGCCCCTCAACTGACAATTTTTGTATGGCATCTACGCTTTATGTTCAGTTCTAAAAAAACTCTCATTACTAGGTGCTTATGTCAATCAAAAAACTAGATGCTTATGTCAAACAAAATATAAATATAATAAACACATTAAATGAGACACACTTTTTAATTTTCAATAAATATATACAATATTTTTTTGCTCCAATCCCATTAAACTTAAGAGGGGAAACTTCTTAAAATATTCCATTACCAATAGATGTTATAACTCTACGAAAAACTCTCCATCTCATACAATGACTTTGAACTTTATTACACTTAAAGTTTGATATTTAAAAATTTCTTACTGATACAAACAAAATGGAATTTGTTTAAAAAAGAAACAATGTAGTTTTTTAGTAAAAACCACAAGAAATTTGTCGAAACCCAAACATGCTTCTTAAATATCAGCCATGATTTTTGTTATTCTGACTTGATGATCTTCATGATACTGCGGATGCCTTATAACATGAAATAGCAAAATAAATTGTCTCCGTATTTCAGATCATTAAGAATAACTGGAGAGGGAGTAGGGAAATACAATCTAGGCGGTGAACATTTCAATCTACTGAGTCTAACCACACGAGTACTCGTATTGTGAAAAGTAAACCACTGGATCTCACCTCTGAAAACAATATTACCCTGCGGTTCAAGACCGGAAAATGACAAGTTCACGTAATGTTCGGACCGAATGTTTGGGAATCGATATACAAGCAGGGTTTCTATAACATTTACATTGAAACTCGAGGAGTTTTCTTTTGTTATAAGAAGTTCTTGCATCATCATGAAATACATAATCAACATGCATGTCAGATACATGTAAACAGGTAATTTTAACTCAGATTCTGATGAAAGTTAAATTAGTTTTGGCTACACAATACATATTAAAATTGTTAATTAGTTTTGCAGTACGATCAGCTTACATTGACTGTATGAATTGTGTAACAGTTTACCTGTATTAAGTACAAACAGCAAAAATATTCCCATATAATGTTTAGTGTTTTGTTTCAATTTGTGTTATTGCATACCACATTTGTGTAATTTGACTGCCTGTATTTCAAGCAACTTCCTACGCACCTTGTCTTTAATTTTGTAGTAAAGCATTACTATGACCGGAAGGCGAAAATTTGACGTAACAGAAACAGTAGATGACTCTAACACTCCCACAACAAGAAAGCTGACTGATTCATTTTATCGCAAAAGGAAATAGGTACAAAAACATTTTGGTCAAGTTTCAGCGTGAGGGCAAAAGAGAAATGTCACTTTTGTTGGTATTCTTTAAAATTTTCATCTTTATTTCTCAAGTTTAGAGCAAATAACTTGATACAAGCATGAAAATGTAATTAACAATTTAATAGTAACTGATATGATCGGAGACTGGCAATTTCATTTGAACTAACAATTAAAGGGGCACTACTCTGTTGCTAAAAATATTCATTCTTTTTACAAAAGCAATCATGAACTTGTCGAGGACACATTTCTCTACTCCCTAATCGAGAGAAAAAATCAGTTTGCAGAGAAACATACTTTCGTAACTAAAACATTATAATCTGTTTATTGATGTACAAAATAAATATTTGAAATAGTTTACCGTATTTTTTAGTATTTTTTTTAACAAATGACTTTCATGATCGAAGGTGGCCCTGGGCTGTCAGTCCATGATGTAACTTGATACGTCTGTCGTACACTTCTGAAAATAGACGACAAATAGATAATTAATACCCCTCCCATTTACACTATCAATTCTTAAGCCATCAGTCAGGATAATTTTAAAGTTAGGACCTGGTTAAGTACATAAACATCATATTTTATGACTGGTCATTAAGACATACTAAATTCATCTTCATTATTTTATGACAGCTTAATATCAGGTTATTCACACTTGGTTTAAAAAGAATCAAATTTTGTGTTGTTAATTATTAGTTCAAGCTATCCTAAATTATTCTGACTACACTCGGTCTTTAAGATGGAAGGAGCCCGCTTGGTCACAGGGTCAAAATTTGGAGACAAGTCTAAATGGTAAACTATCCAGGAAAACTAGTTAAACATAGCGATCTGGTAAAAACCAGTTATCAAAACTTTTTTTACATGCCAAATGCACCATTTTCATCCTAATCTTATCTTATCATGTAAGCAGAACATTTAATATTCAATCAGATAATGCAAGTTAAAAAAATAAAATCCTTTTCTCTTATTGCCTTTGTATGCTCCCTTCTTTTTTTTCCACCCAAAATCCCCCTACTTACAACAAAATATTCATGGCATCCTTAAATAAACTTTATGAAATTGATATAAAAATAGTTCAATATTGATGCTATTAAATTCCCCCACATCAATGGGACAACTTCCAGAGGGAGTTGACATTCTAAACCTGTATCGATACTCCATAAATACGCAAGAAGCTTGACTTCAAAGGGCGTGTTCCGCTGTACAAGTGCCATAATTGGTGGACGGAGAAAAAAAATCCCCGCATATCCTATTTAATATATTTATACAACACTTGTGCAGAGCTTAGAAGTTCTCAAAAGTATTTGACAGTACTTGCGGCTGTTAAAAGTAAACTGAATAGATTTACTTTCTATTTTAAATATTTTATTTGAATAATTTCTTAAATTCAATATTTAGAAAAGAATTGAATAATATAAGCCCATTTTCATTGCTTCTTTTGTAAACATGTGACACTTGCTGTAGAAGAAAAAAAAAGTTTGGTTATCTGTTAGTTGATAAATTCTCTTAATTTTCCCAGCTACTGTAAATGGAATTTATTAAAAGCACCTTTAAACTTTCACATTGTATCAAACATAACAATTACATGATGCAAATAAAATATAGCCTTACAACTTTACAAAAAAAAATTCATAAAAACCTTAAAAGATTACCAAGGTACTAGACTTAAGACTTTAATTTTTTACACCGGAAAATAATAAACCATTGCCACCATATAGAGCCAGGCCAGCCTCCATTTCTGTATAGTGTGACCACGGTCTGTACTGGTGGTTGCTTTGATTTTTATATTTTGAAACTATAATCCCTTCAACTTCTATTGAACTGTTCCCAATTCAAAGCAAGACAAGCCCATTACAAAAATACAGCATCACAGTTAATCAAAATGTAGATGCAAACTAATGCATTAACTAACACATAAATTTAAGTTTCTCACAAAAAATTGTAATTTCACATAAAATCACCAAAATTTTATTTCAAAAGGTAGTAATCTGAAACTCAGTAGAAAGCCATAGAAGCATGTGAAGAAGTTTTTACGGATGTTCTTACATGCACATACAAAAATTCTTAAATTAAAATTTACCTTAAATTGCGAAACCTTGACTCCGAAGGTAAAAACTTACAAATACCATAAAAAAAAAACCTTAACTTTTTTTCTCTTCAAAGTGATCTATGTGTCAGCTATTAATTTACAGAACATGCTAAAAATGGTTTAATTTTCACAGAAGAACCAAATATTTGCGTATCTCGGGTCTAAAATGATTAATTAATATGGGTACGTGAAATGTTTGAATATATACAGCTCATTGATCGCAACTTTCGATAACACCATTCATCTTTTCACGAGACGTAAATAAAATTCTTTTACCTACTACAAAAAGATTATGAAAAATCGCCAGTTCAGCAAATCTGTTATTGCGTAGTTTTATACCCTACAGATCTGGGTCAATACGGATTAAGGAAGAAAACATGAATACTAAATGTCCTTTGATGAGAGTTGTTTAAAAAAACATGTTTCAATACTGACAATCTGTTACAAAAATATTGATACAGTTTATGTACTACTAGTACATAAAAATATTTTTCTACAGCTACTATGTCAATTAGCAAATATGTCAATTATCTGAATAGGATCTGGACAGAATTTTATTAATACCTAACTTTAAAATGCATTATTATAATTAATCCAATTATAACTTCTTTTCATCAACTGAGTAAAAAAGATATAGTATTGTTTTTGCATTTATGGTTGCTTTACTGGTCAAAGGGAAGCAACTCTGGTATAACCCATGTGGATAACTTCAAACAAATGTAAAAAAAACCCCACAATTCAGGACTTGTAACACTTTTTCTCATTGTTTACATTTTTCAGTTGTTTACATCAACAATTTATTTTTTTTCTATTCTATGTTAAATTATCATGTTATTTTCATATATTTATATTTCCATGCTTCGTAACACACTGACGTTGAGATATCGCAGGTCGAAAAACAAAATTGTATAATAACCATCAAAATATATTTTCTTTGAATTCTATTTAAATATATTAATTATACAAGACATCTATGTAAATACATTTTTCATCGCTCATGCAAAACCGGAGTTTTGACATACTGTAACCATAAAATGTTTAGTGTTCGCCATTAAATCTCAAAAAAGAAACAAAAGGGTCAATTAAATTTCTTAATTACCTTATAAACGACAGTAAAATTCAAATGATAATTATGCAGATAGAGGCAATTTGAATAATGCAGTAAAATACGAATAATAAAATCACAAATTTCATAGAATTATTGCTAATGGGAAATTTACGTACCATAATTCACGAGCAATCGTAAATAAAAACTTAACAAGTTATAATATATTTATTAATTATTTACATAAACCTGTTCAAATTATAGAATAGTTTTACATATTTAAGAGTGTATAGCAACGTATCATTATTATTCAGATTATTATATGATGAAAAAATATCTTGTAGAAAGAACATCATCGCCTGTTATGCAAATATTCTTATCATGTAGGTACAGTGTAATTAACTTCATTTTTATGCACTGCAAAATCTGTATCAAGATATGCCTCGTTTTAAAATTCGGAACTATCACTTGCAAACAAAGGGGTACAAAGACTTGCCATGTTTTGAATTCAAAACTATCCCTTGCAAACAGAGAGGTACCAAGACTTGCCATGTTTTGAATTCAGAACTATCCCTTGCAAACAGAGTGGTACCAAGACTTGCCATGTTCTGAATTCAGAACTATCCCTTGCAAACAGAGAGGTACCAAGACTTGCCACATTCTGAATTCAGAACTATCCCTTGCAAACAGAGAGGTACCAAGACTTGCCACATTTTGAATTCAGAACTATCCCTTGCAAACAGAGAGGTACCAAGACTTGCCACATTCTGAATTCAGAACTATCCCTTGCAAACAGAGAGGGATATTGCTTTAAATTTAGAACTAGACAGGAAATCAATATCCAAATACTAATTCTAATGCAAACATTAAGAAGTTAAAATAAACAGAGTCTGGTCATGCTGCTTGTATGTGCAGGCTGGCCTGGTTCCCAACAAAATTATCATTTCCCTATGTGCAGGCTGGCCTGGTTCCCAGTAAAATTATCATTTCCCTAACACTCAAAGAGTAAATTTTAAAGACATATATAATGATACTACATGTAAAACAATACAATTCCATTCCCTGATAATAAAAAACCCCACTTTCTAACACATCCATCAAGTAAGAATAATTTACATATCATAATATGCTAAGAAGTAGTATGACCCAATTGTACTTTTCAACCAAAGTAGCATAAATTATGCAAATAAGATTGGTTCAAAAACCAGCATCAAATTTTAAACATGATTACCAAATAACCTTAAAATCTATACAGCTATTCAACATCTTTGACATAAATTTTTTTTTTTAAGTACAAAGTATATTGTATAAAAATGTGCCTTTTAGAAACAGAAAATAAGTAGTAGCACATGATAAATGTTATAAATCAGTCAAAATTAACACCAGAAAACATACCTCATGCCTGTGTGAGTTTTCAAAAGTAACATAGTAACATAAGTGTATGACAGTTTTATAGGACCCGAGACAGTTTTCATGGTACGGTACAGGGATTACAAGTGTAATTTAGTAATCAAGTAAATATTTCTCTGGAATCTTAATTAGATAACATATCAATTAGCCGTCCATTTCGCGTTCATCCGTCAACAATATCCAGCCCCATAGATCGGCTGTCAAAAATTGTGACCATCCTTGACTGACTCAGCAGTAATACCTCCCCCTCTGGGGAGACTCGTACATTGGCTGATCAAACCAACATTGCCTGTTTGTTACTTAACATTTAATTATCTAATAATATATCAAACTTTCATCCAATATTGACATACAATTAAGATTAAGTTGTATAAAAACATTAAATAGTATACCTCCAATTGCCCTTAAAATTTAAGTAAATTTAAAGCAATATTTAGACTATACAGTAAAGACTGTTTACAGTGACCTTCGATGGGAGAAAAGAAAAAAGGTCATTATAGACAGGGAGTCACTGTGGACAGTCTCTATATAATTCGGATATATGAACATATCATACCAATATTTTGTTGAAAAGCAGGATAGTACCATACTAAGGGTTTAAGTTAAAATTGCATGTATAATTGGTTAAGATTATAAACTACACCATAACATTAGTATCTAAAAGTTACATATTCATTAAAATGTAATTTATATTGATAAATCTGTTTGTAAAAAAATGTTTAATTTCAATTTTACTTATGAGATGTTACTGTAGAGACATTTACTTTTGTATAATCTACCTGTTTACTTTACGGAGTTCAATGTATTAATAAAACATTAGATACAAATCTCCACATAATTTCTAGATAAGTGCTCCGAAAAAAATTAACAATCGAGGTTTCAAACATAACCACACCTTTAAGACGTTTGGCATTGTTTATCTTTACTCGCCAAAACACCGCAGCATTTATGTATATGCATGTGTCTTTAATCATTTTATCGGCGAAAATTGATTGAATTTGTCGCCATATTGTGTAATTGTCAACAAACAGCCACAGTGTATTAGCGTGTCGCCGATTGGTCAATGCAAACTGCCGTAGATACAACGCGCGTTCTGATTCGTCAATCATGAATACGTAATGAGAAAGATAAACATAGTGAACTCTTGCCTTGCGGCGTGTATTGAACTTTGTTGATGTTGACACGCGTTCTTAATTAGCGGATTAACGGTAATTGGTTGTAATTGAGAGGTAAACAAATTATTAACAGACCTAGCGGCGTAAATAAGTATGACGGAAAATTATAAAAATCGACTTCTTCGCCAAAGTCGTCACCTAGTTCAAGTCATGCTCCCCTTGCAAAAGTCGCTGTTTACGGCTCAAATACCGTAACGGGTGACTAAATCATGGTCGTTGTACGGACTAGACAGGTAGTCGCTACATACAGACCATTTATATAGTAAATACTGTTCGGCGCACCTAACTATGGTCACTATAGACAGAACGTCGCTATATACAGGGGGTCGCTAAGACAGTCTTTACTGTATTTAAACTATAATGTCCGTTATGTATAAGTTTCTCAATTTATGTTCTGTCTTAAGTTATGAATAAATCATACAAATAATATCATTATCTACATATATGTACATCTGGAGACTCAAACTACTGAGTTATCTTCCTACTGTTTAAGAATGAAGTGTTCTGATTGTCTCCCTTTAATTTCAAATACTGATTATCTCCCTTCCCCACAATAATACATAATCCCTATTACATCATCAATGTTACATTTCTTCAATACATAATGCCCTTATCCCTTTCCTTTTCAATGCATAGACTTATGATAACAAACCAATCTTACAAGACAACCTAAAAGTACACGAAAGTAAATAACAATAAATCATACCCCAGATAATTATCCAAAACGATCAGGTCCAATGTTATCTATCTTTTACATAGATTTTGTCCAATAACTTAATTAAAAGTTCTAACATGAAAGACCTATAACATTTTGACGTTAGTTTTAAGTCATTTATTGAAATTCATACTTTCACATTAATTCACCATGCAATGTAACCTTCATGGCCAGGGGGCAACGTAATTCAGAATGGAATGTCAACAATTTCAAACTAATAAAAATACAGGCCCTATGTAACTAAATCTTGTCTGGTCTTTTTGAGGAAAAGTTGTAAAATGTTATTATAACTCAACTTCATCTTAAACACCTAAATTGCCCTGAATTCTGTCTCATCTGAATTATTCAGTGAATTTTTTTTTTCTCTGAGACGACTTTATAGTAGTAAACAGTTCAACATATTTATATATATATATATCTAGTGCATATAGAAAACATTCTGCAGAACAAAATCAGACAAGTATAAAGAAATTGCTTTCAAATAAATGCATACCTCCCCTACATTGACTTTGGTATGCATGACTTGAACATAACCACATCAAAATGCACGATTCTACGGCCAATTGTTTTAACTATAAAACCAATCAGCTAGAAACTGCCAAGACAATACGCATAGAAAAGTACAAATTATATTTTATCTTCTCTAAATTCAAATCAAGAATTCAGTACAACACTGAACTGTGTGATAGAAGTCTAAGAAGAAAACAACATATCAACACTTGAACTGTATGAATCTAAAAAATGACTACTGAACTTACATCTTCTTACCACCATGAGTTATTTTACAGGGTCCATAACTCTGTAATAGTAATGATTTATTTTAAAGTTTCCACAACTATGTCATAGACGATCAAAACTGGGAATGCAACTTTTGCACAGAAATCATTTAAAAGTGGAAAGTTACCTTTTGAACATACCTGGATGATGTTCCAGTCATGACCTACTTTGATCTTTTTTACCATTTCTCAACAAACAATCACCAACTCCTCCACAAGAATCACATAAAGGAATGGTAGAGAAAGAATGAATGAAACTAGAAATGTGTCCATAGGACACGGATGCCCCCACACGCCACTGTTCTGTCAATCTTATGACTCTAGGTCAAATATTTTTTGGACTACATGTGCCACAAGTTGAAAACTAAAAATCAACAAAGGGCCATAATTCTGTTAAATTTGGTCGCAGCAAAAATTCCTACCTTTACTACTATCTACACATTAAGGTTGTTAATCCCTGGAAATTTAAGCAAAATCTGCCATCCGGTTTAAGAGAAGTTGCGTTCACAAAATTTCTACATAATAAGTATATAGACATTATAGTGAAAAAATCAACAAAGGGCCATAATTCTGTAAAATTTGGTCGCAGCGAAAATTCCTTCCTTTACTACCATCTACACATTAAGGTTGTTCATCCCTGTAAGTTTAAGCAAAATCTGCCATCCGGTTTAAGAGGAGTTGCGTTCACAAAATTTCTACATAGTATATAGTGAAAAAATCAACAAAGGGCCATAATTCTGTTACATTTGGTAGCAGCAAAAATTCCTTCCTTTACTACCATCTACACATTAAGGTTGTTCATCCCTGTAAGTTTAAGCAAAATCTGCCATCCGGTTTAAGAGGAGTTGCGTTCACAAAATTTCTACATAGTATATAGTGAAAAAATCAACAAAGGGCCATAATTCTGTTAAATTTGGTCGCAGCAAAAATTCCTTCCTTTACTACCATCTACACATTAAGGTTGTTCATCCCTGTAAGTTTAAGCAAAATCTGCCTCCCGGTTTAAGAGGAGTTGCGTTCACAAAATTTCTACATAGTATCTAGGGAAAAAATCAACAAAGGGCCATAATTCTGTTAAATTTGGTCACAGCAAAAATTCCTTCCTTTACTACCATCTACACATTAAGGTTGTTCATCCCTGTAAGTTTAAGCAAAATCTGCCATCCGGTTTTAGAGGAGTTGCGTTCACAAGATTTCGGGACGTACGGACGGACGGACGGACAAGTGCAACGCTATATGCTCCCACATTGTGGGGGCATAAAAAACATGCAAGCTTCAGCTAGGATTGAAAGTCTCTTGATACATGCTCTTTAGCAGAATGTTAGAAAGAATTTTGTTTTTTGAGAAACCTAGTAATAAATCCTTAAGAAAACTTGGGGATATATACATGTATATAATAATTATATACAACTGCCCAGTTACATGGTATCTTTACAGGTAAAATATTCAGTAAATGTATGGCACATACAGGTCAATAACTCTTTACAATCTTACCTATATGGTTGTGAATCAATGACAATTACAATATCCAAATTGAAACAAATCTCTTCTCTGATTTGGTCACTTTTTCGCGTCATTAAATGTTAAATGAACAATTATTTTTCTGCGCTTTCAAGTTGTACAGCTATATTAACTAAATTTTTCTATATCCCCTCTTGTGTATTGACCTAAGCACCTACAAGTATATAACTGCCAGATTAATCAATAACCGCAAATGGTCAACAACATTCTATATATACATAAAAATAGGAAGAAAAAGTTTTACCTTTATCTCAGGATCCAACGATCAGTGGCCAAATGAACAATGGCCTACATCGCCATTGTAAACAGTATGGAATTTAATTGAAATGTCATGAATTTTAAAGACAGATATATACCTATCCATCTAGATCACTGAATCTAGCCTAGAGGTTGTAAAACTAGTCTCAATTAAGATGGAAAATTAATCTTGCCGACTGGCGAGTTCAAATTCCTAACATTTCTCCGTAACATTTAAGTATAGTCGTTACCAGTTACAAGTATGTCGAAAATTGATAATTCATTCCGAGCATGCTGAAATTCATTTAAGATGTTCTTTCTTGAAATAGATTTTTCTTCCACTTTATTTTTTCACTCCCTTTCATCAAGAAATTTCAAAAGGTTGAATTTTATCAAGTTTTCAACAGACTGGAACCAGAATAAAATGATCAAACCATCTGCTTACCTGGATGAAACCATTCTTGATGATTCCTATTCTAATATTAGTGTGGAATATTGTATCTGTTTAAGCCAGTCCTTAGGGCAATGAGTGTCCCATTCTTTAATTCTCAAAGAAACTAGTCTTCTATTTTTACCTATTTTACTTTTGCTATCATTCCCCTCAAAGGATCACCCCTTTTTTCAGATTTTTACAAATGCCATTTTTCATTTTTTTTTCTTATTATATAATTTATCCTTTCTATTACATGTCCTTTCATTTTGAGCTGAACTAATCTGCCTCATTAAATTAATTTTTGACTAATCTAACCAACACCTTTTTCATCAAGATTTTTCCTCATTTAAGACCAACCCATTCATTATAGTTTTAGGTTCAGTTCTAAGAATTTGTTTAGACTGATATCTACCACCTTGCTGTTTTGGTCATTTTAAATTTGTTCTATGAATTTTGTCACAATTGCCATTTTTAGTACCGATTAATGCACTTCTGTTTTGATAAACCAATTTTTAATAACTATTTATCAAAAGTGTTACAAATATAGCTTTTAAACATCTGCAGATACAGCAAATAGTTTTCAAGGGTCTTAAAAAACAATCTATATATTATAAAACGCATTTTTTAATGTAAACTTGCTCATAATCTCCAGTTAAGACATATACTGCTTTAGACCAAAATGAAAAATCCCCAAATGAATCATTAGGAAATTCAAAATTGATCTATATAATCAATTTATCAAAGTAAAAACTTCCCCTTACGAATATTTCTTTAGGTCTTGAAAATTTTTTGTCCAATATTTCAATCAAGTGACATGCAACTGCATGCTGTGCTTGATTTTTTCTGAAAACAATATTCAGGAAGTTATTGACTTAACCAGGGTGTGGTGTTTACCTTTCAATATTAACGACACACTTGATGAAAAGTAATACCTATAGTGAAGTAACAGGGATTTAGAGAAAAAATTTGACAATATAAAAATAATGTTCGCACTTAAACGATTACATTTTCCCCCCTCTCCAATGTTAATAAAATGCAGACAGACACAAAAATTACAACTGTCCATAATACATCAAAGTGTTAAATTTCTGGGGTTTTTGTGAATATTTGAATGAGAGGACACCTTCCTGTAATTAGTCTATCTATTTATGTGACAAGTATCAAATCAGACAAATGACGTGTCATCCGTAACATTTTTTTCTTTAAGAGAAATTACGTGTATTTGCTTTTTTGAATCATCAGTGAAATTCTGTTATTATGTTTTAAAGTGTAATTCTTAATAACTACTATTTCCATAGCAACTTTTTTGTATCATGATCAATTTTCAAACTGGTAACATCCTGCAAAAAATGTTAAGAAAAGACGGAATCTGCACATATAATTACTGTATAGAAATAACAAATATGGTTTAATAACAAGCTGGTATTTTTCTATCATCTTTATAAAGACAAGCTATCCCATATCTTTTCAAATTGTCAAATTTACGTAAAATATTCAAAAGTCAAATTTTACAACATAAATTGTAATAGGTTGTTAAGCATTAAAGGAAAAAAAAACACGTGAATATTTTTTTTCTATAGACGAGACAAGACTAGATATTGCTATAATACGAAATATATTTGTGGCGTTTGTAGGGAAATTTAAGCTGGCTCAGCGAAACTTAAATCTCTGTCAGGGTCAATCTTACAATGTTACTCATCTCCTGTACAACACTGTACGGAGATAACCTGAATTCATGAATGAAAACTATATAAATTAGATTACACCAAGATTTATTTAAAAGTAGGTCAACCACTTCGGTACTTGAAAAGTTTACATAATATTTTAAACATTGTTTACGAAGCCTCGCTTTATTTGATCATAATTTATACAGATTTACTAACTTAAATAAAAACTCTAAATACGGTGAGTTTTTGTTCAACACTGAATTGGTATTAACCATATAAATCTAAAATCATGGACATCCGTTCAAATGAAATTTCTCTTTACTTTAAAACTTGCAAGTGCAACACCACAATAATAATTTGAAAATAAGATTCCTAAATAAACTGGAAATGTGTCCATAGGACTCATAATTATGCCTCTATATTCTACTGTCAGTCTACAGTGTGGTCAACTGAGAAGTGGAAAACCTCCCACTATATTGCATCTTTGTTTTGTACAACAGGCACTTGTCCTGCTTTGAAATTATAGCTGACCAATCTGTAAGGGATATGATTTCACAGAGCTCAAAGTAAAGTAGCCAACAGTAAGAATACATCAAAGTGCAGACTATCGTAGATCTTAACCAAAAACACTCCCATATAATATTTAGCATGGTAAGGGCTAAAAAATTTAAATTGTTGGAAAACCTGTCAAAGAGCAACTTCCTTTCTGTCGGTTTGATATATGTGGGTATATTTCTATTTATAACCCGTACAGATTTTGCACTAAATGCTTCAATAGTAAATTTACATTAATTTATTCTCTAAACATCTTCTTTCTGAAAGAATAGATCTATTCTGATGACAGTAATTAATTCATCATTGGAAAACAACATGTCTAACTAATATCACCAACCATTCATTATCACTCTCCAAAATGTCATAAATATTATTAGCACCCTTCAATTGAACAGTTACATTAAACTAAGTGATAAATTTCTGTTTCATTTGCATAATATTGTCTTTAATTAACAGCTGTTACTTTCATAACCAAAATGAAAATATGAAAAGCTTGCTCCAAAATTTCAAGAAGGCACTTTTAAATCTTAAACTGCTGGAACCAAAAGTGAATCTTTGCCATTAGTATAGAGCCAGGCCAGCCTGCACATCTGACAAGACTATATAGTATACTGTGGGTATCTCAATTTTCGTATTTCAATATTGAAATCCCTTAAACTTTAGACAAACTGTTCTAAATTTAAAGCTGGGTAAAGCCATTACACAACTTCAGCTGGTTTAGTGTCAAAAGTACACCTTTATCTGGCTTAAAATTGTTGTTACTTTTGTTTTTTGTTTTATGTTTAATGTGGCGCCAACACAATATAGGTCATATGGTGACTGTCCAGCTTTACTGGTGGAGGAAGACCCCAGGTGCACGTCAGTACATAATTTTAGGCACAACTGGGCATCAGAGTAGAACCAGTGTCGAGTGATATTCCTTACCTAGCTGGATAGCTTCCTTACATGAAGAATCCAAAGATGCTGGCCTAAAGGACAACTGATCTTTCAATACTATTCTGTAACTGGACTCACATGACCATTTCTTAGAAAACCATTTTTAGATCTATAAACATAAATCTACTGGGATATTACAATAGATAATGATATAAACACTTTAAATACACAATATATCAAATTATATCACTTGTTTTAATTAAATTATAAATGAGAATAAATTCGTCACAAATTATGAAATTAAGTTACGCACTGTTTGAACTGAAATATTTCTGTCAGGAATTCATTGTTTATATCTGTAGCTCTCACCTTTATATAATGAAGTAAGACGATAACAATGTTGTGGAGGCTCAAAGTGCTTAATTTACATATAAGTTCAGGTTTTAGAATCAGCAACAGTCTTTCGATCCCGAAGTTCAGGTGAAATTGCGGTTATCCCCCATAATTTTATTACCGTATAAATCATAATATTGTGACAATTGATCATCTTCAGTTTCATTGAAATTCAGGTCATTTAGTGCTTCGTATCTAAAAAGAATGCCTTTAGGTGTAATAACTGATTTTCTTATGATTTTCTGACGTAGTTTCTTTGAAATAAAAAATAAAAATAGCAAAATAATAGGTCAGGCATTAATGTTGTTACATTAATCTATAATTAAGTCATATATGGTGACAGACACCAATTAAATAAAAAAAACAACTATTTTTGTATCGAAAAAACAACAACAACAAACCAACAACTATCAAGAATGAAGGTCAGAATATCTGTAAATAGTACTTCAATATGGTATTGCTTAATTGAAAGCAGAATATTTTAAATTGGCCTTCAAATTGCCACTTGTTTATAACGGTAAACACTTTGTATGACATATGGACATTATAATTACCGACAAATAATTGACTCTATACATATAAATGTGACAATGTAATGAGTTTACCTTATGGTATATCAGTGGTATTTGTATAATCTATGACCACCATTGATAATGATCTAACAGAAATGATTCGTCCCTCGAGGCCTCGTCCATCAATGTTTCGATCTTGTCGCCACAGTCTATAATACAAGTAATTATAACATAGAACACATGCAAAATATTACATGCAATAGTTTCTTACACAGTGTTAAAAATTTCTGTTAACGTATACTCAAGATTAATGGTACTGTCCAGTAAAGAAGGGATTGGGTTGCAAATATTTTGCAATCTTGTGGTTTTGTCCCCAGGCACTATTTATCATCTAAGTTTTATTTGCAACAGTTTTTGTATATAAAATTGTAATATTCTTATCTTATTTGAAAATAAATAAACCTCTTAAATATTAACAAAAAACTTCCATCCTCTGTTATGTAAATATTAAAACCAAACTCCTCTTTTTTACATCAAGTCAGTACCATATCATTTACTGAACCTAACAGACTTGAGATCATAATAAAAACTATTTTAGACCTAAAATGAAGTTGTCAAAAAAAAAAAGTTATCTAAGAGAGACAACTCTTGCAAGTTCAAACAGAGTAAAATGTATCAAAGCTAATAGGAAGAGAAAATATAATTTCTGCAAATGACAAATTCTCCTGCAACTCTGTCACTACAACATAAAAATAACTTTTCATGTAAGTAAAGTTGCACCTTGATTAATTTTCTCAATCTTTCATCTTTTATTACAAAGAAAGCTCTTTTGCTTCATGTATAATAACATAATTATTTATTAAGTGCAAGGAAGTTTTAGAACTTGTACCTAAGGAATTGAATGTAATTAAGTTAGACTAGAAACAAGAGAGCCATGGTAACCCCTTATTGCTCACAAGTACATGTACATTCACCTCATTAGGTAACTTTATTATAAAGAAGTAGGAAAATCTATTTTAGTCATGGTAACCTTGACTGCAGTTTAAATTCTTGCATATCAATTATATACCTTTGATACAGCTCAATAAATAAAAGCAGTGATTATAAAAAGGGAGACTAAGTGAGCTCTAGGACATAAGGTGCTGGCCGCACAATGAGCAATACTTATAACAAATTGGCGATATCAGTGCCAGGTGAGCTAAAAAGTTTGGAGCATCACTGTTATATTCACTAGATATAATCAATGCTGTTAGTTTCATGTCAGGAAATCTTATCAATCATAAAAGCAGGAAGTTCTCCCATACGTCAGTAAATCTTCTTTAATTTGTCGACAGTTTTACGCTCTTTCTTTTCCTTTTTTGCTGCAGTAAAAATCCAATTTATGAAGGATTGTTACTTATTATTCAATTCCGTACGACATGCTGACATCTACAATTGTAACAACTTGTGAAGTAAAATTTGTCTTCTATGGAGTTATTGGGCCACCGGATTCGTAACCGTCTCTTTTTGACGATTGACAGATGAAATTTATGTCTCAAGTGGTCTTGTGGCTTTCAGACAGATTCTAAAGATGACGGTCTTACTTCTAAATAGCTATTATTAACATAATAAAATATTTCGGAACTTGAAAACGGAATCATTCATTGCTCAAGTGCGTTGTTTGTTTAACAATATTTACAGATTGTTTAACATGTAATTGCAGTTACTAAATACATTAGTTAAAGATCAATGTTAATTGAATTAATGTAAGCCAAAAGTTAGCACAACTATTGCGGTCCCGCCCCTTATTTGTTCCCCCCTCAAATTGCATGTTTTGTTCATGTTTTTGCCACATGTCGTCTGCTTTTAGAGTTGAGTGCTCATTATTATTTCTAGCCTTGCACTTATTTCATGACAAATATTCCTGACAGTTCGAAAGCTGCTTGAATTTATATTAAAAAATAATAGAGGAGAAAAAACATATCAAAGTTAGACAGTTGTAACAATGAAGAAGGAATGGCCTACATTTTGCGCATGTTAAACTATTCATGATCATATCCTCTTGATTTTGCTACTCAAAAAAGAAAGAAATCATCTCAAAAATGAAAATTTAGGTTAGTGGGTTTTAAAATATATGACCTAAATTGTAACACGGAAATGTTCTAAATTCCAGATACAGTCAATCAAAAATGTTTTCTATGTTTGGAAATAGCTCTTATCCTGTTATATTTGTGTGAAGGACTATAAGTATAGTTAGTATGACTTTATACTGGTTGAACAAGTCTTTTGTTATTGCTATACTGGCTTTACACTGGTTTTATTATGGCTCACTAATGGTTGCTTAGTCTTTCATCAATTTATACTGGCTTTAAATATCTTCTTATTTATCAACAGTCGTTTTACACTGCTTACTAGTCTTATACTTATACTGGTTTTGTAGTCTTTATTTCATTATCACCAGTCTGGCATTATACTGGTTATGCAGTCTTTATTTCATTATCACCAGCCTGGCTTTATATCACCAGTCTGGCATTATACTGGTTAAGTAGTCTTTATTTCATTATCACCAGCCTGACTTTATACTGGTTACGCAGTCTTTATTTCATTACCACCAGCCTGGCTTTATACTGGTTATGTAGTCTTTATTTCATTATCACCAGCCTGACTTTATACTGGTTATGCAGTCTTTATTTCATTATCACCAGCCTGACTTTATACTGGTTATGTAGTCTTTATTTCATTATTGTCAGACTAGCTTGATGGTCTCTTGGTTTAAAAGTGGAAGAAAATGCTTAAGAAATGCACCTATATCTACACCTAACAGTTTATTTCCATAAAGAGACATTAAATCTCTCCCTGGTTTTACTAACGGATTACAATTTTTCATAAGTTATTTTAGTGCAATTATAACATAAATGAAAATACACCCAGATGAAATTTCAGCATATCTCCCATAATTCATAGCTATAATTACTTCTGTCAAAAAAATGACTGCTTAATTTTCTTATATTATGATGAAAATTCAATTTGCATGCCCTTCACCCCTAATAAAAGTAATGTGTTAAATTGGCGACAAGTCAATTGTGAATTAGGGGCAAAAAAAATAGATGGATGTTAAAAAGCTATAATGTCTTAACTCACTAAACTTTATAGAACATGTTACATCAAAATTGTACAGCATTCTTGCTGCAGACAGAGGAAGAACTTAAAATTAAGAAAATTAGAGAGATTCGTTATAACAAGATACGGTACCATCATGTGACATCTAAAAGCGAAAACGACCCCAACAACCTTAAGGCGATCTTTTCAGTAAAAGTGAAAGAGTAGAGGAAAGTGGGAGGGAGATGTTTATGGAGGGTTTCTGACAGTGCACAGTAATAGTTTAATAAATCTGAAAAGCAATTTAGGATAATGCTGTGTTTAATTGTTGAAAATTAAAGATGAATGCCAGTAACAATCTTACGATTATTCCATAACCTTCTGAAAATCTTGTTCAGCTTCCATTTTTGGAACTGTCCATTATCATTTTTAGGGATAATAATCAAGATGTTGGTCAGCCATCAGCATAGAACCTGGTCAGACTTTGTGCGTGCTTGTCTGACTGTATACTGGTGGCAAAAGCTGATCACTTTCAGTTCCAACATGGCATGGGGGTAAGGGATTATGTCTTTTGCTCCAATTATTTCAATATCTACCCAGAATGAAATTGATATCAAAATATGTCATAATTCACATATTTGAGCCAAATTTTAAATTCAGCATTAATTACACTATCATTACAGAGAACAAATTTATTCAAATTAATATTTTCGTACTCCACCATTAGATAGGCAGAAAACAATGCAACAATATGCTGACATGTTTACTTATTAAGTGCAATACAATATAAAGAGTGCATCAGAAAACACCTTAAAATGTCACTAGATTTAATTTACAAGAAATAAACCTGTCTACCCTATCAACTCAAATCATGTAGGAGAAAAAAGCTGTACAGTTACTTCATTAAATATTGAGATATGTCATTATAAATCTATATCTCAACAACCACTCCCTCTATTGAATTATTTAGATTACTAAACTTTTTTCCTATCATTATCTTTTCAACAGTTAATAAATTTATTTCAAGTACTGATTCTTTTTGTAACAACTGAATTATTTAGGTTACAAAAGTAGAAATACAAAAAAAACTGATATAGACATATGTAATCCATCATTTTAAAGTGTTCAATATGTTTTAATTTATTTCTATTGAAAATTCTGCACGAGATTAACAATATTAGACGTGTCATAGAAATTCAAGAGTGTCCACTTTCTTAACGCTTTGTTACAAAATAACATGATAATTTATAAAGCATTGATTACACTATAAACAAGAAATTTCCTAATGAAAAAAAATGTACTTATATAAATTTAAATATTTTAAAGGTTAAAATCGAACACATTTTTTGCCTTGTTTGAATATACTTAAGTAAATTTTCCACAGAAGAAAACATTACCTAGACTGGTCAAACTGTGGTCATGTAAAAAATATCTTCAACCTTCAAGTGTGCTTTGACTGTTCTGTCCATACCTACAGATAAAAATAATCATCTATATAGTCAAATAAAAACAAAAAATGTTAGCATATCTTCTTTTTCACTTTCTCAATTGGAATCAAAATAGATTTTTAACATGTTCATCTCTAACTGTCAATTAACATACAAAGGGTGTGCTTAAAATACAGGTAAATTATTTCAATTTTATCAATTTTCTCTGGTTCTTTTTTTTTTTCTTCATCAAACATAAAATATAGAAATATTGGCAGCATCTATAATAACATAAGTCCCCGGCGAGATTCGAACCCACAGCGGTGAGGGGCCACTAGTTTGAAGTAAACGACCTAAACCTCTCGGCCACAGACAAAACTAAACATCAGCCTGTTCAAATGCAGAATTTTCTTCTATTGCAAGAGTATAAAATAATTATGTTTACAAATACCAGATTTAGAGAGAAGTTGATACATGAATCAAAAGACCCAAATTTCATAAAATAACTAGAACTGCCACTATCATGGCGTGAATACCCCCGCATACCACTTTGTCAGAATCAACAGTGGCCATTTAGAGCTCAAGGACAACCTCCCTGCCAAATCTGAGGTTACTAAGCCAGTGCATTGCTAAGTTATGTATTCTACATGCTTCAAATGTGAAAATGTCAAAATCAATACATTGAAGACAGGACATTCTTTAACAGTTAAGAAGAAAAGCTTTTTTGTCAAGGTCCCTGTGACCTTGACCTTTGACCCAGTGACCTCAAAATCAATAGGGGTCACCTTAAAGTCATGATCAACATCCATGCCAAATATGAAGACTGTGGGTCATAAATGGGTGGACAAACTTTTTGAAGTCAAAGTCCCTGTGACCTTGACCTTTGACCTGGTGATCTCAAAATCAATAGGGGTCATCTACTTATCATGACTAACCTCCATTCCAAATATGAAGACTGTGGGTCAAAGGAATCTTAAGTTATTGGGCGGACAAGCTTTTTGAAGTCAAGGCCCCTGTGACCTTGACCTTTGACCTGGTGACCTCAAAATCAGTAGGGGTCATCTACTTATCATGACTAACCTCCATTCCAAATATGAAGACTGTGGGTCAAAGGAATCTTAAGTTATTGGGCGGACAAGCTTTTTGGAGTCAAGGCCCCTGTGACCTTGACCTTTGACCTCAAAATCAATAAGGGTCATCTACTAATCATGACTAACCTCCATGCCAAATATGAAGACAGTGGGTCATAGGAATCTTAAGTTATTGGGAGGACAAGGTTTTTGAAGTCAAGGCCCCTGTGACCTTGACCTTTGACCTGGTGACCTCAAAATCAATAGGGGTCATCTACTAATCATGACTAACCACCATGCCAAATATGAAGACAGTGGGTCATAGGAATCTTAAGTTATTGGGCGGACAAGGTTTTTGAAGTCAAGGCCCCTGTGACCTTGACCTTTGACCTGGTGACCTCAAAATCAATAGGGGTCATCTACTAATCATGACTAACCACCATGCCAAATATGAAGACAGTGGGTCATAGGAATCTTAAGTAAATGGGCGGACAAGGTTTTTGAAGTCAAGGCCCCTGTGACCTTGACCTTTGACCTGGTGACCTCAAAATCAATAGGCGTCATCTACTAATCATGAGTAACCACCATGCCAAATATGAAGGCTGTGGGTCATAGGAATCTTAAGTTATTTGGCGGACAAGAAAAAACCGACGGACGGCCGGACGCCGGACGGCCGGACGGACAAGCTGATTCCAGTATACCCCCCTTACAACTTTGTTGTGCGGGGGTATAAAAATTGGTTTTTCAAATTACAATTTCTACCATAGTAGACTAAATACCAGTAATGTGGGTTTGTATTAAACAGGTTACAGAGTACAAACAAACTTAGGGAGAAAATGTACGACTCCATGTAGGTCAAAAGATCGTAATAATAATTTCACATTTCTTAAATTTCTGGAATTAGATTTCATCATAAATTCAATGCAGGATTAAATTAACAGTGCGTCTACATGCCTTTCAAACTGTGCAGAAAAAGTTTACAGTCTGCCACAAAACAATAAATCCCTGCGGTTGTACACAATACTTTTCAAAAGATAGAAATGAAAATTAATGTTTGCATATGAGACATGACAGTGTTCTAGCGTGGGGATCCGTTTTGTATGTAATATAAGACGTGGCTCGAAGAATGCTTGCACTGAACATACCCCGAGGTTAAATACGTAACATATCAGTTATATACATTATCAGAAGATCAAGATCACAACAATATAAAATTAATATAATAAAAAGATTGATATCTAACAATGACCTTTAAATGATCCAAAATAAGAGGGAGTAACAAAACAGAAAGAATGTTGTGAGATTTTTATGCAATTTGCAAAATTTGCAGGAAAAATTTCAAGATGAAAATCATGCACTTGTTTTAAAAATTCTGAACTTTTAAAAAACAATTGAACAGAGATGCTCTTATTCATGCTACCTTGATATTATACCAATAACTTTAAAAGTTCAATCTTGAAAAGGGAGGTAACTAATGATTTAAAGTCCTAATGAAAGGGAGGAAACTTGCATACACTGGGAGGTATCCTGTAAACTACAGTTTTAGCCAAGGGAGGTAACATAAAGTTTAAAGCAAAGAGAGGTAATGCAAATATAGATAACCCTATATACTGATGTAAACAGCCAATAATTTATTTTTTGTTGAATCTTGTCTTGACAAAAAATATTTATCAAGGTCACAAAAATTATCTTTTGCTTAATTACCGCAGGGAAGGTGATCACATGACTTTTGTTCACAGTAACGCCATTGATGGCAGGACCAATGATTTTAAGGGTATTTGGTCATGTTTTTGATATTTCTGTTAATGTTCGATTCCTTTATATACATATCAGGAAAATGATTTCCAATTCCAGCTATACATAACTTTCTGATGTTGCTCTTGTACTTTTCCAGGTATAGTTGTGGTGTTATAAGTTTACACTCTTGATCACAGCAGTAAGCCACTTTGAAGTTACCAGAGCACAGCAAAGCCAATGCATCGTTCCTGTATATGAGCAACCTGTCAAGCAGTTTACTAGTACTAGAGAAGAACTGATAACATCTGTACATGCAAGAGCAGACGTACAGTGGTACAGTACGTTTGACTGTAGAAAAGATTTTATGATCAATTGCTATGACAGTGACCTGCGAAGTCCGGAAATCAAAACCCCTGGGTCATCTGATTTACAGTGCCATGCTCTTCCAAGTAAGATAATTGGACAGCAACTTTCAAAGTATGCTACACCAATTTTTATGTTATTTGTGGCACAATGTTGTCACATATTTGCACCTAAATATACAGCAGGGACACAATGTTACCTAAACAAATGTCACAAAATCACCCGCTCTGGATGACTGTTTTTCACTTTTTTCTAAAAACTGCTTGAATTTCAAATCTAAAAATCAAAACCAAGTACAATGTATAATGAGAAGAAAACTTGTTCAAATATAATATATATCATATATAATGGAATATTCTTCACAACTGACTTTACATAGTCACAAAAAAGTCACAAAAGTTTAATCTAACCTCAGCAGCTAATTATTTCCTTCTTTGTCAAAGATTTTTTTTGCACAGACAAAATCCATCCATCTTTTTATAGTAAATAAAGTGTCATTTAAAAAAAATAAAATAGGTATAATGAACAAATTGCAAAAATGTTTCTATCAACATGTCAATGTGAACTGTCATACTTTTCTCCACTGAAAAATTACAATGCCACATCTAAATATAGAATTAGTTAGAAATCTAAATATAGAATTGGCTAGAAATATATATATCTCTTTCATTAGCTGTCAGACATAAAAATTGACCTAGAATCGGTAAATGCTGATAAAACTGGTTACATAAAAATTTGTGAACTTAATGCATCTAATGGGGAAATAATAATTTGACCTTCATTATTAAGTTGAATTCATTTTTTTAATAAACAAGGGAAATTTGAGAAATATGTCAATTTCTTATAAACAAGGGAAATTTAAGAAAATGTAAAACTTAATGAAAACTTCAATAAAGAAGGGAAAGTTGAGACAATGTAAAACTTTATGTTGAAAACCTTTCTTAAAACTGGTTCAATTAGACAAGACCAAGACTTTAATTATCCTTCTTCATTTTTTTCTTTTTTTTTAAATTTAAATTTGACTTTAAACAGGATTTAAAACTTTTTATAATACTACACATTTTCATTGGATAATCATGAAGTTTATATAACTATATACATGACTGCTGTCAAGTTACTGAGTCATTTCATTTTTTTTCTCTAAAAAAAGGAAGTCTGCAGTTAAAAAGGTTCTCAACATAATATATGGCCATATTTAAATGGTTATTTGCAATATATCTTCAAACAACTGAATATCTAGGGCCATTCAACCTGTCAAAAATCTTTATAATATTACATTTATTGCTCTATTCTACATAAAGGTGTGTAAACTTGACTGCATTCATGAATTTTCTTGCTCAGATATTTCACTAATGATAAAGCAGGGGAAGCAACTATGTATTACATATTTTTCCATAATTTCCTGGATTTATTCCCCTTATAATACCTAAAAAAAATTCTCTCATCTATATTCTTTGGCTTTTTTTGTACTCTTAGCATAGTAAAGTAAGATGATAATTGAGTGATAATTTTTTTGTTAGAACTTGTGCTATTTACCTAATAGAAACATGATGTGTAATAACAACATATACATTGACTTTGACCAACCACTAACCTAACAAATTAGACAATACATCTCTCTCCAACATAGCTTTGAATATACTGCCAATTGCTAAGAGCTGATATCAACAAAATTTGATAACAAACTGTCATAATAAATCTCAAATCTAAATATATATTTATACAACTCTGCTGTGTAAATTTCTTATTGGACAATTATATACATGTACATGAAGTAGAATAAAACGAAAATTATAACATTCACAGCATTTTAGGTTAATTTAAGAGCTTGCCTTCAATTACTCAAGTTAAGGGAGAGTTAGCCTGGTGGTTAAGGGACCATCTTTAACCCAGGGATCAAGGGTTTAAGCCCTTCTTGTGTCTCAACCATGTTTCCATATTTGACACTGGTCCGAGGTTATAAAGAAAATCTCATAGTTCAAACTCAGATCTCTGGCATTTGATTGGTCAGAAATTCCCAAAGAATGTACAAAGACCATTGAAAATCATGAGATTTGAGACAGAACTCAAACCTTGAGGCCAGTACTGGTTAGTTCCAGGAAGTGGACTTGAGAGTGGTTAAGATAAGCTATACACTTTCTTCACAATCCCTCTATAATTATATATGTTTAAACTAATTTACTAAAGTTGACCTTATTAAAACTTATAACTCAAGGGATTAAAAGAATTTAAGGCTAATTACACTCCAAGAAGTTAATTACTGCCACTGTTTTCTTAAGTCATTTATCCTGAAGCAACTAAGTAAAGAGATATAAAGTTATTGAGCCCATGAAAGGTCGACATGTTTTTATAAAATGTTCTTGCTTTGCAATAAAGGAACTTGAAGATAAACAATGTGCTTGCTTTTGTCTAAAAATCAATGTGATTGCTTTTGTCTGAAAAATAATGTGATTGCTTTTGCCTATATTCATGCAACAATGGAATATGTGGATCTTCAAATGTACTTCATTTGACCTAAGATAGTGCATAAAGAGTATCTGTGGCTCCACTTATATGCTTGCTGTTTCCTGAAGTAATGCATTTACGTAACAGAATCTAAAGATCCATACGTAATGTATTATAAAGGAATTTCTTGTCTTCATCCGCAAATAAAGTTTAAAACTGCAATGCAGTTAAACAAACGTGTTTGATTATGGCTGAACCTAAGCAGTGGATTTAAGCACCTAAAACTGTGCCTACACTACCTGAAAGGTGTGTTCACTTAGTACATGGGATACAATGCTTCATAATTTTGGGAATAAAACAATACCTCTTTCATCTGCCTTGGCTTTACTATCTTGTCAATATGTAATCTCAAGACCATTCTCAATATCTAATGTTGTGTGTACAGACAAAGGTAATATTTATGATGACACAAAATTTCACAGCTGTCTCTCTGTTAAAATTCCTTCATTACATTCACCATACTTTTCTTGATGGAATTCTAGCACCTTCTATAATGTTAGTCTGAAAATAGAAAAAAAGTGCCATAAAATATCTGATCTTTTTTCAATATTTTGCAAAAATTATTTTTAGTATCCTTTTTCTATCGTAATTATAATTCTTGTGACATGATGAAAAAAAAGAAAAAAGAAAAAAAGATTTTCCTCTCAGATTTCTGGTGTGGCTTACTCCCACATGTTATATATTTAAAGTGTATTTTAAGAAATGCCACTCTCAACATGCATGTATTTATAGCATAATTACTCTACCATAAATCTTAACCATTTAATGCTTAATATCACACTGTGTGCCTATATTTTGCCTGACAGAAATCGCCATGACTTTCATACACATGTCAATCTAATATCATCTCTTCTTATAGCCTTTACTGTAATTTATTCTCGTTATTCCCCCATACTGAAGTTATGTTCGCAACATTATGGTATGTTTCCAAAACTGAAGAATGCTCCCTACACTAAGGTGTGGACATATTGTTCCCCCAACTTGTATGTTGGGATTATCATATGACAATCATATATCCCCACAATGTTTGGTTATTTTACCAAGGATTTGAAAATCAAAATGACAAGAGTCCCAGGTTCAGCAACCCATGAATGGGGGCCATAGTTTCAACTGACTGGTGTAAAACTGAGGAATATTCCTAATATGCCTTTCTGTGATAAAATTCTACAATTGTGGTATTTAACTATATTAGAAATGGCATATTTCACCCTGACACTATAGACCAATGACTCCAGTAATGTTTCTATAATGACAAACATAATTATGTATATAGTACAAAAAGTTTACTGAAAAATTAGTATATTAAGGGATGACAAATGAATTTGTTAAACACACACACAAGATGCAGATTATGGAGAAATCCAGTCAGACAGCACTTAGTAGTTTTTGGTATATCGACATTCAGACCTTTGCCATAGTAGCAGACTGTTTCATTCCTTTGACAAGGGTGTCAGACAAACCAATTGAAGAAGTGAAAATGTCAAAAGGTAATTGAAAATATTCTCTATTATTTACAGCAGTTAACTTGAATAAATGTACATTCACTCTTTCATTAATGAAAGAATAAAGCATTATTTCAAAATATCAGTGCCACTAAAAGAGTAGGCAGGACTTTCATTATTTGCTCACTAATGCATAATTATAAATAAAACCACTTTTCGTTCAAAAAAAAGAAAGATCTGTTTCAGTTTATATGTAAATTTTTTGACACACTAATTACCTGTTCGACACAAGCTGTGCTTAAAACTAGACCAACTAGAATAAAAGTCATCAAAAAAAATTAATCCAGATTTCATCGCAAAACCACTGTAAACTGTTCCTTGGTTACAATCAGATACAACGTTATTTCATACAACAAATTTAAATCAGACTGTATGACAAACAAGCAGTGTCAGACAAAACTAATTAACTTAATGTTTACCTTGCTGAATATAACAGACTAAACCTGCTCTTATTTTAGAACAGTCCATAAATAGTTCAAGGGATTTCAGTTTCTCAAATAATATAGCCTCTGCTCAGACCTAACTGGGTGGTGCACTCCCATCTGAAATGACCTTATTATGACTGCTTAAAATGCTTTATATTAAATCGGTTAAGACCTCAATTTCCAATTTGTTCTGCTCTAAATACCTGACAAGTCACCTGGTTAAATAATGTGGAACAATACGACATACGAGCTGGCTTTCACATTTTCAGCTGAGTTTTTTAGTTTATTTCATGTTTCATTGAATTGAAATAATATATTTGAAGACACACCTTCTGTACAGTGTAGGTAGAAAGTCACACATGTATTATATAACAATAGTGACATCTCGCCTTTTCAAAGTACAAATGTACATTGAAAACAGAACTGACAACAAGGTGACAATGACGAAATATTGCATATGAGCTATGACATCTAAAATTTCTAAGTCATAGAACTGAGTTATTGTTTGTGGTTGGGATTACCATCACACCAACACTGTAATGATCATATGGCGACTTTACTGGTGTAGGAAGACTTCAGGAGGAATCCAAAGCCAATGCCTGGATTCGAGATAAAATAGAAGGGCCATAACTCTACAATGAATTAGGACACCAGATAGAAAAAAAAATGTGCAAAGGATTCCAAAGTGCAGGTCCTTCTGTTTAAAAAGTCCTGTCATTGAAATCAAAATAAAGATTACAAAAGCTGTCTAGAAATGCAAATGGTGCCAAACTTATGAATGGATGTTACAGTTTATTTCATTATTATATACCTTTATTTCAGTTCAGGTGCATATAACTTCCATAATTTACACACACATATTATATCAACTATATGGAAGCAGCTGTTACCAAGTCTAATAATTGTTAAACTTAACCATCATATACATAAAATGCTACAAGGTGACATTCCTGTACTAAGTTATAATATCACCAGTCAGTTCATCCCTTTATCATGTTTTCTTCGTTATTGTAACAATTTACCTTCACCCTGCTATGTTCTTGAATAAAGGACTTTCCTTGGGTCAATTGTTTGTTGAAGTGAAGGATTTTGGTACAAATCCATTGTTTACCTGAAGGATTTTTGTACCAATCCATTGGGTGGACAAGCTTTTTGAGGTCAAGGCCCCTGTGACCTTGACCTTTGACCCAGTGACCTCAAAATCAATAGGAATCATCTACTATTCAGACTGTGGGTCAAAGGAATCTTAAGTTATTGGGCGGACAAGCTTTTTGAAGTCAAGGCCCCTGTGACCTTGACCTTTGACCCAGTGACCTCAAAATCAATAGGGATCATCAACTATTCATGACCAATCTAAATACCAAATATGAAGACTGTGGGTCAAAGGAATCTTAAGTTATTGGGCGGACAAGTAAAAACCGACGGACAGGGCGACGGCTGGACGGACAAGCTGATTCCAGTATAGCCCCCTTACAACTTCGTTGTGCGGGGATATAAAAATCTCAAAGGTTCAGTTTAGTTAAAATACAGTTAATTTACCTGGAACTACAGACACTAGGTTTGCATATACATTGACAGTGAAGCTTACATACTATTAAAATATTTAACAAAATTAACTGAACTGTATTCCTGTTGATCCTTTAACACAACACAAGCTAACCCTAATTCCTTAGTGTTTTTTTTACTTAAATTAGATGCATGGCTAAACCCTTTACAACTTTTGCCATACATTATTATTATATTAGGCTCAACAAATTAAACCTTAACACTGTGATTTTTACACTAAACAAATTAAGCCTAAATCATTTCTAATTTTTACATTATTAAGCCTAAATCCTTCTAAACAAATCACATCTAATTTTCTGCCCAATTTTTACACAATACAGGTTGAGCTTAAACCACTTACAACATTTACACTAAACAAGTTATGTATAAATCCTTCAATGTATTTCAGGAAACCAAGCAAATAAAAAAAGTCTGAAAATGTCCAATATTATATATGTCACAGATAACGAGTTATTTCACAACAGCCTTGACAGATTCACTCAAAAAAGAAACAAAACAAAATTGATTTCTGAGCAAGTTATGAAAAATTACAAATTTGGTATTCTATGATAAAACCAGATAAAAATCAAACTTCATCCATTGATTGCCAGATATGATGAAACATTAATCCAATTTGTGACATCATGTTTCCCCCTCAAAAGCCATTTACATGACATATACACTAAGTGGAGTATGTGTGTGTTTTTTCTTTCAATTATGAAATAGATATAATAATAGCCTAGCATGAGATGTTATCACAATGATTATTATACATGATTTCATGCTGTAATTGTTGTATTTATGATATCTATATTAAATTCCTAGAAATATATGTATGCTTTCTATCAAGTATCTTTTATAGATATGAATTGTTATTTCACAGCTGCTTGCATGGTGATAAAGTTATCACAATTGGGAAGAATGTGTCACAATTTGCCCGACAGTAAGAAATTGTCACAAATGTCGGATGGAAAGAAATTGTCACAACTGCATAATCGGAAGAAATTGCCACCAACTGTGTGCAAGGAAGAAATTGTCACTAGTGCCTGAAAGGTAGAAATTGCTACAGCCTGCATGCGGAAGGGGAGGGGGATAAATTATAAATTGTCACAATCATCCAAGAGGAAGAAATTGTCATAAATTGTTGAAACTGAGAGGAACAAATTGTCACACTAACTGCCAGATAGTAAGAAAGGATGGAAGAAATGGCAACTATATGTGAGAACAAAACTGTCACAATTGCTTGTAGAGAAAAGTTGTCAAAAGGGAAACAAACGTTAGTGGAAAAACTTTACATTAATGAGCAGATAACACATGGACCCAGATCAGACTGCATGATTGTATACCCTGGTCATTCTCTCTTGATATTGGTGGCATCTACAAAGTCATTATTTCTGCCAGTCGTCAAAGGATTTAAAATACACAGTGATTTGTCAACTAAGTGCATGACTATTGCACACTGCTTCCATAATATTGGTATAAATAGCTTTTCGGAGCCATGTTATAGATTGTACAGTCAAACGTGTATTTAGCGACCGGGCAAGGGAAACACCCAAAACAGTCGCTTAAAGAAATGGTCTCTTATGACAAAGCATGATAAAAAAGTCAAAATTTATAAATGACATCTTTCTTTTGTGGTGGGAATGTTTTTCAACTTCATTTATAAATGTTTAATAATTAGAATGCTCCGATAATCTAAATGGATGCTAATGTAAAATAAACTTTCTGATATTTTGACAAAACAGTTTTTTTATTTCCATTATGTACACGTTTGACATTTTTCCAGAATTTTTAAACTTCTCCATTGTTTTTCTTTGTCTCCAACACAAAAACCCTTATAAGTGAAGATGTTTTCTGTTGTGCATTTTTTCATTTAAAATAAACAAACTACATCTAATTGTAACAATTACTTTAATCCCTGATGAAGTTCAAGGTCAATTCAATGCAGTCTAAATATCAACAAGCGAAACATATACACCATCTCAGTAGGGGCGGAGCATTGCATTGTTGAATCAATAGTATTGGATAATACATGTCACCCGTATACTTAACTTCATTTGCATACGCTAAAACGGTTTGGGAAAGAGAGCTCTTCAAACATTTTTTATGTTGTGTTTTGATTGTTGACACTTGTGACATAACGAGGCGGCGTTCCCTAAAATCACAATTACTTGACAGGTAAAAGTGGTCCTTTGATGAAAAGATTGATCTCAATTAGCTGACTAATAAGCGGTTGCTGGTCGCGTTGAGCAAAAGTCGCTTAAAACATTAAAGATATAGAGAGAGAGGGGGGAATTTAAAGTGGTCGCATAAGACAGAAGTCGCTTAATACATGTGGTCGCATGGGCAAGTTAGACTGTATTCCGTCTAATGCAGCAATTTACAATTAACCATTATGAAAAGTTTTCATGACAAGCCAGTGCAACAATGTAAGTCGGCTTGATGAAAGTGGGAGGCACGGTGTACTGGTTAATCCCATATTGCCAACTGTTGCCTGCAATGTAGCTTAAATGCAATTGAATGTTTATATAGTTGTATGAACAGAAAATGTGTAATGACATTTTTAATTTACTTCAATTCATATAAAAAAGCTTACTACATTGATCACTGCATTTTGTTGAATTTGCACAAAAAACAACAGATTGCTGTTACACTATAACCTACTTAAGCAGGAACAGAGGTAAAGTCTGACGAGTTATCAATAAAATCTGTCACCCGTTCCAGGGAGGGGGAAAAACACACATTTAACAATTTTCTTGGAACTAACATATTTAGTACTTAAGATCCTTTAGAAAGTAACATTTAAATGAATGGCTGCTATCTGAAGTAAGTTTTAAAACTGGTCAAGGTTTATTAGGTCAAAAAATTAATCCCATGCAACATTTTCCTTTCATTTAGCGAAATTGGTTTCCTTTCAGAATGCCAAAAACAGAAAATTGAAAATATTGCAGACATAGTCAGTGCCTGTTAATGAACAGTACTGTGGTTCCACTACTGTGGTTAGTGCAAGCTTTTGTCCATGTCTCTTAGCCTAAGCAGTGTAAAACCTGTATCTTTGAACATTCATCATACTGACTGTGTCAGCTTTTTAACCCATTTACCAGTCAGCTCAAAAAGCATCTAGTGTAATTATTTTCTTGGCCTTAATTGCCAATGAGATTATGTAATATATACTGCATGTACATTGCAAGAGCTTCTTTTGCTGTAACAGAAATAACATGTGATCAATGATTGGAAAATGTTGCAGTAGAGATATAGAGGGGGTATTCCCCACCACTGCCAGGTGGTATCACTTAGCTTAAACTTGACACCTAACCTGTCTTGCACCTGTGTTTGGGTATTGTCTATACAGCCTACCTATATGTAAAGTAAATTCAGAGAAAACTCCTTGCATTGAATAGAAACAAAAACAGTTTGTGCTGAAGATTATACAAGAATATACAAAAACTTTTTAGGATGAGCTTTAAATTTCAAAATGACTTTTGAAAAAGCTGAGCTGAGCTAACACTTGGAACTGCAACCCCTTAGAAAACGATTTACCCATTATCAGCAGTACAAAGTCATGTTTTCCACCAGAGTGACCGTACAGTTGGTTTAATACTCATCTTTATTATCTACATAGTGAAAAGACAAATTGAAAGCAAGATCAGTTCATTAGCTAACTGAAAATAACAGTTGATTAATAAATAATTTTTTTATTTTTTAAGTCTTAATTTTTTTTTTTTAAATCAGTAATACCATGGTATTATACAAACACTATTCCACATGAGGAATGCATATCTTTTCTTTTTTTCAAGGAGGGAATCAATAAATGTAAACATAAAACTGACATGTTTTAAAAATATATCACTTTAAAGGTTCTGCAGATATAAACATTATATTCAATTTGGGTAATTTTTATCTCAATATCAAATCTACAAACTCATCACTTCAACTAACTTAAAAAGTCCCAATATTCAAAACTTCAAAAGTGAAAGTAACAATTTTCAAAAATGATACAGTGAAACCGAAAGTAAAGTTTAGAAGGAAAACATGTCAAAACACAATAAAATCTCATAAGAAGCGAAAATATCAGAATACCTTGTTATGGAGTGAATTTACTATTCTACTACATAAATCCTATTTTCATGCTATGATTTCATAGCAACACAATTCATTGATATGATTTCATACTAAGTAACATTATTTATTGGCTATGATCATTTCGTGCAGAATTCCCTCCAGGGAAAACACTGTAAATAAATCCTGAAAATTATGATTCATCTTTCCTTTATTGAACTCAATGATAATTTTGTTCTAGTTTGCTTTATTTACACGTTGCCTCCGTTGTAGAAACAATAGAAAAAGGCCAGAGCAATAAACAGAAAGGTGTCCACAGATTTTATGTACTAGCTCTACAGCCGCCAGTATTATTAACATATTCTGCAATTCCAAAAATAGACAATTATTACATCAAACCGTCTATAGGTTATGGGAAAGTATTGACCATGTTTGATAGAGAATCATACAAGGAGCTTAGGCTTCAACAAGACAGGGCTTAAGTGGTGTATATACATTAATGACACATTTTATCCCAGTTTGACTGCACTCTTTTATTGCCTAAATATAAAACACATTGACATAGTTATGATATTCTCTTAATGTTGGTCAATTTGGTGTCCAGAACAACTAAATATTGTCACTTTCTGGAATTAGAACACGCTGAAACGAATCCTCATTGACATATATCATTCTAGGGTTATAACAAATACGTCTCAAGTATCATAAGGCCTGGAATTATTCTGCATCTTTTTTCTCTATTTTATGAAACTTGTAACACCAGTAAGTTGTGTTATATTTGTGGAGATCAAGAGACAACAGGTTGGCATACGCCACTTAGTACCTTGAATGCCAAATTGATACTTCATGCTCAAATAGACATGCCAGGGTCTTTTTTCCCCCAATTTCTTCCGAAGCCAAAACAATGACAAATTTAAATTTTACCTTGAAAACCTAACTTAAATGAAGACAGTCTGTTCAATGAGCAGTTTACCAGATTGTAAATTGTCACCAGTTTCCTATCTGAAGTTTGACCTTGAAATCCCTGTAATAAATAATGGACAGTTCCAAGTTCAATGATTTAGGTAAAGTCAATTATACAAACAAGTGGGTAGAATGCTAAAATCAATTTAACACTCATGTTATCTATTTTGTATTTGAAAATAAAAACAATCTTTAGAAGAAAAATAATGTCAAAGTCCAGACAATACAAAGTAAGACATTAAATTTAATTCATAATGGCAACCATTCCTTTCTATTATTATATATTCTAGAAAATCTATGAATAAACCATTAGCTTCTCCTCTGCCATTTTTTTCAAATTCAATTTAACTGCCCCACCCACATAGCATTTAATTGCTAGAAAATATGTAACTGTTTTTTCAAAACACCCTGAATATTTCATACTGAAAAACAGCAACAACTTGAAAAATAACAACCATCTTTTTTTAAAAAGTAACAAAGTCATGACAAACTCTGACAATACATTGTAGAACACATTTCATCGTAAAGGCAACCATTTTAGCTTTTGTGAAATCTATTATTTAATGAATATGAGTATCTGCTGTATCTTTCAAGTTCAATTTAACTGCCCCACCCACAATCCTTATTAGCATTTAATTAGCATTTTATAGCTATAAAACTTCTTTCACATTTAAAGCAGCATTCATGCTTCCAGGTTTATTTTGAATTTTTTTTCCCCAAAATTATTTTTAATTTGTATTAATGATTAAAAACTTTGTCAATAGTTCAAATCATGTGATTTAATCCTTAATTTGCTGAATTTCTTGAACTTGTCCAGATCTATTTATGGAACAGTCCATTATCAATTTGGGGATATCAAGATGAAAATATTAAATCTATAAGACAATAGTATACAGTTTATAGGCTAACCTCTTTCGGTTGCATCATGATAGCAAGTCAAGCTTGCCCAAGTCCCAACCATCCACATAAAAAACTAGCTTAACATGCCTCTTACTAAACAGAATAACCATGGACCCGTTACTTACCCAGCATAGTAATATGTTGTAGTAAAAAAGTAAATACTGCCACATTTAGTTCAAAACTAGCAAGAGTTTATTTATTAAGAAAATCAATGAATTCCTAAAACTGCACGTTTATTTTTCCTTAAGTTTTATCAATGAATTAAACTGTGAACGTATTTTGTATTTTCCGAAAGACTTTACTGTGTTAAAAATATATTTAACCTTTCTGGTGCTACTTTAAATTATTAAACACCATGAAACTGAACTTTACTCCATTAATGAGATATATACAATATACATGTATACACTCCAACAAAAAGTCACATACCTTTGACGCTATGCCATTTCTGCACATTAAGTAAAGTCTATTAAGGTATAAAACTTTCATACTTGCCATCAAATATACATCAAATATACATTCCTTTAAATCTAAAACTTACCACTAGTCCAATCCTGAACCAGTATTGAACCAATACACAACATTTTTCTCCTCGATTTAATTAAATTAATCAATGAACTAGCTTATTCACATACAAAACTGGAGAGTTTTCATTGATAACACTTTTTTTTTTATACCAACCTGCCTTAAGTAACATTCCTGAGCCAGATATTTAGGTCACAAATCCATTGATGTATAAATAGACAAGGTAGAAAATAGGTGACCCATACAACTGGTATAGTCCTGATTAAATAGACGTGGGAGAGTTAGCAGTAATGTATTAAACTGCATGGAAAAGAAAATTTAAAACCTAAAAACAAGTTTAACAATAATTTGAATATCTGACATTTTTTCCAGTTTGTGTTGTTAGTATCAAGACTATAACAAAGCTTCATTAGATTTAACAAAAGAGAAAACCAATCTGTTCAACTCATGGTACAGAATTTAAGCATGGAGAAAAGGTTATCTTTTAACATAGAATATGAGTGAAACCTATAGTACTGTTTAGAGTAGTATCTTATTTTCATAATTTATCTAATAATTTCACTACAATCTGAGTAATTATTCAAATCTACACAGCCTGATTTCAGCTAACTTGATTATTTTGTCAAATTTAACAAAACATCATATTGCCTTAATCCATAGATCCACCACAAATTTCTTTATATTGCCAACATCCACCTCCAATTTCATCATTTTGCCTAAATCCACCTCCAATTTCATCATTTTGCCTAAATCCACCTCCAATTTCATCATATTGCCTAAATCCACCTCCAATTTCATCATATTGACTAAATCCACCTCCAATTTCATCATATTCCCTATACATCATATTTCCTAAATCCACCTCCATATTTCCTACATTAACAGGGACACAGATAACATCTATATCTCTAACATCAACAACCAATTCATCATATTACCTTAAATCACCTCCAATTTCATCATATTACCTTAATTCATCTCTTATTTTATCATATTGCCTTTATTCAACAAGATACACCTCATTCATTTAATTGCCTAAAATCAATTAAATCTCATTTAATGGAGAATCAACTTTATTTTTTCATTTATAAACCATCTTACGAATTAAATTGTCCAAAGTAAGATTCAGGGGCCATAAAGCCAATGCAAGATGGGATTAGGATGCTATGGCATGGATGTAGATCCATTGTTGATTTTAGTTCTGAGAATAAATGAAAATGCTACTGTGCAGAAAAGTTGACACGCACAAACTCAACCAAGCATAATCAACAGACAGTCACAAAAACCCATCCACAAACAAGTTGATTGAGTGAATACACCCAAGCACAGACAACAACTGTCACAGACACAGTTGCTTACTATGCACAGACAACAAACTCACATCCACAAACAAGTTGACACATGCACTCACACATGGACAGGCAAGAGACATTCACAAAAGTACATCCACAAACAAGTGGATGCAAGCACTAACCAAGGAAAGGCAACAGACTGTCATGAAAAGACATCCACAAAGATGCTGAGCACACAATTGCCCAAGCATAGGCAACAGATGTTCACTAAAGTTCATGACACAGACACAAAGACGACCAGAAGTAATAAAACCACATCCACATACAAGTTGACTAGCACAGACGACTAGAAGTCATGAAACCACATCCACATACAAGTTGACTAGCACAGACAACCAGAAATCATGAAACCACATCCACATACAAGTTGACTTACACAGACAACCAGAAGTCATGAAACCACATCCACGTTGACTTACACACACAGACAACCAGAAGTTATGAAACCACGTCCACATACAAGTTGACACACACACAGACAACCAGAAGTAATGAAACCATATCCACATACAAGTTGACACACACTGACGACCAGAAGTCATGAAACCACATCCACATACAAGTTGACTAGCACAGACGACTAGAAGTCATGAAACCACATCCACATACAAGTTGACACACACTCATCAACACACAGACAACAGATGTTCACTAAAGTTCAGTCACAACAAGTTGACACACACACAGCCACCAGAAGTCATGAAACCACTTCCACATACAAGTTGACTCACACAGACAACCAGAAGTCATGAAACCACTTCTAACATACAAGTTGACTCACACAGACAACCAGAAGTCATGAAACCACTTCCACATACAAGTTGACTAGCACAGACGACCAAAGTCATGAAACCACATCCACATACAAGTTGAACTAGCACAGACGACCAGAAGTTATGAAACCACATCCACATACAAGTTGACTCACACAGACAACCAGAAGTCATGAAACCACATCCACATACAAGTTGACTAGCACTGACAACCAGAAGTCATGAAACCACATCCACATACAAGTTGACTAGCACAGACGACTAGAAGTCATGAATCCACATACATGTTGACACACACTCATCATCAACACACAGACAACAGATGTTCACTAAAGTTCAGTCACAACAAGTTGACACACACAGACAACTAGAAGTCATGAAACCACTTCCACATACAAGTTGACTCACACAGACAACCAGAAGTCATGAAACCACTTCCACATACAAGTTGACTCACACAGACAACCAGAAGTCATGAAACCACATCCACATACAAGTTGACTTACACAGACGACCAGAAGTCATGAAACCACATCCACATACAAGTTGACTCACACAGACGACCAGAAGTCATGAAACCACATCCACATACAAGTTGACTCACACACAGACAACCAGAAGTCATGAAACCACATCCACATACAAGTTGACTCAAACAGACGACCAGGAGTCATGAAACCACTTCCACATACAGGTTGACTTACACAGACGACCAGAAGTCATGAAACCACATCCACATACAAGTTGACTAACACACAGACAACAGAAGTTATAAAAGCTCATCCACAAGGTGAACTAAGAAAAGGTCAATAACTTCATGTGAGTATTAACTCCAGATACCTTCATTTGTATGCTTCAAGGTACTGCTGTTATTAATGATTTTCATTAACTATAAAATGATGCACTGACAGGAGCTGTACAAAAGTGAATGTCATCTTGTGAAACAATGAATTAAGTTAATTAACAACCATCAGACAAGCAACTCAGAGTGTAGAACATCTGTTTTTACTTGTTTTACTAGCGTAAAATAAAATCGCTTAAAACACAGACTGAGGGTGATAGCAGTACATATAACCTTGTATTGTCAATTTTATAATTAAAATTTGAAGGGAACGGTAATTGATTTTCGTTTCTTGGATCAGTCTACTTCCCTGCCTATGGGTTTTTTTGTGTGTCAATTTGTGTCACAGAATTAGCCTTCTTTAAATTTAGAATGGTCCGTCAAGCTTTCTGAAAATAGTTTATCTGAAATGATAGCATCTATCTCATTGATACTGGCATAACCTGACAATGTCAAGTAGTAGAAGTGATACAGAATGTTGACACTGGCAGCATGAAGTTCTGACATGGAGTACTGAACCTTTCTCTGTAAGTCCATTTGGTTGCTTTATCCTCGCCACCTGAATGAACCATATGAGCCGGCAACCTTTCCAATAATAGATCATCCTTTTATATTTCGAAAAAGCAGTTTGAAAACTGTTATCAATATATTTTTGTCACACCCCTTCTTGTAGAAAAAGGAGAAGTCCTTTTATTGCAACATTCATTTTTCACACTAGAGTTAAAAGAAGTTTATGAACAATTTATTAAGAATGTAACCAGGCTGTAAATAATAGGCTGTCAGGCCATGACAGGCCTTTCACAGGTCAAACAATTTTTGTCATCATTATTTCGTGTGGGCAGTTGGTAAATGAATAAATATGTTGATATGTAAACAGATCTACAGTTTATGACTGGAGCTAGATACTTAAGTTTATTGTATTTTAACCACGTTTTTTTATTGAAACAGCGAAAGGTTCAAGATTATAAAATCCAATTTAGAAACTCAATTTATTTCATGATAAGGAGAGGCACTTTTAATCGCTGTTTTTGTCAATATAACTATTTTAAGACCCAATGGGAATTAAAAATGAATTTACAAATACATTGAATCAGTGTACTATCTTGCTTAAAGGCCCACCAAGACTATTTTTCAATACAGGCAAACTTAACTGTACATATTTTTAAAAAATTTCTATAAATAGACCCCACTTATTTTCAAGAGAACACAGTTTGAGAGTTTCAACAGAACACATAGAAGTGCTAAAAATTTTGCTATAATAAAAATTTTAAAGACACTGTCAAAAATACACATGATAAAGTGTTGGGTGAGGAGAATCTTCCGTTGCTGAATAGTTAATGTTGCATTCTTTGAATTACTTCCCCTTTGGCACTTCTGGTCTGAATACACTACTTTGAACATTGAATCATAATGAAAACTTGTGGGTTAACTTAAAGAAGTTGATAATTTATCTGACATACTGTGTTTATCAGAGGTCTGCCATTAGAATATATAGGTAAATTTTGATAGAACAAGTTGCAACAAAAGAAAAATGTGCAATTTTTTGAAAAGATATTGGAAAATATTGGAAGTATTATCTGAGCAACAAGGAAGGGTTTTTAAAAATCCATCCCGGCATCTTCCTGGCACAACTGGCACCTTCTATTACTTGAATATATCTAGATAGTCTGTATATAAGACATTATTTCTTGCTGGAACTGGCAGTGACTAGCCTTGCCACTGGTATAAAGCCAGGCCAGTACTCTCTGACCAGGTGTTATTACTGCCACTGGTATAAAGCCAGGCCAGTACTCTCTGACCAGGTGTTATTACTGCCACTGGTATAAAGCCAGGCCAGTACTCTCTGACCAGGTGTTATTACTGCCACTGGTATAAAGCCAGGCCAGTACTCTCTGACCAGGTGTTATTACTGCCACTGGTATAAAGCCAGGCCAGTACTCTCTGACCAGGCCAGTACTCTCTGACCAGGTGCTATTACTGCCACTGGTATAAAGCCAGGCCAGTACTCTCTGACCAGGTGCTATTACTGCCACTGGTATAAAGCCAGGCCAGTACTCTCTGACCAGGTGCTATTACTGCCATTTTTTTTTATGTTGAAATCCTTTTATTTTCAAATGGACTGTTCCACATGAATCCAATACACAAATTTAGCAGGCTAAAGGGTTAAAAGTTAGTGTCATACATGACAATGTAAAAATTCTCATATCTCTTGTATAAAAAGATGTGATATAACATAAATATACATGTACAAATAAAAATCTTACCTCACTCTGTGAGCTATGTACACCTGGAGTATGCACCAATACACTATATTTACACTCATCTCCTGGAATGCACTACCTACAAATACAACAATAGTGTTGATAGACTCATTCCTATAGTGTACAAAAAAAGAAACATTTTATGTTTGCTCAAGTATACATACCTAAGTAAATTGTTCTTAATTCTTTGCAAGCATTTCTGGTGACTTATTACATCATTACATAAATGAATGAGCTATATACTCACAGCAGTATTCTGATCAGGTTAGGTAGAAAAGACAATACCTGTGATAATTATACCTACAATGTGATGTAATAAAGTGTTATGAAATAAGTGTTTCACTTGTCCTCTTTAGAATAAACTTATAAACTCAGTATGATGATTATACAGTATGATATATATAAATACAGTAAGATAATACAGTATGATAATACAATACAAACTTAAAATCCTCACAAATATATTTATCAATTGTTTTTCAGTCTATTTTTATGACTTCTGGGGTTTTACATAATATTTTCTTATCTTGATTGGCACCATACAGTCGATAACTGTAACCACAGGTCCTCCCATCCCTGGAGAATAATAGGGACTTTTGACTGGACTTTTAAAACCCTGGCTGAGGCCACGCCCTAATAGGACCATCTGATAGTCACATCTCTGCTTTAAGGTTCCCACACTGTGAGTTAGATATATTCCCAGGCATTTTGGCGCAGGAATAAACGACAGCTAACCACTATGAAGGTAAAAACATTGTTAATTTAACCCTAACATTCTCAGCTCTTCTCCAGCCGCGTGAGAAGGCCAATGTGACAGTTGACTTGTACATAACCATTAGCAGACTAAGAAAATAGAAATTCACTCTATGATGAACATACACTAGATGGAACCATCACTAGACAGCATTGTCATATTTTACCAAGAAAAATATATCACACTTGTTAAATAAGTAACCATTATTTTGAATTACCAATTAGATAGAACCATCACTAGACTACATTGTCCAGTTTCAAAATTAAGATGGAACCATCACTAAACAACATTGTTATATTTCACCAATTAGATGGAACCATCACACACTGATAAATGTACATGTACATATCACACTACATAATTAATAAACCATATCTTGTTTAACTGTGTTATAAAAACCAATCATTATTTAATTTATCAAATCAAACAAGACAATCAATTAATCATCACTAAACTACACCAAGAAAAAAACAGACCATCACCAGATTTAAAACTAAATCAGAGGAGATAATCAATTACTCATCACTAAACTAAACCAGGCAAAAGCAGACACAGATATTGAATTATATCATCCCAGGTAATCAATAAAACATCATTAGATCATGTGTATCAGGTACTGGAATGACTTTACAATGCAACTAGTAAAGAAAGGTCAAAAATTAGAACTTTAGATTCAGTCAGCTTATACTAGCTTACAATTACCAATAACAGGATAAATAGACAATTCTATGCAAACAAATTTTTTTTATACAAAAATATGGCATAGTAAAACATAGTAAAACAGCTAAAATCTCAACTTTTACTAGATAGACAGAAATTGCTTTTAAAATGGAAACACACTAAAAATCTTACCAGAATTTACCATACAATAAAATCCTGAATCCAAAATAACTAAAGTAAAATCTCAAAATCATAAAAGAAATTCCAAAGCCATCTGTATCTAAACATTTAATAACAAGAAAGCACTTTTATTCTATTGCACTTAAGGTCGTCTGTATTTCACCGTTTTCTAGTTCTTGTGAAATATGCTATTATTCATAATGGAATCATTACTATTACAAAATACCATGACATTCATGAATGAATATGCTGGCATTTCGATGATTTCTGACATTGTACGCCTAAATGTCAAGATTTTCCGTTTCTAGCATGATTCAAGTAATACCTCCCCCCACCACCACCATGCAGTACCAATTGATTTTTTCAAGCATTTATCCATTCATGTCTTTTCATAGCTTTATCATGGTATAAATGTGGTGGTGCTTTTTTCTTTTTAAACAAGATAAATTATTTCATAATACCAACAGAACAACTTATTTCATACTATGTACACTAGAGATTAAAAGAACACCACCTACATTTAACAAATCAATGTTGTTTTTTGAAACACCGTTAACCAGTTTAAACCAATCACACATCAACAAGTAGTATTCTCAGATCTCCATTGTAAACCCACACATTTTCATTGAGAAATTATCAACGTAACTCTAGTCACCTGACAGCCTTGCGATATTGATAGTTTTCCCCGCCCACACATTGATCTGTGTGTGATTGCCTTCCAATACCTGCTTACTTATCGGTCTGTGTGGCATAAGGCCATATCACATTCCAGAAAATTGTTGGAAAGAGAAAAATCATGGCTATCATAAAGCCTGCTTACGCCTTAAATAAGGCCAACTATATTAAACCTTGTGTTTCTTGTACTTCAAACCTCAAAGGCCAAATACTACCTGATATCTGACCAAAAAAATATGACAAAAAAAAGTCTACTGGACGAAGCAAATTAGAAATTATTATAATTCATTTTTACATTCAGAAATCTAGTTGAACATGAAACTCTTTAATTCCTCAATTTGATGACACTAAACTATATCAATCCATCAGAATTTTAAATTACTAGTTTCTTCACCCATTTTAACACCTGTACCGAAAGCAAGAAGAGGGCAAAGGTTTAAACATACAAATTATTGTCAAACACCACAATAAATATTGAAATGACTATATCCAATTTCAGCAAGGCGTTCTAGAAGAATTCAATTTCGTAACATAGCATTGTTATCAAATGAAATAAAGTTATCTATTTCTGAGGTCACGACTTTATTGATTAGGTTCCTTAATTTTCTTTGTTTATACTGACTCGAAGCAATTTATTGTTTTCTATCAAAATTCTTATGAAGCAGTCTTGATGAAATTTCATGAAAACTTACATTTGTTACAATAACTGCTAAAAAGCAAGAAAAATATGAAATTGCTGGATTCTTGAAATGCCATTTTGACATCACTCAAACATTGCTAAAGTATGCAGAATGAATCTGCCCTGCATTGAACACTCAATTTAAAGATTAAGGGCTACCAACATTATAGAGTCAGGTAAGACTGGACGAATTGCCAGCCTGGCCCTATACTGTCACCATTAAGACTCATCCCTCTTAACCATGTGTGACCTCCAAACAAGAAACCTACAAACAAATATCTAAGATATAATCATCCATAAATTAAAGTCTATATCAGAAATAAACTATGACAAGCATTTTTTGACTAGCTTAAATTTTTTTAATATTTTCAACTTTACAACAGATATGTTTGTTTACAAATTGCAACAAAGTAAATAAGACTGAAACTTTTTCTATGAAAAAAATGTATTATATAGGGATGTAGAATAAAACTCCATGTTAACTGTAACTAAATTCTCCTAGAAACTAAAATGTCTTCCATGTATAACAACCGTTCATTTGTTAAAGAAGAAACCTCTCGTCAGAACATGTTCTGATTTTATTTAATCAAACAGACCTACTGGCTATGCTCTGAAAAAAATGCTGAATAAGCCCGTTTAGATAGCGCTACCGAAAAACAAGACATAATTCTAAAGAATAAAAGAAATTTGCATAAATCTTTCTTCGTTTCCTTTTTTTTATTTTCTTGGATATGTGACTCCATCAATAAAATTGAGCTACAAGTCTGTAATTTAGATCAATTCTTCATGTAATATGATAGTTGCTATAAATATCTTAGGAAAGCATTCTCTGTCAAAAATGTTTCAATAATACATCCTTAATGAGATAAAATAATAATAAATACACTTGTGAAAAAATGTTCAGCCATTTTATTAAAGAATCTATTTCATTCCAACTAGGGTAATTACTGTTTAAAATTCAATTAAAAAGGCTACAGGTTTTATTTAAGTCAGTCTTTAACTTGAGAAAAATATCACATGTCTCTAGCTATTGTATTTTAACTGAAAACTTCAATTTCTACCCATTCTACTATTTCATACTAGCTTTTTAAATTAACCCTAAATATCTCAAATGGACAAGTTCACCTTTCAATCGGGACAAAATCATTTGTCATTTTCAGCAAAATTTTCTAAATAACTAGTGACTGAATAGCAAACATTGAGGACCATGATAAGTTGACAAGGATGTGCTAACTGATCCGGGTCTGCAATGGTCATATTGGTATAATCTGCCCCCAGCAGTCTATGGTTAAACAAGCTTTCCACTACACACAATGCAAGCTTGCCATCAGTTCATGTCAAGTATTTAGCAAAGTCTATAATTATCAATTTATACCAAATATATATACCAAGTGGTTTATATATTGCAAGTGGTAGCATGGCCAAGTGATAGACTAGTAACTTTTGATCGCTAGCCGTGTGGGTTTAAACCCTGTCAAGGGCAAATACAGTCATTGCCCAGTACTGGTGGGTTCCAGGAGAGGCTTCAATAGTGTCTATAAGCAGGTTCCTACCCAATGAAAAAAGTTCAGTATAAATGAAACAACATGCAAAAATATATAAAGTTTGCTCAGTTTACAATCATTCAAATAAATACCAAGTGTATGCATTTAGCAATTACTCAAATATATACCAAGTTAATATGCTCAGTTTACAATCATTCAAATAAATACCAAGTGTATGCATTTAGCAATTACTCAAATATATACCAAGTTAATATGCTCAGTTTACAATCATTCAAATAAATACCAAATACCAAGTGTACTACTCAAATATATACCAAGTTTGCTCAGTTTACAATCATTCAAATAAATACCAAGTGTATTACTCAAATATAGTTTGCAATCATTCAAATAAATACCAAGTTTGGGTATTCAGCAATTACTAAAATATATACCAAGTTAAGCATTTTGCAATGATCCAAATATATACCAAGTTTGCAATCATTCAGATATATAAGTTTATATGCAGTTTGCAATTATCTAAATATATAGCAATACTACACATTTTGCAAATCATCCTAATATATACCAAGTTAACATAAATATGTATCAACCTTCCAAGTTTGCTTCAATTTAATGAACATCAATCTACAAAGTTTGAAATCATCCAATCAAAGTATATTCCAAGCCAAATTGCATATATCACTTATAATATGTCTACCAAGAAAACAACTTACAATCTTACTTTAATAATGTAGACATTACAATTGGTTCAAAATGTAAATAAGTAATTCTAGAAGATATCTGAATGCAACAAGCAAATTTGGTATATTCATTATAAAATCTAATGAACCTTGAAATATGAGGTAACATGATAGACCATTAACTATTAATGCCTTAACACAGAGAGCCGGGCCAGTACATCTGTGCAGTCTCATCTGGCTCAATACTGTTGGTTGCTGGCTCATTTTCATTATTAAGATATATTAAAATCCCTACATCTAACAATGAACCATTCCAAATTCAAAGCTGGACAAGTCCATTACAGCAGATTGAGGATTAAAAATTGGAAGTTATGCAAAGACTGAAATATATATAATATATTCATTAAACTTCGTAAATTGGATTTTTTTCACTCAGACACACATTTAAGGTGAATTCATTATATCTTTCTACTCTTGTTGTAAAATACATATTTTTCTACAGCATGCAACGTATAAAGCATAGCTTATAGGCAGCATATGGTGTATTACATTTCTAAGAATAGACTTTTTATGTCTATACTGGCCATATGGGATAGGAATTTTAAGTGTTATTCAAATTTGCTGAGTATATTTTCCTCACATCAAACATTGTAATATAATGCTACACTCTATGACTTTTTTATGTTGGGTTTTACGTCAAACCAAGCTGTTTAGCCCATACCTAGCTAAAACTGAAAGTGATAGGCATTTAACACCAGTATTAAGAGCCCTATCTGCCTGCTCATTCCTGAAGTTTGACCACACTCAATACTGTTGGCTGAGTAATCTTAAGTTTTCATGAGATACCAATCATTCCCTAACAGTGATAGCTTCACATGACACATGAGATACCAATCATTCTGTAACAGCGAGAGCAACAGATGTCACATGAGATACCAATCATTCCATAACAGTGAGAGCTTCACATTACACATGAGATACCAATCATTCTGTAACAGCTGGAGTTAACAGATAACACATGAGATACCAATCATTCCATAACAGTGAGAGCTACACATTACACAAGAGATACCAATCATTCTGTAACAGTGAGAGCTACACATTACACATGAGATACCAATCATTCTGTAACAGTGAGAGCTACATATTACCAAGCATTCCACAACAAGACATGATACAAAGCACATTGCAACAAAATAAAATGCAAATGGAATAAAATACCAAGTATTCTTTCACAATGAAAGATACATGCACAAGTTACCAAGCATTCATACAACACTGATTTTTTTCAATGACAACCATTCAAAGAACTAGATAAAGACATTTTCCTTTTTTAAAGACAAAGAGAATACATATATTGTAATTGCATAAGAGAATATGTCTATGGCAGGATCATCCTCTTTCACTCGTTTTTCAATTATTGAAGCGTTCTAAGCGGAAGATGTCAATAGTAAACTATAGACGTGTCACAACATTTATCATTACCTCTTCATTAACTGTCTCATGAAATATGTAAGAATTGGGGTAATTTACTGTGTCACAGCGAGAAATATAATTGTTCTGCAATTTAATGCTTTGGTGAAACAATGTTTGGTATTGCGCTAATAAATTGTTTATTACTGTTACTTGTAATGACGTCATGGCATAGACATTTTCATTTGTCATCGGTAGTTGTAATATTTGTTATATATGTAGACACATTAACTCTGTTTCATCAAGTTAATGTCCCTACCACTCATTTCCGGTCTAAGACTAATATGTGTTTGAAATTCAAAAGTATCTGACTGGGTCATTCTAACATCTATAGAACACAATGCCTACCGTTACAGAATGGCATAACATTAATATACAGTACTGTTTAATATTTTCATTTACTAATGATATTCATCACATATCAGTTTAATGAAACAACACAGTCCTAAATAATTTATTCTGAAATGGGAAGCAAAAATAACATAGTCTGGCTAGACTGTATAATAAAAGGCAGATTTTGTTTTGTTTTGCTTTTATCTATCTCCGAAGGAAATTGCTACTGTATACGTAGGCCATGTAAGTAAAAATGACCTTAGGGATTATGGGTTTGCGTCTTACTATTGTCACTAGCTAAGTTATTCTTAAATGTTAAAGAAACCAGCAGAACAGTAACCTACCTGTTCTTGTCAGTAAACTACCGTAATTGACATAAGCCTACCAGTACTGGTCAGTAACCTACCATAATTGACAGTAGCCTACCAGTACTGGTCAGTAACCTACCATTATTTACAGTAGCCTACCAGTACTGGTCAGTAACCTACCATTATTTACAGTAGCCTACAAGTACTGGTCAGTAACCTACCATTATTTACAGTAGCCTACCAGTACTAGTCAGTAACCTACCATAATTGACAGTAGCCTACCTGTACTGGTTAGCAAACTACCATATCTGACAGTAGCCTACCAGTACTGGTCAGTAAACTACCATAGTTGACAGCAGCCTACTAGTACTGGTTAGTAAACTACCATAATTGACAGTAGCCTACCTGTACTGGTCAGTAAATTACCATAGTTGACAGTAGCCTACTAGTACTGGTTAGTAAACTACCATAATTGACAGTAGCCTACCAGTACTGGTCAGTAAACTACCATAATTGACAGTAGCCTACCACTTGTCAGTAAACTACCATAATTGACAGTAGCCTACCAGTACTGGTTAGTAAACTACCATAATTCCTAGTAGCCTACCTGTACTGGTCAGTAAACTACCAAAATTGACAGTAGCCTACCAGTACTGGTTAGCAAACTACCATATCTGACCATAGCCTACCAGTACTGGTAAGTAAACTACCATAATTGACAGCAGTCCCCCTGTACTGGTCAGTAAACTACCAAAATTGACAGTAGCCTACCAGTACTGGTTAGCAAACTACCATATCTGACCGTAGCCTACCAGTACTGGTAAGTAAACTACCATTATTGACAGCAGTCCCCCTGTACTGGTCAGTAAACTACCAAAATTGACAGTAGCCTACCAGTACTGGTTAGTAAACTACCATAATTCACAGTAGCCCACCTGTACTTGTTAGTAAACTACCATATCTGACAGTAGCCTACTAGTACTTGTCAGTAAACTACCATAATTGACAGTAGCCCACTAGTACTGGTTAGTAAACTACCATAATTGACAGTAGCCCACCTGTACTGGTCAGTAAACTACCATAATTGACAGCAGCCCGCCTGTACTGGTCAGTAAACTACCATAATTGACAGTAGCCTACCAGTACTGGTCAGTAAACTACCATAATTGACAGTAGCCCACCTGTACTGGTCAGTAAACTACCATAATTGACAGTAGCCTACCAGTACTGGTTAGTAAACTACCATAATTGACAGTAGCCCACCTGTACTGGTCAGTAAACAACCATATCTGACAGTAGCCTAACAGCACTGGTCAGTAAACTACCATAGTTGATAGTAGCCTACTAGTACTGGTTAGTAAACTACAATAATTGACAGTAGCCTACCTGTACTGGTCAGTAAATGACCATAGTTGATAGTAGCCCACCTGTACTGGTTAGTAAACTACCATAATTGACAGTAGCCTAACAGCACTGGTCAGTAAACTACCATAGTTGATAGTACTTCCAGTACTGGCTAGCTTACCATTATTATTGTTCAGTAAACCTCCATTACTGGCCAGACAAAAGGAGAGAAAATTAGATCAGATCATGAAATAACTACAAGAAATTATCCCCCTCCATACCACACCACTCCCCTCCACACACCTCAGAGCAAGAACAACAATATTATATCAAAAAGAGGGTTAAGGTCCAGAAACAAGAGCTGTCGGTAGGACAGCATGCTCGACTATTCTTAGTGCTTGATAGTAAAAAAAATGCCTGATACAGTTACCTCCTCCTGTTTACAGGTTGGGGTCATGATGGTGAACAAGTGTGCAAAGTTTCAAAGCCATATGTCAATGGACTTTGAAAATATTTGAACTATTACAAAAACTTAAACGTAAATTCTAAGTCGAAAAAGGGGCTTAATTCTGTCAAAATGCTTGATAGAGTTACCTCCTCCTGTTTACAGGTTGGGGTCATGATGTTGAACAAGTGTGCAAAGTTTCAAAGCCATATGTCAATGGACTTTGAAAATATTTGAACTATTACAAAAACTTTAACGTAAATTCTAAGTCGAAAAAGGGGCATAATTCTGTCAAAATGCTTAATAGAGTTACCTCCTGCTGTCTACAGGTTGGGGTCATGATGTTGAACAAGTGTGCAAAGTTTCAAAGCCATATGTCTATGGACTTTGAAAATATTTGAACTATTACAAAAACTTTAACGTAAATTCTAAGTCGAAAAAGGGGCATAATTCTGTCAAAATGCTTGATAGAGTTACCTCCTCCTGTCTACAGGTTGGGGTCATGATGGTGAACAAGTGTGCAAAGTTTCAAAGCCATATGTCAATGGACTTTGAAAATATTTGAACTATTACAAAAACTTTAACATAAATTCCAAGTCGAAAAAGGGGCATAATTCTGTCAAAATACTTGATAGAGTTACCTCCTCCTGTCTACAGGTTGGGGTCATGATGGTGAACAAGTGTGCAAAGTTTCAAAGCCATATGTCAATGGACTTTGAAAATATTTGAACTATTACAAAAACTTTAACGTAAATTCTAAGTCGAAAAAGGGGCATAATTCTGTCAAAATGCTTGATAGAGTTACCTCCTCCTGTCTACAGGTTGGGGTCATGATGGTGAACAAGTGTGCAAAGTTTCAAAGCCATATGTCAATGGACTTTGAAAATATTTGAACTATTACAAAAACTTTAACATAAGTGGTTACGCCGACGCCGACGCCGACGCTCGGGTGACTGCAATAGCTCTACTTATTCTTATCGAATAGTCGAGCTAAAAAGCAGTTTTTAAACATTTGAAGATTCCCAGGTCAGATTTAATCTTGGGAAAAACTTGGGAATATCAAGGCAGCACTTCCTAATGTTGATTACCAAAGAATTTCACAATCAATTCCTAGAGTAATAGGGGCCAATTACTCCAAGTATTTGCTGCTAATATCTCTGTTTACCATTCATTTCACACAGTATATACTTCATATTTTATGAATGAATACTCTATTATGTGAACAATTACTCGAAATAAACGGTTACGCTTCAAAAGAAACTAATTTTTGCAGGTCTTTGTGCATTATGCTTACAGCATGCCATAGCAAAATGAATAATAGTATTTTTTTTTGGTTAAACATATGCAAATAGACTTGTTAAATTTTGCATCATAGTTTTTTACCAGAAGTCTTAAACCAGTCACCAAACTAAAATGACAAGCTTTAATAATAACTATGCATCAAACTCTCAAAAAACTATCAAAAATAAGCTCTCAAATAAGTTGACTAAAATAAACAAGCTCTCAAAGAACTATAACAAACAAGCCTGCGAAGAACTATTACAAACAAGCTCTCAAAGAACTATAACAAACAAGCCTGCAAAGAACTATAACAAACAAGCTCTCAAACAAGCTCATAGAACTATAACAAACAAGCCTGCAAAGAACTATAACAAACAAGCTCTCAAAGAACTATAACAAACAAGCTCTAAAAGAGCTATAACAAACAAGCCCGCAAAGAACTATAACAAACAAGCTCTCAAAGAACTATAACAAACAAGCCCGCAAAGAACTTTAACAAACAAGCTCTTAAAGAACTATAACAAAACAAGCCTGCAAAGAACTATAACAAACAAGCTCTCAAACAAGCTCATAGAACTATAACAAACAAGCCTGCAAAGAACTATAACAAACAAGCTCTCAAAGAACTATAACAAACAAGAGCTCTCAAAGAGCTATAACAAACAAGCCCGCAAAGAACTATAACAAACAAGCTCTCAAAGAACTATAACAAACAAGCCCGCAAAGAACTTTAACAAACAAGCTCTCAAAGAACTATAACAAACATGCCTGCAAAGAACTATAACAAACAAGCTCTCAAAGAACTATAACAAACAAGCCTGCAAAGAACTTTATCAAACAAGCCCTAAAAGAGCTATAACAAACAAGCCTGCAAAGAACTATAACAAACAAGCCCGCAAAGAACTATAACAAACAAGCTATCATAGAACTATAACAAACAAGCTCTCAAAGAACTATAACAAACAAGCTCTCAAAGAACTATAACAAACAAGTCAGCAAGCAACTATAACAAACAAACTCTCAAAGAACTGTAACAAACAAAAAGTTTGCTTTTCTATATAATACAAAAATGTAATCAATTAAGCTACTAGGATTTCAAAACAAAGTAAATATTGTTCAATTAAGGTCAGTCCAATGTAATTCATTTCCCATGACCTAAATATGATTATCTGACCCCATACGTTTATGTCCACTCACATGACTTTCTAAATATAGAACAAAACAAGGTTAATGATTATGATATCATACAAATATGTAGGTTAAATATCAGTATTTAGTGAGAGGGTCATGCCATGAATACACTGACTATTATTATAATGTAAATATTGTCAGGCAAACAAAATCTTTTCATTCACACACTTATAATCAATAATAGCTTACCCCACCCCTTAAAACTATTTTTCAATACGTATGCAAAACATTGTACCATGCAATACTTCAAGCATAAGGCAAGTTCATTAAAGTTCTATCGTCACTGTAAGAGCCTCAACATTGCCAGAGTCTAAGTATAAATGAAAGAACATGTTCTGGAATTAAAATAATCAAACCAAACTGTCCTAATTTAGTACCTATCAGGCTGAGCCTTAACACCATAAAACTACAGTAATAAATACCTCTGTAACTACTGATAAATTACGATTTCTGCATAATCTATCCAATCATTAATATCTTTTTAAAATTAGCAATGGGACAAAAAACACAATTTTGTTGATTCTCTTTTTAATTTTTGTATGTCCTTATTAATATTAATTAACATAAAAACATAAAACAGACTGTAAATATGCTAAAGTTATTCATTATCATCATTGTCATACTAATGCAATAAGTTTTTTTATACCCAACAAATGTCAAATCAAACAAAGAATAACTTGCAAGCTTAACAAACCCTATTCCAATCTGTCCATTTCAAAACCCGATTTGGTCAAAAAGTTTAATACCTACATCACCTATTTTACAAAAGGACATTGCCTTTAGTGACCTATATTTCTTATTTGGAATCAGTTCTTACATATTTTCATGAATAAACATTTAAAAAATCTTAAAATATGATTACTTTCTGCCCTAATATAAAGCCTGATTAACTAAAATTTACACGAAGTACAAGGTTAGAAAACATATCTAAATATATGAAAGCCGTAAAGCCTGACATATGAAGATAGAGTACTAGACGACAATATTTGCATTGAAAGATAACTAAATATCTCACATACCTTCATTTCTTTTGATCATGTACTTTGCCATGTTTACAAACAAGCATCATACAATAATCACACAAAATCCTACATATCCAAAATGCTTTGGTGGGCTTCCAAATTATCTCGACAAAAATTGACGGTTACTGACTTAGAAAGAGCATGGGGGCCTGTAGCATGTTCTGTCTATAGCCTGTACAAGAATAATCTATTTTCTATTTGTAATTCCATGCTGAAATCCAGGTAACATAATGACAATCTCTTTTGTGCAGTTCCAACGCATACTATACACTTTTACTGTAGTTCTGTCAATTAATGTACACTTCATTTATAGCACTCTGCCCTAGTAATGTTCAACTTCTCACCAAATTTTAATCGTTACAGGACCTGGTAGTCATAGCAGTATGTAAAGAAATGAATGAAAATGTCATCTATGTCAGCGTAACCATATTGAAGATGAATTTCATTTTGTGTATTTATTTGTCCTATAGTAAACCTTTCTCAGAAAAATAAAACAGGGTTACTTCTACATCTCTAGCCTAATTCTTTCTGGTACATATTCAGCATGAAGCATCAGGTCAAGAAGTCTTCAATGACTTTCAACCTATGGGACCTTAGTACATCATTTCCTTCAGAGAACAAAATGTTTAAGTCCTACATATCAGCTGAATTTTTAAAGTGTAAAGTGTTTTGCACTTCACTTAGAGACCGACTTCACTTCGATTAACTCTTACACACATCTATAGAAATGTCAATTTTACTTCTTACAACATTCATTGGGGTATATATTTATGGCATTGTTGCTAGAGTACAAACCATTCTGTTTTAATTATGTATACAAGTCAATAACAATAGAATTTAAATATGTTCATGCAAGTCATATAGTGTAATAAATTAAAATGTGTGCAAACAAGTCACAAACACTATAAAATATATATGATATAAAGAGATGAAAACAACTCAATGAATAATAAGACCACCACAGCTTAAAGCTTGATTTTAAAACACAAGATTCAGCTTGATTTTAACACATAAAACATCAAGTTATATAATCGCAGTATATTTACCCAATCATATGTTAAAAATTCCTACTTGAACCAATGCTTATTAACTCCTTACATGAATTTAAGACATAATTCAAGACAGGGATATTAATAAGGACAGTTATGGTAATAAAGAAACTATTAAAAACTATAACTTTGACTTAGGTAACTAGTAAGGTAAAGAAACCACATAATGTTTATCCTCCCCTTCTCTCCCAACCATTTTCTCTCGATCCCTATGTAAAACACACAATCTAGCCACAGTTCTTTAAATATTTGGAAAAAATCAGTCTTCCCTTTCTGTAATTTTAAATCAAAATATTTTTTATTTGCAAATAAAGAAACTCGTTTTTTTTTTACAGCAGATATGGTAAATATATGAAGAAAGAGACTAATTAGAACAAATATACTTTCAGAAAACAAAGTTAATCACTGTTGATTAACTAATTAACATTGTAACATGCATAGAATTGCACAAAGTGCAACACTAGACCCTGTAAAAAAACAGCAGCATGCAAAACTGTAAAATGACATGCTACATTTAAACTAATTAGAAGAATGAATTGTCTTGGTGCGTAGACATATACTGTTGCAACAGCCCATTTGTTTGCCTTTTAGCTCATATTACTGAGTATCAGAAAATTCCTATTTGTGGGTATATGAATATTTTATGCTGCAACACAAGTTATGAACCAGATATGGTAAACGAGTTGACGGCAATTACTTTATGTCCAGTAATTTAGCAACAGGGACCTATTACCTCATGTAACATGCAACTGGACAAGCTGTAAACAATTACTGCTTCTATATATGACACCCACCTCCCCTCTTAATGATAATAACACAATTACTGAATTAAACCTGAACTCACTGCTGGTATGCTCAGAGAAAAAAAAACAACAATATAATTCATCCAGAAGAGAATGAATCATGCTCATTGAGCAAGACAAGGCATTATTTTATACTTCAATATCATATCAGAAACCCTATAAATGTTGACAAAGATGCAGCAAGAGTGGCAGCATCGCTATAGAGACAAGAAAGGAGAAGATATAACCAGCCTTTCTTTAATTTATCAAATGGCAATAATCATGAAAAATTTTGAACAAAGCTATACCTTATACCAGTCTATATAATATCAGTTACAGAAGTTACAAGCCAACACTTGTACTAGGCTAAAGAGTTACTGCTTTAGACATCAAACTATCCAAAATCACGTGTGGCATAAACCAAGTACCTATTTCAAGTTACATTTCTAGAGGTTTTTCAAAACCAAAGTAATGCTTAAAGCTACAGATGAAATATGACATTTCCTTACAGGCTAGATGAAATGAGGCATAAGTCCATTTAACAAAGTATACAAGTGAAACATGGCACCACATCATTCTAGCAAGTAGAAATGTGACATCAATTTATTCTAGCAGTCTATACAAGTGAAATGTGCCATAATGTCCCTTTACTAGTCCAGACAACTAAACATGACAACATGACCTTATAGACTAGACAACTGAAACCTTACACCCTGGGCCCCTAAAAGATTACCTTAGTCAAATGTGACATCATAAGTGAAATGTGACACCATGCCAGACAACCTTACACCACGGGCTTCTAGAAGATTAGCTATGTGAAATACAACACCCATGCCCTCCTTGTAGACTAGACAACTAAAACCTTACACCATGGGCTCCTAGAAGATTAGCATAGTGAAATGTGACATCATGCCCTCCTCGTAGACTAGACAACTAAAACCTTACACCATGGGCTCCTCGAAGATTTAGCAAAGTGAAATGTAACATCATGCCCTCCTTGTAGACTAGACAACTAATACCTTACACCATGGGCTTCTAGAAGATTAGCTAAGTGAAATGTGACATCATGCCCTCCTTGTAGGCTAGACAACTAAAACCTTACACCATGGGCTCCTAGAAGATTTAGCAAAGCGAAATGTAACATCATGCCCTCCTTGTAGAGTATTACACCATTTCTTCTTAGTAGACTAGTCAAGTGAAATGTAAGATCATGTCCACAACTTTAAACCTATCAGAAATAAGACCACCAGATACAGGCAATTCTAGATGTGATGTCTATATTCTTTTACCAACTTCACAACAGTTTGCTAAGAACTGTGAAATGCTACACAAAAATTGATACCAAAGTGATTATTTTTCCCGTCACTATTTATAACAAAAGGAAATAAGGTCATATATATATCAGTTACTGGGTCAGGACAATGTGACACTTTTTGATTACTCCTATATAATCAAGCTGTAAACCAAGAGAATAAAAGTACTGTTGTAATGATCTGTGACACCTTTTTCCCTATCAAATATGGTGGTTTTGATAAAATGCATTTTTTTTAAAATAGGGCATTATATAAAATCATTGTCAAGACAACTATTCTACAGTAACACCAAATTAAAAGAAATAAATTTGAAATTAAAAGAATTCAGTTAAATTCCAAGAATAATCATTTTATCGGGCATACAATGGACATGTAAACTCATAAAAAGATTAGCAATGGCGCTTAATTATTACAAAGCAAGCATTGAGAGTAAAATAATGCATGTAAATGTGATATTTTAATACACAGTGGATTTTCAACTTGTCTTTCATCAAAATCAAAATAAACCCAAAATTCACATAACACATGATACCTGTGCCAGAGGTTACACTCATTATGATTACCAGTATCTTCCTCAGCTGACAGTCATGGTGAAATATCATTGTTCCATGTATATCTCAAGTGTTTCAAACTTCAAGACTGGTATTATGTTTTTAAGTAAGGTATTTTATGTACCAATGGTATATAAAATATCTTTCTTTAAAACTTTTTGTCATGGTTAGTGTTAACAGAAGTAAAACAAGGAGACCATTATGTTGATTATTGCTCACCTTAAAACTCGTCTGGCTGGAACCCAAAATTATCAGCCAGTCTGCCCAGGATCTATACTGCAGGTAGCTCAATTTTCTGTGTTTTGAACGAAATCCCTTAAACTTCTAATAGACTGTTCCAGAATCAGAGCTGGGCAAATCCATTATACAAATGTCAGCAGGATAAGGCAGACTGGTTTGTGTGTTTGATCTCATTGTCAATAGAATTGCCACAACTCTACAGCAAGCTCTGCAATCTCCTGCAAGCTAAAAACATATCAACTTTATAGTCAAACAAAAAACTTCAGGATGGATTAGAATGCCATCTGATATGCGACACTCAATCTATTACGACAAAATACATAGACAGCGAACAAACTATATAATAGCTAAAAAACAAACCTAGTCATCTGTGACACAAATAATGTCAATGAAACTATCTCCTAAAGGCCAACATTGTAACATTGGTGTCCGATTAAACAATGAAAAATGCATTCACTGGAAAACAGCCATATGCTTCCATGTTCTAACTTTTTCTAGATATGGATTTCGGTAAAAGCAATATGGTTTCTAATCTTTGCAGCAAATAATGGTACCACTCTACCTCCTTTGCAAATATTTGTGCACAAATATCATGCAGGAATAGGAATTAAAGTTTCCAGGAGCGCAAATGCATGTGTTTCTGAGAAAATACACCATAAAACTATCGAATTGAGAGCGATTGTTGCTATATATGGTCAAATAATTGGAGGGTTTTTAAGAACATAAAGGAGAGACAAGAATGCTGAGCTTTCAAAAACAACTGAATTGCAAACTATCAAAAACTGGAAATCCTTGGACTAAAAATGCCACTGGGTAAGAGATTATAAATCCAAGACATAAAACCAGTCTCAAAAACACAAATTTCTCATTGGTGTATTCAAAACACATGCTCAGAATCAACCAATCACAAACCAGAATCATAGACTGTGCTTCTTTTTTCTAAATTTTAAAAGCTTATCCACTGTTTATGTTAATTGTAATCATGTAATGTTGAAGATACACACATAATTCTAAAAGAAAATCATTGTAACTTTGTACAAAGCATAGTGGTTTTTTTTATTGTTTAAAAATGCAAATTTGCAACAAGCCTGTTTTGACAGACACTGCGGTTTACACTAATATCCACCATATTATTTCCTTTCAATCAGATCATTTTTTCTGAAGAAACTCTACAAAATGCATGTCTGAAATGTACTTTAAACCTGTATGTTACCGCAAGGAGACTGTATTCTTCACACTGAAATATCCCAATTAATATTTCTTGAATTTAAATATCCTTAGATAGCACGGAGAAGTAAATCTCTATTTTGCATGTTGTGTCAGCTAACAGTCGTGATGAACATTTACTATATATTCCTTTGTCACGTGTATAGTAGCTTCGTCAAGCAACAAAACAAGCACTTCACAAAAACCAGCATACCAAATCATATGCCTGTTCAAAAGACAAAATTCCCGAAATTGCCATCAACTTTTTTATCAGCATCAATATTTTGCAACTTTGGCAATTTTTACCCCTTTCAATGTGAAGTTAACATAAAGTGTCCTTCTATTCACGGGTGGAATCTGTTTCTTATTTTTTCTTAGCAATTATAATAGGAATATCCTGGAATCTTACAAAAATGTGTTCCAACAGTAACAGGAAACAACAGATTTTTAGCCAACTACCTAAATCATTCAGTCAAGATGTTATAAACTAGTTTTAATGCCATACATCAATACTTTCAAATTCTGAAGAATAAATTTGACCTTGTACACAATTTTCTCAGGTTAAACTTTAGGTCTAAGTAATACAGTAAAAGTCAAATGGCAACTTTTCACCTTGACTGGTAGACTCCAGAAGACCTCAGGTGCCCTCAGATGCATTATTTTAGTCACAAGAAGGCAACCTCAGTACAACCACTGCCCTTCTGCATGCTAGCTGATTAGCTCAAATCTCTTAAGAAAGGATTCAATGTTGCTTGCAAGACCGAAACCTACTTTGGTGAGGATAGTCTTAAACAACGGTTCTTTCAGAATTCAAACAATCTTGTTTTAAATCATTTATTACAAAGCTGAAAGCATTAGCATTTGGATCAGTGACAAGACATTAACCCTGCGTCTGCTGCGAACCAGTGCCAGTGACCAAGATCAGCCAGCACATATATACAGTCTACCTGCAGTCTGATCATGGGTTGGTCTGCACTGTTTGCTATTCAGTCAGAACTTACTAACAAAATTTCCCTTAAAATGATATTTTTGTACAGATTGAAAGCTGGACCATTTGAGAAATTTAGAGGGACAAGAGTTGAAGTTGGAATAACTAAAAATAAATATGGAAGATTAATAACATTAATAACTGTATATTAGAATATCACAACTGAGACTATGTTTTTAATGAATAAGAATAATGTTTTTTCTAACATAAATCAATATACATTCAAATTCATTCATTTCTGGTTAGAAAAGTTTATAGTTTAGAAGTGAATGGTACCATTCAGATAATCTTTTTTTAAAAATTACAACACTAAATATCTTAAATGGACTTGTCTATCTTTTAATCTGGACATAACCATATATCATTTTAGGGTAAAATATCAACATAAGTATTGACTAAATAGTAAACATAACATTGACAATGATCAAATGGTGCAGCTGATCTGGGTCTGTACAGTTCACATGGTTAGAAGAATCTGTAGCCACCAGCAGGCTAAGGTTTAACACAAGAACACCCGTGAAAATCATTGAAAAACGGAAAATTTGCTGAAATAAACATTTTGAATTCAAACACAATCTGATTTTTTTTTTCAAATTCATCCGGCATTCAGTCTTGTTTCAAAGACTCTTTAAAACTCTTTGAGAGCCTCATGGAAGATTGATATGTTTGTTCAAATGAGTTCTCTCATTAAATAAAGTCTTATTATTATTATTATTATTATTATAAAACTCAAAAATACATCTAAAGGAATCAAATGTGAGAGAAAATAAATATTTAATTAAAAAAAAATCCTTACCTTTTCTTTTTTTCATTTTTGGTCATTTTCCCTGTAACAGAATTTTTATCTCTGAATCCTCTCTGATGATGCTCACACAAAAATTTCTAAAATCCTATTCCAGAAAAATTTACTGTTTCTAGATGAATTTTCTTTTCTATCAGTCTATTGATCATCTTATGTATAACCTACAACGAAACAGATGTCACATTTCAATAATGAAAATACATGAAATAAAAAAAAAAAGAAGTTAAAAATATCATCCTTTAGAACCGTTTTCCCACTTGTAGATTGGTCACATTTTCAGAACATGTTCTCCGGCAAGAAAATAAACTAATCAACTCCTGTTTGATTAATAAAGATAAAAACACATCTCAAAATGCTTAAGTTTCATCAATGAATTGAAGACCGAAGCAAAAAAAAAAAAGATGCAAGTTTTGTTCGTTTCCAACATTGTGTAGAGCAGTTTTATCCTGGGACTAAACTACGATGGAATTTGTTGCTTCTGATAAATATCAATAATAATGCATATACAGTAATGTACAGTGGTGGGGCGATGGTTTATATCCCACGTGAAAAGCAGCCTCCACAATATAATAATTTCATCGGATGATATTGACAACGTAATTTGATGTCTGTAAGAATGGCGAAGCACAAAACAATGAGTGAGTATTTGATTTGTGGGGAGTAATATTGTAATGCAATATACTTAAAAATGGCTGCCTGTAACCAGATCATTTAATGGATATATATATTCGTTGTAATAAATCAGGACTGTGGTAATAGGGCTAAATGTAACTGTAACCCCCTAAACCCTTGGTTCATCTAATCAATTTTATTCCAGTATGTTTCCAATACCCCTCAGACTTTAATTATCCTACTTGACATTGACTTGACAATTTATATATCAATAAATCTTTAAGAAACAACAATTTTCGTTAAATTACTGTTAAGTAATAAACATATTATACAATGATACCATCACACAAAATGACTGATTGAATTGGCAAGGCTGATCAATACGAGAAAAATCTCACTGGCAATAACTTTGGTTTACTTTCTATAGTAGTAATTAACAGAACCATTGTGACCTGGTCAAAAATTGTCAGCTCTGATTTTTCTGACGTCAGTTATCTAAAATTAACTATGTTTAGTCATTGAAACTCATAGTAAAATGAATAAATTTTGTCAATATGTGGCGGGCAAAGTTTTAACAGATATAAGTCAATAATTAGATCACATTGACTAGTTCTTCACATATTTAGATATGAAGGCATTTAATGCATGGTGTTTCAAACACCATTTTTCTATTTTAAGAGACTATATTCGGCTCATTTTCCATCATTATTTTAGGACCTGCCCTTCTTTGAACTTTACGTAGTATGGTCAAGTAACATCAACTTACAAATGAAAAATAATAAACCTGTTCAGCATACGTTACAGAAGCAGATCAAACTGTTATTCATAAGAATAGACAATTGTTATCTTCCATAACATTAGAAAGATTTAACATGACAACTTCCAAAATTAGAAATCATGTGTGATTTGTAGTCAGTCAGTTTCGCAACTACTGGTTAGTTATCCAGGAAAGCCAGTAAGGTCAGAACCGACCACCGGCTTACGACCAAAAATATGTTAAAATTGATGTTTAAACCAGGCAAATAAACAAAACTTTCAAAATTGCTTTGAAGCTTACAAATCAGTTTCTCCTTAATGTGCTTAACCTTTATTCTGCCGAATGTCTTCTATGGTTCATCGTCCATTTTTGTGGAATTGTTTTCGTAATCAACTTTCATAACTTTAAGATGAAAATTTGAAGCTGGCCAAACAACAATATAGAGTTTGGTCAGACTGCAAAGTTATGTTGAAAGGCTAATCTGTTTGACCTGGCTCTCTACTGTTGGAGGACTACTAACTTTTCATCTTCATATTTCCTAAGTTATTAAGAAACAGTTCAACAAATAACATTTTACAAGTTTAGCAGATAAAGGGTAAATGTAATTTCAAGATAATTTTACTATTATTTTCATTTTTTTTTTTATTTTTTATTTTGCTATTGACAAAAATGACACAAATAAATAGTCCCAGACAATCAATTTGTCCTGCTGTAACCTCTGAAACGTTTCCACTTTGCACGACAAAGTAATTTACAGGAATTGAAATACAATCATTGTGAATAATTCTATCATTGGTGATTACCGGACATTGGCTAGACTTGTTTGTAAACCAGTTCATCTTGTATAAACAATTTTATTATATATTCTACGTCTGTAACACTCAAAATCAACATTATTTCGATCAGGCCTACTTTATGAAGTCGGTGCAGAAGTAGTTGCAGAAATTTGTTCATCTATATTAATGGTATTATAATGTCTTTACTTGGTAGAATATTCATAAAGTAGCAAATTGTGTGCAAAAACAATGTTTTTTCTAGTGCTTCGAGGTGCTCAATTGTTCTTTATGTTAAAAAAATTTCACTTGTGTCAAAGAAAATAAAGATAAAAGTTTCACCATAAATTTCCACAAATTTTTAAGATAAATATCCCTGTTCAATAAATATGAATACTTTGCCAGAAATATTGGAATCAACAGACACATTCTTAATTGATTAAAATTTCCATGACTTTTTTTATGATAACCATTCAATGGATCAATATTCAGTTACCATTTTTATTCATGTTTCCCCTTATTATTATTAACATGTTTGGAAGGGGAGATGAGGGAATTACTAAATGATGGCAAACACTCAAATTGCTGCCTCAGTTTTGGAGCCAAATTTCATTTTTTTTTTGTTCGCCTCATTCCCGTACATTTCCATGTAATAGAGACGCTTATTTATGGATCTGCATATTAAGTATTTCCTATCAGAGTTTTCTTATTCTTAAAGACAACATAGCTCGAGATCTTTCAAAGATAGTTCGGCAAAGATGCTTGAATTTATGAGAAAAATGAGAGCAGAGAGTCGAAGTGGAGTTTGGTTTTCATGTCCATGATCGATACTGTAATGAAACAATGATGTGCAGACTTTCATTTGCATAGTCCTGTTCTATCCTGAAATCCCTCAACAACGATCGTGCCTTCTTGATATCTCCATAAAACATCCTGTGCTTTATATATTCATATGCAAAATATGGCTATTTTAGCATCATATATCAAAACTGCTGACTCTGCAAAATATTGAACTGTTGCAGAAAAGTTTGGGAAAATACAGTATTTAATAAAAGAGGAGGCCGGTCTATGCAAAAATATTTGACATTAACCTAAATCTACTGGAATAAAAATAGCCAAGTCAGCAATTTTTCAAATATGATCGATATTTTTTGGGAATTCATGATAGAAAATTGGTTGAGGAGGTACAGAACAATATACTTAATTGTTTTGTGCGTTTTTTCCTGCAAATAGATGGGGATATAAGAGGCATTTCGATTCTTTATTCCCATATTAACTCGTCTCTATATCAAGAGAACAGGACAAAAAAAGAATCCCTCGATACTGTGAAGCTTTTAGCTAGGTGTGTAAGTTACATAATCTTCTGTTTCCAGTGCCATTCTCTTACTTTTATGGCTGTTTTATGGCCATGCACATGAAAACCTCTTGAAACATTCCTTATTGTTTTCTTTTTAAAAAAAAGATTATTTGATAGAATATTATCATTTATTTTGCCTATTGTTTATAAGAATGTGTAACTTTTTTATAAACCGTAATATCCCCTAAGCCCAATTCATAGTCAGCTTCACAAAAAAAAAACAAGAAAAATTTGCTGAATTAATAGTATCCCCCACAATATGATACATACAAGCTCTTATATGTGTTGTCATACAATATAAAATTTGATTAAAAAAGCTAGAGGCTCGCTTTATGAAATTTTCTAGCACGATTTTATATAACATGACAATCTGTGACAATTAATGTTAGTCACATGACTAAAACATTGAAATTAATGGAAATAAACTTATTTTAATGCTTTTGGAACTGAATAGTTTTTTGTTTTTTTATGAAATGTTTAGGCTAAAATGTCTTCATGACAATGTCATATAATATAATTACATGTGTAATTATATGTGTAATATATAGAAATACATAAAAGTTATATCACATGGAAAACAAGGGGTGTCATGTTATAAAACTCACTTTAGCATTCAGGTGTAGGGAAAGTATGCAGATTGAATCATCATTCAGCATAAAACTGTTAACACCAGAAAGGTCCACAATGGACAACAGACAACTAACCGGTCATTCAGCATAAAACTGTTAACACCAGAAAGGTCCACAATGGACAACAGACAACTAACCGGTCATTCAGCATAAAACTGTTAACACCAGAAAGGTCCACAATGGACAACAGACAACTAACCGGTCATTCAGCATAAAACTGTTAACACCAGAAAGGTCCACAATGGACAACAGACAACTAACCGGTCCCAATAACTGACCTCTGTGCACTATATTATAATGCTCTGGTAAGCTCAAAATTTTGATGACACAAATTTCAACTTCTTCAAACATGTTACATATTTTCTATTCAATTTTTTTATCTCAAGTCCCTCATAACAAAACAGACCATAACAATACATGTTACCTAAAATGCTTTAACTACCAGTATCCTATCTTAAAACACAGCAATAAAAGTTTACCTACCGCAGACAGGCTGACGTGAACAAATATTTTGTAAAATGAAATATGGAAAATTCCCTGTATTAATTGTGAATTCTTCATAGAGACATTGATTTGTTAATCTGTAGCAGTGGCAGTAGCATGTACTTTTATAAATATCAAGATTTCAATACATTGTGTATATTATTTTTGCTTAAATCTTTCAGCGGTAACAGTCGGATATCTATAATGAAGCGACAGTATATTGTTTAGCTGTTTGACCAGACACAGAACTTGTTCCATAAAGTCTGCATGGTCTTATTCTACAAATACTAGTTTTAATCAACTATCAGCAGTCTGACCAGGCTCTATACTGTTAGCTGACCATCTTGATATTCCCAAAATTGATAATGAACCATTCCATAACGGAAGTTGGGCAAGTCTATTATTAAGAATTCAGGAGGTGATCATTCATATATCATTAGCCTAATTGGCACTTTGCCAGGAGTTCCTCGAAACTGTCAAATATTTATGACATGGAATTATAAATAGATTTAACAATACCAATCCATCAAATTTCTCCTACTTGCATTAATTCAAGTCATGTATGACACAGATTTTAAATATAGATTGCACTTCATCAATCAATCAGCTGTTTGTATTAATTTAATATGGTTATAATAGCAGAATATGATTAGCAAAGATCTGACTTAATGAGAACTTACCTATTTAATTCTTGTTCTTTGAGCTAATTTAAATCTAATGGCAACCAGGTACATAATCATTTCATCTGAAACACTCAATACAAACGGCGTAGGAGTCACTTTGCACATTTATGGTACACCAATCCAACATTCCTAAAATCAGAAAAAAATCTGTAATGAAAATCAGAAAATAACATTACTATGGAAGTTAAAGCAGAGAAACATTTGCATAGTTAAGGGACAAGTACTAAACTATTTAAATGTTGTCAAAGTTGCAGACTGTTTCACACGCCTCCTGAGTAGGTTTAATCCCGTCATAGGGGTAAAGCACTCTCACTGGTTAGGCTGCCATACAGGACAGTCTCGTGGTTACAGTAAAACATAAAGCTTTCCTGAATGTCAGAAGTTGCCATAAAACATACAGTACATGTTTAGGATTACGACGACCCCTGATAACTTGGTCAACATCTACTTATTTTGGGTAAAATATAATAACCAAGATGATGATCTTGCCTTCTTTGGCCATTTTTGCGAATAACTATTTTTAGTACATTTTTGTCATGTGACATCATAATTGAGGAAAAACCAATATGGCTGTTCACATACATTTGGGTCTGTACTCTTTCTACATCACCAAGAATACAAGGAAACAATGTAAGCATCATCAACTTTCTTAATGGAAATATTTCTGCAAAACCCAGGAACTGTATGCATAAAAGTTTAATGTACAGAAACACATTTATCTAACTTACAGGGCAATACTAACAACTTTCTACCACAGGAAGCCCTCTTGACTGGCCATTCACATCATTTCAATCAATTCCATAAACAAGGTTCCACAAAGTCTGTAATTAAACACGGACAGCTTTTTTCCCTAAATTTCCATATTCAACATTTAAAAGAGCATTTTCCGGGGAAGAAAAATATTAGGAAAATTCATGATTCTAGTTTATAGTAGAGCCTTTAATCTATAATCTAAGCCTTATCTTGACAATTCCAATCTCATTTAAATTCTGAATAGACGCATGTTCTCGTCTGCTACAACCCCAATCGTAAGAAACAATTCCAGTTGATATTCTATTTCCCAAAGTTCATTATATTGATCGAAAAATGAGCACCGCCCTGATAGGGCAAAATGCGCTATTTTAGGTCCCAATCCATCACGTTACTAATATATCACCCTACACAAAATACAATCCAATTAATAAGTTTATAAATATAAAATTGTCTGCTACATGGCTTGGCAAAAGATCAACAGTTGCAAGCCTTTATCTACCACTTAACAAAATAAGAAGAGTGGCTGGCTGGGAAAAAAGCACATAACAAACACCAGTGTTCACAATCTAGACAAATTGGGGAATAATTTCCGATTTGGTTGTCATGGTTCTCTATTGCCAGTCTCTCAGTCTTCTTTCTATCTTTTGACTTATTTCATGACATATACCTTTTATAAAATTTGAAACCATGCTTTTATTCTTATTTCATTTGAAAATGAGAAACAAAAATAGAAATAAAATCAACATTTTCCAGTAAAAATGCTTTGGTAAGGTTTAAATCATACCAACACTAATTTCTTGGTTATATGAAATAAGACCTGCCTTTCTTATAGCTCACTGACAAGCTGACATTCTAGTAGAAACTGACCTTCTATATGAGAACTTTATAGTTTCCTGGCAAATAAAAGTACAATGTCGGCCACAAATATATCTTTCAATGCGAGGATGGAATGGCCTTTTCTTACAAACAGAATAACCATTTTTGTAAGAAATGAAATCAGTATGAATGTAATACCAACAAGCAAATTCGTTGAATTTATATCCCCCGCCGAGTACTGGTTATTACTAACATAACAACTGAAGACATAAGGCTTTATTTATATATTTATCATGGCATAAACAGTAACATTCTTTGAACTTAATAAATATTCAGGGCAATAACAGAGCCATAACTCTGTGTTAAATAGTAATATCTGGAAATGCCAATGAGATGTATGCATACTGCATAACTAATCAAGGGCCATAAATCTGAGTTATAGTGTCTGACCGGAACAAGGTGACTATATGCACATCTCCTCTTCGTATCCCATAAAGTTTCTTTGAATTCCAGCCAGTAGTTACAGAGAAGAAGCACGGAAACAATTATTGCTCTTGTTGTATACTGCATAACATATCAAGGGCCATAACTCTGAGTTAAAATGTCTGACCCAAACAAGGCAATGATATGCGCATCTTCTCTTGGTATTGAAGGTTCCCATAAAGTTTTGTTGAATTCCAGCCAGTAGTTGCAGAGAAGTAGCGCGGAAACAATTTTTGCTCTATATGCATACTGCATAACTAATCAAGGGCCATAACTCTGAGTTAAAGTGTCTGACCGGAACAAGGCGAGGATATGCGCATCTCCTCTTGATATTGAAGGTTCCCATAAAGTTACATTGAATTCCAGCCAGTAGTTGCAGAGAAGTAGCGCGGAAACGATTTTTACTCTATATGCATTCTGCATAACTAATCAAGGGACATAACTCTGAGTTTAAGTGTCGGACCGGAACAAGCCGACGATATGCGCATCTCCTCTTGGTATTGAAGATTCCCATAAAGTTTCGTTGAATTCCAGCCAGTAGTTGCAGAGAAGTAGTCCGGAAACGAAAATTCAGACGGACGGATGGACGGAAAGACAATGCCAAAACAATATCCCCCGATCTATCGGCGGGGCATAACAATCTATCGGCGGGGGATTAGTAGCAGACACCAACACACTATGACATAGCACTGTGACAACAACATACTATGACATTTAAGTACTGTGACACCAACAACACACATTATGACATTAAACCCATATGTCACCAACACACTATGACATTAAACCATTTTGACACCAACACACTATGACATTAGACCACTATAACACCAACACACTATGACATTAGACCTATATGACACCAACACACTATGACATTAAACCACTATAACACCAACACACTATGACATTAGACCTATATGACACCAACACACTATGACATTAAACCACTATAACACCAACACACTATGACATTAGACCTATATGACAGTATCACACAGTGAATGCACTTATTGGCATCAACATATAAGTAATAGACTGGCAGACAGACAAGGTGCTTCTTTATCAGTAAATACAAAAATAAAGTCATTTATTAAAAGAAATAGACATACAGCATCTGCATGTACTGCCCTCAGGACACCATATGTCATGATTGAACAGATAAACTGACTGACATTTCCCATTTTCTTCTTAATGTTAATTTAACCAAGAAATTCAAGACATATTGACATTGAACTGTATATAAAGGATCAATAACAAATCATTTAATTAACCTTATCTTTGCCCAATCGGTCATTCACCTACCTAAAAACGTGAATATAATGAAGAATGTTTGTAATGTTCCACATTTTTACCCCTGCTGTGTCTTTGCTTCATCAGCTGTCATCACATCTGTAAGTAAAAACACAATTGTTTCAAATGATTAATAATATTGTATGTTACTTTTTATTCTGTAAAATTTACATAATAGGTATGTTCTTACTATCCCACATAATAGGTATGTTCTTACTATCCCTTGTAAGTTGAAGGGATATACGGTTCCAAGAGCACCACAATACAGTCATGTAGTGTTAACACTTGTAAAGGGCAATGACTTACAAAAAACTCAAATCAACAATAATAGTCTGGCAGTCTTTGGAAGTTCAATATAAAAATGTAACACTGAAAGAAGCATTTAAATTAAGTTTTTACTATTTTTTGTTTTTTGCTTCATGTATCTAACAAGGCAGCCTATGGAAGTCATATGGTTATGGCCAGTTTCTGAGGTAGAGTCACTCTGTAAACAGGCAAGTTTAAGGAAGGGGTACCACACAGCTGACAGAAAACTGGAAATCACAGGTTAGCCTGTTTGATTTTAAGTTATACTTTGAAAAGTTTGACATGCTACATACAGCATCTCTAAATACAAAAATGAACAATTCCATATTTATGTTCACAAATTATATGACAGCAATATCAAAACTGAATCTTAAAAACAAGGTACAATACAGTAAGTGATACAGCCTTGGACATATGTCACAACTGAACACTTTAATTGCATGTTCTATATACGTTACTTTGATGACAATCTCCAATTGTACTAAACATGTTGTATAACATTTGGTCTACCGGTATTCTATCAATGTATAGATATTGCAAAAAACATCTGTGACAAAAATATCTCGATAACTTAATTTAGCAAACAGTAAAAAAAATAATATACATTTAATACTATATATATATAGTATGAAAGGAAAGGATAGTCATTGATGAGGGATTTTTTTTTTTGATATCAAATTAGTATAAACCAATAACAAGCAACTGGTAGGTGGTATGTCTTGCTCCTGTTACAATATTTATGACAGGTGTCCATTTCATGCATCAATTTAGTGGGAAGGCATTTTGCATTTTCATCATTCACTATGACATGCATAATGAATCACAATATCACATGATAACTCAGAAAATGTTTAGATTTTCACTGTTATCATACTTGGAAAAAGAGAATGTTACCCCTTCAATCTGCAGAAACTGAAAGAAGAGATAAACTTCTGCCACCAGTATAGAGCCACAGGCCAGCCTACAAGTCTGTGTTACTGTTAGTCATTCAGTTTTTGTATTTTAATATTCAAATTCCTTAAATTTTAAAATGGACTTTTCCAAATTCAAAGAACTGGGCAAATCCATTATTAAACTGAAATTCAGCAGGTTCGGGTTAAGAAAAACTTGTATTATATTGTGTATTGCTTTTTCTAAATGGATATACTTAAAGAGTGCTAGTTGCCACATTGACATGTTTGCCATCATTATTGAGTCCCGCTGGCTTGCATATCTGTAACCAGGTGTCACCTGTCTCAATACTGTTGGCTACAAGTTTTTTATCATCCCTTTAACTCATGATGGATTGCTCCAATTCAAAGCATGTCAAGTCAACCTTACAAATTTAGCAGGTCATGTCAACCTTACAAATTCAGCAGGTCACATCAACCTTACAAATTCAGCCTGTAACATCAACCTTACAAATTTAGCAGGTCACGTCAACCTTATAAATTCAACAGGTCACATCAACCTTACAAATTCAGCAGGTCACGTCAACCTTACAAATTCAGCAGGTCATGTCAACCTTACAAATTCAGCAGGTCACATCAACCTTACAAATTCAGCAGGTCACATCAACCTTACAAATTCAGCAGGTCATGTCAACCTTACAAATTCAGCAGGTCACATCAACCTTACAAATTCAGCAGGTCACATCAACCTTACAAATTTAGCAGGTCACGTCAACCTTATAAATTCAACAGGTCACATCAACCTTACAAATTCAGCAAGTCACATCAACCTTACAAATTCAGCAGGTCATGTCAACCTTGTAAATTCAGCAGGGCTTGTCAACCTTGCAAATTTAGCAGGGCACATCAACCTCACAAATTCAGCAGGTCACTTTAACCTTAAAAATTCAGCAGTTCACTTCAACGTTAAAAATTCAACAGGTCACATCAATTTTTACAAATTCAGCAGGTCACTTCAAACCTCACAAATTCAGCAGGTCACGTAAACCTCACAAATTCAGCAGGTCACTTCAACCTCACAAATTCAGCAGGTCACTTCAACCTCACAAATTCAGCAGGTCACATCAATCTCACAAATTCAGCAGGTCATGTAAACCTCACAAATTCAGCAGGTCACGTAAACCTCACAAATTCAGCAGGTCACATCAATCTCACAAATTCAGCAGGTCATGTAAACCTCACAAATTCAGCAGGTCACGTAAACCTCACAAATTCAGCAGGTCACATCAATCTCACAAATTCAGCAGGGCACATCAACTTCACAAATTCAGCAGGTCACATCAACCCTACAAATTCAGCAGGGCACATCAACCTTACAAATTCAGCAGGTCACATCAACCTCACAAATTCAGCAGGTCACATCAACCTTACAAATTCAACAGACCACGTCAACTTTACAAATTTGGCAGGGCACATCAACCTTACAAATTCAGCAGGTCACAGCAACCTCACAAATTCAGCAGGTCATGTAAACCTTACAAATTCAGCAGGTCATGTAAACCTTACAAATTCAGCAGGTCATGTAAACCTTACAAATTCAGCAGGTCATGTTAACCTTACAAATTCAGCAGGTCACGTAAACCTCACAAATTCAGCAGGTCACTTCAACCTCACAAATTCAGCAGGTAACATCAACCTAACAAATTCAGCAGGTCACATCAATCTCACAAATTCAGCAGGTCATGTAAACCTCACAAATTCAGCAGGTCACGTAAACCTCACAAATTCAGCAGGTCACATCAATCTCACAAATACAGCAGGTCATGTAAACCTCACAAATTCAGCAGGTCACGTAAACCTCACAAATTCAGCAGGTCACATCAATCTCACAAATTCAGCAGGGCACATCAACTTCACAAATTCAGCAGGTCACATCAACCCTACAAATTCAGCAGGGCACATCAACCTTACAAATTCAGCAGGTCACATCAACCTCACAAATTCAGCAGGTCACATCAACCTTACAAATTCAACAGACCACGTCAACTTTACAAATTTGGCAGGGCACATCAACCTTACAAATTCAGCAGGTCACAGCAACCTCACAAATTCAGCAGGTCATGTAAACCTTACAAATTCAGCAGGTCATGTAAACCTTACAAATTCAGCAGGTCACGTCAACCTTACAAATACAGCAGGTCACGTCAACCTTACAAATTCAGCAGGTCACGTCAACCTTACAAATTCAGCAGGTCATGTCAACCTTACAAATTCAGCAGGTCATGTCAACCATGCTAATTTGGCAGAAGCTATAAATCACATGAAATTAAAAACTTTCAATGATTGTTATCTTAAAGGTTCAATGAAGCATTGTTTTAACTTGAGCTGATGAAATGAAAAAATTACAGCTGTGTTGGAAAGAGAGCATCTGTAACCAAACAAGATATTCCTAATACCAAGTATTTTGTTTCAAAATATACTATTAAACCAGCAAAGACACTTACCAACATGAACTTTTACTTGCAGTTTTCTCAACAAACATTCTTAAGAATCAAACATTAACTCCTTTTTCTCCTCATTTCCGATTCAACTGTCCAATAAATAAAATTACAGCCTCGTGAACTTATGTTACTTACATTCGATATTCAGACAAATATTTCCCATAAATCCACATTTATTTGGTAAGAAACGTTTTCCCCTTCGCCATTTCACAGACAATATCAATGGGTAAAAGTACAACGCAAGATATAATTACGCAGTTTTGTCCAGAAAAGAACACTCACAACTAGTCATAGTGATCTCCGATGACCGTTATATTGAATTCGGATCAATTTGTGTACTAGTATAAACAATGTACACTAACAACTATATATGTCACTGTTCCCGTGCTCGTAAAATCCTATACTTAAATCTTTCAATAATTGTTTTTTTTTTGTTATTTTCTTTTATCAGACAGGGAGAATATAATATCCTGTTACAATTCATAGCTGCCAGAAATAATCACTCAAATATTCTAAATAATAAATTGAAGAATATAGTTTTTCTTGCAAAAATGTTAAAAACTGTGGATTTGGTCCTAATGCAAGGTTCTTTAATGGCCTTCACCTGGTGAATTTCTTAAACTGACCTGTCCTGCTTCCATTTTTGGATATGTCCATTATAGATTTAGGGGATATCAAGATGAGAATTTAAAGTTGAACAGTCTACAGCCTGCTCCGACTGCAAGGATGCCCTACGCTGGCCTGGCTCTTATACTTGTGGCAAAGGCTTATCAACAAATAAAATATTAACTAATTAACACTGTAGTGTAAGACTAGTTCTAACTTAAGATATTCTTTGTAATTATGTTTGATATTCAACAGTAACCTGTAATTCAGTAACCTGTAATTTTCCTTTTTCAAATCAAGCTTCTACAAAAAAAAATTGTAAATAATTCCTTTTTTCATACAGATATTCTACTTATGTACAATAATTTAAAGTAAGGTTCTACAAAGTAAAGATTGTAGGTTGGAAAAAATTCATTAAAGATTCTGTAATAGCAAAGGGTTATGGATCTTAAATAGTAAACCATTATTATCATTCAATCAATAATTGTTTTAGTAGTTAATTAATGTATGTTCTACAATAATTTAATACCTTAGTTTCATCAATAATTCAAACACCTCAGTATTTACCTATCTTACTTATTTACTTCTTACTTTAATTTCAACAAGTATTTCCAAGAAAAGAACTTCAGATTCTTTAAACATTTGCAGCATGAACAGTAGATATGAGCCGTGTCACGACAAAACCAACATAGTGTGTTTGCGACAAGCATGGATCCAGACCAGCCTGCGCATCCGCACAGTCTGATCAGGATCCATGCTGTTCGCTATCAGTTTCTCTACTTGTTATAGAGTTGGTAAGCGAACAGCATGGATCCTGATCAGACTGCGCGGATCAAACACACTATGTTGGTTTTGTCGTGACATGGCTCATATAGTTATATGATACTCTGATAAAATCTACAAAAAGGTCTACTATCTCTCACCTATGTAACAAGTGCAGACCAAGATCAGTTGACATAACTGTGCTGTCTGATCATAGTCTGCTCTTTGCCTTTACATATTTTAAACACTGCCCTAAAATGATGAATGGTATTGTCCAGATTGAAAGATGGACAAGTCCATTAAAAATATTTTGTCTGGTTATAGGTTAATAAATTAAGATTTTACAACAATCTGCAGATTTCTAAATGATCTTACAATGTAATGTACCCCCCTCCTACCCCCTTTTTGAAGCCATGACCGAGTATATGCCTAAAATTTGACCTGGATTGTGGAATTTTTTGAAAAACTTTCAAAATTTTCAATATTCAATAAAAAATTTCATCAGTTTCATCAACTGGGATAAAGGTGATTTTCGGCAACAGTCCTTTCACATCATATACATCATCTGCTATAACTCTCTATGTAAACTTTCTATTCCAAATACCAATGATTTTCAAGATGAAAAAAAAAATCTCTCATTTCAAGCTGTTTTCTTTTTTCTCCATCATATTTGAAGATGAATCAAAATTCCTCCTACTTTCACTGATCAATGCCAAAAGCCCTTACAGACATTCTAATCTCACATTCATTTCTTATAATGTAAACAGAGAAAATAATTCCAGATATGTAAATTTGACTCATTTTTAGATGGCGAAACTCCCATGGGTTAACAGGATAACGTGCCCTATTCTAAACCACAGCCAACAGATTCCGCCACCAATCATCCACAGATTACCTTTGGAAAAAACAAATTTCCTCATTCTTGTCATGACATATCATACTTCTTAAGATAGGTTAACTTGAGGAAATTTTGATATAACATACCTTTGTTGTTTTTTTCTTCATTAATTGCCTGTTTATTTAACAAAGGCGTTTTTTTATTCTAAAAGAATTATTACTCATTTCACTGGGATGTTGAGTACTGTAAAAGAAACGGTATACTCTGATGTTAGGAAGATATATAATGGTGATGACAGTTTTCAGTTGGTTACTAACCTTATCCCAATGTTTATTTAAAGGGATACTCAGGCAAAATAATGGCAAAAATATAAAAATGATTTTCTGTACTCAAATCACCCTAAAATGACATTTCTTAAAGTCCCAACATGAATTTCTGTATAAATTCTATATATTTTGGGTTTGAAGTTTAAATATATCTATATATGTTGAACGAAATTTTGACGCGAACAGAATCACCGAATAGTTTAAAAACAAGTCATGCGATTTGAGCAAACCCTGGAAGTTACAATAACAAATATTGTGGATATTGTATGATTGAAACAAGTCTAAGTAATTGATTTGACATGTTTTTTAACGTTTCCAGAGTACAGAGTGACAACTATTGTGAAATTTTAGCGCTCTAACCTGACCCACGCGGGTCAAGTTAGGAAAACACCATTTTATTCTTTATATGGAAAAAAGTTTTGTTCCTTTGACTGTTTAGTGTATTCATTTTGAGGACATTTACAGAATAATGAATGAAAATTTCAGAACTAAGAAATGAAAATTTTGCCTGTGTCTCCCTTTAATGATTTCATTCGAATTTAATTTCTCAATCAAAATTTTTCTTTGCCATTGCACAAGAGGCTGTGTATACGTGTTGCAGTACTGAACACAATGCCATACTGAATAGTGTTACTTCACTTTTTGAGAACATCACACTAAAGACAAAACAATATGTTGTTTTACCCAGTCACATACAGAATGTAGTGCATGGTACTATCCAAATTATGCCGAGTGCAAGCCAAGAAGCTTCTTGTATGGTTTGAACCATGGTCCCTTGTATGACCACTGGCTTTGTGTTGTATGACTAATCCTGGGTTTGTTTTATGTACTAGTATATCATATCAATTTGGACAGTCCATATATTGATAAACACACAAAACTTTATCAAAGATATTTCAACTGGAACTAGAAAAATCACAGTGATATAGCATGAAATTAAAATTAAAACTTTTCCCATATTGTTTAACTGGAGCCAGAAGAATCACACTGAATGGTTTAACTGGAGCCTATAAGATCACACTGAGGTAGCTGATTTAAATGTTCTACATCTCAATGGTTTTACTGGAGCCAGGAAAATCACACTGAAATTGCTTTTTTAAACCTTTTTTCTTGAGGTTTTCCTAGAACACTGAAATAACCTAAAAGGCATTATGTCACAAGAGTAAGGCAACAACCTTTTGAAATAAACTACACTCCTTAAAAAACAAACTATCATTCATAAAATATCATTGGTAATATAATGAAACAATCCTTTTTTTTCCACAGTGCAAATACCTCTGCAAATTATCATACAAACAAGTCAAACAAACCCCAATAATTCTGATAATAACAGGAAAATTCTTCAAATCATATCAATTTAACACTCATTCCTGCCACTATATGATATTGTAATTATCCACTGACTGTAAAACACTGTTTCAGAAGTTGCTTTGAACATTTTCAAGAATCATGGCAAAATGCTTGATATTTAAATGTCAAGCCTGATATAACAGAGACTCCCCCTCAAGAATGAACATTGCTGGCTACAGGCTTGGCTCTCTTATTACCATAGATAAATAACCATTATGGTGGCACTAAATTCTCAGCCAATATATTGCCAGTGTTAAAAGTCTGTGAAAAATGTAACATGATTGTAAAGGGCACATGCTGATTAATGTGGACAAGTTGAACAGAAAAACAGAAATTCACATCAATTTTTTCCCCTTTAATTAAGCTTTTAAATTGTCTCTCGTAAGTTTGAGATGTGGGAGGGTAGTGGCTGGCAAATTAAAATTTTTGTCACAAAAATAATCTAGTGAACATAAACCTATAAAGAAATATATATCAAAACATTCCTGAGATTATTATATCCTTACCAATAGATATATCAAATTCTTAAAATTCTATCACTCAACATATAATATAACCTTTTTTCCACAATTAATTTTAACAGAAATAGCACATGTTGCCATGAAGTGTGTGCCATATTTAAAATCAACCAAGTTATATATAGAACATGGGTCATGTAATATTAATTATAATGTAATATTTCATTTCACAACCTTCTATGAACAAATGACAAGGCAAGTCTGCTCATCCCTAAATGACAGTAATACTCTGTACAGTTTATCAGGACTTAATTATCAGAATTTCAAAGACTCTTAATGCCCTTACCTAGGGACGGGCAAATAGATTTGTTCTCCTGTCGGCTGCAATGCCGTCCATCTGCAGTCTGACAATAAAGTGGAAGTATTATATGAACACATTTCTAGTTTTTATCAATTTTTTTCTGTTTTATTTTCAGTGACATTTAATTTCCAGTGATAAGTTATTTCAACTGATGTTTCATTTCAAGTAATGCCTCATTTCCACTGATGTTTTATTTCCAGTAATGCCTCATTTCCACTGATGTTTTAATTCCAGTAATGCCTCATTTCCACTGATGTTTTATTTCCAGTAATGCCTCATTTCCACTGATGTTTTATTTCCAGTAATGCCTCATTTCCACTGATGTTTTAATTCCAGATTCCAGTAATGCCTCATTTCCACTGATGTTTTATTCCAGCAATGCCTCATTTCCACTGATGTTTTATTCCAGCAATGCCTCATTTCCAATGATGTTTTATTTCCAGTAATGCCTCATTTCCACTGATGTTTTATTTCCAGTAATGCCTCATTTCCAATGATGTTTCATTTCCAGTAATGTACTGCCTCTGGGGTCGAGGGGTTAGATCCGATGACTTCTAATCCAGTTACCTCTCTGGTGTCGGTTCGATTCCCGGGAGATGCTTTGGTAGTTTAGCGCGGAGGAAGGTAGTCTGGTACTGGTGTAAGTCTCTAAGAACGATGGTTAGGAAACTACCCGACTATATGACTGAAGTACTGTTGGGACAAAGGCTGAAATGAAACAAACAAACAAACAATTTCCAGTAATGCCTCATTTCCACTATTGTTTTATTTCCAATAATGCCTCATTTCCAATGATGTTTCATTTTCAGTAATGCCTCATTTCCACTGATGTTTTATTTCCAGTAATGCCTCATTTCCAATGATGTTTCATTTCCAGTAATGTACTGCCTCTGGGGTCGAGGGGTTAGATCCGATGACTTCTAATCCAGTTACCTCTCTGGTGTGGGTTCGATTCCCGGAGATGCTTTGGTAATTTAGCGCGGAGGAAGGTAGTCTGGTACTGGTGTAAGTCTCTAAGGACGATGGTTAGGAAACTACCCGCCTATATGACTGAAATACTGTTGGGACAAAGGCGTAAAATGAAACAAACAAACAAACAATTTCCAGTAATGCCTCATTTCCAATGATGTTTTATTTCGAGTTATGTCTTATTTCCATTGATGTTTTATTTCCAGTAATGCCTCATTTCAATTGATGTTTTATTTCCAGTAATGCCTCATTTCCAATGATGTTTTATTTCGAGTTATGTCTTATTTCCATTGATGTTTTATTTCCAATAATGCCTCATTTCCATTGATGTTTTATTTCCAGTAATGCCTCATTTCCATTGATGTTTTATTTCCAGTAATGCCTCATTTCCATTGATGTTTTATTTCCAGTAATGCCTCATTTCCACTGATGTTTTATTTTGAGATATGTCTTATTTCCAGTGATTTCCTTTTTCCAATGCATCTGACACCAGTGTGGAACCTTCAACTTTCAAAAGATAGGTTGAAGGTATATATGTTTTCAAGACTAAGTCAAATGACAGTGATCATCACTGCTTGGCTGGGGTCTCTGGTTGAGTTGTGAAGATCAATAACTGCAAATAACCTACTCTTACCTGCTCTTCAGCTGTAAAATGGAATTCCTCTGGGCACTATTTAAATCTGTGTAACCTGTTCCTTCTACTAGGGTGTCCTGTTGTGCCTGATATAACCTGTTCCTTCTACTAGGGTCTCCTGTTGTGCCCGATATAACCTGTTCCTTCTACTAGGGTGTCCAGTTGTGCCCAATATAACCTGTTCCTTCTACTAGGGTGTCCTGTTGTGCCTGATATAACCTGTCCCTTCTACTAGGGTGTCCTGTTGTTCCCGATATAACTTGATCCTTCTACTAAGATGTCCTGTTGTGCCTGATATAACCTGTTCCTTCTACTAGGGTGTCCTGTTGTGCCCGATATAACCTGTTCCTTCTACTAGGGTGTCCAGTTGTGCCCAATATAACCTGTTCCTTCTACTAGGGTGTCCTGTTGTTTCTGATATAACCTGTTCCTTCTACTAGGGTGTCCTGTTGTGCCTGATATAACCTGTTCCTTCTACTAGGGTGTCCTGTTGTGCCTGATATAACCTGTTCCTTCTACTAGGGTGTCCCGTTGTGCCCGATATTACCTGTTCCTTCTACTATGGTGTCAAGTTGTGCCCGATATAACCTGTTCCTTCTACTAGGGTGTCCCGTTGTGCCCGATATAACCTGTTCCTTCTACTAGGTTGTCCCGTTGTGCCTGATATAACCTGTTCCTTCTACTAGGGTGTCCAGTTGTGCCCGATATAACCTGTTCCTTCTACTAGGGTGTCCTGTTGTGCCTGATATAACCTGTTCCTTCTTCTAGGGTGTCCAGTTGTGCCTGATATAACCTGTTCCTTCTACTAGGGTGTCCTGTTGTGCCTGATATAACCTGTTCCTTTTACTACGGTATCCTGTTGTGCCTGATATAACCTATTCCTTCTACTTGGGTGTCCTGTTGTGCCTGATATAACCTGTTCCTTCTACTAGGTCGTCCAGTTGTGCCTGATATAACCGGAGGTGTTCCTCCATAAAATGGAAAGTTAAACCATATAACCATTACAGTGCTGATGCAACTTATAGTTGGCATAAATTAAAATCTTGGACTAAATGAATGTAACAATCATACACACAAAGACTCTTACAGATTTATTGGTAATAGACTGCAATTGAAGCTCTTGTCTCTATAGTATGTATATTGGCTAGTTTTTTCATAACAATGGAATTTTCATCAGAAACAATGTAAGTCTCTAATTTTTTATTTCCAAAAAAAAAGATAAAAGAAAATCCCTGAAAGTAACTTGCTAGACAAAGAAGCCACAAAAAGTAAATGTCCAAGCTATCTTTTTTTCTTTTTTCAAACCAGCCACAAATTCCTATCATGATTTTTTTCCAGCATAAAGTTAGCAGACTGGTTATTTATTAAGTTGCTAGCCAGACAAGATATGAAAATAATGAATACATAATGCCAGTCTGCAAGGAAAGACCCAGCCTCGGCAAATACGAAGCAACAGTGTGACTTTCAAATTGATTTCTGTTTTTCTGCATTTTATGCATTTTATGAAATTTGCAAACTACGAGGCTGTTTATGTTACAGTTTCTATTATGAATTCTTGCAAAAAATTCTTGAATTATATCCTAAGCAAACTAGAAGCTTCCATTTTATGTACTGCAAAGAGGATATTCAAGATCTTTCTATAAATACATGTACAGGACATATTTTCATCCAGTGGTATGAAAATAAATATTTCCTCAGTGGCGGTACCCATGAGTGAAATATGATAATTTTCATCCACAGGATGAAAATAAATCCTATATTTATAGAAAAAAACTTGAAATTTCTGTTTATTACATATATTTTTCTCTTTTTGACTTCTCCTTAAATTTTGTGAAAAATGTTTCACCCCTATGCAGTAATAAATAATTTTTTTAAAGTGAAAATATTGAAAATGAAAATAAGCATTTTATTTCATCAATATTTCATGTATATAATAAAAGACACAACTTCTTTGAAAATGAAACAGACATAATATTATATTACTAATAAAAATATCTAATGAACTATTTTAATACAAATTTATAAATGGTAAAAATATATTGTTGTAATTATCTTATGGTTGATTTTTGAGAATTGTAACATTACAATGTTCATGTCATTTAACTCAAAGGATCATTATTTTGCTAACGCAGAAAACAATGTTCCAGAACTAAATATACGCTGCTATTTTAAGTAGCGTTTTCACCATTTCGCAATGATTTCCTGAATGTGCCATTTGCTTTTAAGGAAATATACGAACATAACATATAAATTTCTTTGTACAGGTATTTTTTGAAATTCAAACAGTAAAAAAAACAAAACTTAAATGATTTATCAGCAGCAGATATGCATCTTTATACTAGTTATAATAAAACCTGAATGCTGGGACCTTAAGTTGTTAGACTAAAAGAGCCAGGCTAACCTGTTTTGCCATGGTGTCTGACTTAGTTTTACACTGTTCATAGCTCAATTTTTGTACTTTATAGAGTTTTGGTTCCCTAAACTAACCAGTATTGGTGTTCAAATAAAAGGACCAGGATGCTTGGAAACGTATTGGCTAAAATCAACATTCCATAGGTTGCTATGGAGATAGGTTGACATTTCAAAGATTCCAACTTTGGAAACTGCTGTTATGTAAACCCAATGTTTTTCCTGACATACAGTTTCATAAATATTGACTGACTAAAAGGAATGTTAGTAACTGCCTATTTGAAACAGTCCATAATGATTACAGAAAGGTCAAAAATAATATGCTCAGTAGTTTGAACAGACTTTCTTCAAAAATTTCCTTAAATACATTAAATTTTCACTACTAAAATTATGAATACCTAAGAGAGGAAAATTCTTCAGAAATTGTCCATTTATATGTGTTATTCAACTTGTCAGATGACAATTGTTTCAAATTTAGTCACATAAACTGACAAATTGACACGATTCAAAACCCTTCTCTATCCTAGGTTGTCAAAAAGAGATTTCTTTGCACATCTCAAAATCCAAGACATTGTGAAGGATTCCATGCAATTTAAGCTCTTATACAAGATAAAAATTATTTAACTTCATCATAACTGACAAGTGATGAAGCACAGTTTTGTTACTAGTTTTTCTTACCTTTGATTGGATATATAGAGTCTGATTAATAACTAACATTTAATTTTTTACTGTTATATAAGTTATTTCATGTATTCAAAAGTTATAAATAAAGTTATAAACAATATCAAAAGCTCTAGGAGTCTCTCCTGTAGAAAGTGTAATGGCTTAAAACAAAAAATAATTCCCTCATTCATGAAACTGGAAAGTAGTTCTCGAAGATGTACCCCATCACAAGCAGACAGAGAATAAAATTATAAATACAATATTTATAGCATCCTTTCATCAACTTACTTTGCTGTTGATGCAAGAACTGCATTTCAGTACATCAAATATTTATATCATTAGAATGTAGAATGCATAACATGTCCCTATAGAGTTGTATAACAAAATTACTACACTTAAAGGTCAAATTTTAAGTGGTTATCTCAAGCGACATGTATATAGTTATTATCAGCAACTTCCACACATGTATAATGCTACAGCAAAATTTGAGAGAACATCTTAGCTCTTAAGAATCTGAACTTTGTCCAGCTACCATTTCTGAAAATGTCCTTTATTAATTTTGTTGATATCAAGATAAAAATTCTAAGAAAAATATACAACAAAGTTTTGAAAACTTTACAAAAATGTGTTTATAAACGCTTCTTGACCGTAAATTTTACCCAAGTATGTTTAGAAAAGTACTTACTCAATGACACTGTCCTTGTGAATCAGTATGAAGTTTTCTAAGTGACCTCCTTCATCATTAACACTAGCCCAACATGTTTGTTTATTTAACGAAAAAAAAAAATTTCATACAAAGAAATTTTAAACCCTTAACCTGCTGGAACCACAGTAGTGATTAGTTCTCTTACCACCAGTGTAGAGCCAGGCCAGCCTGCACAAACATGAAGTCTGACCAGGCTCTATACTGTTTGTTGACCCACTTCAACTTTTCATCTCGATATTTCCCAAAATTGATAATGGACAGTTCCAAAAATGAAAGCCGAACAAGTTCATACAGAAATTCTGCAGGTTATGGAATAAAACCTCCGAGTGTCCGACAAATTACTTTTGTTTTTCATTTCCTAGAATTTTTACTTCTATAAAACAACACTAACATTAGAGTGTACAGCCATCGTTTGAATAATGGAAGAACAATAGTTACGAATGAAAATTCATGTTGTCTTTTTTTCTTCCCCTGTACATCATGTATTATAATACTGAATTATTGAAAAGAGCAGTTTCTAATATGAAAATGCAAAGTATTACATGAAACATCAATAATTCATAGTTTACTGACATGCATCAGGAGACCAGAGGCATACAATAGTATAAAGAATGAGAGGCCATATCTATGAAATATTAAGTTCAATTGTAACCTAATATCTCCACTATTCAACATGTTAGAATTCTACCAATAATCTTAACTTGCTGGGGATCCCAGAATTTTTAAACATTCTTTTGAGTTTCAATGTTCATTCACCCTTTTTCTATCAATTGGACAAAAGATATCTATCCTATAGATATTAAAAGACACCTTATTCCTATGGTCCTAATAACAAGTCAGGTTTTACTTTGCAATTCAAAAACAATTTTTCATTAAACCTCTTTTAATTTGTCATTGATTTTTTTTTTTGTATTTCATATTACAAATCTTATCTACTTTCATTAGAAAAGGTGGTTTCAGGTTAAAATATGCAAATTTATCTTGAAGGAAATAGTCTACTACAGCCTTTATTATTTACTGACTTTGTTTCAATTAAATATATATCGCACATGAACTTCTTAACTCTTCATTCTTTTAGAAATATGTGTGTGAATAACATAGTTGTAAATTGTAAAAAAATCAGGTTTGAACTTGTCCATTAAATGTTGAAACTTGTCTAATATAAAACATAGGTACAAGATAGCACAGTCATTAAGGTACCAATAAAACCATTGTTAAACACGAGACTGTTAAATATTTGAACAAGACACCTTCAACTTTAATTTAAAATGTCAATGCCTGCTTCAACTCCTCTATGTAAAATGGTCCACTTTGTATTTTTATATACATGTATAATATATATAAATCATTGTTTTGTTATCAATGATGATGCATATTAAAATATAAATATACATAATTTATGCATGTATATATATATATACATATATAAGCAAAAACGCTAATTTAAATTTGCCGTAGCTTTCGGCCTTGCTGCCTTCTTCAAAAGCAAAACAACAATCACAAGATGATTTTCATGGTAGACCCTTTTCTTTTGTTGTTGGCAGTAAATACTAAACTTGACCTGTCTGAATGTGAAATTGTTTCATGATGAAACCCATTAGCACCTGAATTTCTGCAATTGACTTGCCTAACTTCTATTATGAGTGACAGTCTATGACAAATTATTAAAATTATCTCATTCATTGGAAAAGGGATGCCTGCTGTAAACTGGAACTCTGAAAAAGTTGCAATAGTGTACCAATTCCTGCAGTAAGACACCCTTGTGTATCAATTATTATTGGACACATAACTTGAAACATCAGCTTTATAAAAACATTCAACTTAAAAGCAATGATTTTCCATATTTCATGATCTATTTTTATTGAAAAGTTTTGAGGAATAATTAGAGGTATTGTACAAAGCACTGCTTCTACATGATGAGTGTGCATAATCTTCTGCAACAAATCTTTTATTGATAAATCTTCACTCTTTGTACTGGTGGTGTTACCTTTACAAAGTTGCTTAGTCATGTTGGGAAGAATAATTCCCATGACAGAACTGTTTATTAATAACATTTCATCAGTGAGTATTGAGTAAACAAATACTTGCATGAATGAAAATCAATTTAATTTATCCTGCAATGCATGCATGTAAATTGTTCACTATCACCACTTATTAATTTTGCCTGTACATTTTAAGTAACTCTTAACAAAGGCGAAACCTGACCTTATATAGCATAATATATAGCTCCGACAATGCATTATGGGTCAGATTATTAGTTTTGTAATATGGTGAAACAAGTTTTTTTAAGTTACCGGTTCTGAGTATTTCCTTGTTCTCAGTTTTCCCAAAAGTAATGCAAACACTGCTAAAATTATGTAATGGTTCTGCTTGATTTTAAAATTGGAACAGTCCATTGTCAGGGATGTTTTTTATGTCTTATACTCTAAGCCTAGCTCTATACCGGTGGCATGTGCTTGTTGCTATGATACCTAGTGTGCAAAAAGGTGGGTTTTTTTGTTGTTGTTGTTTTTTCTTATCAACAAATTCCTGTTTAGTAATATACAAAGTTAATTGAAGGTATTGAAGATCTAAATACCCAACTAGGTACATAATTATTTTTGTAAACCTATAATCTTTTGTTAAACTTGAAAAAGTTTATCCAGACTCCATGCTGGTAGCATTGGTTCATAATTTGTCTCCCTTTACACTAAAGTGTTAAATTCACATTGAAAAACATACCTCAAAATCCAAATGATTTTATCTGCACACATCATTCAATGGATACCATCAATATCTTGATATAATCACATCTTTCAATGGCTACCAATATTCATCATATGACAAACTGGGAAAAAAAGTATATATTATATAAGAAAAGTTTTAACAAATTACTTGAAAAAGTGCTAATAAAAGAAATACTGTAAGTTGAATATCATAAATTTGATACACAGTTTAATATCTAGTAATATTCTCTTACAATACATAATTAAGGAAATTGTTTTATTAGATATTAAATTAGAGAACAGTTATTTTTGCTTTGGCACTATTTAAAGAAATGCTGATTCATCAATATTGTCTGTTACTGTAGGCAGAAATGTTATGTATCACATGAATGTAGCAACAGTGTGTTAGTCGCCTACATGAAAGCACATCAACTCTTTCAGCATTTTGTCGCAGATATACCCTAGTACCAGCTGATGGAAGCAACTGATTTGACAACTGGCCATCAAGTTTGCTCAGGAAAGAACACCAGGCAGCCAACAATATACAGCCTGGTTTTACAGACCTGGCTGGCCTTTCATACTTGTTGCACAAGTAAACATTATTAAGGGTTTAAGTTACACAAATACCCCTAAAAACTCAGGTTTTTAGACACGACTAGAAATACATTTTGATTTATATACCATTTAATGTAGGTCTGGACCGATAACTTATGTACAAAATTTCAGCTCATTTGCTGGTTTTGTGGGGTTTTTTTTCTCCCAGCATAACCTTTTGTAACATACAAATTGACCCAAAAATGAAAACAATTTTTATTTTGGTCGGGTTTTACATCACACCAACGCTGTATAGGTCATATGGCGACTTTCCAGATTTACTGTTTGAGGTAGTCTTCAGGCGCCCCTCTGTATACTATTTCAAGCACAAACAGGCACCTGAGTAAAACCATCAATGTTCTGTAAACTAGCTGGATAGCTTTCTCACATACAGAATCCGACAACACTTGTGGAGCTTTAACCTACAGTAGTGAGAGGCAAAAAACATTTAACACTTTTTCAAAAATCTGGCTAAGAATCACACATAAAATCGACTTTCAATTCAATTTTGAGTATTATCCTTAGTATAAATTTTTTATTATCTTTTGCATATATTTCCATTTTAGGTGCCCTACTTAATGTATGTAAGAATTCAAAAAAATTCTGTTTTTATGCTTTTGGAATTCATATCAAAATTTACTGGATGAGTGTAAAAAGTGAACATCATACAAGTCGGGCACTGGGTTAGCAGACGGTACCATTGACCTCCCACAAGCTCATTAATTACCAGCTTCCTGTTCCTATTAACTGTCCTTGACATACATTACATGTATGCTAGTATAAGAAAAATATTTCCAAACCGTTTAACACTTACAATTTTTTTTATCATTTATCTTACCTTTTCATTACATTATTGGATGAACTTCTTTGCTTAAGCTTGTGTAGCAGCCAACCTTCATGACTCTTCACTGAAAAATTCAAAGAGGATCATTTTGTTAAAAAAAAGATAAATAAATAAAATGCTCATCTTGATCCTCTCCCTGCAATCTGATCAGACACTTTGCTGGAAAGTGTGGGATTTCAACATTTTCGACACTGAAATCCCACACAATAACAGACAGTTCAAAATTCAAAGCAGGGCAAGATAATTACACAAATTCAGCAGGATCAAGTTTAATTAATCAAGCCATGAGAAGAACCCAACAGTAACTGAGACTATATTTATTGATCCTAATTGAAATTACCTCAAAACAACAAAAAGACCTATTTTCTACTGATGGTTTAATCTAGTTTACAATATGACAACTGTTAGAATGTCTTTCATCTTCTTTTTCTTACTGTGATTGGTTCTTGTCAAAGCATATCTGATCGGGTTACGTAGCTCTGTGCCACTTTACCTTCAACTTAGCCAAAAGTCAGGAATATATTATGCCCTTGTCACCAGTAGAGGCCAAGATCAGCCGGCACATCTGTTCTGCATGATCCTGGCCTGTACTATTCACTAATCCCAAACATTCCAGTTTGACGGATAGAAAAGTCCATTAAAGATATTTAGCTTGTTATGGGTTATTCCATACATTTTCCTACAATACTTAGAAAATATTGTACTCAAAATTGTAAAATGAAATTGCAACATAGCATCATAATCCAGGAAATTCTGTCAGCTGATTTCTGAATACAAATGATATTCATTTGCAATGTTCATCTGTTTACAAACATTACAGAAAGGCCTTTTTTTGACAGTGTTGGCAAATCGGGCTAAATAACAGGAAGTTGTAACTATTTCTATGGCACATGCCACAAGAAAACATATCTTAATGTCACATTAAGGACTACAAATGTAAGTGATTGTAATCAAGGATGCAAACAGACTTCCCTAGTGTCAACATTTATACAATGTAAACTAAACATTATGTCATATCGTTCCCCTGTTGTCCGCAAAGAAACCATCATCTAGGATCTAGCTCTTAAGATAAGTATTGACAAAACTTTCACATAACATTTTGTAAAATAAAACCGCTCTATGCTTCAAAGGAAGGCAAGTGGTCACCATACTGCCTGCCCTTCTGTCTGTCTACCTTTTGTTAATATGTATATAATGTTAATTTAACACAGTCAGCAAAAAACAGAATGTCTTAGATTAACCAATGTTAAGCAAGTATTGACTGAAATTTCATTTATAATTAAGAAATACCACAATGGTGGTCAAGCATTTTTTTTTATTACATTATCGATCTTGGAGTATGTTGGACCTCTGATCAGTCAATATTTTCAGTTTCATACTACTTGTATAATCTATGTTCACATTTCAGTGAAACAAGAATAAATGGTTACATTATAAGCTAGAAAATTGTCTACATAATTAGGGTTCATGGCTATACATATCTACTGTATATCATTTTTATAGTTAATGAATGTTCTTTAAAATAAAATAATTCTGTTCTTTAGCACTATTGTTACATGATCCACTTTGAAAGAGAGCACTGTCAAAGACCAAAATAAATGTAGTATGGTCTACTTTTGAGAAACATACATGTAATTATGGTATTAGCAAAATAAGAATAGCAACCTTTCAAGCTAAACTAGGTTCCTTAGTAACAGTAAAACAAGTACATTTACACTGAACTGAAAGTATGGTCTCCTTTCAGAGACATTATTATGACAATGACATAAATTATCACAAAATTTGCACAGTAATGCAAAACAAGTCTGGCATAGGTGACAAATGACATCAGAAAATTAGGCAGACACATACATGCTTTATCTGATACAGTAAACATCTGTAGCTAACCAACTACAATATAACAACACTGGTTTATTGTACTTGCATAATGCAGTTACAGCACTCCCTTATCATTTATGTATAAACTCAATAATGGTCATCCATAAATCCTCCAGGACATATAAATCCCTAAAGTATAAGCATTTTACAGTCTGCTGTAAAATACAGGAGATTAACCAATGACATGACCATTGATGTAATAGCAGCTATTAAGACAGGCTTCTAATACCTGTTTTTCTTTCAGGCTAACATGTGGACTGCAGAGATTGACCAGACTCTATACTGAGTCTGATAAGACTCAGTAAACTGAGATTTACCAGAATCACTAAACCAAGATTGATCAGACTCTTTAAGGTCTATACACTCTATTCAAACATTGACCTGACTTTATACAGAGATTGACTAGACTCAGTAAACCGAGATTGACTAGACTATATTCAGAGATTGACCAGACTCTATACAATTATTGACCAGACTCTATACAAACATTGACCAGACTCTATACAGAGATTGACCAGACTCTATACAGAGATTGACTAGATTCAGTAAACCAAGACTGACCAGACTCTATACGAACATTGACCAGACTCTATATACAAACATTGACCAGACTCTATACAGAGATTGACCAGACTCTAACATATCAGAGATTGACCAGACTCTATACAAGAGATTGACCAGACTCTATACAGCGATTGACCAGACTCTATACAGAGATTGACCAGACTCTATACAGCGATTGACCAGACTCTATACAGAGATTGACCAGACTCTATACAGACATTGACCAGACTCTATACAGCGATTGACCAGACTCTATACAGAGATTGACCAGACTCTATACAAACATTGATCAGACTCTCTAGGCTCAGTAAACAAAGATTGACCAGACTCTATACAGGCACTTACCAGACTCTATACAGAGACTGACTAGACTCCGTAAACCCAGATTGACCAGACTCTATACTAAGATTACAAACTCTATACCAAGACTGACACTCATTTTACCAAGATTGACCAGACTCAGTACACCAACAACTGACCAGACTCTAGACCAAGATTTACCAGACTTTATACAGGGATTGACCAGACTCTATACCATTCAATGTAAATTCTACCTAAAAACTAAAATCACTGACAGTTCCAAACTTAATGCAGGGTTATTCCTTTATTCCTTTATTGGGAATATTTATACGTGCTAAACCTTTCACAACTAATTTTGCAGAATTGACCTGATCTTGTAAATTTTCAAAGTTCAGAATTGATATTAATTCATTTTTGCAAAAAACTAATAAATTAAATAATATAGGCCAAACTTGGAAAAGGTTACTTAGGTGTAGTTGCATAATATGTGACTATCCCCCCCCCCCCCATTTTTTTAAAATCACAGAATAAATTACTATCCTACAGTCTAGTCAACTATATGGTCAGTCTGACCTAGTGACCTCAGTAATAGGTACTTGTGGCTAAACTTCTGGACATGTATTCATCAGTTTTAACAATAAATGTTTAACATGGTCAACACAATAATCTCTAACATGCTTTAGTTACTTTATTATGTTTATTTTTATTATCTACTTCATTTCTAATTTATATCTGTATAAACATGTAGTCAGTTTGACATTGGATGATACTAAATGAAAATAATAGTTTTATAATTGGATGATGATAAATACTAAATAAAACATTTTTTCATAATTATTTTCACTAGCCAGGACCAATCTCTATAAAATGATATTATTTACCCTATATCAAGGCATTTGAACATACAAATTCCAAGCACCACATTATTTCTGCCCAATTTATTGCAAATCTATAATATATAGATTGATGAAATTTAAGATCAGTGTTAAAGTTGATAAGTCAGTTGAGATATGTGCTTGAAGATCATAAACAAGACATACCCAATGTCAGTCACAACTAAATTAATACTTATCTTCCATTTCTGTCCATAACCGAACACGAACAAAGAGAATAATATGAAGAACAACATACAACTGAGATGAAACCATCGGAGAATATCAACATTATTCAAGGGAATTAACTATGTAAGGAATACAGATTTATCTGTCATACACAGTTATCTTTTCTGAAACAGTAATTAAGTAAAAGGTAATTTTTTTATAAATTGTATTATATATCATATAGTAAACATAACTGTAACAGTATCACTTACTATGGTAACGCTATTCTGACATGAACCTTGGACTAATTTAAGAGCGTCTGCCAAGAAACTGGAAACTTATTTATAAATATGTCAGAATACCCAGTCCAATGTTCAATTGATATTAAAAGTCTCTTCAAATTTTCCTTGCCATAAGTAAATTTTTTTTATTGCCGACCTAAATTTTATAAATAGCAATAAAGAATTGTTTGATCTACAGATGTTAAGAGTTCATCTGTATAGTCCAATGACCCAGTTTACAAATCTGTCTACCTCCCAGTCACTGACCCTAAAACCACCAAGTTCATGGCCCAATTTTCACCTTAACTTACCTTTCCTTAAATTACACGCTTAATCTGGACATTTGTGTGTCCAATTATAACATGTCCATTCCACAAAAAGTAAAGAAATAAATATAACCAAATCATAAACATCTCCAGCCAATCCCCTATCTGATGTAAGCATTTAACTGCTGTATTCAATTACTGACCATTAACAGCAAGCCTGTTTTCCTAATCATCAACCACTTTGACTACGATATCACTGCCAAATTCTGACCAATCCCTAACCACAGAGTCCAGAATTTCACCATTTCCCCAATTTCACCATTACCGTGCTAATTGTTGGATATACACTGTTATGAAAAATACCACCAGCCACATGCTTCTTTTGTGACACTGCTGTGGTAACAGAATTACTTTGTAACTGTTCTTTAAATCATTCATTTATTTCTCTCACAAAATATTTTCTTATTGATGATAAATTATTAATTCTTATTTATGCGGTTTATCAATAATATATGCACAGTTTGATAAATATCAAAATTTCTGCCTTTACAAAACTTAAGATTTGCAAAAAAATAAAAAAATCCATCACCACAAAATCACTGAAAATAATGAAACAAATACTGAACTGTTCTTTAATTCCTTTTGTAATGTATTGTATTTTGAACTTTTGCAACTTTTGTTTTTTAGAAATGTTGGGAATTTTACAGCTTTGCTCATTCTTAATCACATTTTGTCAATACAATAGCTTCCTCAAAGTATTTCCTTCAAAATAATCCCCGTTTGAATTAAAGATAATTGCCCTGTCCTTAATGTCCGTATCTTGTTCATTTCTTAACACAAGTACAATCTCCTCTCTTCACATTGGCTGAATAATAGCTATAAAACAATCCACTTAAAAACCCTTCAGTACTTTTTATGAATCAAAAAAAAAAAAAAATTCTCCGATCAAGACCTCTCGACATAAATTACTAAATAAAAATCCACTGAAAGCATTGGCACCTGTTGTTTCTGTTTCCTCCCATATTACAACCTGTACTCCAGAACAAATACTCTAATTAATTTTTATGTAATTTATCAGGTCTTGGGCTGATGTTCAACATCCTTGTTACTCCCAAAGGTGGGGGGATTTCCTCATTTTGGAGCAATCTGGACCAATCAAAAGCAGGATTCCATTTGTATTGTCCAATGAAAAGAGTGGACAGTTTTGTTCACATCAAATTAATTCCCAGGGATAGTATTTCAGCAAGTCCAGGTCAAGGAGAAATAAACTCTCTATTCTCTAGCCTTTTGACCTACCATGTGAGAAAATTTGGTTTTCCCTAGGCTACCCTAACATAACAGAAAAGTTCAAAATGCCGAGGGAAATTAAGACAAGAGTAACATATTCTCATCTTTTAAAACTGAACCCTCCTTTCTTTTTACTTTTATCTTCCTAAACTTCATGTTTATATACTAATATTATGTCTATCAAAATATGCTATATAATATATTCAATAAAAACTACATAATATATTCAATTTTTCAAAAACCATTCAGCTTTAGAATAATAAATTCTCCAGTAACTGTACAATAACAGCCGAAATATTTCTTTAATTTATTTCATTTGTCACACAATTTTTTTGTTGTTATTTCACAATATTTAAGTTCTCTAAAATGTTTTCACCAATAAATTATCCTGTATCAAAATGTTTTTTTCGACAAGCAGACTGGTTCCAGTAAATGACAAAGTAGCACAGACTACTGTAGACTACAATCAGTAAACCATTCAGACACAACATTATATAAACCAGATGATAGAATTAGGCTGTCATTTCCTGTGCAGCCCATGTGAATACCAACTATGTTATAATGTCAAACAGACATCCAATCTCTTCAACATTCCCCAGTGTTTAAAATTTTTGAATGAATAAGCTGAGAGAAAATAACACACGCACATTTAACAACAACAACTGCTAAAAGTAAACAGATATATATCGGTTACAATTTGTAGTTTTTTTGTTTATTTTTTATTTAAAAAAAAACAAAACAAACAGGAAGAGATCAAGGACTAACCATTTAAGTAAAAAATAACACTACAACAATAATTTCCCCTTGTTAACCCCCTTTAGCCTGCTGAATTTTATTTAATATTAATGGACTGGCCCATCTTGAATTTGGAACAGTTTATTGTAAATTTAAGGGATTTCAATATAAAAAATAAAAAATGTGCAAACCCCGTAAAGGCCCAGAATATAACGCCCGGGGCCTAGAACTCTGGAGTAAGGGGATGCATAGACCCCATTTTTATGCACCTAGAAAAGCCCCAATGGTTTTAATTTTCTTACAACCATTCAAAATCCCAAGGGGGGGTTTAAGGGACGGGTTTGGGGGTTTAAATAATTTTGCATTTTTTAAGAAAAATTTTGAAATTGTTTAAGTTGAAAATTTTGGAAAACACTATAAAAAGTAAAACCAATAAAATTTTTTTAAAGACAAGTCCATTTGGTCAAGCAGTCCCCCTTTTTTTGTAAAAGAGTCCCTGATACAAATTTTAATTTTGGAAATATTTTACCATCCTTTCACCTGACCTTTGGGGTAATCAGGGGGGAAAAAATGCTAAAAATAATCTATATAATCTTGACTGGGCTGAACATTAAAAATTTTCAATTCCAATAAAAGTTTTGTGGCACTTTTGAAAATTAATTCAAACATTTCCCCATATTGTATTATATATATAGAGAGAATTTACATAGAGTTTGTTATTTCTTAAACATTATAATTTTATCTATATATTATATATATATTTATGCTTGCCCTGTAATGTAAAATTTCCTATTAAACGCCCCCGGGGGTAAACATTTTTCCAAAAGGGGGCTTATTATTTACAACACGTTTTTCCCTAAATCCAAAAATTTCATTGAAAATACATTTAGTGTAATATGGGTGTTTGGTAATAACATTAAAATGTGTTAAGATTTTAAAGTTCATGTGATTACATTTTGGTGTTTACTATGAAATTTAAAATTGAATTCTAAAGGATTTTGAATAAAGAATTACGGATTTATTTTAAAAAAAAGGAAGTTTTTTTTTTTTTTTCCCAAAAAAACCCACTCATGAGCAGATTTTTTTCCATATCGAAAAGCCTGGGGGGGGCTTTTATTAGGGGAGGGGTGTTTATAAGGAATTTTACGGTATGTTTCATATAAACGCATATACTAGGGGGCAATAAATTCAGTTTAACTTAAATACCAAAAGCCTTTTAAATGGAGTTTATCTTGTCAAATTATTTTAATGACAAGGCAGATTTTTAAAATCACAAACTTTCAGTTTCATTCATGATAAATAAGATGGAAAAATACATTCAAGTGCTCAAGTTGAAAAAAATTGTTGAAAGTCGCACGAAAACTGAATCTTCAATCATTATCAATTCAACAGGATCTCATTACCTAAATAAGCCACTGCAAAGATATTATATTTTGTGCATATATATCTGTAATTTTAATGGATAATCTCAAAATGAATGCCATCCATTTATATTAACTATAATTTCATAGGGGCGGTTAAGATCAAGTTTGTTGTATACGTATCATTTTTCCACTTGAATACCTAAGCTTAAATGGGGCATGCATTTTTTGGGCCTTTTCCCGTAGGTAGTCAAAACTCAAAAATTTCCCGTTTTTTTTTCTCCTCTCCCTGTAAAAATTTTTCCCTTCATAAAAAAACTATTTAATTTGTAAATTTTAAAACTCGTACAGTGGGGTTTAAAATATGCCGCCATGCCGGGATCTTTGTATTAAAACAGTTTCTTATGAAAAGAACGTGCGTTTGGCCTACAAGTCACATTTACCAATTCCATGGGAACTACATATTCCTGCCTTTACTTTCATTTCCTTTTCTTTCAATGACATTTCGGAGAATAATGTGAACTTCTACTGTCATGTGACATTAGAAGAAATTTATGAATAACATATTCCTCTCTATCATCGTCAATATTAATTTATTTCATTCCAACCAACTGCAGTGTTTTATTGATTATCGTAACATGCTTAGTGTATCTACCTTACGGCTATACATTTCCGAGCATTTCAGCATCTATTTTATTGCATGGCAATAATTTTTTTTTGCATGTTTCAGTCATGCTCATGTGGCTGAATTAAATTCAATACCAATGCAACAAATTAAATTCTAACCGTTCTCTGGCCTAAATTCTTTATAGAGATTTCTCTTTCTCAATATCACATCTCAAGTGGTTGCTAAAATAAAATCAAACAAAAATTTAACCAGTATTTCAAAATTGTAGTGGTTAACTTAAACTTAAAATGCATGTACATTTTTCTCTCTACTTTTGGGTAAAACCCAGTTGCTTATGACCTCTTCTAAAACATTATTTAAGCTATTTTTCAATTAGATTTTCAGTTTTGGATCCTATAAAAACTGATTATGATAATATTTTACAAATTAAAGTTTTTTTGTTTGTTTTTTTCAAATTGTCATCTCAAAAGTTTTGTTACATTTCTTCTGGCCCTTCAATATCATATTTGATCCAATACTTTATTGTCTTAAGGAATAAACACTGATTAAGCCGGTCCTAAAAGGTTCAACCATGACAGATGATGCGCTTTACATAATCTCTCATAAACAGACTCCATAAAACCATCTCTGAAATTTTCAACTAATTATATTTGTTAATAATCTTCTCTTGCCAAACCCTGGTCATCTGTTTTGTTTTTGTTTTTTTTCGTTGTCCATATCTTGGCAGTCAGTCCACCTAACAAGCTTTCCTGGTTAGTAGATCACCAATTTCTCCACAAATCTTTAGTCTTAGTCATATCTTGGTCTAACCAGCTTTCCTGGATAACTAACCAGTAATGACCAATCTTAAGTGACTAGCAACTAATCATACATGATTCTGTATCAGTAGTGAGAGACAAATGTGTCATTACAATGTCCACGATCAATTGTTGACCTTCCCTCAGAATCAATCAATTGTTGACCTTCCCCCAGAATCAATCAATTGTCATCCTTCCCCCAGAATCAATCAATTGTTGACCTTCCCCCAGAATCAATCAATTGTCGTCCTTCCCCCAGAATCAATCAATTGTCGTCCTTGCCCCAGAAGCAATCAATTGTCGTCCTTCCCCCAGAACAATCAATTGCGTCCTTCCCATTGTCGTCCTTCCCCCAGAATCAATCAATTGTCGCCCTTCCCAGAACCAATTGTTGTCCTCCCAGAATCAATTGTTTCCCCCAGCAAAATTGTATGTCAGAAATTTATATAATATATCTTATGTATATCATACTTCTGCCCTTATCCTCCAGAACCAATCAATGTTTTTTACCAAACCGATAATGTCAAAGCTTCCAGAACAAAAATCAATTTTAGCTTCGAGAATGCTATCAAATTATTGCAACTTTACCAGAAAGTTTAATGTAGCCACTTCCAAAAAAAAAAAAAAAAAAAAAAAAAAAAAAAAAAAAAAAAAAAAAAAAAAAAAAAAAAAAAAAAAAAAAAAAAAAAAAAAAAAAAAAAAAAAAAAAAAAAAAAAAAAAAAAAAAAAAAAAAAAAAAAAAAAAAAAAAAAAAAAAAAAAAAAAAAAAAAAAAAAAATTTAAATTTTTTTGAGAAAAAAGTGTTAAATGAGACCACTCCTACATCATCATAGCAGACGCAGTTCACAGAGAATGTTCTATTTTCAGAAACGGTAATAAAACCCTCCAGAGATACTCTGCCTTTCATACAACTATACTGCCACTACATGTATTGAATTTCATATTTTCAATCCTATTTCCTGAAGTTGTTGAGCTAAAATTACACATAGGTAGTTTACAAATTAAATAGGCATTGAATGTTGTGCATCCTTCTCCCCAAGTAACTCACAATATCGACATATAACCTTACTTTGAATTAAACTATCCAGTCTTAGTTATTAGGGACTACATTAATAATATACATCAAATAAGAGGGAGACTATCAATGTATATTTCAGACAATAATAATCATGTTTCAGGAGCATATTAGCCAACATATTTGCATTTTCTAAATGATGCCACAGGGTAAAACACCCCTCTCGAATGACAAAAATATACTTTATTTTAAAATTGTTATTGCATAAATTGTCAAAGTTTGAGTACTTGATATGACCCAAAATTAGTTGATATTCACAGATACATAATGGAGATAGTTATACCTTAAGTTGTGGCATAGCAAGTCTAGATTTCTGCAAGTATTGGTAAGGATAAAAATGTAATGGTGAAGCCAAATATTCATGTGATACATTTAATATTTCCATGAAATGAAAACTAGAAATTCAGTTGTGATTTCTGTTTTCAGAAAATAGAAATACCAAAATATAGAATTGCTTCCCTTTCTTCCTCCATAATTGCTCCTATTGGGTAAAGAATGCCTAATCAGTAAGAGATTAGATATGTACATATCATACTTGTGTGTTTTAAACCCTATCTTTATAGGTTTATCTTAAATAGTTCTTGTAAACCAGTCCACACACCAAATCAGCACTCGGTGCACTCAATATATTCACTTGTCAGATTGTGTAATAAATATGCTCATAATAACACCTTAACTATGTATGATATGCAATTAATACATCATTACATACTTACTCTTTGAATTCCTATGTCTCCCATCATCCAATGGACAATCTTAGTCACAACTGACAAGCTGACAAGCTTGAAACCATGAGGGAGTTTCCAAGACAGTAGTTGACATTGTACTGACAAGCTGGAAACCAACAGCAACTGTTGAGGTTGTCCTGACAAGCTGGAAGCCTTGAGTGACAGTTGTTGAATGTGCTGGAAACCATGAGTGACAGCTGCTGACTGTGCTGGAAACCATGAGGGACAGTTGTTGACTGTGCTGGAAACCATGAGTGACAGCTGCTGACTGTGCTGGAAACCATGAGTGACAGCTGCTGACTGTGCTGGAAACCATGAGTGACAGCTGCTGACTGTGCTGGAAACCATGAGTGACAGCTGCTGACTGTGCTGGAAACCATGAGTGACAGCTGCTGACTGTGCTGGAAACCATGAGGGACAGTTGTTGAATGTACTGCCAAGCTGAAAACCATGAGGGACAGTTGTTGACTGTACTGCCAAGCTGGAAACCATGAGGGACAGTTGTTGACTGTGCTGGAAACCATGAGGGTAAACAGTTGTTGACTGTGCTGGAAACCATGAGGGACAGTTGTTGATTGTACTGCCAAGCTGGAAACCATGAGGGACAGTTGTTGAATGTGCTGCCATGCTGGAAACCTATGAGGGACAGAATGTGCTGCCATGCTGGAAACCATGAGAGACAGTTGTTGAATGTGCTGCCATGCTAGAACCCATGAGGGACAGTTGTTGAATGTGCTAACAAGCTGGAAACCAATAAAGCAGTTGTGGACCTACTGTTGATCATATCGAAACCAAGATAATTGTTATCATCCTGCTTCAACTATACTGAATCTAAACAAGTGATTCAGTTCTTTAACACCAACTAAAAAGGTTGATCTTCTATGCTGATCTTCTGACAAAATCTGAAAAGATAATTGTGTTCTATATTAATGACTTACAAAACATATCTTGGCATAGTATTTACAAAGAATGTGTGAGATCAAAGGAAAACAAAACGTAACTTACCAGAGAAATGTATACACAATGAGGTGTGACCATTGCATTTTTTGATAACAACTTGCATTTTAGTGCCAGTTTTCATAAAATGTTAAAACAAACATCTGTTGGTTTTTTTTATATTTATTTTAAGCACTTAAACTATTCAGTACTTTCTGTTTGTGTAAATATATATATAATTAAAACAAATCTAAGTCTGATAATCTGTACTGCATTAAATTTTTCTCTCATAAACAGACTCAATTCTACCAAGTCTGCAATTTTTCAACCATATCTATTTTTTCGTTTTTATTGCTCTTCCTGAATTTTTAACACCTATTTTCACACAGATATAGAAATAATCCAAACCTTCTGACATGATTATCAGGTAAAACCTTTATTTTTCCCACAAAAAAAAAATATATTAAAGAAACTATTTGAAGTTATCAAATATTGCAAAATATCCAGAAATTTCCATCCATATTTAAACATATTAAGACTTTACCAGTGGGATAACACACACCTCTAATATAACCACTATCACCGCAGCAAGCTTTAAAAGTTTGTTTTTTTATCCGAACATCTTGTGTCACAATTCAACAAGTTGTTTTTTTAAAAGGAATACTTTAAAAGATATATTTCTTTTTTTATAATATACCATGAACATGGAGTCTATCTTCAACAAATATCTTAACACACCACTTCCCTCATAAGAACATAAGTAAACCGTCCTTCATAGGAATTTCAAATATTTGCCATTCATGAATAAGTCATCAAAGCGTAACGTAGGATATACCATCGTCATCTCTTATAAAAACAGTTTGCGTTAACAATATTATTATCTCACGTTAATTATCATGTATATAAATATAATCATCAAATATTTTTTGAATGCATTAGATATTGCGGAATTCCATGGACAATCGATACAATTCAATATAAAAATCAAACTCGGTTCACAAACTTGTATTTGATACCCCTATACCTATTTACGCAAACAAAAACACCGATCTTATTAAATATCCTTAATTACTTATCAATTGCTTCGATACAAAGTGATAGATTTTAATACCCATTTAACCTGTCGGAATTCTTTAACACAATAGAACTTGATGTTTCAGATAATTAAAAAGAAATAAGGTCATGAAAAATTTGCAGAGTAATACATTGCTTTCTATATCGAAAAAAAAAAGTTTATATTCTGTAGGAAAGAAAAACACACATCTGATATAAGCAATCAAAAGAAACCATAAAATGCATAATTTATATTTCAATCACAAAAACAGCCAACTAAATCTAACCAAGGAAAGAAAAGAAATTCAATTTAACTAGCTTTCGTATATTGTGGGCCAGAAAATACAATAATTGTTTGATTGAAGTATTATGGGATTCCATACATAGTTGAATAAGCAATCAGAGAAGTTCCCCATTCATAAAACAGAAAGACTGTAATAGACCAGGGTATTTGATCATATGACCAACGATTAACATAATCAACTTGTTCTGCTCTGAATATCAAGTATTTTTAAGATTTTACTATCAAACTATAGCAAATTTTATGAAATCTGGTCACACTGTAGATATAAAGACATGACTCTTTAAATGTGGAAAATAGCATAAATCAAATCACTATTGCAGTTGAGATGACACACCATAGGGGAGATAATCCAAGTAAGAATAATCCTGTACGACAAATTTTAAGTACATGTATTTCTTCATACCCGTGTTAATGTACTGAGACTTATCAATCATTTTGCTATAAAACCTAGTTATCATAAATTTGAGATGCATCATTTTGCCATAAAATTCTGTTATGAATATTTTTTATGACATTGATTTGCCCTATAAAAGTAAATATGTAAAAAATATGTCATGCAAGAGTTAAGCTTGATGATATAAGATGATAAGAGCTGATATTATGTTCAAATTTTAATAAATTATAAAATATTAAAATAGCATCCTGAAACCATGTAACTGAAGAGCCACCGATGGACAGACAATCTCACTTCCATAATACCCAACACAAAGCAGGTTTTGCCCGCAATCATAGCAACTGACTTACAAAACCCTAACAGTATGTCCCTGGGCACTCAATGATGAGGGTTCTGTAAAGATTTGGTTTAAACCCTTGAGAAATAAAACAGAGGAGCATTTCTCTATACATCTATAGGTGAAAAAAAATCAAAACACAATAACTCACAATAAAATATGGTCGAGAGCATTTGGTGACCATAATTTTGGGAGACTTTGATTATGATTTCTTTAGAATTTTAGAGTAATCTATTACATAATGTGGATAAAACCAAAAGTGCCATTATTGGAATTTATGATTATTTCATGATTTGGTGCAAAAAGTATGCGAGGGCAAGCCGAGCGCAAAGTTATAATTTCCTATATATTATATAATGAGGGATAATAAGAAAGGGTCACAATTCTGTCTCAAATGATTGAAACTTTAAAACACGGATAAAATGTCAGAAAAGTTCTGTGAGGGTTCTATTGATTTTTTTTTTAAAAATGTAGAAGGTTGCACACAAAAGTATTATTAGTGCCAAGCCATCTCCCCTAATCTAACAGTCAGATTTTTTCATAGGAAATCCTGGTTAAAAATTTAGGAAAACTTAAAATATAAATTAAAAGAAAAATTGTGAAGAATTTACCAAGAATCTATCAAAGAAGGATCAACACTTTCATAATCAATTTAGTCTTTATTTATATATTATAAATTTAGTCTACAGTGATTTACATTTTTTCATACAGAAATATCAGGGAAAGAAACTTTATTTCTTACCTTCACATAACCAAACATAGCCTCCTCTAAAAAACACAGTTTTCACATGTGCTCAATTAAACTATTTGAATGGGCACTAGTTAATTTACAACTTGAAAACATTTCCTTAAACTGATAAAAAAAAAAGCAAATACACTGCAATACATAATTTCTGTTTGATAATTTCACCAATTTCATATAATTTAATTCCTGTCCTCGATTTAAACCACAAAGTGACAAAAAAAACCTTCGGAACATCTAGCTAAAGTGAGAACTGGTACAAATCTAGCACGCTCCGAAATCTTACACATGTGACCCCATTACCACGATGCACGATGTTCTACGAATGGGACTGATTAATACTATCTGACCGAGTTTTTTTCTTCTTTATGAATGAAATAATTTATCAGTGATGAACCTTGAACAGTAAGTACTTTGACCAGGAAATAGGACACTCTTGAATGACTGTACTTTTCAGCCAATAAACCATGACCCTGCTGCATTTTTGTAATGGACTCAAATTTGAGACAATTAGAAGTGTACCAAATTGTCATGTCAAAGGGGATTTAATGAACATTATTGTTCACTTTATTCATTAAGTTAACATTATTATATTTTATTTCAAGATATCCAAGGTTGCCAGATTCTATCCTGATGGCATAGAATAGACTACCTGCAAACAACTATTTGTATATTACTTATTGTCATGACTGACTATCTGCATGTGATTGACAATCTGCATATGACTGAAGGTCATGAATGACTACATATGACTATCTACATATGACTGTCTGCATATCACTGTCTGCATATGACTATCTACATATGACTGTCTGCATATCACTGTCTGCATATGACTATCTACATATGACTGTCTGCATATGACTGTCTACATATGACTGTCTACATATGACTGTCTGCATATGACTGTCTACATATGACTGTCTGCATATGACTGTCTACATATGACTGTCTGCATATGACTATCTACATATGACTGTCTGCTTATGGCTATCTGCATATGACTGTCTACATACGACTGTCTGCATATCTATATATGACTGACTGTCTGCATATCTATATGACTACATATGACTGTCTGCAAATGAATATCTACATATGACTGTCTGCATATGACTGTATGCATATGACTATCTACAAATGACTGTCTGCATATGACTATCAACATATGATTGTCTGCATATGACTGTCTGCATATGACTATCTACATATGACTGTCTGCATATAACTATCTGCATATGACTATCTACATATGACTGTCTGCATAAGACTATCTACATTTGAATGTCTGCATATGACTATCTAGATACGACACTCTGCATATGACTGTCTGCATATGACTATCTACATAGCACTTTCTACATATGACTGTCTGCATATGACTTTCTACATATGACTGTCTGTATATGACTATCTGCATATCGAGGGCTTGGTGCAAAAGGGTTGTAACTCATATAAGGTAAAGAAGGAGTTACAACCCTTTCGCACCAAGCTGTCGATATGACTGTCTACATATGACTGTCTACATATGATTGTCTGCATATGACTTTCTACATATTACGGTCTGCATATGACTATCTGCATATGACTGTCTACATATGACTGTCTGCATATGACTATCTACAAATGACTGTCTGCATGTGACTGTCTGCATATGACTGTCTGCATATGACTGTCTAGATATGACTGCCTGCAAATGGCTATCTACATATGACTGTCTGCATATGACTATCTACATATGACTATCTACATATGACTGTCTGCATTTGACTATCTACACATGACTGTCTGCATATGACTATCTACATATGACTGTCTGCATATGACTATCTACATATGACTGTCTGCATATGACTATCTACATATGACTGTCTGCATATGACTATCTACACATGACTGTCTGCATATGACTGTCTACATATGACTATCTACATATGACTGTCTGCATATGACTATCTACATATGTCTGCATATGACTGTCTACATATGACTCTCTGCATATGACTATCTATGTATAACTGACTATCTACATATTACTATATACATATGCCTGACTATATCTATATATGACTGACAAAATACAAACGACTATCTGCATATTACTTACTGTCATGGCTGACTATCTTGCACATGACTGAAGGTCATGAATAACTATCTGCATATACCTGACTGCATATGACTGAAGGTCATTCACGTCACTAGTGTTATACAACTTTAGTTCATAGTATTATTTAAAATAATTTCTCATTATTATATTTTCCTAAGATTGCAATGAAAGGTCAAATGTCTTTTTTCTCTTATAAATTATTATATAACAGTTTAAAAATATACAATTAATATTTTTTCATGAAATGAAACAAAATGGAAACTATATATAGATATATTATTATTTCTATAGCACAATTAAATGTAATAAACCTCCCACATGTGTCAATATCTATTATATTACCATTCTGCAATAGTGGTTGATTTAGAAAGTTTCTTTTTCCAAAGAAAGGGGGAGGTAATTATGACAGGTTTCAAATCAGTACGTTGGCACATGCATTTATCTTTTTATAGCTAATGTCGCCACACCTGAACATTCATTAAATATTTTCCCAGGGCAGTATAAGGACAACTTTATTGACCGCATTTTCCTTTTGAACATTGTATACACAAGTGATAGCTTACATTAAACCCCCCCAAGATAAAATCTTTTACTTCACTACTATAATCTTCGTGCATGCACAGACAGCTTTTTTTCCTCCCTTTTTTCAAATAAAATAAACTTTCCGTATTATATCTTGTTTTAATTCAGACATTTTCATTCAAGTTCACAACACATTAAATGATTTGAAAAAAAAACCAGCATACTTTATGATTACCATAAAACCTTTAAACCCTAAAAGCATGTACCTTGGAACCACCCATTGCTTATTAAAGGGATGACAAAATATTGGTGTAGTGGTCAGACAATAAAAGCCTAGGGTCTCCCCTTGTGAATGAGGCAAACTAAATTAATACATTTTGCTCTCTGATCAGTTTTCAAAATATTTAACATTTTCACACATTAGGAGATGTTTTAGGAAGATAAGAAGAGTTGTGGTTTTCTATCTCATTTATCTGATAATATAAATGCAAAACCGCAGTTTCATTCATAAAATCCTGGTAAAGAAACCCCACTCAGAGTATTCAATGAATTTGTGTACACACATTTTGGAGCACTCAAAAGCTATTTTTAAAATTTCGGAAGAATACGGAGACAAAAGCAGTGACATATACCCTATTACACTCAATAATTACGAGTTTTATTATCATTTTCCAAAACAACAACAAAGTAATGGAACTGTATTAGAACAGGGTTATAACTTTTCAACTACCATGCCCCTTGCACTTTTTTTCTCAAAGCATGGCAAATTTAACTTTATTTTGGATAAATTATTTTGCACAAAAAAGTCAACACCAATCAGTTCAAAACATTTGGATTTTAATTTACGCAACCATCCTTGCCCCAAATTTATTTCAAAGTCTTCTTTCAAAGTGCTATCGGCAAATAAATCTTCCCTTCAAATAAGGTTACAAATTGCTGAGCCTCGCACATTTTTAGGAGTCGCTCATTCATAAATCCTACTTGGTACAATGACCTTAAATGTTTTCTAAAACTAGGTCATGTTTTACACGATGGCTCGGCCGCTCAACAAGTTAAATATAAGCATTATCTTGCAGATCCCTTTAACGGATGTAACTGGTCAAAATTTCACGACGATCATTACCTTAGTTTCGTAAATACATAAATACAATGTAAATCAGAAAAAAAAACATAATTACAATGTAAAAATCATAAATTGAAAAAGGCATCGCTCTATATAATTTCCTCATAATTCTATCTTTATGTTTGCAACTTAGCATGTAAGTGTATGGATTTAAGAATTTAAAGAACTAATGTAATACTCTTATATGCATGCTGTATGTGACATGGACCCTAAAATGTGCACAGGACAATGAATTCTTTGCAAACACTTTCAAGGAACATGAACTATGATAACAGATTTTGTTGATCATATTTGAGACAATAATATTTCATCCGATAGCATGATACTCAGATACAAAGTGTAAAGTGTCACATAAGAACAAGATCTGGAATTACCTACAAAATTAATGATATTCAATTACAATACTTCTAGCTCTATTTTGTCTTTTTCTTATTTTTTCAATGCTTCAAAAAGCAGCAATTCACAGCCAATTAAAATGTTACATAATTTTTCTTTTTTGCAAATATTATCAATATATTATTTATTCTTCAGCATTTTTCATATGAAACAAAAAAATTAAAAAGTTCAACTATCATAATCATGAAATTTTCGTCACATGTGCCCTTTTTTTAAATTATTTTTATTTTTATATAACACTGACTTGATTTCAGTCAATACTTAATTCTGTTTGATCACTGCTGACAATTCTCCCAATGGACAATTTTTTTTTTACAAAATTTGATATCTATTTCGATTAAACATCAACTATAAAATATATAAATCAATTTTCAGGAATGTGGGTTTTAAAAACTGAGCGAACTATCAAGTGCTTGTTCAAGGTTTAGTCTTCCTAGTTGGAATGATTCATAATTTAAATTGAATGACTAATTTACCTGCATTAAAAAAGGTTAATATATGTCTGGCTTAATTAAAAGTGAATACAATAGAGATACAAATATGTAGAACAACTTTGGATAAAATCACATCAGTAAAAATTCTTAAAATACACTTGATATTTTGACAATTCTATACTAACTAGACCTGCAATTAAACAATTTGGGAGTAATGTCATAAATGAGTAAACATGTTAATGCCTTATCAAATTTTGTTTACCTATATGTAATTTTCACATTTATTCATTAAGAACTCATGCATTCACTTTGCATCTCATAGAGGTTGTATATTCTCTTTGAATCTCATAGAGCTCATGCATTCTCTTTGAATCTCATAGAGGTCATGCATTCTCTTTGAATCTCATAGAGCTCATGCATTCTCTTTGAATCTTATAGAGCTCATACATTCTTTTTGAATCTCATATGGCTCATGCATTCTCTTTGAATCTCATAGAGCTCATGCATTCTCTTTGAATCTCATAGAGCTCATGCATTCTCTTTGAATCTCATAGAGGTCATGCATTCTCTTTGAATCTCATAGAGCTCATGCATTCTCTTTGAATCTCATAGAGCTCGTGCATTCTCTTTGAATCTTATAGAGCTCATACATTCTTTTTGAATCTCATATGGCTCATGCATTCTCTATGAATCTCATAAAGCTTATGTATTCTCTTTGAATCTCTATAGAGCTCATGCATTCACTTTAAATCCCTTAGAGCTCATGCATTCACTTTAAATCTCATAGAGCTCATGCATTCACTTTAAATCTCATAGAGCTCATGCAATCTCTTTGAATCTCACAGAGCTCATGCATTCACTATGAATATCAGAGCTCATGCACTCACTATGAATCTCATAGAGCTAATATATTCTCTTTGAATCTCATAGAGCTTATGCATCTTTTTTCATTTCTCATGCATTCATTTTGAATCACATACAGCTCATGCATTCTCTTTGAATTTCATCGACCTCATGCATTCTCTATGAATCTCATAGAGCTCATGTCTTTTCTTTGAATCTCATATGGCTCATGTATTATCTTTGAATCTCATATGGCTCATGCATTCACCTTGAATCTTATACAGCTCATCACTCACTATGAATCTCACAGAGCTCATGGATTCTCTTTGAATATTATGGAACTCATGCATTCTCTATGAATCTCATAGAGCCCATGCATTCTCTATGAATCTCATAGAGCTCATGCATATTCTTTGAATTTCATAGAGCTCATGCATTCACTTTGAATCTTATATAGCTCATACATTCTCTTTGAAACTCATAGAGCTAATCTATTCTCTTTTGATCTCACAGAGGTCATGCATTCACCTTGAATCTCATAGAGCTCATGCATTCACTATGAATCTTATAGAGCTTATACATTCTCTTTGAATTTCATAGAGATCATGCATTCACTTTGAATCTCATAGAACTCATGCATTCTCTTTGAAACTCATAGAGCTTCTTTGAAACTCATAGAGCTCATGCATTCTATTTGAATATCACAGAGCTCATTTATTCTCTTTTGATCTCACAGAGGTCATGCATTCACCTTGAATCTCAGAGCTCATGCACACACTGTGGATCTCATAGAGCTAAAACATTCTCTTTGAATCTCATAGAGCTCAAGTCTTCACTTTTAATTCCAAAGAGGTCATGTATTCTCTTAAAAACTAATAGAGCTCATGCATTCACTTTGAATCTCATAGAACTCATGCATTCTCTTTGAATTTCAGAGCTCATGCATTCACCTTGTATCTCATAGAGCTCATGTATTATTTATGAAAATCATAGAGCTCATGTATTCTCTTTGAATTTCATAGAGGTCATACATTCACTTTGAATCTCATAGAGCTAAAACATTCTCTTCGAATCTCATAGAGCTCATGCATTCTCTTTGAATCTCATAGAGTTCATTCATTCACTTTGAATCTCAAAGAGCTCATGCATCTTTTTTTCATTTCTCATGCATTCATTTTGAATCACATACAGCTCACTTATAAATTTTTATAGAAATATGATATCTTATAAAAGGTACAGCATTAAACCCTCAAACAATAAAAAAAACTTTTTTCTAAATATTACATCAAGATAACTTTGATATTATAATTCTGAACATCTATCAATTTTCTTTTCCGACCATTAACCTGTGCCTGCAAAAATCGCACACATTAAATCAGGACATTCATCTTAATGTTGATATCAAGTCAGTTTTTCCCACACTCGACAGTACCCTCTCCTTTCATACCTGAAATATCTTCACGCTATGTATCAAACTTGACCATCATATACTTCTCTAGATCATCGCAAACATGTTGTAACTCGACAAAAACGAGAAACCAAGTTGCGGCATCTTTGCGACAAACTCTTTATTTATTGTTACCGACCCTGTATTTCATGACCATAAATGCCAGTAATATCATCTTTTACAATGTTCTCAGTCGTAAAAGAAAATTTATGTCCACTTATGAAATTGATCGTTACTGTTTTTAACTGAAAATAACCAGGTAAAATGGAATGTAGACATGCACGTTTTAAAATTTTTCTTACAAGTTAATTAGCATTGTACTTTCATGGAGGAATGACAAAGGATTCTCTTGATGATGCAGACAAAATGGCCTATTTATTGTTTATATATCGTTAGGAATCAATATCAAATCTAGGTCAAAGTGGAGAATTTAATAATGTTACTCTTACAACATGTTTCTTTCAAACTATTTCTTAAATTTGAGGTAAAACTTGACTTCTACAATCTTTATATATAGGACTTATTTGTCAACCAGGCACCATAAATACCCTAAGTGTCAATAAGCCATTAAGATGACCTAGAAAAATATTAATGGTTGTTTAAAAATAACTTGTTGTCATTAAGTCAATGCATTATGGAATGGTACTGTCACCTTGAAAATAATTTATTGATTTATTGAAAAGTTAGAATGATAAAAAAAGAAAATTATACATGTATTATGATTCCTAACATCAAGGTCTGTCACAGACTTTCCAAGAAATAAACTTTTTACTTAAGATTTCTTACACAACCAAAGATTATAACCTAGGTATAAATTTGGTAAATATTAACCGCAAGTTTCAGGAAAAACTTGAAAAATATCTTCATCCTTTACAATTTGACCTTGACTTTTGACCAACAGTCGTATTATACAGTAATTTTTTCAGTGTCTGTACAATTGAAAAAAGTTAGGGATTGCTAATAATATCTTAATTTGGCCATATGCACCTTTAAGGTGTTTAACGCTTAATAAATGTTTGTTGTTGTTGTTGTATTAACCCTTAATTCAACTACCTTTAAAATCTCAAATTGGACATTTTCTTAATTCTGGCAGTAATAGTCTTGTAGCATTTTATAAAATCCAAACACATATTTAGACAATAACAAACCTTAAAATGAAGTTTACACTAATTAATATCATAGAGTAGGGAATCAAAACCTAATAAGATGAAACAAAATTAAAGTCAGTTTTATGTGCAGCATTCCAAAACACATATTAAATGCATGTCAACAATTAATTCTCCTTTATGCGATATTTTCCATTTATTAAAATCACAATTTAAACGCCATTCAAGTCATGATTTCTGTATTATATTTTCAAAATGTAGCAATTACCTAATTAATTATCTGCTGGACTTTGTATTAACCCATTCAAGGACATTTTCATCTGCATTTAAATATCATTAAATCAATCAAAATGAAACTTGTATATTAAATTTCAAGCAAGTTAAATGAACACCAAATATCCAAGACTTTTTTTTCTTTTATTCCATCTTGTGATCAAGAAACTATCTGAATTTTAATTTAAATATTTGACCTCATCTAGGGGTCAAGGTCAAATCTCATCAAATGCAAATGAAGACATTTTTCAAATTGTATCATAGTTTCAAGCAAATACATTTGAAAGTAACAAATTTATATTTGAACTTCAAAACCTTTAGAACATTCAAGGTCACATTTCATGTATGCTGTATAGTATAAAGATGTTTCAGACAAACTTAAAGCTGTCAGACAAAAAGAAAGAACAAAAACAATAAGCCCCTGATATATTAAAAAAAACAGCAAAAACATTTAGCCAAGCTTATCCATATCCATATTTTCATTTTTTTTAACTCTATCACCAAAGGATCATTTAATAACCAATTGATTTATAACTCTAACCACACTATTTTGTATTTCTTATATCAAATTCTGCAGTTCAATTCCAGGGCAGCTATGCTAATTATAGGTATCTGCCATAAATAAAATAACAAATTAACTCTTACCTTAAAATTCTGCACATAATTTCTCCCCCCTTAAACCACCCAATTTTCTAAATAACAGAAGTTTTCATTCATAAACTGAAGCACTGTTTACTCTCCACAGGTTTTTTAACCCTCTCAAGTAGCTCGAGCTAATGTAGTTTTCATCTAAAAATAAATCAAACCCACTATCCTTGGGAGGTTTCTTTACTTCTTTTTTAAACTATGGAAAATCTTGAATTGAACCAGAGTAAAAACTAAAGCTTAAAATTCCCTTACACAGAAAGTTTAAAACTTACCACAACAGGCGGCTCAAACTTAGGCCTAAATTTGGTAGATGTAAGACCAACAGGTTCATTAATCCACACTTCAGTAAAACCGTTGTGTCCAGCTTAGCAATCTAATACTAGGCTGGTATGTTAGGAATTTACCACCGAGATACACACGCAGCTAGCTCAGTGCCCCAATAAACCAGTCTACCTTTGCCGACACATGTAAAATAGACTGTATTTTATATATATATACAATATATATCTTGACTTAACCAGTTAACATTTTATTTATGGGTTATTCTTATCAATTATGACCTACAGATTGAATGACTTTGCTTTTCAGCAATAAAAAGCCTCAAAAGCTGACACCCGGGTGCTAAATTAAACTTGTACCACAAGTCTACAAACCTTTTACAAAATCAAATCTTCTCACCTTTAAAATCATGTAAGCGCAAAACAAAATTCTATTGGTTTGTATTAAAACATCACAGATGAAAAAAATCTTTAAATAATGATCAAGTCACAAAGCAGAAATCAATGTTACAGGAGATTAAAAGTGGTCAATGGTTCAATACAGTGGGTACAGTGGTAACAATGTTTGGCTCCAAATCCAAGGATAAAAAGTTTGATCTCCCGACTTGTAGTGGCTGTGACAAAACTGTTGTATTATCACACTATTGATTAATTGATAATTGTTTCTGGCACAACGAAAAATAATTAAACCATTTTTTAACCAACCTTTGATTAAGACAATCACATAAATCTGCAAAGCTGCAGGAAATTAATATTCTTATTTTGCCATAACATCATAAATTTATATTGAAATCACTCTGCATTAAATACAGACTCCTTTAATAAGCACAACTATAAGCAAATAACCACCAGTCAGCTTTAAGAAAAGAAATACAGTCAACAGTTGAGTCATGCCATGGAAATTATGTAGTCAAAAAATGTCATAATTTCAAAAATCTATATCACTTGTTGTTTTGTATGATCTGAGATATTGGACATGGAAGGATCCAAGGTCCAAGGTTATAAAAAAAATTCTAAGCTCAAACTCAGATCTCAGGTATTTGATTGGTCAGAAACAAGCACATTATGTATATTGACCAATGAAAGTTCTGAGATTTGGGACCAAACTAGGAAATTGAGCCAGTTTTCAATGATGCCAGTATTACTGTAAAGCACAACAGCACTGCAAAGAACAAAAACTTGTATTTGAGATTACAAGAACATGATTTGCTATACGCGACTCAAATCAAATAATTCAAACCAAACAAGTCCTTCGTTCTAGATAAATGCATGCAAAGATCATTCCAGTCCATACTTGCATAGTTTTTCATATTCTGCTATCTGTAAAGAGTTGACTTAATGTCCTGATGTTTCCATTATGCAAACTTTTCTCCTTTTTTTCTCTCATTTGAAACTAACCACTAACATAATCCTGTCTCAGGACTGACAATATTTACAATAAATATACCAGGTAAAGGCTTGCCATCACAAAACATTCAGTATAAGCCGCTTTAAGTAAAGACCAAAATAAACTGTGTGGTTTGGCAGTTGTTACATGGGAAAGACAAGAGGGATTGGTTGTGTGGTTGAGTCAGGAATTTTAATTCAATCAAAACTTGACGAAATGTCAATTCAGCAAACTGCATCATAAAATACACATCTAGAAAACACAGACAGATTGATATTCCCAGGACGTTGTCAAATTTGTCCCCAGTTCCTAACTCACAAAATCAAGATGGATGACTTTAACTACTGGTATGACCCATAACAAAACGAAGCTCTTAACAATTTCTCTTATAATCTTATGAAACTGCGAGAGAGTTCTTTGATAATTATTACAGTGACTTTTTATCAAATCTATTAATACAGAGATCCATATAAGGTTATAACTTTTACAAGATTTACCATGCTAAATTTGTATAATTGACTTATTCCCGGTTTAAGAACTGTCCATTATCAACATTAAAATTTAATCTTTAACCTGTTGGAACCGAAAAGTGATTAGCCTTTGCCACTAGCTTACAGCATGGTAAGCTTGTATATATGAGCAGTTTAACAAGCTCTATTCTTTTGGCTGATACTGCCCTCACACATACCTCGCGACCTTACTGCGTCCTTACTGCGACCTTGCTACGACCCAGGACGCAGCACAGTCGCCATGGACGCAGCAGGGACGCAGCGAGGTCGTAGCGAGGAACCCAAGGACGCACAAGGTCGCAGACCGTCGGCGACTATTTTGAACATGCACAAAACAGTCGCAGAAACTCTGCGTTCTTGCTGAGTCCTGGTTAGGTCGCCGTGGGATCGCAGTGGAGTCGCCATAGTCGCAGCAGCATCGTAGTAAGGACGCAATAAGAACACAATAGACGTAGTACACTCGTACTAAGGACGCCGTAAGGTCAGACTCAGAATGAAATTTACTTTATAGACGTAGCAAGAACGTAGTAGGGTCGTCGTACAGTCGCAGGACAGTCGCCGGACAAACGCAATAGTCGTCGTAGAGTCGCCGTAAAGACGCAGAGAACATAGCACAGTCGCAGCTGGGTCGCCGATGATCGCCGTGGGGTCGCCTTGGGGACGCAATACAGTCGCAGTGGAAACGCCATGGACGTAGAAGGGTCGTATTGAGGACATAGAGAAAACGTACTGAACACAAGACTGCAGAGCCCCGGACCGTCTGCGAGAGAAATTTGAAAGAAAACCAACGATTTTCGAAAGAAAAATGCTATTTAACTAGTTTTCAGGTCGCAGTAAGGTCGTGGTTTATGTGTGAGGGCACCATGACCAACATCAAATTTTCATGTTTACTTATCCAAAATTGAAAATGGACAGGTTCAAAAATAGTAGCTGGATAAGTTTATGTCAGAATTTCAGAAGGTATAAGATTTATGTTTAGCCAATGGTAAAAAGCCTAGTCTGCATAGATAACCAGGCTGCTTTCAAAGGGGTCAACATTTTCATCAGACTGTGAAGAAAGCTCATAACTTATTTCCAACACTTTCAACACCAGTCTCTGGACTTAAGGAGATGCATTTGTGACCCTAGTAAGCCTTTATTACTGTGTGTCAGACAATGCGACCATTAAACTGTTGCTCAATGTCCATGAGAGACACTCTTGTTCCCAGACATGGATCATGACGTAGTAGATCTTCCATATAAAAATGTCATGCGTGTATTGTTGATACAGAGACAGCAGACATGTCTTTGAACATGAATTTGATTTATATTTGACATCAGTTCTAAGATCTCAGACCAGACACATAATTTATCTTTTTTGAAAATATTTTTTAACAAAGACATTGTTGAAGATCTTGCAAAGTTATCTTCAAGACTCACGCACCTTTCCCTTTTGACCTATGACCTTGACCCATTAAACATATTCTATTGTTAAAACACTACCTTTTTAAGTACAACTCGAAGGAAATTTTTTAAAAAATTACAAGGAAAGAAATAGAGTCAAAATTTATAACAAACATTATATAAGCTTTTTTTTTTAAACTTTAAGCTATAAGTTTGGATCCCATATAGGTTTCTTTAATAATATATTAAACAAACTCTGCTGAGTTTTTTTTGACATGACAAGTCAAAAATTTTGAGATATTTATTCCATTTGATGAAGGTCTTTACCAATAACTTGTTTACAAACTTTCAGATCATTTGCCCAGAATAATCGTTTGTTGAAAATGACCTGAAAATGAAAACCTTTTAAATACTTGTAATTCAAAGTGAACTAAGAATTGCAATGAATATTGATTTTTAATCTAAATTTTAGTTTTTGTATATTTCTTAATGATAATTTTCATGTTTCCTGTTTTAAGTGCCACTGTTAATCTATTTAAAATCTTCAAATTTTATGTATTTAGGTTTTTTGACCACAGTTGAGTTTCTTTAACATTGAAATCATGTCAAACAAACAGAAAGATAATCAATTCAAGTTGTTTAAATTTTACAGAAAATCTCCACTTATACCATTGATTTATATATTGACTTATATATTATAAAATTTACCAGTCTTTTGTTAACTTGACCCCACTTGTTATATTAATATAAAAGCCAGACTTATGATAAACTAACCTGACCTTAGCCCAGTGTCATAACTTTTATATAACTTTTGTATTCAAATGTTGATATATTTATATGAACTGAATGATACTAAAAAAAAAATTGTTTGCTTTGGTTTCTCTCAATCCATAACTTGAGAATTTTATTTGTGGAAATAGTGCCAGGAAGCTGCTCAATACATAAATCAACCAATGGTTGGTATCAGTGGTTTTCACAAATAGCTCAGCTGGATGGCTTAACTAATGACTTAATAAGATTCAAACCTTTCCACTTACTAAGTTTCAAATTAACAACTCATATACTTTTTTAAATTATACCAAAGACAATAATGAAGAATGAAAAGATACAAAGGGCAATAACTCTAAAATTAGTATGAACAACTAGAACTCCGCGAGTCAGATGTGTCGCCTTGTGAACAATATAGTTTAGGAGGAATGGCCAGGACAAAAATGAAATATGAAAACTAACATAACTCAAAATATAAAAAGTGCAGAGCAACAGTTTCTATGTACTGCACTTCTTATCTTATCAATAAGATCTATCATTCTATGAAGTTTCAAGCATATCTTTTATAAGTAATGAGAAATAGCCTGGACAAAAATAAAGTATGAAAATTAATAAAGGGTAAAAAGTCACAAATAAGAAGTGCAGAGTACCGGTTCTTGTACACTGCACTTTTTCTTAATGAGATCTATCATCCTATGAAGTTTCATGTCCATAGCTTTCATACTTGAGGAGAAATGACCGGGACAAAGTATGAAAATTAACAAAGGGCAATAACTCAAAAAATAAGAAATGCAGAGTACTGATTCTTGTGCACTGCACTTCTTCTTAATGAGATCTATCATCCTATGAAGTTTCAAGTCCATAGCTTTTATACTTTAGGAAAAATGGCCTGGAAAAAAATAAAGTATGAAAATATACAAAGGGCAATAACTCAAAACTAAGAAATGCAGAGTACCGGTTCTTGTGCAATGCACTTCTTCTTTATGAGATCTATCATCCTATGAAGTTTCAAGTCCATAGCTTTTATACTTTAGGAGAAATGGCCCGGACAAAAATAAAGTATAAAAATTAACAAAGGGCAATAACTCAAAAACTAAGAAATGCAGAGTACCAGTTCATGTGCACTGCACTTCTTCTTTATGAGATCTATCATCCTATGAAGTTTCAAGTCCATAGCTTTTATACTTTAGGAGAGATGGCCCGGACAAAAAACAAGTATGAAAATTAACAAAGGGCAATAACTCAAAAACTAAGAAATGCAGAGTACCAGTTCTTGTGCACTGCACTTCTCCTTAATGAGATCTATCATCCTATGAAGTTTCAAGTCCATAGCTTTTATAGTTGAAGAGAAATGGCCCGGACAAAATTAAAGTATGAAAATTAAGAAAGGGCAATAACTCAAAAATTAAGAAGTGCAGAGTACCGGTCCTTGTGCACTGCACTTCGGGTTAATGAAAGAAGCTTGCATACCAAGTTAGAAGACAATCAGACTTAAAGTGACTGAGTTATGCTCCGGACAAGCTTTAAGGGACAACGACGCCGACACGGACGCCGTCAATGACAACGACGCCGCCGACAAAAGTAACCCCTATATGTCGCCTTTTCAAGGCGACACAAAAAGTATGGAAAATAACATCATAGCAAATAATTTCAAAATTATGCAACAGAAATACTTTCAATGAAATTTGTTCACATGTGAACTTGGTACCTAATAACTTTTTGAGTGATGCCCTGGACATGCTAATCTTTATGGCCAGAACCAAGAGAGTCAGCAAAACTGATTCCAGTATATAAAGTTGAGAGGGATATAAAATGTGTTGATACTTTTATTGGTAATATTTTAACATTCAAAGATTTTTACCTTCACTTTCAGGTAAAGAGGTGAGAGCAGAATGGGAGCGGTGGGACTGCATGTATGAAGAGGTTTATTCTTATCGTGAAATAAATGACGCAAAATTAATGATCATTACGGGTCTCATTTCCCTATATCCAGTCTGAAATTAACCATACCAGTAAATTATACAGCAATTACCAGAGGTTTATTCCATATCTAAACATAGATCAATCTCTAAGTGAACTATTATTAGATGCCACTGTGTCAAGTTGTAACTCCTTCATATCTTCAGACATATAAAACTAATAAAACATAACTCACTCCCCCATTCATTTCCTTTCCAAGATTTCGCCAGTAAGTTCCAACATATCCTCATTTTTCTTGAAACACTCCCAATCATATTTTCGCTTTAATTTACGCTTTAATTAAACATCTCACGAATGCTCTCGGCTGATCATCGTATAAAATCATGCTACTATCTAATGCACTTTTTTCAACTGTTATTTCTTTCATATATGAACAATTCTCATACGATATCGGCTATATTCCGAGCTATTATTGGCAAATTTTCGTTCATTGTGTGCAATAGTAGGAGGCGCTATTTTAAGCCTCCATTTAGTTATTTCCTGCGTTTTTTTTCTCTCCCTGTATAGGAATAAAGGTACAATTTATATCGGCAATTAGGATTAGATAATCAAATCTATTTCAAGGAACTGTTAATTTGTCTCATACACACTGTAAGCCAATAAGAATGTTTGAAGTTTATTCAATTGATACATCATAAGGTAAAAAAACTTCTAAGGTGGTATTTAACAGTTTCTTAATCATTATTTTTATTAAATGGTTCAAGCACTGATCAATTTACCATTTTCAAAGCACCTGCATGACTAAACTAAATGATTTAAACAAGGTGGTCATGATGACTTTATATCCCTTGTCAGAATATCAATTTGTAATGGCTGTGCACAACCACAAACATCAGTGTATCTCAGAAGCTCACATTTGAACACTGTGCTCAGGTGAGCTCAAACATCTCAGCTAATGTGTACCTGATTTTCACATCTTTCATTATACAAAGTACTTTGGATTTTTTTTTCAAGTTCTTCCATTTTTAAAACTTATAAAGACATCAAAATGAAATTGTAAGTTGGTAAGCCAACAGTATAGTGTCCCCAGTTCCGACTGGTTTGGCTCTAGACTATATTGGTGCCATTACGGTAAGGCTTTTCTAAGTAACCTGAGTGACTTCAAATAATACACAAATCTCTGGACAAAAATAACAACTGAATGAAGTTATTATGAAGTTATTTCCTTGCTACTTTTTACAGTTACTTTTTAATGCATACACTTGATATTTCATTTAATTATGTCCAAAAAGGCAATGTGGTCTCCACATTTAGAGAAACCAGAAACATATTGTGCAATAAAAACTAACTTTAGTAAGAAACAACTAAGGAAGACCCTATGTTGCTTCAACATAAAATAAAACAGAGCCATATGAAAATTAGGAAAATCTACTTTTAGTTTAAGTTGACCTAAAGACCCATTCAACCTCAAACCCCACCCAAGGGCAGCAGTCCATGAAAGATTCCAACACCCCCAATATTTATTTTATATATCGGTCAATAAAATAAAGGTGCTATGAAAAATAGTGTGACTGATGGAAGAAGGTTTTCTAGATGCATAATAAAATAAATTTATAAGTTTTATATCTCTTTAACCACTTTAAAATAAAAATGTGATAAATTTTAGTTTTCGCATGTCTTCATCATTATAAAAGCAGTCTTCATTAGCATACCAGGTATTTAAGAAATTAGGTGAAATATATTCAAGTAATTTTTCATAAATATCAAACCTGTCAACTTATTATGACAAGATTTTAGGTCAAACTCGCATAATTCACATAATATCAAAATACTTGATTCAAATTTCGAAATTATTAAATAACTTTGAAATTTATTGAAATATAACACCCACACAAGATCTACCTTAAAGGGCATAATGAGATAAAATTCCTGAAATTGAACACAAGAGAGAAAATTTGTGGTCTAAATCATGGAAAATTTCGTAGAATTATAAGCTGCATAATCACCGGGGACCAAATTTTATAACAATATGGAAAGTGATATGGAATATTCTAAAAAAATATGTATTTCAGTCAACCATTCAAAATGTTTGTTTTTTTCTGTTGGTAGTGATTGAAAACTATAGTAATAGAAATAGTGACATTGCTTTAAAACAGGAGCACCGTATGCGGTGATAACTCTGACCTGCTGAAAATTCTAAGTTAAAAAGAACCAACTGCAAACTTGTAGCTTTCAGAATAATGCCCCTTGTCAAACTACTGAGCTTTGTCGGGATAAGCAAGCATTAAAAGTTTCATACTGATACCTTTAAAATTGTTCCAAGTAATGGGCTACATTAAAGTTCTTGCATGAAAACAACAACAACACAACAACGCTGCAGAGATTATAATAGCTTGACCATCTTTTTGCTACAAAATTGAAAAAAAAAGTCTCCATGTCAAAGCTATAAACAGAGACAGAAATCTGCTGAATGTCCAATGTCACTCAATTTATTTCTTGCTTGTTTGTCTATGGTTAAAAAATAAGACAAGGGTAAGGGTAGAAATAAGCTGTGTTCCTGGATAGAAATAAGACAGGTCTGCAGATAGGATTGAGATTGGCATCCAGTGACCTTTTAAGAACTTCATGAGAAACATAGCACATGGGTGCAAGTTAAAAATTATCAGAAAACCTGAAAATCCTGAGCTTATTATTATTTCATTTGGTATATATAAAAGGAGAGCTTTCAAGAGTAGAAAAAACATGAATTTCAGGCAAATCCCTGAAAACTTGCACCCAATTAGAACCATCTCAATACAGTGTGTTTGACAGTCTCCATGCATCACTTTTTGCACAACGATCATGTTAAAATGGTCGTACTATTTCAAAGTAAAATGAATTTCCTCCCATTTGAGCGCTAATAATTAAACAGACATGGTTAACATTTTGTTAAGCCTCAAGTACACATCTTAAGAATCACACTTAACACTTATTTAACCTGCTAGCAACTGAATCTACCCCTGCCACCAGCTAGAGCAGACTAAGTCCATGCCACTTGATCATTGTCTGCACTGTTCCCTTTTCAGTCAGTACTCGTTACAAAATTTTCACAAAATATGATGAGTGATTTTTTAAACTATTCAAAATATTTAGCATAAAACTACCTTTTCAAATTTTTTTATTTTTAATGGCAAATGAAAAATTTATATTTTGTTTCAAGTTGAACAAGAGCTGTCACGCAAAAGTGACAAATGCCCCCCAAAAGGCTTTTATAAGTTAAAGTATTGCAGAAAGTAACTATGAAAAGAAAAGAGAATAAAAGTAACCAATTGCTTAATGAAGTGAAATGAAGTGCTATTTATAGCTATTTATCAAACTCCTCACAGCGGTTACGTCACGCTTTGCTACTTTAACCACTGCCACCACTGAAATCACGTGATGATAGTTGTATCATGTGACAAAAACATGGCGGCCAGTTTCAGAACGCCAAGGATCCCGTATCAAACTGGCAGATTTATAATTACATCCTTACCAGACAAAATAAGTTCAAAACACACAATTTGTTATCACTTTAAAACAAGTGCGGGATCAAATTTTTTTGTGTAATCGTTCAATAACTGTTTATATTCTGCCATTGTTACTATGCATACGGTGTCACAGTGAAAATATCTTTCGTTATGTTTACAAAATAATTTTTATACGTATATTTTTTTACTTTCTTGTACATTAAGCATAACTATTTAACGAAAGAAAACTAAAATGATATAAAGTATTCTATTTTAAAATTAAAAGTGAAAAAAATATATCCGGCTATATTCGACCGAATTTACTTGTGGTGGCAGTGGTTACTGTACAGATCAGGGGAAGTAACCGCTGCGAGGAGTTTGGCTATTTATAGCAAACTTACCACCTTGACCTTGGAGATAAGGACATGGGTCTTGGATGCTACATTTCATCTTGATGTGGTAGACATTTATGCCAAATTTTCATAAAATCCTTCAATGCATGACAAAGTTACCATCCGAACACAAATGCCTCTATGACAAAGTTACCATCCGAACACAAATGCCTCTATGACAAAGTTACCGTCCGAACACAAATGCCTCTATGACAAAGTTACCATCCGAACACAAATGCCTCTATGACAAAGTTACCGTCCGAACACAAATGCCTCTATGACAAAGTTACCGTCCGAACACAAAATGCCTCTATGACAAAGTTACCGTCCGAACACAAATGCCTCTATGACAAAGTTACCGTCCGAACACAAATGCCTCTATGACAAAGTTACCGTCCGAACACAAATGCCTCTATGACAAAGTTACCGTCCGAACACAAATGCCTCTATGACAAAGTTACCATCCGAACACAAATGCCTCTATGACAAAGTTACCGTCCGAACACAAATGCCTCTATGAAAAAGTTACAGTTCGGACACAAATGCCTCTATGAAAAAGTTACAGTTCGGACACAAATGCCTCTATGAAAAAGTTACCGTCCGAACACAAATGCCTCTATGAAAAAGTTACAGTCCGGACACAAATGCCTCTATGAAAAAGTTACAGTTCGGACACAAATGTTTACCTTCGAACTTCTTGTGATAATGAGTGCCTTCAAACTTTAAGTGTTACCTTGACCTTTAAGGTAGGAACATGGGTCTTAGACGCAACACATCATCATGATAAGGTCAACGTTTGTGCCAAGTTATATTAAAATCCCTCAATACATGACAAAGGTACAGTCAGAACAAGAATGTTGTGTAAGTGGGGATGCATTGACAGGCAGACGGACAGACCCAGGGTGCAATTTTTTGGGCAGTAAAATAAAATTTCTAATTAAAAATGGACATTACTTTTTTTATTTAAATTATATTTTCTATTTGGTCCAAGATCAAACACTGCAATAATAAAACTCAAACCTCAGTGGGTTTTGGACAGTCAGGGTATAAAATGGGATGGTTTTCTTGAGGTTCACCATTATAGCTACAAGTAACTGTACACATTCTGATATTAACTGATAAATAAAAAAATCATACATGAAATCAGGAAGCAATCTGTAATCTGCTCGAAATTTATTCAGGATATCTGATAACTTCCTTCTTTTATAAATCTCTGTATTTTCTTACCTTGTCTAGATAACTGGCTGATTACGTCCCTGTCCCTGCTGACCATGTTTTACTGGTATTTGTCCTCGTTGTGTACATCAACACACCGAACATCCTGAAAAGGAGAAAATATGTCCCAATTTACGACAAATCCTACGTGTAGGAAATACTAACAAAAGTTGTAAACACATGCACTTTATAAATAAAATACATGTACAACATAGCTATAACGGAAAAGAATCAGAACAAAAAAAAAAATCCTGAAAAAAAAGGTATCAAAAAAATCAGGAAAATATTTTATAAGATTACTTACATATCACATGTGCACTGCTTAACAATGATAATTTCTGTGGTTCACAATGATAATTTCTGTGGTTCACAATGATAATTTCTGTGGTTCAGACATCAAAAAAAAAAAAATTGTTGACGGTAAAATGTAAGTAATCCCCTACCTTTAACTGAAAGTAGCAGTCAGAAAGTAGACATTCTACTGACTTTTATGAGCATATGACCTTTACCAGATTAAAGATCAAATAATCTACATACCTGTGTACTATGCAAACACAATGTCTTAATAAGAAAATAAAGTATATCCTCAATCAATCAAGCATATATACCTACATGTTTTGGACAGAGATACTTCATTTTTCGTTTCACAGTAAAATGAATTACTGGAATGCTAATTATTTGTAAAAGTGGGACATTAATTCTCATGTTGTACAGGGGGGAAAAACACTGAGTCACATCTTATTGTTTTTTTACATACAATTTTTTTTTTGCATACCTATGTGTGACCATATATATATGTATGTGTTACTGACCAAACAGACACTATCAAATCATGACTAGATAACTTTTGAAATATACAACACTAAATTTATGAGATGGAGCAATAAATCATAAATTATTAATATTATTTTATCATTATTCAAAATGAGAATGGTGTTACATACTAAAATATTTGCCATTAACTAATATTTGCTCTATGATTAATAGACACATGAAAAAGAAAAACATCTGTGAAGAGTAGAACCAGCCTAAACATCTGTGAAGAGTAGAACCAGCCTAAACATTTGTGAAGAGTAGAACCAGCCTAAACATCTGTGAAGAGTAGAACCAGCCTAAACATCTGTGAAGAGTAGAACCAGCCTAAACATCTGTGAAGAGTAGAACCAGCCTAAATATCTGTGAAGAGTAGAACCAGCCTAAACATTTGTGAAGTGCAGAACCAGCCTAAACATTTGTGAAGAGTAGAACCAGCCTAAACATCTGTGAAGAGTAGAACCAGCCTAAACATCTTTGAAGAGTAGAACCAGCCTAAACATTTGTGAAGAGTAGAACCAGCCTAAACATCTGTGAAGAGTAGAACCAGCCTAAACATCTGTGAAGAGTAGAACCAGCCTAAATATTTGTGAAGAGTAGAACCAGCCTAAACATCTGTGAAGAGTAGAACCAGCCTAAACATCTGTGAAGAGTAGAACCAGACTAAATATCTGTGAAGAGTAGAACCAGCCTAAACATCTGTGAAGTCTTATGTGACTGCTTAATTAAACTTTGAATTCCCTTCTATTAACAGTTCAAATCAGGGCAAGGTCATTTATTATTAATTTAGAATTGTAAGTTAGAATTGATACTAGAAGGCCCAATAGGTCTTATAATACAGCAGCCAATAATGGCTAGAATGCAAGACTTCTTTTGAAATGCTCATTCTGACAATTAAATATATTTTGTGATGTTTTTTGTTGTTGTATTTTATGAATATTCACATCAATTATACCTTTAATCACACTGTAAAAACTATTCAGCCTAAAATAATATTGAGGCAAATGTAATGTCTAACTACCATTTTCAATCAGTTATTAACTTTTTTTATTTCCCACAAGCACTGCTGAAGGTGACCAGTATGGCCTTTTCAACCTCAAAGACCAAAGGTATCCACATTATTATGTCATTTTGGTAGAATTAAATGAACATATCTTTCATCAACTGAATGACTGTTAAGGGAGTGTTGACAACAAAAGATATTATTAATATAATTATCAATGTAATATAATAAATACACCTGTTTGACAGATAAATTTTATTTTTCTGTACGGATGTGTTCCCAATAAACTGTCAAGTAAAAATTCAAAAACTGCACGAAAGAATTTGCAGAATCACAATTCAACCTGAATCATAATTCATTGATGTATTAATATATGTGTATAATTTCTCTAATTTAAATATATAATTGAATTTTAATGAAGAAATCATACTAAAGCACCCTGTATCTAGTGTCAAAGTATGATGTTTGTAACACATAGATCTTCATAAAGTCAAACCAATTGATCAATTATGTAAAAATAAAATGATTAATCCACAATTAATCATTAAGCAATAATATAAACACTCACTAAAACAATTGACAAATCGTTTAGCATATTGATAAATAAGAAGATGTTAGACCGACCAGGACTCTAATGAAAATACATTTTTCCGCCCAAATTATAACTGGACCAAAGTATGTCCCATGGCAGGCTCTTCACATTTTTTAACAAGGGGGCCATTGGCCCCAATGCGCTCACCTGAGTACTAAATGCAATTGATATACAAAAGTGAAGTTACCAGTCCTTAAATTTAATTTTGACCTTAGGGCTATAATTTGAACAATGTACTGAAAGAGATATACATGTACATAATGTTCCATCCTAAGCACTGTATACTTATGACAGAAAAAGGCAAGCCCTTTAAAATACACAGTGCAATTGCAACTTGACTTTGAAAATGAATGATAGTCCACAGTCATGCTCAGAATTATTACCAAACAAAAGAGCTCAGAAGATTGATTTGCATGAATATAAAATAAAGATCATTCTGACATATTTTCATGCAGTCATGTCTAAAACCATGTGGTTTGCCTTACCACCATTATTTTCCCAGTTGTTATGCAAAGCCTGCTAAAAGTCATATTATTAATATGGAATTTTGAAGTAACTGACTGCCATACTGTCCAGTTACAGACAGCTCTATGCTGTCAGCTGACCAACTTCAAACTTTCATCTTGATGTCCCAAAAATTGACAATTGACAGTTCCAAACAAGGAAGCTGGACATGTTCATTTAAGGAATCAGGCAGCTTAACATCTGTCTTTGACTTATCATGCAATTGAATGAGAGTAAATGTAACAATATTGTCTACTGGCCTCCGTTTTATTTACAATGCAGCATGCAAACACCAATCAGATGCAAGTGTTTTTAGTGATACAGTAAAGAAATGTTTGCAACACTTATATATGCAGCTATCCCTACTTTGGCGAGGGTCACAGTTTTACAACGATCACTTTATTTACTGCACTCTCTTAAATCATCATCAGTTATTTTATATACTTCTTTTCTTTTTTCCATCCAAACTGAACTTGGAAACCACTCAATGTGTTTTAATTTCGTTCTCGGTATGTTAAACGCTATAATTATCTTCAACTCAAACTGATTTAGGAGCTCTAAACAATATAATCTCGTATAGTTTTGTCTATTACTTATTGTTCAGCAAAAATGCTTCAAGATTAGTGATAATTTCCTATTGTTTATTATATCAGTAAAGACTTTTTGTAAATATTTGAGGAATTTATATAAGGTTGCAAAAAATACCTAAAGCAAAGGAATGTACCATGTACACAAGAAACAAATATAACAAGAGGATTTAATCTTAACCACAAGAGAGTAATATAGGTCAGTGACCTAAGGATACAATATAGAATATTAATTTTCTACATTATTAAAGAACAATTATGTATGTATACGCCCACTCATCACAATTATATGAAATTCATTGATATCATTGATATCAACAATTAATATAGACAGCAAGAATTTATGTTTTAATCAACTAAAGACACAAATTTTCTCCGCCTTTAATGTATCAATTTTAATTCTGTATTCATATTTACAGGATTCATCAAACTCTTAATTGTTACTGAGTTAGGGAAATAATATTTGTGACTAATGATTTTAATTTCACATTTCTTATTTATATATTAATTTTAATCTTGTTCTCTCGTAGAATTGTAATAATTTAATTGTCTTCTTTAACTTAAGTGTACTTGCTTAACATTCTACTTTTCATAAGTTAATGCTTAAGAAAAGAAGTGACATATACTTATTGATACTTAAATATCTTTTTAACAGTATATTTAATTGTCTATTATTAATTAATTAATTTTTATTCATCTCCATTCTTTGTTCCATTTCTTTCTCAATATCTCTTCTATTGAAATGCTCTTATTCATTTTTTTTCTTTACAAATGGTAATTTGTCTTAGTCTCTTACTACAAGGTGGTTCATATCTCCTTATTAAATAGTCTGAAATATCCTGATTCTTCTCCATCTTAACTGTATTAACATTCATTTCTGTATTCAGAATATTTGCCGCTTTATGTCTTCCTGGAACTGTTACACTTCATTTATCTACCTTTAAAAATGTGATTATTCATTTCTTTCTTCATTGCATTCTTTCTGCAAACAGTGCTTATTTATTTCACACTGAAGCAAATTTCTCTATCTCATTCTCTCTGCAAACAGTGTTTATTTATTTCTCACTGAAACAAGCCTCTTTATCACATTCTCTCTGCAAACTTTGCTTATTTATTTCTCACTGAAGCAAGCCTCTCTATCTCATTTTCTCTGCAAACAGTGCTTATTTATTTCTTGTTGAATCAAGCCTCTATCTCATTCTCTCTGCAAACAGTGCTTATTTATTTCTTGTTGTCAAGCCTCTATCTCATTGTCTCTGCAAACAGTGCTTATTCATTTCTCACTGAATCAAGTCTCTATCTTATTCTCTCTGCAAACAGTGCTTATTTATTTCTCACTGAAGCAAACCTTTCTATCTCATTCTCTCTGCAAACAGTGCTTATTTATTTCTTGTTGAATCAAGCCTCTATCTCATTCTCTCTGCAAACAGTGCTTATTTATTTCTCACTGAATCAAGCCTCTATCTCATTCTCTCTGCAAACAGTGCTTATTTATTTCTTGTTGAATCAAGCCTCTATCTCATTCTCTCTGCAAACAGTGCTTATTTATTTCTGGTAGAAGTAAGCCTCTCTATCTCATTCTCTCTGCAAACAGTGCTTATTTATTTCTTGTTGAATCAAGCCTCTATCTCATTCTCCCTGCAAACAGTGCTTATTTATTTCTTGTTGAATCAAGCCTCTATCTCATTCTCCCTGCAAACAGTGCTTATTTATTTCTTGTTGAATCAAACCTCTATCTCATTCTCCCTGCAAACAGTGCTTATTTATTTCTTGTTGAATCAAACCTCTATCTCATTCTCTCTGCAAACAGTGCTTATTATTTCTGGTAGAAGTAAGCCTCTCTATCTTATTCTCTCGATATTGCAGGTTTATCAACTGTTGATATTGCAGGAAAGGGTTATTAATTTTTGATATTGCATGGCTCGATATTGTAGGGTAAGGGTTATTAATTCTTTGATATTGGAGGACTTGATATTGTAGGGTAAGGGCTATTAATTCTTGATATTGTAGGGGTAGGGTAATTAATTCTTTGATATTGTAGGACTCGATTATTGTAGGGTAAGGGCTATTAATTCTTTGATATTGCAGTGCTCCATATTGCAGGGTAAGGGTTATCAATTCTTTGATATTGCAGGACTCGATATTGTAGGGTTATTAATTCTTTGATATTGTAGGGCTCAATATTGTAGGGTAAGGGCTATTAATTCTTTGATATTGCAGAGATCGATTATTGTAGGGTAAGGGCTATTAATTCTTTGATATTGCAGTGGTTGATATTGCAGGGTCAGGGCTATTAATTCTTTGATATTGCAGGACTCGATATTGTAGGGTTATTAATTCTTTGATATTGCAGGGCTTGATATTGTAGGGGTAGGGTTATTAATTCTTGATATTGCAGGGCTCAATATTGCAAGGTAAGGGTAATTAATAGTTAATATTGCATGTCATGGCTCAATAGAAACTTTTGTAAATTCCTTTTCAAATCTATTTATCTCTGAGTTATATCTCTACAACAGTATCATTTTTATAAACATGCAAGGAAGGTTCCCATGTGCATTATTTAATAATGTCTGCTCATTTAGACATTTTGTTTTCTGGCCAAAACATTTATTAAACTTTGTCTTCCTTTGCTATTCTTTAGGTCCATTGGTTGTTCCTGTGAGAGGTACCAGACTACTAGTTGTTTGTTAACTTGTGCGTGTACAAGTGTATTACGGGGAAGAAATGGAATAGGTCAGAGAAACTTTGTTATATAACTGGTAAATTTTCTTAGCCTCACCGGTATCATTACCCAATAACATTAAAAGTTTGTTTTTCAATCATTTATTCTGTCTGGTATACTAGTTGCTTACAAAGTGTCTGCAGAATATACCTACACAATTGTTTATATCTTCAGCAAATGTGTGTAAAATTTGCAGAAACACAAACAAACGAACATTGGTTCCTAAGAATAGTATAAACTTCTTCATCATCTCTTTATGTAGAAAGAGGCCTCACAATAAGCTGTTTAAATTGTTAAACAGGGCTTTATGTCACAACAGTTTGTCATATGTAGACTTTCCAACTTTCATGGTCAATTAACTTTCAAGATTCACTTCAATATTTAAGACAGAAAAGAAGAGCCTGAATAAAACGCCACATACTTCAGCAAACAAAACTTCTCATTACATTAAGTTATTCATTATAACGTTACCTTTGATGATGGGTTTAAGTGATGCTAAGTCAGGGACTTTAACTTTGTTTGTTTTTCTGGGACATTACGCCTTTTTTTCACATATTTGGTCAAATTACAGCAGTAAATTAAGTGACTTTTCTGAATAACTTACCTGTAATTACCAAATGCTCCGCAAGTGACCAATTACTAACAACACATGAAAATCAGCAGTCAGAGACAAAAACCAAAAGACTCAATGTCTGGGTTCAGTTGTCACACAGAAATTTTGCATCACTGCAGGTTCAAACCAGTAAAACCTATATTTTTTATCGAAAGCTCTCCCTATTGATTACGGCATTCATTAGACAAGACGGTATTTTTTTCACTTTTATAAGTATAAATTCATACACGTCAAAGATTACTACCACATTCTGGCTGCATTTTTCCTTATTCTTATTTAGCAATGTCCAAAAGCATTAATATGCGATACCTCACAGTATTAAATCTTCCAGTGTGGCAACACCTAGTCATGCAAATTTTCAGACAGACAAATAAAATAGGATTACAAAACCAAAAATACTTTGTCTTAAGTAATCTTTTAAAACAGTTAACATTTAACCAAACACATAAATCTGCTGACTAATTCAAATATTTCACAGGCCCTCTCTGTTAAATATATTTCAGTAAGAAAAAGTAACATAGTTCGACTTAATAGTTATGCCCCTATTGTTTAATATTCCTAAACCCTCTGACTTCTATAATTATATTACACATACCTGAGCTTTAACAAAGGTGTATTTATTATACTTATCTCCTGGTATGCATTGTAATAAAAACTATTTTAATTCCTTGGAATACAAATAGCTTATTATTAAATGTCAAATACGTGTTTTTTCCACTTTCATTTAATGGCTGCTTAGATAGCTTATGCATTATACCCTTACCAGTAGAGATATGGCTTTACTTTCCTCCATGAATAGGTAGACATAAAAGAATCAATTGTTGTCGGTACTGACTTCCAGCACAGATTTTTTCTAGACACTGTATTCTGAATCACAAAATTGTTCAGTTAGTATTAAACTATCTCCAGCATCATATATTGCACTTACATTTGCCTTTATCTTATTATGTTCCAACATTATCATTTCAAGCTTTGTTTAAGAATAATCATCTATATAAATGTCATCACTTTCATTTGTCAAGCACATCAATCTGTTTCATGCACTACTATCAGTATATCACATAAAACATAATTATCTGTTTCAAACACAATTATCAGTGTTTAAATTTAAACACAATCATCAGTGTTTTCCAAAAACAATCACCAGTGTTTAAATTCAAACACAATCACCAGTGTTTAAATTCAAACACAATCAGTGTTTAAATCCAACACACAAATCTTTTTTTTTCAAAAACAATCACCAGTGTTAAAATTTAAACACAATCATCTGTTTCAAACACAATCACCAATGTTTAAATCCAAACACAATCATCAGTGTTTCAAACACAATCAACAGTGTTTCAAATACAATCATCAGTGTTTAAATCCAAACACAATCATCTGTTTCAAACATAATCATCAGCATTCCAAATACAATCATCTGTTTCAAACACAATCAACAGTGTTTCATATACAATCATCTGTTTCAAACACATCACAATCATCTGTTTCAAACACAATCATCAGTGTTTCATATACAATCATCTGTTTCAAACACATCACAATCATCTGTTTCAAACACAATCATCATTGTTTCTATCACTCTGATTAATCTATAATCATCTGTATGCATTATATGAAACAAGTTGTACTGTCTGTCATAAACATTCCCATCTGTTTCTAGCTCTCTCTCGTTTGTTTCAGACAACAATCTATGCTTTTTGTTTCAAGTTCTATATTCTACATTATTTATTTCAAACATTATTTCTAAATAGTGACAAACACTGTACGACTAGTTTCGGCACACATTTTCATTAATTCCTCAAGTTTTTGTTAAGATGTATTTCATTTTACTCTTGTTATATAATGTCTCTATCTTGTACTTATATTTGGTATACAATGTTTAATTTAAACACTGTCACCTGCTCCACATGTACAATTAACACCTGAAGTACAGTCTCTCCTGAATCAAGTACAATAATTTACAATAGATATTATTATCATGTGATTATTAAACAGTGTTCAGTACAAAATAGACACTACCCAGTCAAAGAAAAGACAAGCTATCAGGCAAGGCCAATATGGTTTTATAGCTTTGTTCAAGTCTAAATATATATGACATGGTAAAATACATGTATCTCAATGTTTATTGCACATTTGTAACATCGATTTTAATTGGATAATTGTGACTATAATACACAGCTGCAATTACTTATGAAATATTTTTCTCTCCTAAAAATGAAGTTTCTGTTTAAAAAGATTCTTGACAGGTTATATGACTGTATTTAAATGGTTATTTGCAATATAACCCTTGCCTATTTGCAATATAACCCTTGCCTAATGGCTCAGCAACCATTTATATAGGGCCATATAACCTGTCAAAAATCTTTATAACTAATTGTATATGCAATATATTCCCTACAATATCAATGAATTATACATCATGTCATTTTAGTAGTATATTTTACTTATATTTATCATGTGTGGAAGGCATGTTCCAGTGCTGTATTATTGTGTCAAGGAATTTCACTATCACAGACACTGTTCAGGCAGGAACATGTCTGCAACCCACTTTTCACACCTGGATAAATAGTTGTAGAAATGGAAGCGGACATATTTTACTATGCAGTCAAAATACAAGATCAGTTCAAACTTGTGACTACTAAAGTGACTACATGTATGTAGCTGTTAAAAGGACTCAAAATACTTTTTTCCCCCCACTTATTTTCAAAGCTGGTCTGAAACTGCCAAATTTAAAAATATTTAAGTCATGAAATCATTAAATTCAGGATACAATGGCACAAAACAACAGCTGAAATGCAGATTTTGAATATTTTCTGAAACCATTTTGGGTACAATAGAAATTTCCAGTGATTAGGAAGAGTTCCAATTTCCTGGATAAATGAAAAAAAAATCAAATTCAAATTTCAATTGAAAAACAATAAATTTGAACAAAAGCACTTGCTTGGAGTTCTGTTAATCCTTAATTTATTGAAGAATCAGGTCAATGGAAATTATTTCAGAAAAATGTTAGAAATCACTTTAAAATTGTCTTTAAGCTGCATTTCAGAGTTGATAATGTAACTTTGAAAGAATCTGTAATAGCTTAGGACACAATCATTTTGAAATTGCTTGGATGTTAATGAAACAATGTCTTTCAAAAAACACAGAGTATTTACAAAGAACAAACAAACAGCCTACTGATGGCATAAATCAAAGATGTTTTAAATAGAAAACAAATATGCAACACACTTCATAGATTTTTCTAGAACTCTTAAAGCTCACAGCTGCACAGTTCTTTTTAAAGTCTTTTTTTTTTATTTGACCTAGTAGCCTTATTTATGTCTGATTGTCAAAGACAAGCTTCTGGACAACTGTGAGCCATTGGATGTAAAAGAAGAAGATTTGGATGACATGTCAGTAGTTACTCATGTCAGTGGCCATGTAAATGTTGTCAAATACTTTCTAGATCTCATCTGTCACTTCACTTTATATTTATATAAAGACAAGCATTTCTATGACATAGATTTTAAATATTTAAATATGTCGCCATTGTGACATTTTGAGTAATAAATGGAATATTATCTACAGACCATGTTTTCATATGCTTTCTTACAAAGCATCAATCTTGACTAAGATTTTAAAAGAAAAGTTTCAAAACCGCTATTTTATAACAACCTAATAGCAGAAGATGAATCGCATTGAAAACTTTCCCTACAAGACATAGACTACTCCTCCCCAACAGCTTACCATTACAGCTTCCTTTTGTAAGTAAGATTAGATAAGATTTATTTTCAAAAAATGTACATACATGTAATACAACACATGAAATGAGATATAACATAACACAAATATGAGCACAAAAACTGTGACATACACATCAACACCAGGGATAACACAAAAATGGGCAAACCCCTATTTTCATCGTGGTCCCTAAAGTAACTTTAATAAAATAAAATTGTTGAATCATTTCAAACATTCAAAAAGCTGGTATTTTTCAGCTATCCCTTCTCTAGTATCCAGACTTGAGGATAAAACCTTTGACAACAAAATTGCCTCTTATTTTGCTGTATATCTATATATGTGCAATATTGATAAAACATGGCACATATATATATGTATGTGATATCTAATATATGTTTATATATGTGTGTTCTTTCCCCCTTTCCCTTCATTCATATTGTTTATTTTACATGTAACCAACTGATGTCAGTGTGTATGGCTGGCTACATTTAATAAATCACCACTGTTCAATGCTATTTTTGGCCAAAAATTAATGCAGCTGACACCCGACCTTATGATATTATAGGTCAATGAACCTCTTGAAATGAAGTTCATCTTGATCTTAAATGAAAAGTATAGACAAAACTTTTAACAATATTTGAAGCTTTGTTTTGTTTACAGTATGTTATACAATTATTTAGAAATCAGCAGGTGACTTATTTCATATGACTTGATATTCTCTAAGCAAAGTATTTATTGTATTAGAAATATGCTTTTGTTTATCTTGTGATGAGGTTTGAAAATGTCCAGATTTCACAGTTGATCTAGAATTCTTACAATCCAGAAGTGTTTTATTAGCTGCTTTTTAGTTGCTGGTACCAAAATTAATTAGCCCTTTACTTGCTGTAACCGAAGTTACTCATTACCAAAATTGATTTGCCCATTACTTGCTAGAACCAAAATTGATTTGCCCATTACAAGCTTAAACCAAAATTAATTTGCCCATTACTTGCTAGAATCAAAATTGATTTGCGCCATAACTTGCTTAAGCCAAATTGATTTGCCCTTTACTTGATGGAACCAGAATTGATAAGCCCTTTATTTGATGGAACCAAAATTGACTTGCCCATTACTTGCTAGAACCAAAATTGATTTGCCCAATACTTGCTAGAACCAAAATTGATTGGCCCTTTATTTGCTAGAACCAAAATTGATAAGCCCTTTATTTGCAAGAACCAAAACATATATACCCTTATCCTTTTCCCTCATATAGACGTGTTTTGACGGCTTTTTGCCCCCCCCCCCACTCTTTCGAGGCCTCAAACAGTGAAAAAATGCCCTATTTAGGCTATTTAGGCCCCAAACACTGTTTTTGATTTTGAGAAATGTTATTAAAAAAATGACCACTTTTTCGGCGCCGCCCCCATCAAAATGATACATCATCCCCAAGAAAATTTTGGACATGTGAAGGCTAAAAATGGCCTCAGGTGGATCTTAGGGTAACTAGTAACTGACGCTGAAAAAGCCCTTTACTCTATCTCAATTCATTGAGAAGTGGCAGCACTTTGAAATCACTTTTGATGGAAAAAAACAATGCAAAATAGTGATTTTTCGCAATTTTCAGACATCCCCACCTTGCCATGGTAACAGGAAATTTACCATTGAGCATGCTGTTACAGAGGCTATGGTCCAGTGAACATTTGTGCCAAGTTTCATCAGTATTGAAGCATTTTGCATAGTTTCATAGCAGTTTGAACTTGTGACAGGAGGCTTTTCAATGAAAACGGCCATTTTTCACAATATGCTCATGGGGTAAAAGGTTAAGGTTAACTATCGCCCCCCTTTTTTTGTTTGTTTTGTTTGTTTGTTTCATTTTACGCCTTTTCCCAACAGTATTTCAGTCATATAGGCGGGTAGTTTCCTTACCATCGTTCCTGGAGAGTTACACCAGTACTAGACTACCTTCCTCCGCGCTAAACTACCAAAGCATCTCCCAGGGATCGAACCCACTCCAGAGGTAACTGGATTAGAACTCATCGACTCTAACCCCTCGACCACGGGGCGGTTTCAAACCCCCCAAATACAAGGGGACACATCCCCATTCGGGCATCCCCCTGATGTAACATTTTGATTGGGGTGGGGAAGAAAAAGTGGTCACTTTTTTTAACAACATTTCTCAAACGAAAAACAGTGTTTGGGGCCTAAATAGGGCATTTTTTCACTGTTTGAGGCCTCAAAAAGGGGGGGGGGGTGGTTAAAGGACTTACTAGAACCAAACTTAATTACTCTCCTCTCCAACCAGTATAGAATGAACAATGTAAAGTATGGCAAGGCTAGATTTACTTTTTGATGCATAATTTTTGCATTTTCATACTGTAATTCCTTTAACTTTGAAAGTGGATTGTATCAAATACAAAGCAATGATTTTAACAAATTAAAGGCTATAATACTTATATCTTGTAGAGGGACTAAGAATCACACAATGTTCAAGTGAGAAGAATCTATTACAGGAATAGTTATTCTAGTCAATTTATATTCCCATTATTAAATTCCTCTAGGGAAGATAATTGACAGTATGGCAACAATCAGCTGAGTGTCAGTTTATATATGTAGGTCAACAAACAATTGCTTATTGACCAGCTACCTGTTATATAACACTGCTAAAGTGCCCCACTTAATTATTGACCAGGTGATCACTTAATGACTAGGAATAATACTGACCAGGGCAAGCAATATAAAGATCAAAGGGAGATAATTCAATGAAAATAATTTTTTTGTCAGATTGATGCACAAATATGAATATAAATGCCATCATTTTGTAGCTTAATTGGCAAATGGATAATTTTCTAAGATTTTAAAAGAATCAGTTACAAAGTATCTGTATAATAAAAGTCTCAAAAGAAAAATACAGATCAAGAGCATCTACAAAACAAAAAGTATATACATGTTCTGTCAAAATCATTAGTTTAAAACAACTAATATACAGAACCAAGGCCAAGAATTTGGCTAGAAACTCCAAGTTTTTATGATAACTTTGTTAAAGAGCTAATTAATTGTTCTTTATATATACAAGTAACATGAACTGAATAATGAGGAGGCATAGGGGCAAATTTTAAATGGACAGAGAGGTGGCATGGCAGGTTTACATGTTGTATTAAAAATCTGGCTGCCTAAGGGCAAGTTGGGAAGACTCATTGTTAAGTACTGATTGGTTCTATGAACAGATTCAAAAGTGTTTTAATAAGCTTATAGCTTCCATCACAATTAAACTAAAACAAATTCGTATAAACTGAAATGACAGAAAATGAATAATAAGCAAACAGCTTTGAGAACTTATTGTGTTCTTGCAAGTTTACTGAAAAAGGTATCTTAACACTTTTCCCATGAGCATATTGTAAAAAATGGCCGTTTTCATTGAAAAGCCTCCTGTTACAAGTTCAAAATGCTATGAAACTATGCAAAATGCTTCATACTAATCAAACTTGGCACAAATGTTGACTGGACCATTGCATTTGTAACGACATGCTCAGTCTTAAATTTCCTGTTACCATGGCAACGAGGGGACATCTCAAAATTGCCAAAAATCACTATTTTGCATTGATTTTTTCCATCAAAATTGATTTCAAAGTGCTGCAACTTCTCAATGGATTGAGAGAGAGTCAAAGGCTTTTCAGCGTTGGTTACACGTTACCTTATGATCGATCTGGGGTCATTTTTAGCCTCTCACAAGTCCAAAATTTTCTTGGCAAAGGGGTCACATCCCCCTTCTGGCAACCCCCTGATGTATCTTTTGGATTGGGGGTTGCGCCGAAAAAGTGGTCACTTTTTTAAACAAAATTTCTCAAACAAAAACAATGTTGGGGCCTTAATAGGGTAATTTTTCACTGTTTGAGGCCTCAAAAAGGGGGGGGGGTCGAAAAGCCGTCAAAACACGTCAATATGAAGTAAAGTGTTAAAGGGACTTGACTTCGTTTTTTTATGATAAAATGAAACTGGAAATATATCTTCAAGATTTTAATACCATTTTATGTAGGTCTGGACAAACATTTTGAGTGTAAAATTTGCAGCTCATGAGCCAGCTCCTGATTTTCTAGAGTAATATTTTTTTGTACAAAATTATGTAAAAATGAAAATTGTTAAAAAAACTATTCACTCAAATCGGGCTAAGAATCACTTAAAAAAATTTTTTCAATTTTCTTTTGCATAAAATTTGGTTTTAAGTGCCCCAGGTGAGAATTTTAAATTTTATGTTTTAAGGCTTTTGAAATTCAGAGTGCCTTTAAAATCATATTTCTATCATTGTACTTTAAACCCTTTCCATGCTTTCCATTTATTAAACTGACCAGTTCTACTTGCAAATGCAAATGCTTCTTGTTAGTTTTAGGGGACTTAAGTACCAAAATATTAAAACCAACAACATTAAGTCCAAGTCAAACTGTCTCTCAACCACTTTAACTTCTTGTTCATTTATACCTGAAGTAGACAAAGTCACTAACGATATATAATTCATATAATCACCATGGTGCTGGACTGTTTTTATTTTTAACTAATAATATATAAAGTGAACAAACTTGCTGAGGTGGCTGATACCGCAAGTCAACATTATTAACTAGAATGTTTTCGAGTGATAATAAAAACTCACTTTGCTCAATATAGACCAGAACTGAAAAAAAAATTTAATATGGAATGCCAATATTCAAACATTACCTGAGAGGTGCTTTTTATCTTCCATTGCAGGGAGCATTACATCTTCTGGTCAAATGAATTCTTTCCTTTTGTTGTGGTAGAGTACAAATATAAAACCATTCATATATGTATATGACACAGGAAGATTGTACATCCCTCTGACATCGACAAAATTCAAGTTTGTTGTTTTATCTCTATACATTATCAAGTGACCAGACAGTTAGAGTTTACGAGTATTCTATTATAACACAGGAAGGTTATACATTTATCTTCCTTCAACCTCTTTTATTTTCTAATCATATTCTAAGCCATGCCCTCCATGCAATTATGGAAATTCTTCATACTGTCACCATCTATTCCACTGTGTTATCATCCACCATTCAATGAAACTTTATCCGCCCCTGAAATATGATAATACATAGCTTCGATATAAATATTTTACTGAAAAAAATTTTTTTTATCAAGTTTTGAAGAAAAAAATTCTAGCAAGAATTCATATCCGAGACTTTTAAAAATAAATGAAAAGCAAATAATGAAATTTTAACTAAGTCAACAGTTAAAGTGAATATATTAATTATATCTCAGTCAAAGTCGTGTTTTGATGTAAATACGAAGATTCACTTGACGGATACAGCCTGTTACCGACAATCTCTATAAACCAGTGACCTACTGACCTTATTTGGTATGTGAATGTCTTTTTTACATGTCGTTCCAGACTGCGGAGATCATCTTAATGCAATAATTCATCTTTACACAGCTTAACTAATATATATGAGAGCATACAGTACAACCCCATCAGTATTATGAGAATCACCACTAACAACATCAAAATATTCACTGATCTTTCAGAGATGCAGTTTTTATCTGTGAAGAAATCTGTCTGGCCTGGTCGGGGAATGTATGAAAATTTAAGAATTTTTTTTGCAAGTTATTAAGTTACCAAAATTTATCATGGAGGCTACACTTTACATTGACCATGTAATCATAAAATTTTACCGGATACTCTCCAATGTCAATGAAAAAGGTTGTACATATAGTGAAACATGTGAGTATAGACAAGCCATCGGCCTGAGCTTTGATTTTGTTCAAGGGATTTCAATACAAATTCAAAAATAAAAAATTAGGCAGTCATCAGAAAAGCTTGGGCAGAGTGCAAGGATATGCATGCTGGCCTGGTTCTGTAATGGTGACATTAGAAAACTTGCACATTAACCTTGTCAATGTGTCACCTTGCTGCTAGCATTCTAAAGCTTAAATATGCTAAAAGGTGATTCTAGGAAATTTTTTATTAAAGTTAATAGTAGATAATAACATAGAAGTTAGAGACAAGTCTGTATTCCATACACAGATGATTTTATAACTTACTATAATTATATACTATGAAATTACTTCTACAATAAATATAAACTGGGCAGGAAACAAGCATTGCTATTAGCCCCCCAAAAAAAAATTCTAGAAAAAAATTGTCACATTGTTTAATCTAACTAGTTACAAATACCATAAACAGAAAAAAAATGGAGAAAAAAATCATTATTGTGGCCAGGCTCTTCAGCAACATTTTTAGGGAATACAAGAAGCTAAAATTGCAACATAAGTAGGTTTGAATGGCCTTCCAATTGAAACTAACTTTTAACAACCATGCAACCCTCTCTAAACTAAAACAATATTCAATATTCAATGAGATCCCTTACAACAAGAACATTATGTTGGAACATATGGTTTTACAATAGATGGTCAACACATCAAAGGGACTATGTTACCAATAGAGAGGCAGTTAATGTGTTTTTGTCACAATATGCCAAGTTAATTGCCACTCTTAATTGCCACTCTTCTTTCCTCCTATTTTTCAATGTTAGTTTAAACATATTTTATATGCAGCAGATATTGCTATATGAAAATCACAAATGAGTGGGCTTCCTGAATCAAACTTTATTTAACTTTTGAAAACCCTAAATATCTTGAATATACTTTTTCCCTCTTTCAATCTGCACAAAAATCTCCTAAGATGTATTTGATGAAAAGCAAATAGTGCAGACCTTGATCATCCTGATGTGCCGACAGTACTGATATGCCAGCTGATTTTGGTCTGCACTGGTCACATGACCAATGGTATGATGCATAAAAAACATGGCAAACAAGAACTTAAAAAGTTATGATCAAGGTTAAAGTTTGCGGACAGCAAAACCGACATGGCTGCAACAATATCTCTATTATTTTCATCGAAAAAAATAGTAGAGCTAAAAATCAAGTAACCCTCATGACCCATGGGTAGATTGGCGGAAAGTGTTGTACGATATACTTAAGTTCAAGTTATTCATTTACCATTTATTCAAAAATATTATATCCATGTTATCACAGGAAAAATTATAACAAATGTTTGGCTACATTTAAACTTGCCATTTATGTATATATCATTCATAGGGCAATATCATCATAATATTTAATACGAAACAATTCTATAATTACTATTTGTTTTACATAATTAAAATGAAAGATAACACATGATAATTAACATGCATAAATATCAAATAAACAGTCTTATTACCATTCCTACCATTGGAGAATACAGAATCTCCTCTTAACTGGTAAATTACAAACCAAAATTTAATTTTCTATAGAAGGCATATATATTTGTTTAAGTTGAAATGCCATCAGATAAGTTATAAAATTTTCTTACACTTGGTTGGTATTTTCTTAATGTGGAATTTCTTTCAACTCCCACATATAGTAAATAATATTTCATAAATTTATAATTAGTAGATGAAGAATTAAAACTTCATATACATTGTATTTATCAAACATATTTCTGTATTCTTTTCTAACAAGAAATGTTAACATTAAGTTACTAAAATGAAATTTAAACTAAACATTTCTACTAAGCAATATTTTTCATTAACATAACTTTTGAGCAAAGAAAAAAACAACACAAATATTGTTAATTATCAAATTCTTTTTTTGTTTCACCTTTTGAAAAAAAAATCAAAATTCTACTTGAAGTTAATAATTCACATAAATTCATTTTCAACTTTTTTTCATAAATATCATGCTTACATAAGACAAACAAGAGGGCCATGATGGCCCTGAGGTCGCTCACCTGTATATAGGCCCCCCCCCCCCCTCCCCGGGCCAATTTTTACCCAAGGGCTTTTATTTGTTTATTTGAACAGACTTGGTAGACACCCATAAGAAGATGTTTCATGCTAAACATCTAAGTTCTAGCTCATTGGGTTTTTTAAAAGAAGATTTTTAAAGTTTTTACTATACACATATAGTTAAAAACAATGACACCCCTGGGGCAGGGCCAGTTTTGACCCCCGGGCTTTTATTTGAACAAACTTTGTAGATATTTACTTAAAGATGTTTCATGCTTAATATCTAAACTCTAGCTCTTTGAGTTCTTTAAAAGAAGATTTTTTTAAGTTTTTACTATATGCATATAGGGAAAATCAATGACCCCCCTGGGGCAGTGCCAATTTTGACCCCAGGGCTTTTATTTGAACAAACTTGGTAGACACTCATTAGAAGATGTTTCATGCTAAATATCTTAGCTCTAGCTCTTTAGGTTCTTTAAAAGAAGACTTTTTAAGTTTTTACTATATGCATATAGGGAAAATCTATGACCCCCTGGGGCGGGGTCAATTTTGACCCCAGGGCTTTTATTTGAACAAACTTGGTAGACATTCACTAGAAGATGTTTCATGCCAAATATCTAAGCTCTAGCTCTTATGGTTCTTTAAAAGAAGATTTTTTAAGTTTTTACTATATGCATATAGGGAAAATCAATGACCCCCGGGGTGGGGCCAATTTTGACCCCAGGGCTTTTATTTGAACAAACTTGGTGGACACTCACTAGAAGATGTTTCATGCTTAATATCTTAGCTCTAGCTCTTTGGGTTCTTTAAAAGAAGATTTTTTAAGTTTTTACTATATGCATATAGGGAAAATCAATGACCCCCTGGGGCGGGGCCAATTTTGACCCCAGGGCTTTTATTTGAACAAACTTGGTAGACATTCACTAGAAGATGTTTCATGCTAAATATCTAAGCTCTAGCTCTTACGGTTCTTTAAAAGAAGATTTTTTAAGTTTTTACTATAAGCATATAGGGAAAATCAATGACCCCGGGGCGGGGCCAATTTTGACCCCAGGGCTTTTATTTGAACAAACTTGGTAGACACTCACTAGAAGATGTTTCATGCCAAATATCTTAGCTCTAGCTCTTTGGGTTCTTTAAAAGAAGATTTTTCAAGTTTTTACTATATGCATATAGGGAAAATCAATGACCCCCGGGGCGGGGCCAATTTTGACCCCAGGGCTTTTATTTGAACAAACTTGGTAGACACTCACTAGAAGATGTTTCATGCCAAATATCTAAGCTCTAGCTCTTAGGGTTGTTTAAAAGAAGATATTTAAAGATTTTTCTTTCGGTTGCCATGGCAACCAGAGTTCTGCATGGAATTAAATTCTTTGAACAATTTTTAAAGGTGATCACCAAAGGAACATTCCTGTGAAGTTTGGATGAAATTGGCTCAGTGGTTTATGAGGAGATGTCATTTAAAGCAAAAGTTTACGGACGGACGACGGACGACGGACGGACGACGGACGGACGGACGCCGGACGAAAAGCGATCACAAAAGCTCACCCTGTCACTTTGTGACAGGTGAGCTAAAAATAAAAAATTTATAAAATTTATCTTTTAATTTTCAACTCACATTTATAATTTCACTGTATGGAAAACAGATATTTAAAACATAAAGATTTAATACAAAGAACAAATATTTACCTATGTTAATTATAATCCAGGTGAAACCTCCCCACGGCAATGTGCCACTAACACACTAACCAAGATACTCAATCGCAGCCATACCTGTAAATACTGTATCTTTACCATCACCCAATAACTAGTCAGGCACTATATATTTCTATGTTTGTTTCCCCGAACCTTTTTAATAATGTCATCATTTGATCTGAACCAATCCATTTCATAGAGTATTATATTAACTATATATATAAATTTTTCAGGCAGTTAAAGCTATTTGGGGAACTGAAGGTTAAAGGTATATAGCTGAAGAAAATCTCAGTACAAGACTTTACACATATTTATCTTGACAGTTTATCAAACGATCCTTCACAGCTGTACTTGCGTTTTTTATTGAACACCTGGATAACATTGGTACTGCAGTTCTTAGCATGCCTATACCTCAAAAAATCTCGCAAAAACCTGACAAACAAAATGCTTTTTCAAACATCACATGATCTTTACAATCTGTAGATATATACATGTGCAAACTGTGCACTCTGTGCTTTGCTTGTATTTGTCAATGCAATTTGCATCTACGTTTTTGTATCCTACTTTATGAGCTCCTTTTGCTGCAAGATATTTTTTACATGCATTGCCCAGATACCAATAGTTCTATGCAAAGTCAAAAAAAGAAAAGAAATATGGCATTCTGCTACAGATCTCTTGATTGTACTTGAGAATACTTATTGACATGAAAGTTTTCAACAACCTTTGACCTTTAAATGCCATTTAAGCTTCAAAAATGTTATTATATTTATTTCTCAAAAGCATGAAACTCATTGGCCATCTTCTGCATTTTGGTCATTTGTAAATTTATAGTACAGTAAAACTTCTAAGTGTCGAAATTCATTTTGTTGATTTTCTTGATGTGTCAAAGTATTATGACAGTCCCAATTTTTCCTTTATTAAAACCTATATGTGAGTCAAATTTCTTTGTGTCGATTTCTTCACTGTGTAAAAGTATTTTTAAGGTTCATAAACTATAATTCAAGAACATTTTATTATGAATAAGTTGAAGTAAAGTATTTAATTTAACACCTTTGATCTTGTTGGATTTTTCTCACCTTTTCTGGCAGTGAAGATGATTTCAGATCAACTTAATGACAGGTGTTAATTACACAGTTGTGTGTTCTTACAGCCTTTGTTTGCGTTCAAATGTGTAATAATAATTATACTCTAATTGTTAACATTTTAATTGCCATAGTAATTGTTGTGTATGAAAATATACATTATGAACTAATTTTGTTTGAGAATTTCCCTGATCCAGCATCACATGATAATGACAAAGGATATATTTACTATAAGCTGGTTTAGTTATCGCCCTTTCCTAAACTTCCCTTTTGTTACTCATTTAAAAATGTTGACAGCCCGAAATTTCATCATTAAATTGAGTCAAAGTTTTTACGAAAGTCTCTTCAACTTACAGAAGTTCTACTGTAATTAATTCAGAGAAAAATTTGACATTTTAGGGGCTTATTGTTATCATTTTGTACCCATCAGATTACTTGGAATATTATTCTATATGATATCCAAATACATCAAAAATAATGCAACCAATCATTTTAAATGACAAGATTAACAGTTGGGCTTTGAAAATCTACATTTCAAATCTTCAAAGTACTGTCCTTCTTTAGCAATTAATGATTGAATAAAGGCAATGCCGTTTAATATATCACCTTCCAACTTTTGACAGGAAGTACAGTCTCTGCCAGCAAGCTTTTCTACAGGCAAGACATAGGGGACAGGGTTGGAATTCTACAACATATACCCACTCTGTTCATTAAGCTTGCCCTTTTGTGGCTGTGATCTTGCCATAGTTTGAGTTCAGTTGGAATTAAGATATTGACATCTTGTCATTGTTTATGTATGCCATCTTGTCATTGTTCAAGTATGCTATCTTGTCATTGTTTATGTATGCCATCTTGTCATTGTTCCTGTATGCCATCATGTCATTGTTTATGTATGCCATCTTGTCATTGTTTATGTATGCCATCTTGTCATTGTTTGTGTATGCCATCTTGTAATTGTTCAAGTATGCCATCTTGTCATTGTTTATGTATGCCATTTTGTCATTGTTCCTGTATGCCAACTTGCCATTGTTTGAGTATGCCATCTTGTCATTGTTTGAGTATGCCATCTTGTCATTGTTTGTGTATGCCATTTTGTCATTGTTCCTGTATGCCATCTTGTCATTGTTCAAGTATGCCATCTTATCATTGTTCAAAATATGCCATCTTGTCATTGTTTATGTATGCCATCTTGTCATTGTTCCTGTATGCCAACTTGCCATTGTTTGAGTATGCCATCTTGTCATTGCTTGTGTATGCCATCTTGTCATTGTTCCTGTATGCCATCTTGTCATTGTTCAAGTATGCAATCTTGTCATTGTTTGTATATGCCATCTTGTCATTGTTTGTATATGCCATCTTGTCATTTTTTTATTCTGTCACCTGTATGCCATTTGGTTACTGTTCCTTATGCCATCTTGTCATTGTTCAAGAATGTCATCTTGTTATTTTTTGAGTATGCCATATCATCATTCTTCCTGTATTTCATCTGGTCATTTTTTGAGTATGTCATTTGTATGCCATTTGGTTATTGTTCCTTATGCCATCTTGTCATTGTTCAAGAATGTCATCTTGTCATAGCTTGAGTATGCTATATTGTAATTCTACCTGTATTCAATCTTGTCATTGTTTGAGTGTGCCATTAGCTATTGTTTGAGAATGGTTTTTTTTTTTTGCTATTAATGAGTATGACATTTAGCAAAAGTGCTTTGGAGGACTTTGTTATTTTATCATTGCTAAAGTTTGACACATTTTGAGTTTATGACCTTACCTTAGTTTGAGTCTGCATCGGTTTGCATCAAGTCATGTTTTGAGCTTCATAGTTTGAGCTTTCATTTGCTTGGCTTTGCAATCTTATTACTTCAGTTTTGAGATGTAGTGATATTTGAGTGTGTCATTTAACATAGTTGAAAAGCTTTTGCACAGCTTCAGTTCTATATAAAACATTAAAAATAATTTATTTTCCTCCTATTTAAGCTTATACACAGAATTTTACCTAGATTTTGCCATGATACCATTGGTTGATAAATTAGAACTCCTCCTTAAAATCTTATAAGTTTATTTAGTATAACTTATGGCTACCCCGTAATAACAAGTTAAATTTTATCCGATTCTGAACTGGTCATATAACCTCTTCTTCAATTGATGTGTATAATAAATTTATTAAATGCTCATTGTTTTGTTTTACTTTTTGGTTGTGTTTTAAGTCACACTGCCCTGTATGGCAACTTTCCTGTGTCAGGAACACAACATTTGCATATTTTCAGACACCAGCAGGTACTAGAGTAGAACCACCAAAATTTTGTAAACTAGCAGGATAACTTCCTCACATGAAAGAAATGGATTAACTTACTGTAGTTTAATACTACCAACATTGCTTTACTTAAATCTTATCTTAGTGTTGTGTGATATAATAAAAAATATATTATAATAGATATTCTTACCACAGTTATGATAAAATGCTGCCATCTTGCCTCAACTGAACTAACACAACTTCTCCTCCATTGTAAACTATATTACGACACAATCATTCATCTAATGTTATTTTCCAGCAATGTCTGTAATGAAAATAACATTCATATTCTAATATTATATATGATTAATTTACACAACTATTCAATTCTATTATACTGTCTAACAAGTTGTGAATCTGTGAATCACTGTCAGCCATCTCAACAATTCACAATTTCTGTCTAAATGATTCTCTTACTCAACTGAAAATCTGAAATCTTTCTAGTATTACTAAATATTTGAAAAACAGACATACAAGTGCAGTCTTGTTTTGCAATATCTATTGATTGGTGGTCCCTTAACCCTTTCACTGCCAGAACTGTAATTGTATAATTATTGTCTATCTTGCCTGGGACATTTCTTAAAATTACAGGAAAGTTACTATCACAGATGGATGCTTATTTTTTTGTATCTTGTAAAATATATAAAACCTTTACTTTTATGGAAGAAAATGAACAAGGATAAAATGTGTTTTGGTGTGTGTGTTTTTTCCCCCAACATAAAACCAAAATACTGATAAAAATTCCATAAAAAAATCAACAAATCAAATAAATAATTTCATATTTTCAAAATGGATATACCAGATGTGTTGGCAGGTTGATGGTACTGGGTGTGGGACAGATAGTTCTAACTAACATGTTGTAGTTTATATATATTCAAATTCAAACATAAATGATTCAAATTTCAGCCAATTATAAATTGTATAAAACTCATGTAATTGGTAATATTCAATATTCAACTACTTTTACTACAGGTAACTTCAATCAAAGGGAAAGCAGCTTCATTCCAAATCAGAGTTCTGTACAAAAGACAATAGTTCAGTCAGACAAAATTCCTACATGCCTACCTATTGTTTCTTTTAACACATACACTCAGCATGCCACTGTTTGCCTACTAAAACAGTTCATTAGAAAAGGTATGTAAAATGATTTCAAAGAAGCTGTCTCATCAAACAGCACATTGGAGATTTTGCTTTCTTTATTTGATTTATGGACTTTCTTTTACTTTCTTTTTGGACTTTAATTTGAGGAAAAAGGGATCAAGTTGTTACATTAGAGGCAGTCAATTTGGGACACAACTATATTTCTTCATACGGTACCAGTCCCAACTTCTTCCAAGGAAGCACACTTGAAAGTGATTAATATAAACTGTTTCAAAATTGACTATGAAAATTAAAGCTACTTTTGTGTGAGTCTAAGGTTGTTTGTTTTTTTATCATTGAATGAAAACTACAAATGTATTTCATAATATCTCACGTTACCTTGTCAAAGGAAGTGGGTGGAAGCATTCTAATTGGACCCCCAAAATGTAAAAACAAATAAACGGAAGTATTTCTTTTTACTGCATTATACATTTAAAATTTTGTTTAACGAAAAAAAAAACTGTGTCAAGAATGTTTATTCCTTGCACATGTAAATTGTAACAACCAGCGGAAACACATGTTACTTTAGAGTCAATGAGCTACATTCCACGTGCCTTCTCATGCATGTAACATATGAATGGAGCACATTAGAAATAGCTTGGGAAACTGTTGATTAAAAAACAAGATAAGAAAACCTCAACGTTAATGCTCTAGCACAGCAGGCTGTGGCATACAACAACAATGTTTGCTTTGCTTTAAATGTCACCGATGCAAATAATCAAGTTTTACAGTCTAACCTGTTTGTGAGGACCACACACGGGAGTGAATTGTATTTTCTTTTTGGTCAATTATGGACGTTTATGCAATATTTGTTTGTAAATACATCTTACACAATGTTTCTTTTTTATTAATGAGGCAAACATAATGTTTATCTTTTTTGATGGGACCTTCACAATGGACCTTAATTAATTTGGCCTGTAAAATGTTAGTTTTGATAAAGGGGTCCATATGACTTTTCTATGTTTTTGTTAATGTGTCCAACACAATGCATGTTTTAAGTGCATTGCTATTCTTGTTCTTTTGCTGTGCCCACAAGATCTTTTTTTCTATTCCTGGGACATTCATATTGTTGTTGTTTTTTGCTGCCTTGTTGATTTGTTTTCAAAGGTAATTTGACAAATTATAAAGGCTGAATTTTGTGGATTTGTGTAATGCCTATCAAACAGATTGCTTGGATAAACCCAATTCAAGGAAAATCATTTAATTGATTTCAGGGGGAAAATGTCATGGAACAAAGGGTTATATAACAATGTAGGAAGGCAAAAGTGTCAGTCATGCATTGATAAATGTTCTTTGATGAAATAGAAAACAGTACATGTAGCAAGGTGTCCAAAGTCATGTAGGAGGGAATCTTCAAGTCATCTTAAGGAGAACCTTTCAGTCATATTGGGATGAACCTTCCAGTCCTATTGGGGACAATCTTCAAGTCATATTGGGATATTGGGGAGAATCTTCAAGTCATATTGGGGAGAATCTTCAAGTCATATTGGGAAGAACCTTCCAGTCCTTTTGGGGGCAATCTTCAAGTCATACTGGGGAGAATTTTCAAGTCATATTGGGGATATTGGGAAGAATCTTCAAGTCATATTGGGTAGAATCTTCAAGTCATATTTGGGAGAATCTTCAAGTCATATTGGGGAGATTTTGGAGAATCTTCAAGTCATATTGAGGAGAATACTTAAAGTCATATTGGGGAGAATCTTCAAGTCATATTGGGGAGAATCTTCAAGTCATATTGGGGATATTGGGAAGAATCTTCAAGTCATATTGGGAAGAATCTCCAAGTCATATTTGGGAGAATCTTCAAGTCATATTGGGGAGATTTTGGAGAATCTTCAAGTCATATTGAGGAGAATACTTAGTCATATTGGGGAGAATCTTCAAGTCATATTGGGGAGTATCTTCAAGTCATATTTGGGAGAATCTTCAAGTCATATTGGGGAGAATCTTCAAGTCATATTGGGGAGAATCTTCCAGTCATATTGGGGAGATTGGGAAGAATCTTCAAGTCATATTGGGGAGAATTTTCAAGTCATATTGGGGAGAATCTTCAAGTCATATTGGGGAGTATCTTCAAGTCATATTGGGGAGAATCTTCCAGTCATATTGGGGAGATTGGGAAGAATCTTCAAGTCATATTGGGGAGAATCTTCAAGTCATATTGGGGAGAATCTTCAAGTCATATTGGGGAGAATCTTCAAGTCATATTCGGGAGAATCTTCAAGTCATATTCGGGAGAATCTTCAAGTCATATTGGGGAGAATCTTCAAGTCATATTGGGGAGAATCTTCAAGTCATATTTGGGAGAATCTTCAAGTCATATTCGGGAGATTTTGGAGAATCTTCAAGTCATATTGAGGAGAATACTTAGTCATATTGGGGAGAATCTTCAAGTGATATTGGGGAGAAATCTTTTCAAGTCATATTGGGGAGAATCTTCAAGTCATATTTAGGAGAATCTTCAAGTCATATTGGGGAGAATCTTCAAGTCATATTGGGGAGAATCTTCAAGTCATATTTGGGAGAATCCTCAAGTCATATTGGGGAGAATCTTCAAATCATATTAGGCAGAATCTTCAAGTCATATTGGGGAGAATCCTCAAGTCATATTGGGGAGAATCTTCAAGTCATATTAGGCAGAATCTTCAAGTCATATTGGGGAGAATCCTCAAGTCATATTGGGGATTGGGGAGAATCTTCAAGTCATGTAGGAGAGAATCAAGTCATGTAGGGGTGAATCTTCATGTGTTTTGAAAAAATTGACTAAAAGCTAGTGTCTCAGTTTTTACTATAAAATGTATCTAACATACCAATGTTATGAAACATCCTTTCTTAGCTGAAATAACCTGGTATTTAAATAGGGCATAACTTTAAGTTCATAAAAGTCAACTATGTTTGCAAACATCCTTCAACATTTTCTTGTTGAGAAAACCCATTTGATGTTTTATCTCCTCACATTTTTTTAGTTTTGATAAGGCTCTATGTAACTTTCACATTTATACCTGTTACTTAGCTCATTTTTCAATTTTCTAGAATTTCAGTACAATAACTGCATTTTATAGTGTACTTTTAATGCACTGTGCACTACCACTTCTACCCCTGGTCATTGAGCTATTACAATCTTTTGTAGGAGACTTTCTCTCCATTTTAGCAGCTACCATTTTTTTTCTTTTTTTCTATTATTAAGCTCCTTGCGAAACTTTTTCACTTTCTTGCTACTAATATTGTATTGAGAAAAGTGTCCCATAAATCAAACTCCATGACAATAACATTAACCACAAATAAAGTCATCTATTTCATTTATACAATGAATGATGAGTCAAATTTTCTCAGAAATATTGTATGAGAACACACTTATCTTATGCATTTAAAAACACTTGATTTAACTCCATCATAAACTTGTTTTAAATCCTATTTGATAGCATATGAAACAAGGAATAATATTTACCATAAAGAATAAAAAATTTAATTAAAATACATTATATTATAAATCAATATAATATATAATATAAATTTAACAATTCAATCAATTAATGAGGTGGGAAAAGTCGGAAATTTTCCTAAATGAAATTCACTAGGATTTTAACAACTTTCGAGATTGCCTCTGGAACAACCAATACCGGTGTCTAAGAAAAGAAAAGTTATGGACCCCATCTTTAAAGTCTCAAGCCGTGATCAATGGGTTGAAAGGAGGACACCTTAATCACTAGGCAACCACTAAAGAACTGTTCCACCCTCTCAGTTTCCTATTTATACATTGATGAAGTGAATAAAAGTAAAGTAACTTTTTTGCTCAAGGAAATTAGTATTGTCCTTGAGAGGATACGAACCAGGGACCTCTAAATCCTGAATCAAGTCCTAGCATTGAAACACTGCCTCCCGCACTGTTGGGTAAAAGACCTCCATGCCCCAATACTAATGAATGAAGAGCCTCTATGCCCTTAATCACATACTAGTTCCACTACATTACCATGTTTGATAGCTTCCTGGCTTGAAACAATGGAATACCGTTTTCTGGTTTTAGGCCATAAAGAAAAAAAAAATATTTCTTAAAAATCACATTGAAATATTTTTAAGTTTAAAACTTTTCATACTCAATATTATTGAATAAATTGCTCTTTTAAAAATTTTAAACCCAAAGTTGACAATTTAATTCAGGAAAATGAGGTGGGGTTTTAAATTTAAAATCAAGCCTGAAATTATTGGAAAAAAGCCTGGAAGTGAAAAACTAGCTGGTTTAAAAACTGTTTTGATTTATTGGGTTTTGGTTAAAAGCTATATTTTACCAGTTTTCTTAAAAAAAAAACAGCAAAAAAATAAATGGATGCCCCAAAGCCTTTACAAAGTTTGGGGGAGTTGCCTGTGAAAGGGGGGAATTTAAATGTAATTGGTCCTTTTTTTTCTTTTTTTTGGAAGTAAAATCCCCAGACAGGGGAAAAAATTTTGGGGGAAATTTTTTCCATTTTTTCAATTCTTTTGGTAATAATTTCAGGCCAAATTTACAAAAAAAAAACCCAATTTTATCAATATTGGGCAATTTGGTACTAAAATGTAAAAACCAAAATTGGGGTATCCCAAAAGAAGATTTTAATTTTTCATGGGGAAAAAAAATAACCCCCTCTGTTAAAATTGGGTAAATTTTATGGGCTTTAACCCCAAAAGGGGAAAATAAAAAATTCCCTGGTCAAACAAAATTTTTCCCTTCCCAAACAATTTTTTTAAATTTTTTTGTAATACTGTCCCGAGTTAAAAACAAATTTTTTATAACAAACGTTTTTAAAAAACTTTCAGTCCCAAAAAAAATTTTGCGAGTTCAAAAATTTAAAGAAATTTCAAAAAAACTAATTCCCTACAAAATTAAAAAATTTAAAAACACAAAAAACCTTTTGTTTTTTAAGAAAAAAAATCTTACCCCAAAATTTTTTAAAAAATAAACACTATTTTTCTTTCCCCAAAAAGTCCCAAATTTTAATTATAATCAGAGGGGAAAAAAAATCTGACAGAAAAAAACAAAAATCCCGTTTTCCCTTCATATAGTTTGAATTCCCGACCGGGGAGGGAAAAACTAAAATTTTTACAGTATTTCTGTTCTGTTTTTAAATGCTTACCAAAAAAGTGCTTTAATATTAAAAAAAAACCGGGCCCCTTTTCCAAGAACCTTCCAAATTTAATCCCATTAAAACCTTTTTCATATTTTTTGAGAATAAGGGGTTTTCCCAAAAATTTGAAAATATAAACAACCCCCTTAAACCTTTAAAACACCCAGTGGCAACCCGATTTTCAAATTCCCCCTTGGGGGCCATCGGGCCCTGCAGGCCAAAAATCAACCAGTACCCTTTTTGTCAAATATTATTTTTTTAAAAAATTCCCCAAAAATGGGGAAATTTTTTCAAGGTTTTGGGAAAAAACCAAATTTTTTTTAAGACATTTCAATTGGAAAAAGAAAAAAAAGCTATAAAAAAAAAATTTCTTTTCCTTTCCAAAAATTGCTTTTTTTTTTTTTTTTTTTTTGGAAAAAATTATCGAATTTTTTCAAGGTTTTTTAGAAATTCTGATACAAACCCCTTTTCCGTTTCATATTTTAAAAAATCATTTTAATCAAATTTTTTTTAAATGCTCCCCCATGGAAAAAAAATCCCTTTTTTTTAAATTTTTTTTTCTTAAAAAAAAATTAAATTAAAAATTTATTATTATTTTGGGAATTTAAAAAATTTTTATGGTTCCCTAACATGATTTTAAAATAGAAATTCCCGGGGGATATTTTAAACCCAACCATCCTTTGGCTGACTAAAAAAAAGGGGGTTTATTAAGGGAAAAAAAAGAAATTTAAAAAAATTGGTTTAAAACCCAAAAAAATTTTTGAGTTATAGCTAAAAAAAAACATCAAAAGAAACACCTTTTCAGGGGCCCTTTGGGGGAAATTTTTTCCGCAGGAGAAAGAAACTTAAAACAGTTCTAGGGTTTAAGAGGGGGAAATAGAAATTCAGTTTTACAAATTTTTGTCATGTTTACCCTTTTTTTCATTAAAAAAATAATGATTTACAAAAATTTTTCTCAGGGGGGTTGTGATTGATAAACACCTTTAAAATGCCTATCCCCAAAAAATTTTAACTTTGGAAAAAACACACCAAAATCTAATTCTTTTTCAGGAGATTCCCCGGAATTTTGTGGGGGTTTCAGGTTTTAACTTTCCAACCAAAACCTACCCCCGGGGGCTTTTTAATCAATTTGAATTTTTAAGCTTTTAAAAAAGAAAAAAAATTGGGGTCCCCCCAAAAAATATAAAGTTTGAAAAACCAGTTTTAGCAACCCAAAACACAGGAAAAAATGGGAGGGGAGATAAAAAGAATTTTTTTATTTAATTTATCGGGCCCGGGTTTTCCCCAGTAAATGATACTTTTGATTTTAAACAAAAAATGTTATTGCAGTATATATACTTTATGGGAAAAAAAAAACCCGTTGTGAAAACAAAATTAAAAGGGAAATTTTTAAAAAAGCTTTTAAAATTGATTATTTTTACAAAAACATTTAAAGGGGAAAAAAAGAGTAGAAAAAACAATTTGGTCAAACTCAAAAAGTTAAAAAATGGGTTTTCATTTAATGTGGTAAGAAACCCAAATTTTTTAAATTTCCCTTTAAAAAGAATCTATTGAAAAAAGAGAAAAATTTTTGGGTGGCCAAGAAATGAAACCCAAAAACCCCCTTTTTTATAAAGTCAATCTCCCAAAAATTTAGCCAAGCTGGGCGACTGTAAAAAGGGATCAATTACCATGACTAAAATTTACTTGTTAATTTATTTACATATTACCCTAGCTTGGTTGATCACAGGTTTTGCGAGCTTTTTTCTTAATGCCAAAAAAACATATTACAAATTTATTTGTAGCATTTACAAATTTGGGCACCCCAACAAAGCTTGGTAGCATCAAAACAGGTGTAAAAGCCCTTGCTTTTTAATGGGAAAAGATATATTGCATTGTTGGTAGCATCACAGGTGGGACTAAATATTGCTTGTTTAAAATTAACATAAATTTCCATACTGGGAAACAACACAGGTGGAACCCAAACATTGTTTTCAAAGCAAAAAACCCTTTTAAACATTGCTTTTTGCATCAAAGGTGTACTGCATTGCTTGGGCAATGTTAAAAACAATTTAAAGGGATTGGGAGTTAGCCCTCAAAAGGGGTACTTGAATTGCTTATCAATGCCAAAAGAATTATACAGCATCTGCAATGGTTAGCAGCAAAGGGTGTCACTAGCATTTGCTTGTCCCAATGTCAAAGACATATAGGCATTACTTCGGTAGCAATCAAAAAAGGGTTGTAACTGGGCAATTGCTTGTCAAATGTCCCAAAAACATATAAAGGCATGACTTGTTAGCATCAAGGTGTACTAAGCATATGCTTTGTTCAAATGTCAAAAGGACTAATAGGCATTACTTGTTAGCATCAAAGGTGTACTAGCATTGCTTGTCAATGTTAAAGACATATAAGGCATTGCTTGGTAGCATCAAAGGTGTACTTGCATTGCTTGTCAATGTCAAAGAATTATAAGCATTGCATGGTAGCATCAAAGGTGTACTAGCATTGCTTGTCAATGTCAAAGACATATAGGCATTACTTGGTAGCATCAAAGGTGTACTAGCATTGCTTGTCAATGTCAAAGACATATAGGCATTACTTGGTAGCATCAAAGGTGTACTAGCATTTTTTGTCAATGTCAAAGACATATAGGCATTACTTGGTAGCATCAAAGGTGTACTAGCATTGCTTGCCAATGTCAAAGACATATAAGCATTGCATGGTAGCATCACAAGTGTACTTACAAGCATTGCTTATTACTAGTACAGGATTACTTGCACTCTAGGGAGATGCCGTTAGCAAAACAAATAAATTAACATAGTTTTTACCTGGCAAAAGTCTTTCACATTGTATAAAAATGGAACACACATTTTTTTTTTAAAAAGGCGTAATTCTAGTATGGTTTTTTGTTATGAAAAATGCATAATCAAACCCCTTCAAATGTTCCCAAACACTTTTTAGAATTTTCTTTCTTACCACCTTTTGTTTATAAGCGGCCCCCTAAAACACTATAAATGAAAAAACCTGACTGCATCTGAAACCAAAAAATAACAGCCCTTTTAATATTTTAAAATTTTTACACAAAATTAAGGGGAAAAAATTTTTTTTGTAAATATATTCAAATTTATTTGGTTTTTTTCCAATCCCACCCTTTTTAAAAACAAAATGCAGAAACCCTTTTCCCAAATAGATTTCTACAAAAACCAAAATCTTTAAAAGGGCTAAAACCAAAGCAAAAAAAAAGCAAAAATTTAAAAATCAAAACAGAATGTAAAGTGTTTACAATCTCCTAGGCAAAACCATTAAATAACCGTTTTAAACAGATGGAAGTAATTACTTTTCAGTTCTTTCAAACCAATCGTGTTTTTTACTTTAAATTTGCAATGTAAAATCATGTCCCAAGCTAAAGGCACAAGGCCCATTAAAATTTTCCCCAAATATATAAACATAATAATAAAATTATTTGTACAAATAACTCTAATAAAACAACAGTCATAGCTTAATTGTTCTGAACACATATAGCTTTTACGTAAGTGAACGGCAATAGTCAAAATACTGGAATGGCAGCATATTCCCTCTTTGAATTTGACATTAAACTATCTAAACAATAATATTGTCCCCTTTTGTATTTTGTTATTATTGAAACAAAATGTTCCTTATTCTTGTTTTGGTATTGAAACAATATGTTCACTCTCTTCTACTAAATGTTGAAAAGATATGTTCTCTCTTGTATTTAGATATAATAACAATATGTTCTTTCTTGCATATTGAAACAATATCTTCCCTTTCAATAACATGTTCCAAAATTGTAACATTATGTTCCCTCTTCTATATACTGACATTGTCACACTATGTTCCTTAACATTGTCACACTATGTTCCCTCATCTATAATGCCATTGTCAGACAATGTTCCTTATTGTAACACTATGCTCCCTCTACTACTAGTATTCTGAAACTGTAGCAATATGATCCCTCTATTATGCTGACATTGTAACATTATGTTCTCTCTATTACACCGACATTGTAATAATATGCTCCCTCTATTATACTGACATTGAACAGTATGTTCCCTCTACTATACTGACATTTTAACAGTATGTTCCCTCTCTTTTATACAGACATTGTAAACATTATGTTCCTCTACATTGTAACATTATTTCCTCTCTTATACAGACATTGTAACATATGTCCCTCTACATTGTTACAGTATGTTCCCTCTATCAGACATTGTAACATTATGTTCCCTCTAACAATTGTAACAGTATGTTCCCTCTCTTATACAGACATTGTAACATTATGTTTCCCTCTACATTGTAACAGTATGTTTCCTCTCTTAAAACAGACAATGTAACATTATGTTCCCTTCTACATTGTAACATTATTCCTCTCTTATACCTGGACATTGTAACATTATGTTCCCTCTACATTGTAACAATATGTTCCCTCTCTTATACAGACATTGTAACATTATGTTCCCTCTACATTGTAACAATTTGTTCCCACTACTATACTGACATTGAAACAATGTTCCCTCTTCTATTCTGACATTGCATTATTTGCTGCCTCTTCGATTTTGATTATGACATTTTCATAAATAGTAACTTCCCCCAAGTAAAAAGAAATGCAAAATTTTAAGGTTTAAATTTAAATCATTTAAAACCCCCCAGATCCACCCCCACTCTTAAAAAAATTTTACCCCACATTTCAAAATAAGAAAATTTCCCCATGATACTGGGCAGAATTCGGGGAACTTTTTAAAATTTTGAATATCAAATATAGCAAACAGTTTAAAAAAACTAAAATCTTTAAGTCCCCCCCGGAAAACAATTTTTCCCTCGTAAAAAAAAGTAATATTTTTGACCAAAAAACAAATAAATGTCTGAAAACGGGAAAAAGAAATGTATTATTTTGACTTTTCGTATCTTTTAAAAAGCTTTTTTTAGCAGACAGGGGTCAATATTTTTGTATGGAAAAAAGGAACTTTTTTCCCCCCAAAAAAAGTCAGATTTAGGCGTACAAACGGGAAACGAAGGAAAAAGCCAGCGTCTTTCTTTAAATGAAAAATATGTCTAGAGCCGAGCCCTCGGCTCTCAGACAAATGACCGGCACGTAAAGTTATAGATAATTACTGCAATCTACCATGGCAGATTGTCCATTGTTACAAATATACTGTCTATACACATTATCATACATCAATAATATACGACTTCGTATTTTAAACGAAAATATTGCATGAACAGAACTTCGTGGTATACTGTTTCACTATACTAATAAAGTTTATTTTTTGTTTGTGTGTTTTTTATACTTGTGTCCCATAGGGCAAAATAAACTACATTACACAAAGAGGTTACTTGTTTTGGGAAATATAACAAGTGCCAACACAGGAGAAACACAACATTCTATAGTAAAAGACACACATCACTTTAGTTACATCATTTTGGTCTGACATAAAGTGATTGTGTATTTTATATAGAAGACATAACATATTGTTATTTTTGGTGTGTTTTTTTTTACTCCTGTAGAGCAACATCTCTCAGCAGAAACCAAATGAGCCATGACATGACAAAACCAACGTAATGGGTTTGCGACCAGCATGGATCCAGACCAGCCTGCGCATCCACGCAGTCTGCTCAGGATCCATGCTGTTCGCTTACATACTCTATAATAAGTAGAGAAACTGATAGCAAACAGCATGGATCCTGATCAGACTGCAAGGATGCCCAGGCTGGTCTGGATCCATGCTGGTCGCAAACCCATTATGTTGGTTTTGTCATGGCATGGCTCATTAATGCTTTTCCTCCAAACACGGTGCATATCCATTTCAGTACAGTGCCAAAGGATGATGCTTTACATAGGTTGTATTGTATTTCTTTATGGTCACTGCCTTATTTCACCTGTCAAGTTAAGATATATATCACTAAATAAAACTTATTTAACCCTTTCCCCCATGAGCATATTGTGAAAAATGGCCGTTTTCACTGAAAAGCCTCCTCTTACAAGTTCAAACTGCTATGAAACTATGAAAAATGCTTCAATACTAATCAAACTTGGCACAAATGTTGACTGGACCATTGCCTTTGTAACAACATGCTCAGTCTTAAATTTCCTGTTACCATGGCAACGAGGGGAACATCTCAAAATTGCCCAAAAATCAACTATTTTGCCTCGATTTTTTCCAATCAAAATTTATTTCAAAGTGCTGCAACTTCTCAAGGGATCGAGAATAGAGTCAAAGGCTTTTCAAGCGTTGGTTACACGTTACATTATGATCGACCTGGGGTCATTTTTAGCCTCTTACAAGTCCCAAAATTTTCTTTGGGGGCACATCCCCCTTCTGGCAACCCCTTTGATGAATCTTTTTGGATGGGGGGCGGCGCCGAAAAAGTACTCATTTTTTTAGCAACATTTCTCAAATGAAAACAATGTGCTTGGGGTCCAAACAGGACATTTTTTCACTATTTGAGGCCTAAAAAAGGGGGGGGGGGGGGGGTCGAAAGTGCGTTGTTTCGCGTATATATGAGGTAAAGGGTTAAGCATGTATTAAATATATGCACTTAAAAATACAAAGCTTGTACTAGCATTTTCTAGGACAGTTTTATTTTCCAGGAAAAACATGAAATTTGAGACTGAAAATATAAATGAAGAAGTAAAACATGAAACCTGTATGCTATATGAACCTTATAGATCTGTTTCTCTCTGCATGACAGTCAAGCACAAAAAGAATTCCATTCCTGGAATCATTTATTCTCTCTTGAAATAAAAAAAATAGATTATGTCATTAAAGGAACTTCAATGGTCCAAAGCATTAAAAAAAACATAAAATTTCCTTCTGCGGATGCGCAGGCTGGTCTGGATCCATGCTGGTCGCAAACGCACTATGTTGGTTTTGTCATGATGCGGCTCATATATGATCTGTGCAGATGATGATAAACTGACAATTCCGAATGCTATTCAGTAAGTCTGTATTCTAAAATTTTCCCTAAAGTAGTTTAAAATTTTCCTTCAAAATGATAAATGGTTTTGTTCACATTGCAAGATGAATTAGTCTATTTAAGACTTTTAGGGTTTTTAAGGGTTTTAAACAATAAAGTTAAACTTTTTTCCCAAATAACCCAAAGGGTGTTTGGGGAAAGAGCTAGAATTTTTGGAGAAATCATATGAGTGGAAGGGTAAAATGCAATTTTTTTTGTTTAAATAAGAAAAAACAAAATGGGGATTTCCTTAAAAAAAAAACACTTTTGTTAAAAAGATTTTAGAATTATGCCCCTTGTTTTTAAACTGCCTCTTATCATAAGCAAGTATTCTAAGTTTCATATTGATATGAGTAACAGGCTATATTATAGATTTTGCATGATGATAACGAAGATGACAAGGCTGCAGCTATCACAATACCTTGACTTTCTCTTCTAAACAGATTAGCTAAAAAAATAATAACTGGAGAACTTTTAGTGTTTTTCTTAATATACTTTCTTGTTTCTTATTGTTTGCCTCAAAATGGATGTCTTTTTCTTTTTTTACTTTGCAAATGCAGTTACAAAAGAAAGTGATGTCCTCCAAAGAGGGCCAAGACTCATCTGCATAAAAACATTTTATTCTGAAATGACAACCTGTTTCATACACCAAAATCAATTTTATTTTATTTCAGTTTTTAAACCAATTTTTTTATTCATTTGAAATAAATGAAAATGCTTTTCTAATTGATAACATAGCCACTTCCAACCTACAACTTTGTCAAGTTTTCCATTCATTAACAATTTCCTTCTAGTTCTACAATCCCAGCAATGAAACAAGTAAAGGCAGGTTGTGAAAGTCTGTGACTATGATCAAAATATGATGATGTGTGAAGTCTATAACTGTATTCTGTAACTCATATAATAATTATTAAAAAATCAAAATCTCTCACTACTTTGAGTGAAATTTCATATCTCGGTGATTTTTTCCCCTGTAATTTACAGCCGAATAAAGGCTGTTTCCCCTAGCCCAAAATTGGTATATTTTCCCCTAATAATCTTAAATGCCCAGTGCACATTCTGCAAGAAAGCAGTCCTTGTAGATAGCCTCTGCTATGTACTATGCATGCTAAATTGTTTTGAAATTCTTAGTTTCTAGAATTTGATTTTCCCCTTTTCTGATTTATTGTGCCATATTTTTCCCTTCAGAAAGCCATGGGTTGTTTTGAAAATAGAAAAAAAATCATTGTACCTAAATTCTTCTCATCAAGATATACAAAATCTTTTATAAGATATATTCATGAAGGAAATAGAGGCACAATTTTTTCTTGATTAATGCAAATTTTGTCAGTAAAAATGCATGTACAATTGATTAAAACAAATGTTATTTAAAATATATTATTTATTGTGGTAACAAAAAAATATGCTGATCATATCAACATGTTTAAACTTTAACATAAATATATGTATGCTGTTTTGTTTTTAAGTTAAGTTGCTTCTTTTCTTCATTGTGATTAACTTAGGATATAATTAAGTCTTATACATTGATATTCTCACACTTCTTTTTTACATAAAAAATGAAAAAAAACACACTTTAGCAGAAAGTAACACACTTTAGACATCAGCTGTGCAATAATAATTCGCTCTTTAACTATCAATAAGTATAAATCATTAAAATATATTCCCTTGCCACCCACCAACCCCTTTTAATTATAGAAACCAAATGTGATTCGAGGAAACAATATCCTTCTTTATATAACAGAACATAATAAAATATTGAAAGTTTAATAGTTCTTATTATTGTTAACACTCCTACACTGTAGTATTTATATTAAATACAAAACCAAAGCTGTTTAGCAATGTCATAACAACCTATCCTTTAAGGAAAGTATAAATCCAATATGGACACAGATGTCCTCCATCCCTGGAAATTTTTTTTATCATAATTCCTATTTTCAGATATTAAAAAACAAGATTGCATTTGAGAAAAATGCTATGCCACCGCATTAATACAACACTAAATAGTAGTGTCGGAACAGATTTTCTTTGTTTCTATACAATTTTGAAGATTGTCATAATGCATAGATCCCTGACCTATCTAATTCTTATTATCAGATTAGTGGTTAAATCTGTTGTTTAAACTCAATAAAAGATCAGAGTAGGAATATATCAATGCACTTGAGTCTAGTGAATTTGGTGGTGAAGGTCATATTTCACACAGCCTAAATTTCATGACTACATCAAAGGACAACATAGTAAGACACTTTGTCAAAATCTAGGTCAGCTGAAATCAAAGTTCACTTAACATCTTTAATCTGTACACATGGTTCAAATTTCATAGCTGTACATCAAAGGACAAGAAAGAAGGTCACATCATCAAAATCTAGTTCACCTGATATCAAAGTTCAATTTTACAACTAAAACTGTGCACATGGTCAAAATTTCATTGCTGTACATCAAAGGACAAGAAAGTAGGTCACTGTCCCCTTGGGCAAGGCAAAAATTTGGACCCAAGGGTTTAATTCAAAACAATCTTGATACAGGTCCACCAAACAACATTTCAAGTCAAATATCTAAGCTGTAGCTTTCTCCTATTCAGAAAAGATTTGTTTTATTTTCTGTTTTTACTATGTGAACATAATGAGAATCACTGCCCCTGGGCAGGGCCAATTTTAACACTAGGGGCATAATTAAAACAACTTTAGTAGAGAACCCATAGAATATATTTATAGAGCAAACATCAAAGCTCTATGCCTTGTACCTTCAGACAAAAAATATTTTTTTTTTTTTTACTATATGTACATAGTGAAAATCAATGACTCCTGGGGTGGGGCCAATTTTGACCCCTGGGCTATAATGTGTACAATCTTGCTAGAGGTTCACTACATAATGTTTCATGCCAAATATCTTAACTCTAGCCTTTGTAAATTTAGAGAAGATGATTTTTTAAGTTTTTACTATATACACATAAGGAAAACCTATGGCCCATGGGGCGGGGCTAAGTTTGACACAAGACGCAAAATTTGAACAACTTTGGTAGAGTACCTATAGATGATATCATTTAACAAATATTCAAGCTCTAAGCCTTGCACCTTAAGACAATAAGATTTTTTTACTTTTTACTATATGTATATATTGAAAATCAATGACCCCGGGGCAGGGGCAATTTTGACCCCAGGGCTATAATTTGAACAATCTTGCTAGAAGTTCACTTCACAATGTTTCATGCAAAATATCTAACCTCTAGCATTTGCTAGAAGAAATTTTTTTACTATAAAGTTTTTACTATATACATATAAGGAAAACCAATGACCCCCGGGCAGGGACGATTTTGACCCCAGGGCTATAATTTGAACAATCTGAGTAGAGGTCTACCAGACAATGCCTTATGCAAAATATCTAAGCTCTAGGCCTTTTGGGTCTTTACAAGAAGGTATTTTAAGTTTTTACTATACCGGTATGTACATATAGTGAAAATCAATGACCCCCGGGGGCGGGGCCGATTTTGACCCCAGGGCTATAATTTGAACAATCTTGGTAAGGGTCTATCAGACAATGCCTTATGCAAAATATCTAAGCTCTAGGCCTTTTGGGTCTTTACAAGAAGTTATATTTAAGTTTTTTACTATATGTACATATAGTGAAAATCAATGACCCCCGGGGCGGGGCTGATTTTGACCCCAGGGTTATAAATTTGAATAATCTTGGTAGAGGTCTACCAGAGAATGCCTTATACAAAATATCTAAGCTCTAGGCCTTTTGGTCTTTACAAGAAGTTATTTTAAGTTTTTACTATATGTACATATAGTGAAAATCAATGACCCCCGGGGCGGGGCCGATTTTGACCCCAGGGTTATAATTTGAATAATCTTGGTAGAGGTCTACCAGACAATGCCTTATACAAAATATCTAAGCTCTAGGCCTTTTGGGTCTTTACAAGAAGTTATTTTAAGTTTTTACTATATGTACATATAGTGAAAATCAATGACCCCCGGGGCGGGGCCGATTTTGACCCCAGGGTTATAATTTGAACAATCTTGGTAGAGGTCTACCAGACAATGCCTTATGCAAAATATCTAAGCTCTAGGCCTTTTGGGTCTTTACAAGAAGATTTTTTAAATTTATTCTTATAATTCCTATTGGTTGGCCATGGCAACCAGATTTCTGCATGGAATGAAATTCTTTGAACAACTTTGGAAGCCCTTCACCCAAGGATCAATCCTGCCAAGTTTGGTTTGAAATTGGACAAGTGGTTTTTCACAAGAAGATTTTTTAAGTTCACTATATAATCTATATAACACACACACACACACAAACAAACACACACACAGGTGAATCGCTATATGCCACCGCATCGCAGATGCTGCGGTGGCATAAAAAAGAACTGCTAGGCTTAACAGCAGCTTGTTTAGTAAATAATACCCACAGTGCCTATATTTAAAATTAATCTTGGAAAACAAATTTTCTATACATACAATACATATTTCATTGACCAATAAATTCATGCTTTGTAATTGTATGACAGTACAATTAATTTCAAATAACAACAATTTCATATTCAATATGATAGATAACTATATATAATCAATTATATATAACTATATTGAAGTAGGGCAGGGGGGAGAGAGAGAGAACAATTAGTTGAATGTTTGGTTACGAGTTTTTAATTTTTAACTATTAGCAACCATTTTCAGGATTATTGTACATTTCTTTTAGGTTATAATAATGGACAGTTTATATTTATGCCCATCAAAGTATGAAAGATTATTGACCATACAAATTTCCATCAATGTATCTATAACTATAACAAATGTTACTGTATTTAGAATAACACACGTTAGTTTGCTACTGTCTGTATAGTCATTGTCACATAGTGAATACCAAGATCAGCTTTTTTTTTTGCTGGAGATGCTCCTGAATATAGAACTTTTATATGAATTATTGATTTTGTTAAAACTATTTGTACAGCATTTAAAAGTAGCAAATGTGTCATGGATGCCCCACATTCTACTCCATTGTCAGACATACAGTCTGATGGTAGAACAGCATGCAAGTGGATAAGGACAAATCTATATTCACCCCCCCCCCCCCTAAATGGTGGGGGCATAAATATCAATAACCAGCATGTCAAATTGATATATTTACATATTTGTCCAACCCCTAATAACAGTTTTTAACTAAAGTACAAAGACAGGAAATACACTTGAGCTCCTGCTCATGCTTTGCTTCAATTTAAGGCATATGAGGAAAGAATTATAAAAAAGTTTTTTCATCATTTTTATTACCTTTTTACCTTTGATTTATTTTACAGGAATAATTTATAATCATCTATATAAATCTTACATCAGTACCTTGATAACATCTTAAGTACACTTTTTTTCTATACCAAACAGCATCAATTAAAAACATCTTCAACACCACAGAAAAAAGAACACAAAATAAATGACATAATTGACAAGGTACTAGCTGTACAACTTCACTTAACTTCTTATTATTTTTATACCCAATTTCATTGCATATTTATTTCAGTGTCAGTTTTAAGATGCAACATAAATCAAACAGGTATCAAAGTTCGGATCAATATAAACCACGACAAAATGATGCCTCCTGCCTCCGTGCAAATCTGCCAGGGAGAAAAAACAACCTTACAACCTACAAAAAGAAAGATAAAACTGGCCTAAAATAAAACTAGTAAGTATTTTTAGTCTAGTGAATCATTCATCACAAGTTGTGTAGGTTATGCGGAGATCCGCTTCAACTCCACCAAATGCCTCCACTACTTCCTCCAGTCTATCATCTAAACAAGTAATAATCAGACCAAAACCACAGGAGGAAAAAAATCATTTTGCAAATTTTACACCCTGGAAGGAGTGCTAGCTATTATTACAAACCACAACATCAAACTACCCACTTCAACTATACTCACAGACAAAACTTTGCTGCTTATATAAACAGATACCTTGAATTTCAAACTTTTGAAAATATTCAGATAAAAATAACATCTAGTATAGCTGCATCAAGCAAATTTGTGATAGTTTTCTTGCGATCAACATCTGGGGTTTAGAAATTCATCAATTTGTTTAAACCTTATTTTGCTTAACTTAGGTAAATTTCTACATCTACTATCTAAATATTTTTTTATGCAATTCATTATCAATATAATTGACAAAGTTATGTTCTTGAAGACTTAAATCACTTCAAATGGACAAAATTTATCATTTGACCTGTAACCTGCTGAATTTCAAAAATGGATTTGCCCAGCTTCCATTTTTGGAACTGCCTAGTTTGATTTTGGAAGTATCAAGATTAAAAGTTTGTCAGCCAACAGTTTAGAGCCGGGTTAAAATGCATAGATCTGCAGGCTGGTTTGGCACTACGAGCTATGATCAAAAAGTTCTCGGCCCGATATACTTCTAGACACTACACTGACACTTACACACCATACAATCATAGATACTGTACATATCCCCCATATTCTCCAGACTTGGCCCCCTCTGACTTCTTACTATTTCCGAAACTGAAAACCAAGCTTCGTGGTAGACGTTTTGGAAGCAATGAAGGTGTAATGGAGGCGGTCAATGAGGTCTTTGAGGATCAAAATAGAGAGTTCTATTTTAAAGGGTTAAACAAGTTAGAGCACAGGTGGGCATAGTGAATTGATGTAGAGGGCGATTATATTGAAAAGTAACATCAGTTGGGTTCTCTGACTACCGTAAGTACATCGGGCCAAGAACTTTTTATCAATCCTCGTATACTGGTGCAAGTTACAAGAAGCTTCGTTTGACTACTACAATTTTACAAACTTTTCCATCTTGAAACATTCATTTCATGGAAAGGGAAACAACTGTTACAAGACCAATCACAGAGACAAAACCGCATTTTTTCCAATGCCACAGTTTTTAACATAGTAAGTACCCAGGCCTGTTAATATAATTATGAAACTTGATAAAAACATTATTTCTCTCTCTATTTAGAAATAGGGGCTCTCTATAAAGCCAGATCAGCAAAAAATCAAACAGTTGATATTTTTATAACATCATATCAGAATTTATATCTGAACCATTGTGATCAACCTCCACTTTCAGTGCACCAAACTATTGTGCTAACATTCCAAACAATTGTTATATGAGCCTCATCATATTTATCTCTTCTGTTATCTGCTCAAAATCCAATTAACAAATCATTCTGTAACATCAAAATATATGTTAGAATACCATAGATATAGCATATTGCTCTTTCTGTTTAATTAAACATTGATAAAATATTGTCCAACACAGTGACAATACATTAATAGTGAATATACACAGATTTAATCTGATACAATGAAGAGGGCTTTTACAAGCTTCTGTTGCGGTTCTAAAATTTCACCCACATTAATGATAACAAGAGCCACCATAGAGCCAGGATCATGCTCACCCTTTCCTTTTCTTATTTCCAAAGGCAAACACATCTGAAAAAGAACACTGTAGTGAAGGATTTTGAAAGAAAACTTTCACTATTTTGTTCACAATTAAAATTCTAAAAACGACCTTGACAGTCAAGGTCATGTACAGATCAAGGTCATACTTAAATTATTCAACCTGTAAGTCCTGTCAAATTATGAATCATATCTACCTTTGGTAACAAAGTTATGGCAATTTAAGCAAATTTAATAACCTTACCAAGACTGTCAAGGTCATTTTAAGGTCAATGTAGAATCTGAATAATTCTACATTCGCAAGGTTGTTTTGTCAAAGTATAAATCAGATAATGGCCAAATTCAAGTTCAATTTAACCTTCTAAATACAAATCAAGCCTATTTCAATTATTTGATCTTCAATATCATTTCTGAGTCAAGGTCAAGTTCAGTCTTCCTGACGGTTTTACCCTAAATGTTGTTGCCTTTAAATATGAAATGAATCCATTCAGAATTAGTCATAGCCAGTAGTAGCAAAAATCAAGCAAATTTTATATACAGTCGAGACTGCCTTAACGACCCCCTGAATTAACGACTCCCTGTCATATGCGACGCTATTTTTTGCCCCCGACGCAATTTACTATTAATTTAGACTGAATTAAGCGACAAACGACTGTGAAATCTGGGTCCCGATTCGCTTTTCAGACTGTTTTTAACGACTTTGAGACGCTCCCCAGAAAATTTATACACGAAAGAGTTATCGTTTGTTATCTCGCGCGATGTTATTTGTGACGAGATTCAATTTGTTTACAAAACATGGCGGCTGAAAAAAGCAAAAAAAGAATCATTTTAATACTTGAACAGCGTGTTAAGGCCCTAGAAATGCTGGATCGGGGTAAACCAGTGTACAAAATTGCAAGGACTTCGGTGTTGGCAAAACGCAAATTCAAAATTTACGCAAAAGGAAGTTGGAAGATACAATGAAGAGGGCTTTTAGCTTCTGTTGCGGTTCTAAAATTTCACCCACATTAATGATAACAAGAGCCACCATAGATCCAGGATCATGCTCACCCTTTTCTTATTTCCAAAGGCAAACACATCTGAGAAAGAACATTGTAGTGAAGGATTTTGAAAGAAAACTTTCACTATTTTGTTCACAATTAAAATTCTAAAAATGACCTTGACAGTCAAGGTCATGTACAGATCAAGGTCATACTTAAATTATTCAACCTGTAAGTCCTGTCAAATTATGAATCATATCTACCTTTGGTAACAAAGTTATGGCAATTTAAGCAAATTTAATAACCTTACCAAGACTGTCAAGGTCATTTTAAGGTCAATGTAGAATCTGAATAATTCAACATTCGCAAGGTTGTTTTGTCAAAGTATAAATCAGATAATGGCTAAATTCAAGTTCAATTTAACCTTCTAAATACAAATCAAGCATATTTCAATAATTTGATCTTCAATATCATTTCTGAGTCAAGGTGAAGTTCAGTCTTACTGACGGTTTTACCCTAAATGTTGTTGCCTTTAAATATGAAATTAATCCATTCATAATTAGTCATAGCCAGTAGTAGCAAAAATCAAGCAAATTTTATATAAAGTCGAGACTGCCTTAACGACCCCCTGAATTAATGACTCCCTGTCATATGCGACGCTATTTTTTGCCCCCGACGCAATTTACTATTAATTTATACTGAATTAAGCGACTCCCTGTCTTATGCGACAAACGACTGTGAATTCTGGGTCCCAATTCGCTTTTCAGACTGTTTTTAACGACTTTGAGACGCTCCCCAGAAAATTTATACACGAAAGAGTTATTGTTTGTTATCTCGCGTGATGTTATTTGTGACGAGATTCAATTTGTTTACAAAACATGGCGGCTGAAAAAAGCAAAAAAAGAATCATTTTAACACTTGAACAGCGTTAAGGCCCTAGAAATGCTGGATCGGGGTAAACCAGCGTACAAAATTGCTCAGGACTTCGGTGTTAGCAAAACGCAAATTCAAAATTTACGCAAAAGGAAGTTGGAAGTTTTATCTGACTTTGAAAACAATGTTCCCGGTGAAACAAATTGACGTTGATATCTCACAGGAAATGAGGAAGTTAACACATTAACTTATGAATGGTTTAAAGATGCTGTTAATAGGAGAGTAAACATCACAGGGCCATTAATACAGGAGCAGGCCCTCAATTTTGCAGCAAAACAAGGAAATACATCATTTAAGGCCTCGAAAGAGAGTTTCATTAAGAGACATAGTATTTCATTTGGGTCTATGAGTGGTGAGAGGGGCGATGTAAAGCAGTCAACAATTTCTGAATGGACAGAAAAATTACCTACATTATGTGCAAACTATAAACCAGAAAATATTTTCAATGTGGATGAAACAGGTTTATTTTTTCGTGACAGTGGAGGTAATACTTATACAAATTGTAAAATGTTTCTGTTTTGACTTTTCATTTTTCTGTATAGTGACTTTAGTCAAAACAGAAACATTTTACTATTTGTCGACAACGCACCTTCACACCCCAAGGTCAACTTGAGTAATATCAAAGTACAATTTTTGTCGGCTAATACAACGTCTGTCACACAACCAATGGATCAGGGGATAATCCAGACAGTAAAACTCAAGTTCAGAAAACGTCAGGTAGGTTGTTTTTTCCGACATGAAAAATCACACACACATTATTTGAAGGCTAGGAAATCAATTTAAATTCTGCATGTAATAATTTCCTTTTTTGATTTGCAATAGAAATCTGCTTTTAATGTATAAATGCTAGTGTTGAGGTCAGGTGGATAATTATTTTTGTCTTTCTGTAAAATTTAATCTGCTTTTATGTAAGGCAGCATACTTTTAACGTATCAACTTGCGTTTCAACACATTTTTCTTTGTACATTTCAGTTACAACATATGATACCCGGTATGGAGCAACATCCAGCTATGCAGGGCAGTGAGCTTCTAAAACAAATAACAATCTTAGATGCAATTTACTGGCTAAGCAATTCAAGGTCAGAAGTCGAGAGAAGCACAATTGTAAAATGTTTTTTAAAAGCTGGATTCAGTTGATTGTGATTATACAAATAGTTCGGGCAGTGCTGTTTCTGTTACTGGTGTTGATGCCAATGACGATGATGATGAGGATGATGATGTCCCCTTAGCAGTAATGCAAAAGTCACACGAGCTTTTTGGGTGCGATTATAAAGACCTCACCAGAATTGACGAAGAATTGTTAACATGCAAAACACGAAATTCAAACTGGGATGCACCAATTGAAACTTTACTTTCACAATTTATACCAGAAAATTGTGCTTTCTCTGCCGGAATTGATGGTGATGATGATGACAGTGATGACAATGATAATGATTCATCAGTAAATGTACCGACTTACTCTGAGGCTTGTGACTTTGTTAATAAACTTAAAACTTTTGCGGTCAGTTTAGGAAATCAGACATTGGTTGATAACATTGTCAAATTTGATGATGAGCTGTGCAACGAGATCTTGAACAAACCGAAACAAACACAGATTACTGATTTCTTTGAAAAGAGAACAGTGTAATTTAATATTTCAAGTCACCACGAGATAATGCATTTAATATGAATTTTAATTAGTGTTACCAAGAGACAATGCATTTGATGTGAATTTTAATTAGTGTATAGATAGTTGAACTTTATCTAGTGATACATTTTTTATTTTTTTAACTCCATTTAACTGTCCTTTTTAATGATCTTAAAGTAAACTGGTAACATTTTAATGTTTTCAATGGTTTTATTGTTTTATCAAGTTACATTGTACTGTATTTTAAATGTTTTATCTTTTTAAATGCAATAAAAGAAATAGTTTATACATGTACAGATTCATGTACACTTTAAAACCAATGTTGGCAAATTTGGCAAGACTGGTTTAAGAGACTCCCTGTCATATGTGACCTTTTTTCTTGTTTCCCAAAGTAGGTCTCTTAAAACAGTCCCGACTGTATTTCAGTTTGGTCTACTCGAAAATCTCAGTCAAAAGGTTTGCTGTGTCTAAGTATGAAAAAACAGCATAGGCAACAGCATTGTGGATGACATGAAGACTGTAACAACAGCTCACATTTTTACTTTAAAAAAAGTCGAGCTAAAAATGATTCAATCTCCAAGGACCAGAGCTTTCTGATAAAGTAAAGCCCATCTTTCACATGTGTCACTATGTTTTAGTTTCAATGACTTAGATCAATAAATAACACTTTAGAGATACTTTTCCTAGTATCAAGTTTTCAAATTAATGACTGGAACAAAGTAACTTTTAAAATGACAATAAAAACAAGAACCTTTAAATTTTAATTGTGCTGAAAACTGTTCATTTTTTATTGCTTGATTTATATGCCAAACTGACCTTCCAACATATCTGAATTTCTAGTGCAGGGTGACCTTAGAACTTTTTATTTCAGCCTGCACATATGATACAAGGGCAGCATTGTCGCAAAACACGCCCGTCACAAGGATGTTTTTTTTTGTTTGTTTTTTGGGTTTTACGTCACATCAACACAGTATAGGTCATATCGCGACGCTCCAGCTTTACTGGTGGAGGAAGACCTCAGGTGCCCTTCCGTGCATTATTTCAGGCACGAACGGGCACCTGAGTAGAACCACCGACGTTCCGTCAGCTAGCTGGATAGCTTCCTCACATGAAAGAATCCAAAGTCCCTGTCGGGACTCGAACCCACAGCGGTGAGGGGCAAGTGGTTTGAAGTCAACGACCTTAACCACTCGGCCACGGACGCCACAAGGATGTGGGCATTATAGATGTGCATATATGAGATATGCTATGGGCAATATCTGGATATTTCATCATCTCTAGTGACCTTGACCTTGCAAATATTAACCTAAATTACATGTGTCACACTTGTTGTCATGATAGTTATCATTTGTGTTACAATCCATCAATAAATGATGACTAAATGGTCCCTGTACAAATCTTCTGTTTTATCTTAACTTTGACCTCTCTATGTGATCTTGACTTTGGTAGCAGGGATCTGGATTATGCGTGCAATACTCTGCCTCAAAATGTTGAACATTTGTGCCAAGTTATACTAAAATCCCCTGATGAATGTAGAAGTTTTGCTACAAACAAGCATTTTTCAATAACTTCAAAGTGTGACCTTGACCTTTAACCTAGAGACCTGGTTTATGTGCATGACACTGCTTCTTATAGTTGTGAACATTTCTATGAAGTTTCATTAGAATCCCTCCATGTATGTAGGAGGTGTGCTCTGGACAAAATCTATATTTTATCATCTTTAGTGACCTTGACCTTGCATATATTAATCTAAATTACATGGTTTAACCCATAGTCATGATAATGACCATTTGTGTTTCAAAACCTCAATTCGACTATATGGTCAGAATACACATTTTCATATTTTTCTCTGAACTTTGTTCCCTGTGTGACCTTGACCTTGGCTGCATGTGACACTCTGCCTCTACAATAGTGAACATTATTTTGTGCAAAGTTATATTGAAATCACAATAGTGAACATTTGTGCCAAGTTATATTGAAATCCCTCTATGCATGTAGAGGTTTTGTTCCGGACAAGTGATTTTCAATGACCTCTAAATGTGACCTTGACCTTTGACCTAGAGACCTGGTTCATGCACATAACACTGCTTCTTATAGTTGTGAACATTTCTATGAAGTTTCATTAGAATCCCTTCATGTGTGTGGACAAAATCTCTGTATCTTATCATCTGTATTGACCTTGACCTTGCATATATTAAACTAAATTATAGTTCGCACCCGTAGTCATGATAATGACCATTTGTGTTTCAATCCATCAATAAATGATGATTAAATGGTCCGAATACACATTTCCATATTTTTATCTGAGTTTTGACCACTATGTGTGTACTTGACCTTAGCTGCAGGGATCTAAATTTTGTGCCAAGTTATATGCATGTAGAAGTTTTGCTTCGGACATGCCTTTTTCAATGACCTCAAAGTGTGACCTTGACCTTTGACCTGTTTTATGCGCGGGACACAGCTTCTCATAGTGGTGAACATTTCTATGAAGTTTCATTAAAATTCCTCTATGCGTGTAGGAGATATGCTCTGGACAAATATTGGAAGCCGTCTAGCCGCTAAACCACCCGCCGGGGGGGAACTATAATACGACCTGTTTTTCAAATGGGCGTATAAAAGTCAAACTCATGAAATGGAACAAAGCCCACATAGACTAATACTATCAAATAAACATGGTCAAAGGCTGTATCACTTTGACATTCTACTTTATACTTTCAGAAAGGATCACTTAAAATAGAAGAATAAATTTGAAAAAAGTTCTACCCTGAACTAATTTTTGACCAAACCATGTACCAGTGTTAAATTCTAAATATCAATCCTTATTGCGACGGACGCGCCCTCAGGCGCGTTCAGAGCTAAGTCATCTACACATGGGATTTCGTCGGCTACAATCTCGCAAGGTGTCCTCAACCGCTTAACAGCCCAAGAAATAGTACATGAATTTGATCCTTTAAAACTCCCATACTTTGTCGGGATATCTTAATATCTTCCATATTTATCCTTTTCAATTTCAAATTAAGTTATCCAAGTTAAAATATGAACGTATATGATTGAGAAAAACGTTGTAGTCCCGTAGTATTATTGCGCAATATGCAAATTACTGCCGAAACGATTTACCGCTGTCGAAAAAAGTAGGACAGCAAATTATACTATAATAAAGGTGTAAGCTCTGAGTTCCAAGAAATTATTAGTAGGAAATAAATAATTCTACATTATACAAAACATTATTATGAACAAATCAAAAGTTTTTCGTGACTCTAGAATAACTCGCGTATTAATAAAAGAAGAACTATTTTCGTGACTCATACTGCGGATTTAGCTGAATATTCAGCAGTTATTAATAAATTAGATACAGAACGATGGTTAGTATAAATATCTATTTTTGAAAATGCATGTAACAAGAGAGTTTTTCAACACTTTACCACCATGTAGTCTTTCATGATAATCTTTATTGAAGGAAGATATAATATCAGTTCTACTTCCGATTCTTGTGGTTTGTTTACATATTTTTCTAGGTCACGATATGAGTTAACCTTCGCTATTCTAAAAATAGATTCTGCACCACCTGTGCTGATTTTTGGTTGGACAGGCGATTAGGGATGTAATAAACCAGCGGATTATATGCAATACTTTTAGAAATTCTATACAATTGTAAGAAGCAATCAAGTTGAAAATGGAATTTAGTGTGAAATTGAAAAGGACAACTAAACACTGTAGTGCTTAAGTGACATTTGAATTAAAATAAAAACGATGTGCTCTGGCCTCTTGTAAATAAAAAAAATATAAAAAATACACTATTTATTGGTGATGATTTTAACCAAAAATATTTTTAATGAGACATATCCAAGAGAAATAAAAATACAAATGACTTATATTTTATTGTCTACTATGCCCACTATGATAGCATTCTCACATGTACAATGTCTTATGCTTGAAGTTTATTTGCATGGTTTTATTTTAGAAATAATTTGTTGACGGTTTTTTGTTCTATTGACATATCATTTCTTGGAATAAATCGATAAGGACACTGATTTACAAGTTTGACCAGAGGATTTAGGCATAAATTTCATTCTGTATTTAAATGCTTGAAAGAAGAAAATCTGAATTATATCAGTTTGGGACACAAAATATATTGCTCTACAAATCTCGAACTTGTATGGAACAATTTTTCTCTGTTATATATTTTGTGGTTTTTTTTTCTAAACAAAGCCTTAATGTCTCTCCGGTTGCATGTCCGTCGCATTCAGTGCTGCAGCACTTTGATATTCACTAAAGGTGTTATGTTTGGAAGAGCACAGTATGATTAAGACCAAAATCACCCTTTTGAATTTGCCTCTTTACAACAAAGTCATTGCTGCTGTACCCTTTTGAATTTCCCCTCTTTACGACAACTGTACCCTTTTGAATCTTGCCTCTTTAACACTTATTCATTGCCATGGCATCCTTTCAAAACAAGACTTTTGCTGTGGTAACTGTTTGAACTATGTTCATGAAAGGTGATCATTATAAAGAACAGTGAAACAAACTTTTAGGTCGGCACTATAGAAACTACCTGTTGAAATTGCTAATAATGCTCTTCAGAAGCTGTTCCTAAATATAATATAGGCAAAAAAAAACCAGAATGGAATTATATTGTGAATCAGTATGATAAAAGTCTTAGACCATGAGTCAGGCTAAAAAACCACCTGTTTCTACAAATATATAACTCCACAGTACATCCTGGCTGTTACACACCTATCTCAGAGAATTTTATTTCCGAAATGATCAGGTATCAATGAAAAACCTCTAATCCAAGAGCTTTCTGAAATTTCTGAGTAAAATATTAACAGTGTTGTTTGTAATTAACAGCATTTTTACCACCATCTTGTTAGTGAACTGATATAAAACTTGAATCAGGAGTTTTGTCCCTTTCTTTTTTTAAAAAAAAGTAAGAGGGAAATAATAAATAAGACCAGTCTCCTGACCTTTTCTCAGTGCTAGATAGTATAATCAAAATGAAGCAGAAACAGAGGCACAGTTCTGCAAAAGTCCCTGGCAGAGTTAACTTCCCTTGATGACAGACTTGGGTCATAATAATATATAGTAAGGCATTTAATGATCATGATAATTATAGCATTATTGAAAGAAATTGACAAATAACAAACAAAGTTTACCAATCTTTTGTCAATGGTAAAAAATATCACTTTAACCCGAGCTTCATATTCCTAAGAAGGAAATTTGAAAACAAGTAAAGGGGAGCAATCAAGTAAAGGGGAATAACTGCAAATATAAATGTCATGATAGCCTGCCCTTCTAATGAGATCCCATTTAGATAGTGTATATGAACTTTTAGTTTGAAGCGAGTATCTTTGATTGCTTTGGAGAAACTGACCTTAACAAAAATGATAACAAGGCCAAAAGTAGTCTATTAAATGTCATAAAAGGAGGTATTATTATGCAAAAATTGATTTTAGGATTATAAATAGAGGTTTATGGTTAAAATTATAACTCAAATATCATTCATATCAATAAAGGGATCAAAAGCACTTAAATTCAAGAGTTCACAAGTTCAAAAGGTTGATATAGTAAGTTCTGAACAAGCTAAAGGGCAATAACTCCAGTGCATCTTGTTGAACAAAACCTTTTTGGTGGGAGATATAATGCCAATAAATATATTGACAAAATTTGATGATAATGAAACATAAACAGTTAGTGAGCCGGCAGTGCTTTTGATATACAGTCTTTCATGCAACATACCTTAAATTAATATTAATTTAAATTTGTATTAAAACTAAGAAAAGATTATTAATCAAGTGAACATATAAAAGGGATTTGTGATAGTCTAAGGAACTAAAAATAATATATCATACAATGTTTTAAATATGCTTAGCCATTTTTCCATTAGACACCTGGTAGAATAATGCAAGTAAAACAAAAGCAGTCTGTAAGACCACAAGTTCAACTATTCTCAGTGCTTGACAGAAGGAAAGGGGCATAACTCTTGTTAAATAGGTTATTAAGAGTGCCAATCATGTTAGTTAACCACAGAAAACAAACGTGTGAAGATTCAACTCATTCCCTCCAACTTGTACACAGTAACCTGACCAAAGTGCGACGACAACGACGACATCGGGATAAAAACAATATCTCTCCCTATTCTTGGACTAGTCAAGCTAACATAAATTATATTAATATAAAACAGGAAAAAAATCTCATAGATTGTGAATATTTAACCATTTTAAAGATGACTCTTAACATTATAGTTCTTTTGAGGTTCGCTACTTGGAAAACTTTAATATTCATCTTGAGGCCTATCATAGGCAATACCAGGAAATCTTTTTATAGTTAAAAGCTCTCATTTTTGTGTTTAAAATTATTCTTTAACTACAATGTTAACAGACATCAACAACAAATAACAACCATAATTTTCATTTATCTTTTCTTCCAATTTATAGCCTGAGAGAAAATATCAAGACACATTACAAAAGGAACATGTTTCAACCATTTATAGAAATCATTTCAGAAAAATACTAAATTAATGAAAGAATGATGAACAATTTTCTAGAGACCTTTCAAATTTGCTTTCATGACTTGTATGAAAAGAAATATTTCTATTTCAAGATTTGTCTGTCTATCTACATTATCTCGGCTTTGTATTGTCCAGGCCTGATGTTCTTTTGCAATGTTACAGGCTCAGAAGCATCACAAGTAAAAACCCCATATTAATGAAGATTACAGACTTCCTTGAAAAATTCTCACGACAGAAAAAACCCAAGATGTGACATGGCCGAGAAAAAATTGTTTTGCCATTATGTACCAGCTGTTTTTTGTCACAGTTTTTAAAACAGTGACCAAAGGGGCTTTCAGCTAATATAACATGTTTACCAACCATATGGCAGTAGAGTCATTAACCTTTTCTTAAATCTCAACAGAGTTCAAATGGAAGTGACATTTAACTGTCACATCATTGACTTTGTGCAAAAGACTTGTCCAATATCTGAAAATGTATAGTTTTTGTATTTTTTAGGACTACAGTGGAAAATTACTAAAATAAGACCTTCAATAGCCTGGAGTCTAGTCATACCTAAATGCATTGCAATGATAAATATCTCTATTTTCTCTATTTTGTTTACTTGATTGATCTTATGCATAATTTTGTCATACTTCTAGCATTTTTTTCTTCCAATAAAAGGCTTAAATTCAAAAATTTCTGGCTGTCTATTTGACACTGCACAATTATTCCTAATTAGACAGAACTCAGACACTTTCCAAAACTCCAAAAACAAATCACTGTATGTCCATGTATATTATAAATATTCATAATCAAAAGAAACGCAAGATTTGCTATTAATATTAATTGGTCACCAAATATACTTACAGTACAGACTCATTTGACAGAAATAGACAGATCTGCCATACAGTATAGTTCAAGCTAAAAGATTGATCTCTGGCCAATGGTGGGATTAAACAAAACTATAATCTGCAAGTTAATACCAAATCCATCATAAAATGTAACATTTGTTTCCCACTACAAAATGCCATCATCCTTACTACACATATTTCAACATAATCTTGCTAAATTATCTTTGTAATCAATTTGGTAAATTTTGTTTGCTGTTGATTATATTGTATATCGCATATTCAATAAGAGCCACCAGCCCGACAGGGGAAGAAAATGTAAGCAGAATTCAATCATTTGACAGTCAAGGACATTTAGAGGTCAAAGTCATATCTAAATTATTCAACATGTTCATTTGATCACAAGTGTTGTTTACGTATAAATTTAATCAGTACATAAATAACAAAATTATGATAATTTAACCAAATTTTAATAATTTAACATTGACGGTCAAGGTCATTTAAAGCTCAAAGTCAAGGCCAGTCCAACCTTTAGGAAGATCTTTTCCAAAAGATTGTTTTGTCCAAGTATGAATATAACACATTGATTTAGTACCAAGTTACAGCCAATTATAGCAATGATCAGTGAAAATTCAATAATTTTACATTCAAGGTCAATGTCATACATGAGTCAAGGTCAATTTGAGTTTGATATACATGAAGGTCTTATCCTAAAGAATGCTCTGTTATAATATGAAGTCAATCTATTATTAATAATAAAGTTATAGCCAGTTACAGCAAAAAATTTTAAAAAAATTTAATACATTGTCCTACAAGGTCAAGGCCTTTTACGAGTGAAGGTCAAGCTCTGTCTGGTTAACTTGAAGGCCTATCCTAAAACAGCCTATCCTAAAAGATTATTGTGTTTGAAGACAATCCATTCAAGTCACAAAGTTATAGATCAAGCAAAATTTAGACATTTATCCTTAAACGTCAAGGAAATTTATGACTGAAGGTCAAGTTAAGTCTGATGTACTTGAAGGTCTCGTCCCAAGGGTTGTTGTGCCCATATATAAAGACAATACAGTCGGCATCGTACTTGCGTCCACCTTTATTAAGCGACTTTTTTATTAAGCGACCGTATAAAATCCCTCCCGCTGATTTTTACTATATAAGTTAAGTCCATTAAACGACGTTTTTATATCGTGGCCAGCGTCCACTTAATGTCGGCCAAAATATACGAAATTAGGTGTTTAACATCTATTAAACGACCGTCACAAATAATTGTCGTTTAAAAACAAATTGAATAACAATTGCAATTGTTTCAAAATCGGAAAAAAAGAAACAGTTTTCCGATCGTAACATTTATTGTGACTGCAATTACGTATCACAACACCGCATTTGCACAGTTTTGCCATGTGCTCATAGAGACCTCCCTTCTAGAAAATCAAATCGAAAATGACGTCGGAACGAGCGAAAAAAATGACAGACAGCTAATAAGACGAGGAAATCGTGCTTGGAATTGAGTCTGAGTAAATAGCAAATGTCATCGGAAAAAAATCGTGAAACATAGTCGACTAAAAATTACTGACCTGAGCCTTTCTAATATAAAATACAGTATGTATGAATGTAGTACCCATTAAATATGACCCTTGGACAAAAAAAAAAAATAAAAAAAAAATAATCCTAGACCTCTAAAAACCTTATTGAATTTGAAATCGGTAGTGTAAAAACTAATTGTTGAAAAAATCAAGAAGTTTAAAACTAATTGCATGACAAATTATCTGGAGCTCTGGCGTAGGCTTAGCAGGAGATGTGTATGAACATATTTACAATATAAGATAATATGCTTTGTTTCATGATCAAAATGACCTGTTGATAGTAGGCCTATTATGAGCGAAGATCACATTTGTACACAAATTTCTACTAAAAAACAAAAACACATATTGATGACTTTTTTTTAAAAAGGCATAAATGTAATTATGAAACTGCAATACATACATAATATTGTACAGTTTTTGTTATTATAACAAGAGCGATCAGTAATCACATGTGTCGCCTCATGATGGCCAATTTCATGTTGGGACAAATTTTGTGACAGACGGACAGACAGACGGACAGTGCACAACTAGACAAACCACTTTGTACTGATCATTCCTGTAAAGTTTGGATAAAATTGCACCAGTAGTTTATGAGGAGTAGTCCGGACAAGCTTTTGCGTATCTGGCAACACACAGAAAAAAACACCTTTTTATCAAAGGGCCATAACTCGGCCAAAAATCATTCAACCGGAAAACCCGTGCAATATGCCCAAGGACTTGAGCTACAGATCAATCCTGTAAAGTTTCATTGAAATTGCATAAGTGGTATAAGAGAAGTAGTCTGGACAAACTTTAAAAATAAAAAATTTTAAAGGGCCATAACTCAAACAAAAATCATTGAACCGGAAAATGCTGACAATATGCACAACTAGACTTGGTACTGATCATTCGTGTAAAGTTTGGATGAAATTGCACCAGTAGTTTATGAGGAGTAGTCCGGACAAGCTTTTGTGTATCTGGCAACACACAGAAAAAGAAACCTTTTTATCAAAGGGCCATAACTCGGCCAAAAATCATTCAACCGGAAAACCCCTGCATTATGCGCAAGGACTTGAGCTACAGATCAATCCTGTAAAGTTTCATTGAAATTGCATTAGTGGTATAAGAGAAGTAGTCCGGACAAACTTTAAAATTAAAAATTATTAAAGGGCCATAACTCTGACAAAAATCATTCAACCGGAAAACCCCTGCATTATGCGCAAGGACTTGAGCTACAGATCAATCCTGTAAAGTTTCATTGAAATTGCATTAGTGGTATAAGAGAAGTAGTCCGGACAAACTTTAAAATTAAAAATTATTAAAGGGCCATAACTCTGACAAAAATCATTGAACCGGAAAATCCTGACAATATGCACAACTAGACTTGGTACTGATCATTCCTGTAAAGTTTGGATGAAATTGCACCAGTAGTTTATGAGGAGTAGTCCGGACAAGTTTTGTGACGGACAGACAGACGGACAGACAGACAGACGGACAGACAGACGACGGAGAAGTGATCCCTTTATGTCGCCACTACTCCGTAGAGGCGACACAAAAAAGATGTTATTATATCTATGACTTGTAATATAAAAAAGGCTCGAATTTTCCATAATTCTATTGAGAGACCACTTTATTAAGAGACCACTTTTTGACAGTCCCTTGAGTGGTCTCTTAATACAATGTTGAAAATACACTAAGAACTTAAAAAGGTTTGATCAAAATTAAAGTTTGAAGACTGCAATGGCAACGCCACAATGACTGTAACAATACCTTTATTATTTTTTTTCAAAAACGCTAAAAACATTTACCTATTATTTGCCCACCATTTTTTTCCAGGGACAAAATGCTGCTCTTCATAGAATAGCACCAGTGTCACAATTGAAGGCTGTATAACACATCTGTACGGACACTTCTTTCATGAGAACTAGTTCTGAAACAAGATTCATTTATCCTGAATAATGTATTACATCTACTAGTAACCCTTAACCTGCCAGAATCTAAAGTAATTAGCCTTGCCACCTGCATAGAGCTACCAGACCTGTACTCTTGCCTGACCAGCTTCAAATCTCCAAAATTGATAATGGGCGGTTCCAAAAATGGAAACTGGACAAGTCCATTTAAAAATTTAGCAGGTTAAAGGTTAGACTTGCAATGATCATAAGAAAACACTCCATCGTAGTGGAATGAATTGAAACTGAAAGTAAAACACTTTGGAGATTGTCTGACCAAGCTTCAACTAAATAATGACCATTTCCATTTTCGGAAGACAACATCATTATACTGTTAGTTACAAACCACTAAAATTACTATTAATATACATCTTAAATTATATAAAAACGCTACGATTTTAATTCATCTATTTGTCGCCGAGGCACCAGACCTCCCTCTTGAGTCAAGAGCACTGGACCATCTCAACAGTAGAGTTTTGTATAGTTGGGTCAGGGGATGACTGACCAAAACAACTTCCGAAAAGATAGCATTATTGTAAATCAGTTGAGTAGTCTTTTTACAATGTTACGGCATACTGCTGAAATTTAGAGTATTAGTATATTGGGGATAGGGATGATAAAGGCTGTGACATATTTTTCACTTTAACTATTTGTGACAAGATGTTATTTTTTGTTGAATATATATTATTTGTTCAAGTTAACATTAAATAACCATGGTATAACTTTTCTGTACTTAAACCTATTATGGATGCAGATCACCTATTCATACATTATCATACATGTACATACATTACCAGAAACATCACTTTTTCAAGTAAACTAACTTTGTTATCAATCAAAAACTATAATATTATTCCATTACGAGCTTTAAAACATGGAATTGTTAAAAGATAAAAAATCATTAATAAACATGGGCTTCTGATGTCCTGGTATTATATGCCCAAAGTAAATTGGAATATGTACAGTGTTAAAATGTGATTGGAATCAACTGAAAAATAGAAGAACAACTAGAACAAGTTACTGATTGGACAAGAATTTTGAAATTGCTATATCCAATATCCCTATCAAGTTTCACAAAAATAAACTTATCTCAAGTTATTGTACAAACAAAATTTTTTACAGCAAGTGTCACTGTGACTTTAACCTTTCACCTTCTAACCTTCAAATCAATAGATGTCAGCTATTGGCTAGGGGCAATGGCCCTTAAAGTATCACGAATCTTATTCCTTTAATGAGCTGAGAAGAATTTTCTGCAAACTGTCACTGTGACCATTGACCTACTGATCTAAAAAATCAATTTATAGGCCATGGGCAATAGGCAATGTCTCCATTCAGTTTCACAAACCAAGGCTTCTGCCTTCTCGAATTATTGAGTGGACAAGGAATTTCCACCAAGTCATTGTGACCTTGACCTCTGACTTGTGGACCTCAAAATCAAAAGGATTCATCTACTGTCCAAGATCACAAACTCTTAAGATACATCTTAATCATTCCACCCTTAAAATCATTTCAAAAACCTGAAAAGATGTAACTTAGCTTTACAGTGTGCTACCATTTTCAACAGAGTAAATAACCAGTTGCTGTATTTTTCCAAGTTGTAACTGTTAAAGATCAAAACCAATATTTGCCAAGTTCCACAGTATCTCTGTTATTTGGGTTTAAAACTTGGGACTGCTATTGACCTTCTGAGATCTAAATGTGACCATTTTACAGATCATCTGAGATATAATGAACCTATCCAAAGGTTATCAGGTTACTATAGGCAATCATCATATAATTAGCCTTTTCCATTTATTAATACCATTTATGTTCCTGTGAGACTGACATATACCTTCTAACCCACTGACATAAATATTATCTTCTTTATGCAACAGCCAATTGAAATCCTGCTGCTTCCCCAAACCCTGTGAGTAGTGCTGTGGTTGCACAGAAAGAGCAATGTCTTAAATTTTTTACCCAGCTATCCCTCCAATGATTGCTCAGTATTGAGGTTTTATTTTTGGGTCAAATGTCCATCTCACAATTAAGGGATTGTAAATCCAAAAGCCAAATTCTAAGTGGTGCAGGATGTAGGTTACAAATGACAATTCAATATACCAACATTTAAAACTACAGGATAAGCATACAGGTGATTTGGCACATATAGTGGCCAGCTGAATATAAGAATAAACAATACAATACATCATTAATGTATGGATATTCCAACTGTTCTTAGTGACAGCACTGGTCACATGGGTAGAATAAGTTGCTGCTAAGGGTTGAACTTTCGATTGTTCTAATATTGAAATTCGTACAAATCACACGAATTTCCAAATTAATACTACAATTATAGTCAGTTAACACTATTTAAACATGCAGGCTTTTTTTCTCAGGGTGTTCAAAGTATGAAAATATTCTAGACTTGTTACTTGCCATAGATGGTTGGGAACAATTTTACATTAAATTTGTTGTCATATTCTCAAATGCAAATGGGTATCTTTTCCCCCGAATTACTGAACAAAAATTCTAAATTGAAGCAGTTGTGCAAAAATTGGTTAATATAATTATGTGTATTTAAGTATATGGTATTTTCATCTAAAATTGGGATTTAATACCAAATTTTATTTATCGTATTTTTACATTTTAAACAAATCTATTTGGAAGCAGTTTATTCAACATATTTAGTGGCAAGTCTAGATTTTACTTCCTTTTTTCACACTTGCAAAGTTTTGCAAGTACAAGAAATTTAATTTTTATTTATTCTAGCAAAAGATAAAAGGAACATGGCTTTTTTCTTCCAACATATTTTTTTTCAAAATATTTCATGAAGTTTGCCAGCGTAAGGTTAAGTTACTTGCATTTTTTCTTTTTTGAAATGAACTTTACCGGCTTGCAGCCCTGAGCAACACTGTTATTTCTTTTATAATTTATTTTGTATTCTTCATATAAACTGAAACTGTAATATTGATACAACCATTGTTTATGCCCATTTTTATTTTCTCTTGATTCTTCTTTTACCTTGAAAATGGATGGGATACAGACATCTTAAACAAGTAGCAGGACATTCAAATTTGTCATCAGAATGTAAATTTGTGTTTCTAACACAAACAAATATGAATACCCTATAAATAGGTTGTATATCATAGCAATTTGTTAAAGAAAAAAATAATTCACTCATTTTCCATGCAATGTTAAAAACAACAACTTTCATCTGTATTATCAAAAATGAATTTGTAAATCATTTATTACCATTTCATGGCATGCTCATTATAACCCCAACCATAATTGTAATCAGTTTTAGAAAATAATAAAACAGAAAGTCAAATTGACCTTTCCTATGGTAAAGTGTCCCAACACCACCACTTACCATATCAGCTGATGTTTCCAATCCATAATGTATGTTTCACTGTGCCGAAAGCCAATAACAGTGAATAGTCTTTCTTTTCTTTTTTTTATCAATATGTGACATCTCCATTTTACCAATCTGTCCGAGGAAAGAGACAAAAATCAAACTGTTGTATTAAATGTATTCACTCTAACACATGTTTAAAATAAATATAGGCTATCCTCCATCTGGAGAAAACAAATATAAAATGATAGCAGTAACTGCATCAATAACTATCCAACATCCCGCGCTCACTGTTAATATAACATATTGATTTTTTACCAACACGTGTCTATCTCGTGTCTCAGTGTCTCTCCCGAGTCTAGTCTAGAGCTTCAGGAAATACTCCCCCACAAATATGGTCCTGCAGAACCAAGTGTCCCCGTAAAACCTTTAAACCCATAACAGTTCTTTTAAGGACATCCACTTTTTTAAATAAGAATTGTTACTTAATGGTTTAAGGGGACTTATTATCAAAATATTAACACTCCATGGATAGATACCAGAGATATAGAGGCTGGCTGGACAGTATTATAGTACAGACTGGACATGTCCTTTACTGCAATAGGCCAATAATTACTGTCACTAATGAACACTGAGTAAATGTCAACATTTTTGCATCAATTTAACCCTGTCAAGACCACAGACAAGATATTTGTATCTATTTATGGACCAAGTAGTGTAATTGATCGTTTAATGTGTAATTGTTTATTTAGCTTTATAGAAATAACTGATAATAACATCCTGTCCAGTTATAGAAAGAAAATCAAGACACATTATGTGAACTTTTAATTATAATAAAGCCAACTTCAATTTATCCCATGTATGAAACTTAACAATATGCAAACTATTTTCTTGAAAACAAAGTTACCATTTCTTCAGGGTCAAGGTCAGTTAAGAATCAAGGTCATTTCTTTTTAAATATCAAAAAGGTCTTATTGAAAAGTTGTATAAAGGCTGGCACTTACTGAATGCACACAGTCATATTGACCAAAATTAAAATTTTGAACATGCAGACAGAGGAACAGGCAGGACAAGGACAGCATGTATCCATATAAAATTTACTTGTTGGTAGGTTTTACTAGTAGAAGTTGATGGTGTTGTTTCGCCAACAACCTAATATAAATTAATATTAGTAATCAAAATATGATAATGCCAATTAATCAATGAATAAAATCTAAAAAGCTCCGTTTTGTTTTTTTTTACAGGAGTATATGAAAAATAAACTTATATGTTTCAGTCTGTAAAAAAGAGAAAAAGACAGCCATTGTAAACAGATGAATGCTAACGAAGCTGTTCCTAGTACAGTCTGCAAAATACGCCACACACTCGATGCCCAAGGCATGTAAAATTCAATTTGAACATGCTAAATACAATAGAGCATTAGCCCGATGGGCATTTAAAATCAGAATGACTGGTTTCTTTTAAAAAAAAGCTAGTTTCAGTTTCAATTAATCCGGAATTGTTGTGTAATGCATCTTCATTTTATGTGCATTTGGTAAGATTTGCTTATTAAGTCATCCAATTATGCATAATCTATATTTATTGTCTTCATTGATTGGTTAGTGTTAATATACAAATATTACTCAGGTAATCTAGTTAAGGTGATTCCGCTTTGTCAGCCATGTTTGTTTTCACAAAGTCTGTCCAAAGTGAAAGTAGGCCAAAATTCATATAACAACAAAGCTCTTATTGTAAAATGATGAACCATTTAAAAGTACACTTCCAGGTTTATGTTATAAGGACAATTATAAACAAAAATAAAAATGATAACAATAAGAATATTTACCTTGAATGTGCCACATTTCTGAAGACCAAAAACATTTTGTTGCAAAGTTTTATGCACATTTCATGAATGGCAAAATCCTTTTTAAAGTCTGTTTTAGTGCCTACAAAAGCTATTTTTTGCAGCAAATACAAAAATCTTTCAAAACTTAACTCCAAATAAATCGGTATCTTATGTCCTTCTAAGCACATGGCCTCCATTATTTTTTGTAAAAAAGTAGTGCAAGAAAACAATCATCATTTATAGCCTTATGAATTACAATTAAAATGAAATCACAATCAAACTTTAAAATCTAACCTTTTTTATGTGTAACAGTGAAGTGTGTCTGTTTGTCATGTACACAAGTAATAGGTAAATGATGTTTATTTTCATGGTACTACTTTTTTACACATGTCATCATCTCATGGTGGCCATGTTTTTTCAAGGTCAGATAAACTACTTTCCTAAGATTTATGTTTTTTTAAGTTTTTTGTAATTTATGGCAAAAATAGCTTTTGTAAGCACTAAAACAGACTTTAAAAAGGATTTTGCCATTCATGAAATGTGCATAAAACTTTGCAACAAAATGTTTTTGGTCTTCAGAAATGTTGCACATTCAAGGTAAATATTCTTATTGTTATCATTTTTATTTTTAATTGAAATAGTCTTTAAAACATAGAACTGGAAGTGTACTTGCAAATGGCTCATCATATAACAATGTGAGCTTTGTTGTTATATGAATTTTGGCCTACTTTCACTTTGGACAGACTTTGTGAAAACAAACATGGCTGACAAAGCGGAATCACCTTAATGTTTGTTGGATTAGTAAAGTAAGTTATCGTAAATTTTCATTGGAATACTATTTTTTTTAGATTGACTTGTTTATATCAATTTATGAACAGCATATGTTACATGTCTGACACAAGTGAAACTTAAACTGAAAGTTAAACTGTGTGGCTGGGTTTTGTTCAAGGATGCTTTCTTTGAATGTTAACAGAAATATACAAGAGGGCCATGATGGCCCTGAAGTCGCTCACCTGTATATAGGCCCCCGTAGTGGGGCCAGTTTAAACCCCAGGGCTTTTATTTAAACAAACTTGGTAGACACCCATTAGAAGATGTTTCATGCTAAACATCTAAGGTCCAGCTGGTGAAGTTTTTTCTTTACACATATAGTTAAAAACAATGACACACCTGGGGCAGGGCCAGGTTGGACCCAAGGGCTTTTATTTGAACAATCTTTGTAGACACTTACTAGAAAATGTTTCATGCTTAATATCTGAACTCTAGCTATTCTGATTTTTCGAAGAAGATTTTTTAAGTTTTTGCTATAAACATATAAGGAAAATCAATGAACCCCGGGGTGGGGCCTATTTTGACCCCAGGGCTTTTATTTGAACAAACTTTGTAGACACTTACTAGAAGATGTTTCATGCTTAATATCTAAACTCTAGCTATTTGGGTTTTTTCAAAGAAGATTTTTAAGTTTTTGCTATACACATATAAGGAAAATCAATGTCCCCTGGGGCAGGGCCAATTTTGACCCCAGGGCTTTTATTTGAACAAACTTTGTAGACACTCACTAGAAGATGCTTTGTGCTTAATATCTAAACATGTTTCATGCTAAATATCTTAGCTCTAGCTCTTTGCGTTCTTTAAAAGAAGATTTTTAAGTTTTTACTATATGCATATAGGGAAAATCAATGACCCCCTGGGGCGGGGCCAATTTTGACCCAAGGGCTTTTATTTGCACAAACTTTGTAGACATCCATTAGAACATGTTTCATGCTAAATTTCTTAGCTCTAGCTCTTTGGGTTCTTTAAAAGAAGATTTTTTAAGTTTTTACTATATGCATATAGGGAAAATCAATGACCCCCTGGGGCCGGGCCAATTTTGACCCCAGGGCTTTTACTTGAACTTGGTAGACACTCACTAGAAGATGTTTCATGCCAAATATCTAAGCTCTAGCTCTTTGGGTTTTTTAGAAGAAGATATTTAAAGTTTTTTCTTTTGGTTGCCATGGCAACCAGAGTTCTGCATGGAATTAAATTCTTTGAACAATTTTCAAAGGTGACCACCAAAGGAACATTCCTGTGAAGTTTGGATGAAATTGGCTTAGTGGTTTATGAGGAGATGTCATTTAAAGTAAAAGTGTACCGACGGACGACGGACAACGGACGAAAAGATCACAAAAGCTCACCCTGTCACTTTGTGACAGGTGAGCTAAAAAGCAGTAGAAAGCAGTAAATTGACAAGTAAGATCTAGTATGAAAAGCACGGAAAAAGAGAATTTTGATTCTGATTTTCTGTGGTTTTGTTTAATTGAACCTTGTTGTCTTCATTTTGCACATACATGTTTTGGGCCTGTCATAATCTGTCGGGGCCTATAATTTACCTAGGTTGAAGGCATAAGAGGCCTAATGTTATTTTCTTTTGTTTAAAAGAGGGCCATTGGCCCTTTCCTCATTTGTTAAGGAATGAACTCTATTGTTTTGTTGTGTTCTGTTATAGTTACATATAGATGGTCCCCTATTTCATTTCAGTAGTATAGACAGACAGACAGACAGACAGACAGACAGACAATTTGAAAACTATATGCCACTCTTTCAGGGCAAAAATAATGGTTGTAACTCAGCTTTTTAAAAGCTTTATGATGACAGATGTCCAGAGTAATTTTTGCAGCATTTGTTTCTGATGCATGTATGACATTAAAGTCAATTAGCATTAGGAAATGAATCATGACAACACTGGAAATTATTAGGAATATTTCACTATCATACCAAGCTCATAAAATGATTAGTGTAAAACTGCAGTAATTAGATAACGCTGATGAAACTGTTATGCTTAACAGTTAACAAGAGTGGTTATTCTAGGAGAATTTTTTTTTTTTACATGTATAAATTAATTATGGAAAGGAATGGGGCTGAATTCAGCCCCCAACATCATGAAATGATAGCCCTGAAAATATCCAGGTTGTACTATCTACTGGGAATGTAAGCCTTATTAGGCCCACCATCATATAATACAGAAACAATAGCGATCAGTAATCACATGTGTCGCCTCATGATGGCCAATTTCATGTTGGGACAAAGTTTGTGACAGACGGACAGACAGACGGACAGTGCACAACTAGACTTGATACTGATCATTCCTGTAAAGTTTGGATAAAATTGCACCAGTAGTTTATGAGTAGTCCGGACAAGCTTTTGCATATCTGGCAACACACAGAAAAAACACCTTTTTATCAAAGGGCCATAACTCGGCCACAAATCATTCAACCGGAAAACCCGTGCAATATGCGCAAGGACTTGAGCTACAGATCAATCCTGTAAAGTTTAATTGAAATTGCTTTAGTGGTATAAGAGAAGTAGTCCGGACAAACTTTAAAAATAAAAATTATTAAAGGGCCATAACTCTGACAAAAATCATTGAACCGGAAAATGCTGATAATATGCACAACTACCTTGGTACTGATCATTCCTGTAAAGTTTAGATGAAATTGCACCAGTAGTTTATGAGGAGTAGTCCGGACAAGCTTTTGTGTATCTGGCAACACACAGAAAAATACACCTTTTTTATCAAAGGGCCATAACTCGGCCAAAAATCATTCAACCAGAAAACCCTTGCAATATGCGCAAGGACTTGAGCTACAGATCAATCCTGTAAAGTTTCATTGAAATTGCTTTAGTGGTATAAGAAAAGTAGTCCGGACAAACTTTAAAATTAAAAATTATTAAAGGGCCATAACTCTGCCAAAAATCATTGAACCGGAAAATGCTGACAATATGCACAACTAGACTTGGTACTGATCATTCCTGTAAAGTTTGGATGAAATTGCACCAGTAGTTTATGAGGAGTAGTCCGGACAAGTTTTGTGACTGACAGACGGACAGACAGACGACGGAGAAGTGATCCCTATATGTCGCCACTACTCCGTAGAGGCGACACAAAAATCTAGTATGAAATAGTTATTTACTATAGAAGCTACCATTTTTTTCATGAAAATAACAATTATCCAAAAGAAATTTTAACTATACAACAAAAAGATAGTTCTGTAAATAACCTCATATGAGTGGCATCAATCTTTGTTTTTATTTGTTTGGGTCATCAGACCAAACAAATAATGGTAGAGAAATTTCAGACCCTGATGCTGTTAATTGCAAAAGCCGAAAGTAGTCCGCTTTTTTGAAGCGGTTACTTCCCTTTATATGTACACTAATGCCGAAAAAATTCAGGGGAGATCACTGCCTAAAGATTGCCAAATGACAGGCGCATTAATTTTCAAGCAAAATAGTTCCCGAATGGTCGAAGATTTCTAATATTGTTTTATTCTTTATAGATATACATGCTTATAGTAAGCTCCATGATTATTTACATCTGTGTTAAACAACAGGTTTAGCATCAAAATAATAAGAGTTACAAACCCTAATTTAGAATAATATGGTTTTCTTCAGCCAGTTATTACATACATGTAACTTCACCGTGGCCGAGGGGTTTGCACACTCGCTTAGGAATCAAGAGGTCTAGAGTTCAAATCCCCGTTCAGGCAACAATTTTTTTTTTTAAATTGTTTAAGTCATTGAATTGAATCTAATAGCCAATTTACTACAGTTAAAACACTGGAAAGTATTGGTGGCACTATACAAAAACAAATTGGTTTATAATCTCACAACCTTCACCTTTCTGACATTCTGAGACCCAAACAAATTCAGCGCCTTCTGTGCTTTGATTAAGTACATGTATTTAATACCAGGAATACCTTTTAAGCAATTAATAAAAAGTTAAAAACATATGTAAATGGCCCATTACTGCTTATGAAACTGAAGTTCTATTCAATATTTATCAGTTATCACACAGTAAAAGTAAGCATTTGCACACACATTCAAAATATTATGTTGGGTCTAAATCGTTAGCAATACTACTGGTTTTTATACATAAACACATTTATGTGAATAGGGCTATTAAAACTTTGAATTTTCTTTAAAAAAAAATGCTATTTTTGTATGAAATTGATGTGAAAAACACTTGCATACAAAATATTTTTTTTATGTAAGTATTATTTGTTTTATATGGACATTCCCGGTACAAAGTACCTCCTGGTATAAAGTACCTTGAGGATATATTTGAACATTCCTTAGAATACAGCAGTCTCTTACATCATAACAAATAACAACTCAAAAGCATTTTTTCATCAGAATAATGCATTTTAGTATGCTCATTTTCAATATTATAGATACAATTCCAAAAAAGATAACAGCCTGATATATCATTGTAGTTTATTGACTTTAAATAACCAAACTGCAATAATATGTCTTTAAAATGAAACTCCTTATTCATTTAGTTGTTGCCTCCTTCATGTGGTACCAGCTGGGTCAAGTATAAACATTGAAAACATTTCAGGGTCCTTCAGGGTCAAGGGAGGTGCTTTTCCTTGATGTTTGATAATCCGAAGTCTTAACTATCTGCTTCCCCCATCCCCACCCCGATGGTGGTTGTGGGGCAGGGGGCAAGCAGTCAATACTCTTGCTTGCATACCAGCATAAGAAGTAAATTGTATAAGTACACTGTGTCACATAAAATTCTCCATGCATTTAAAACACAGAAACTTGGGTTAGAGTCGATGACCTCAAATGCAGTTACCTCTCTGGCGGAATCCGGGTCAGCTCGGCCCTAAAACGTACTCGGCCCCCGAGTCAGCTCGGCCCTATACCAACTCGGCACGGGTCAACTCGGCCCACTTTTCAATTATTAATATTTAGGTTTGTGTTATCATTGTTTATTGTAATTATTGTAATCATTTATAATACACGGATTGACAGTTTCCGAACTGGCAGCAGACAGGCTTTTCTTATCAGTAGAATTACGAGTAAAGATACTCGATTGCATATCTCACTGTATTTCTGACTCGTGATAGGTTTACCGAAATTTTTTATACTTTCAGTGTCAATGTGTTGAAATATACACTGAGAGGAAAAAAAATACGGAAATTACATCTGTATAAAAATGATATAGGCCTATATTGAAATAAAAGATAATTGAAAACAGGGTCGTTCAAATAGAAGTTACTTTGATGAAAATAAGTCTATATGAAAATATCTATAATATTAACATGAATTTTCGCAAGTATGCTTTTCTCTCGTCGATTCGTGACTCTTATTTGGAAAAATTGCACTTGCACAACAAATATCAAGACATACATACAGTTCAATTAGTGCATTTGTTAAATAAATTCATTATCTAAAAGTTCAAAAACTTTAAACTACTTCTAAAAACAACTGCTCAAAGATTAGAGCAACTGAACATGTCAACCATGACTGTCTTGCTCAGCTGGACGCTTACCCATCGATTCGTGAAATCAGATTCACCCTGTGACGTCATCAAAATATAGGTGCTCACACCACTAAATGTTTGCATGGTTATTTTCAGCCCGATCTGATCAATATATGTTTCAAAGTCTTAAGTAAATTCTTACAGCATAATGAATATTTTTTTGGCTTAAGTGTAAGTGTGTTTGATAAATTAAAACATCAATATCGAATATTTTAAAGTAATCAGGTCACCAGCTGATTGTAGGGTGAGGTCATTTACAACTGTTCATTTACGCATTTTGATTGGATAGAATTGTCAAATTGAGTGTCTTATAAAACTTGTGTAGTTTTCGGATGGTGTATGTCCTTGCAGAAGTATTTATACCAGACAATTATTTAGGTCACGAATCAATGAGAAGGCACGAATCGATGAGAATAAGGCATATATTTATACATATTAAACTTCTGTTCTTTATTACAGTCAATGATCCAATTCCGGACCGTGAGCAGTTCCGGCACACTTCGTGTACTTTCGTTCAAATATTTGACAAAATATTGCCAAAATTAACAAAATTTTGGTATGGTTTTATAGTATAATTTATTTCTCATAAATTGAAAGTTTTTTTTCTGCGTTGTAAACATTCCAACTCATTTGGCGCTTGGTTTTTAGAAGCAAGCATTTGAGAAAACAGACTCGCCGTAATGGCGCCATCATTGATGACTTTTAATTAGCGCGAAATAACTACATAAAAAGGTAAGTATTTTATAAAACTTTGTTATTGTTTTATGTGAAAATGTATAGCCTATCAAGAGATATAACTTTTACATGGTGGTCATGCCGAAAAAAGGTAGAAATCTTGTTTCGAGCGAGTATACATGCGTGACCACTTCCGGTATTCTGATTTCGTTTGTTGGGGGCTGTGTCAAAACATTTATGACGTGTCAGAATGGAGTTAAATGAGTAAACAAGATTTTTAAAACATTAAAATGTGTAGTAATGAAACTGTATAGCATTTTTTCTCTAATTTATTTTATTTATATGAAATAAATTTATTTATAAAATTAGTTTATAGAATATTATTGATACATTTTGTATAAATATTGATAATTTTTTTTTCCAGTTTAGCTTTATGTGGAATTGTTTGGCTCCTGTTCATTTCTATGTTTATTTCTAAATATATAATTAGTTGGAACTACATTAATACTTAATTGTTGCTCATTTTGACAGAAGAAGAAAATGAAGATGATGTGAAGTGTGAAGGTTGTGGCATGACTTGGAAAGAAGACCAAGAACTTGGTATTGGAAAAATATGGGTGAAGTGTGACTTCTGTAATAAGTGGCTACATACAGATTGCTGTCTAAATGAAGTTAACATTGAAAGTGATGACCCTTTCTGCTGTCCAGAATGTAAGAATGATTTACCAAAACCAAATCAAATTTGTCTACCAAAAAATTACAAATTCATATTTCATACTTGCATTTTTTTCAAAAAGATGATTTCTTAGAAAAAGGTATAAATTTTCTAATAAATTTATTTGAATCAAAACATGTTTATGTATCCAGAATAAAACCAGTGAAAAGGGAAACTTATTTTTTCAAACAAATTTTAGTTTCTTTCAGCTGTATTTAAAAAAAAACTAAAGAAGTTTTGCTATTTGATAAATCCCTTATACATTTTAATGTTGATATATGAATAATATATATATACTTTAACTTGTAGGTGCCAAATGAAAAAAATGAGGAATGTACAGAATGTTGGTAGGTCAGTGTGTAATTAAAGGCTATCACTCCTTCAAAATTCGACTCCAATGATAGATGATGCCCCTTATTAACTGTAGATAGAGAATTATTGTAACATTCATGACAAAAAACGCATGCTTGGTATGGCTGCCTGGTTTTAGAGGAGTATAAAAGTGAGTTTCATCAATTAAAACAGACAAAACACGCAAGCTGAAACTTAATGATATAGCTGGCCTGCCGATAGGTCATGTCCACGAGGTTTAGGTGGATGTTTTCGTGAGATACTTGACAGAAAGGATTTAATATATGCAGAGGTAAACTGGTGAACCCCGGCCAAGTTTTCCACCTTGGCCAGCACCACATGAAAGACTGGTGGTGGTGCTGTCATCCCTTGTAGTTACATAATTAAGTGCAAGGATGTTTCTACAACCACAGCTCTTATTAGAAATGCTTTTACAGGAAAATGGAGAGAAAACAGTCATGACTGTAACAAGGAGGTGTTCAAAATAGTTAGTCTAATGTAAAGAAAACCGTAAAGCTGACTGTTTTCATTTTAATATCAACACAACAATTTAAAATCTTAAAACTTGTATATGTATAATAATATGTAGCATTTTTAGTTTAGGCTCAGTGGTGCTATTTGTGATAACCTTTCATTTTCTTAGGCCACACTTAAAAAATTGTTTGTTTGCAGTAACACGACCCAAGATTTTTAGTTTGGGAAGTAGGTTGATTTTTTTATATGTATATTTTTTAGAAAGCCTGTAAAATTTTTGGGTATAAGTATAGAAGGAAGGGCTAAAAAAAGCTTTTGGGTAGGGGATGATTTGGTGAGTAGGTAGCGTTACTGCAAACAAACTATTTTTAAGGACAGCCTTAACCACATAGTATTTTTCATTTAAACTTTTGAAATGGTATCCCTTGTGTTGTGGTGAAATATTTTTTGGCATAACACACTTGTCGCCATGGTATTCATCTCATAATTACATGTTGACCTGTACAAAGTTTGTGCAAACCATGGTAGTCTGATTAATATCTACATTTACATACCTCCATTTAAATGTAGTATAACATTAACATAACTTTAATCTGTCTAAATTTACAGCTGAAAGTGAGCAATTAAGACCCATCATTGTCATATTTTTTGAAAGCACTTGATTTTGCATTATTTTTAACATCTGGTGTAATTATCTTTGTGGATAGTCACTTGTTCTATGTTTTTAATTGTGACATACCTATAGATCAGAGAAAGTCCCTGCTGGTTAATTCTTAAAGAAAATGTTTATTTTGTTGCTTTTATATTAAAAAGAAATGTGCATGTGACTGGTTAGAGATTAATTATCTCCATACATGTGTAATTAATGGTCAGCAAACGGGTTGAGGTTGTGATATTCAACATGCATATTAGGTATTATTACAGTATTTTTATTTTCATATTTATTTTCAAACAAGCAGTTGTGAATATTTGTACAGTATTTATTTTCATGTTCAAATAACCCACAGGTGTACAGTATTTTAACTGCAGTCCTTTCAGGAAGTTTGTTCATTATTGGACTTGTGGTATATTCCAGAATTAAAAGAAAGCTATGGAATATTTAAAATTATCTTGTGTTGTTCTTTTTTTATCATCAATGTAAGTCCAACTGAGAACACTAACTTCAAGTGGTATTTAAAGTTGAAACAGGACTAATTTTAATCTGGTTTGTTCTGTAAACATGTTTTGATAGATAAATAATATTTTGAGATGCCCCCAATAAAGAGGGTTAAAAATAATATCAAAGAGGGACGCCACATCCGTAACAAACTGCATTTCCGAGGTCACGGAAATGCATCGTTTGGTTCAGCGAGTCGAGCAAAACTTTCATTTCTTCTTTACATCAGATTTAATTTAAACCGTTCAGAAAGGTAAAAGAAGATTTGTTATAACAAATAATGACCAACTTTCCTCCAAACAATAAAGGGTTTCATGCTGTATGCAGACAAATAATCAAAAGTGGTACGGAACCGCATCATAGACTGTACTTTAACTAGATAATGCACAGACAAGGTATTTCTATTTGATAGTACGTTATATATATTTTTGTAAAGTGGGCCGAGTTGACCCGTGCCGAGTTGACCCGTGCCGAATTGGTATAGGGCCGAGTTGACTCTTTTCCCTCTGGCGTGGGTTCGATCCCCGGGAGATGCTTTGGTAGTTTAGCGCGGAGGAAGGTAGTCTAGTACCGGTGTAACTCTCCAGGGACGATGGTTAGGAAACTACCCGCCTATATGACTGAATAATGTTGGGAAAAGGCGTAAAATGAAACAAACAAACATTGCACTGCATAATTTAACAGCATCGAATTTACAGCAAGTGTATGACGTCACTGTTTCCTTTTCACAGACAAATACAGTAAAGCAAATTCAACAATATATTTGATTACTTTTCATAACTGGAATACGAAGGGCATGTACATTCTAAAATGTCTTACGGTTAACTTGGAGTCTGAATTTCCAAAATCCGCACGAGCTTGCCACTGACTGCCATATGCGTTTCTGATTCCCGCCAAACTGTCATTTATCAGCATCCGATAAGGTATTGTCTAAACCTTTAGATCATAGCGTTGTCATCTTTTCACGTATTCTCAACATCACTAATTACGCGTCATCACTTATTTCACGGTAATGGCATAATTTCATGTGACCAGTGTTAAAATTTGTCAGAATTGACATATTTTATTCATACACCTAAAGTTTTTGTGAAAAATAATTTAAACCTCTAGATACACAATTAACACTTAACAAATTTCTGCCAAAAAAAAAAAACAGTCCATTAAATTTGTGCGCATGTCTGGAACAATCATCATTTTCTAAATGTTATTGGTTATTGAAAAAATAAATTTTAATTTACAAAGTAAGGAATTAAATGATGACATACTGTTTTCAAAATGGCGGACATATGGTCTGCGTTTGGTCCATTAAAATTGTCTTTGACTGAAAATATTGTTGTTTCCTTGTGTCAAACAGCAGAAAATACCTATATGTTACAGCTTATGACAATTTTTGTACCATAAGTTTCATTTGTTGCTTTCTTCTTGGTTTCAAAGCGTTAAGTACCGTGAACTATGAGGAGCACAGTTTACTATAATAAATTATTATTAGTGTGCATTTGTTCACTATATTTACAAAGGAAGCTGGGAACCAGATTTTATTATCATGTATAATTATGCATTAAAATTAAGGCCAAAATTTTTAAAAATTATAAACTCCCTTTAAAAAAAAGAGGAAAATAAACAGACAATATAAAGAGAAAAGAGAAATAAACGATATAAGTACCTAAAATACATTGCAACATACATAATAAAAAATTCAAATAAATCCCAATACTGTTTTTAGCTAAGCAATTTGTTGTTGCTGTAAATAATATATCAATAATTACAAGTACGAGAAAAGAGTCAAACATCACTAAGAAATTATTTGACAATACCGTACCGCGGCTCTACCGACTGAGCTATCTGGCCGCTTACACATTATCTCCCCTAAATAGTGAACAGTTCGTGGAACCGGGACATAACCCCTGCTATATTGAAATTCCCTCTCGAATTTCACAGAGTTACAGAGCAATGTAAATTAAACTCTGAGCATATTCAAGCATCACGAAATGCCCGACCACGTTTGGGCGCCAAAAAATCGTCTACAGGGTGAGAAAAATGTGCAGCCTGAACCGGGACTCGAACCCGGGACCGCTCGAATACCGTACGCGGCTCTACGACATGAGCTATCCGGCCGCTTACACATTATCTCCCCTTAATATATATGATATCTTAGTTCTAGAACCGTGAACACATCCATAATAGTTTTGACGTGCATGGCCGAGCGGACAAATATTCTAGAAGGATGAAAAGTCGATTGGGTTCACGTCAGGGGCAAGCTGTTGTTTCCTTGAGCAAGAAACTTTACACTCATTGCTCAGTACTGGTTGTTTCGTGCAAAACATGAAACACCTCAAAGTTATTTCAGATGTCTGTGAAGCAAAGCAAAGATGGACCAAGGCGTATATAGGAGTTTGAGTTCCACGAACGAACTCGAAAGTGTATATATGGGCGTATTTAAAAGCTAATAGCATAACATAGAATCGAACTGAACTAATTTCTGTTTAAACTCTTCATTTCACACCACCAATTCTTAAAGAAAACAACATTAAATTAAAGAAAACACTCAAAATCAACAGAGTTACAGTGTTGTTGTTTTTTGTATTATCAAAGATACAGTTACTTAGGACAAAACTATGGATTTGATAAGGAACATTTGGAGGAAAATTTAAAAAAAGGACAAAATTGAGTATAATATGCATTTGATACGTTTTTTACTCATAAATACGAGGCTAATTTGATAAGACTGGGCCCAATAATGATTTATATCACGTGGTAAAAAGACTGAAAGTTCATTGGTTACATTCCATAAGATGTGAAATAATTATTCCATTATACTTATTATTATTATCATTATCTTTACTATATCATACACTAACAAGTAATGAAAACATGGTGTCGTTCGTTAGGTATGCCCACATCATATTGAAATAGAGTTGTTTACGTTGAAATATGACTTCTGTTCCTATAAATTAGCTGTTTCGGTATTTATTACAACAATAGGACCACGAACCCTGTCAGAATGGTATTACCTACAGTTGTTTTCATGGTAATATTCTGCGAGAAGTGTAAAAAGAGACACGGTACAGTTATTACTCAACAATTCAAGAAATGCAACCATACGAATTCCGGTATTCCCTCGACGTACGACATTATCAGGTACGAAAATGTGACTTCAACTTTTTGTAGTAAGCATAATTATGCAGTAGTGAGCTAAGATTTTATTTTTTGAAAAAAGGAAGAGTGTTAGCTTTAGCTTAAAGGACGATGCTTTTCGTGGCATTTTCGTTATAAGTCTTACTTATGTTAGTAACTTATAATACATAGATATAGTTCTGTGCTTAAGTGCATATTTTAACATCTCATTGCGTTTTACTTTGTTTGGCACTCAATTATGTCCTATATTTAGATACTGCACAGCATTGTTCCAATACTGTATACATGTATATTCGTATAAAGTAAGTAAACCCCCTTTAACATTTTATGAGGCATTTGATTATTAGTTTGTGAATGTCTTTCGCCAAATGTCGTCCAGATATTTACGACGCAATGTTAAATTGGACAGTCGGGCGAAGCCTACGAAGTATTGCCATACTCGATAGATTTGCCTCTTAGCCTAGCTCTATTCATTTTGATATACTAGTAACATGGATGCTAGTAACCCCTAACAACTGGTTCGAAATTAAGAAAATTAAAATCTGATTACAGCTCGGCACGAGTCTCGTATAAGTGCTAAAATGTTTATTTTTTTCTTCAACAACATTTACAAAACATGTCTCTGTTACATTCTGTGTTTTATTTTACAAATAAGGCCAAACTTTTAAAAATTGCATGTTTTTTAATGAAATTATACTGGCCCATTGATTGGTTCTTGGCAATGGAGTATGCATCTAGGTTCTGATTGGATGAGAAAATTTTGAAGTCTGAGATTTAAAATAGCGTTTATTCACATACTTTTATATAATATTTATGATATTAACAACGGTATATTTACATTACTTTTTGTTAATATCGAGTTGCAACAAGGTATTTTTTCATGAATTTATCAATTACTTCATCCTACAGCTGATCTACAATAAATTTACTTTTATAGTACTGGCCTTTGATGGTTTCACACCTTATCCAGACTGGGAGATAGTTGCACGTACATGTATGACTTCATGACCCAGTCGTCTTGGATATCGGGAACAGTAACCTGTCGTTTGTGTTGATGATCCAATCTTACCAAATGATATATTTTACTCTTTCAGTGCCTTCTTGCACAAATATAGAGAATATCGCCGCCCTTGACAGACGCCACTGTAATCGGACAAAAACTCCTTCATGTATTTTTGTATATCTGGACATAATCCCCTCCATGGGTGGACATAATCCCCTTCATGTGTGAAATTTTGAAGTGGACAAAATCCCTTCAATAAAATTGCGACCTTGAACAAAATCCCCCTCGGATGAATTTTCTGTTTATAAAGTGACATACAGCATTATGCTGTGTGGTGAGTTCGGGAATATTGGTGTCAACATCAGTTCTATACTGCTAAGGCCTGTGCTAGATGGACAGTGTTGCACAATTCATTTCTTCCTCACCATCTTTCAGAATTAATATAGACGAGTTGTAATAGTGTTTTTGAAATTATAAGAATTGTTTAAAATAAATAAAATGATGGCATTGATGATTTGACTTTTAAAACTTCAACAAAATGAAAAACACACTTTGTCTTATTATCCCATTTTAATTATATTTGTTATGCAGTTGATATTTTACCACAAATATAATGAACACTGCTAAACTAATTAAATTTTTTTTTAATGATAATTTGGTTGATAATTAATCTGAACAAATAAAAAAATGTCTCATCAGGCTTATTTAATTATAAAGGTTAACTTGATACATAATTATAAATAAAAAAACAAAAATAACCGCCTCGGTTAGAGTCGATGACTTCTAATCCAGTTACCTCTCTGGCGTGGGTTCGATCCCCGGGAGATGCTTTGGTAGTTTAGCGCGGAGGAAGGTAGTCTAGTACTGGTGTAACTCTCCAGGAAACTACCCGCCTATATGACTGAAATACTACTGGTAAAGATGTAAAATGAAACAAACAAAAATTCATTATTCATCAATTTTTATTGAGTATAGATCATAAATGTTTATGGGGCATAATAATACATGAAACAAGGGGATTTTGTCCGGGTAGGTAAGGGGATTTTGTCCAGCCTTGCAAAAACATGATGGGGATTATGTCCAACCATGGAGGGGATTTTGTCCGGGTATAAGGAGGGGATTTTGTCTGAAGGGGATTATGTCCGTACACCACTGTGAATGCTTGCTAAAACATGATGGGGATTATGTCCAACCATGGAGGGGATTTTGTCCGGGTATGCGGAGGGGATTTTGTCCGAAGGGGATTATGTCCGTACACCACTGTGAATGTAATCACCCTTAATCTCAATGTTCCTGTCCCCATTAAATTTTAACAAAAAAAATCTCATTGGTAATTCTTTATAGCGATGTTTATTATATTGAAATGTGATTGACCAGAATATACAAGTGTTAAAATGTAAGGTTTTATTGTCTTCTAATAAACAATTACCAAATGTCATTTGTTTCAATTAGATAATGAATTAGAGACAGAATGTTTTCGGTTTCACAGCCACAACAAACTTATATTTAGTTAGACACGACAGCTGCCCTTGTTTGGTGTTTACCGTGAAATTCAGCTGTTTTAAACGACAAGATGTTTTCATCCTGTCAATGGACCCGGTATTTTAAATTCTTTACAACAATTTGTATAGTAATTATCATAGAAGGTCATTTAAGTACCATATACAACCTAAACTTACTTTTTCACTTCGTATCACCTATAGAGTCAGCAATTTCAGTTTTAATTTAGGTTGAGCGGAGTAGGTTTCATGTTTGTGTTAGTCATGCATATCTATCAACATTTAGAGGATATCAATCATAAAATAGAGACGAGAGCATGGATACTGCGTTGCACAATTCGTCAGTTTGTCGATTTCGTTTGTTGATTTCCATGAATTGCTCGCGAGGGATGCGTCTACTTCATAATGCACAAATCTAGATCATATAAAATCTATATCATATAAAATCAAGATTATATAAAAGATTAATTTGCTAGTACTCTTTTCTTATGATGTAGTTCTCATTCATTACTTGTAACGTATATATTCTTTGCGAGCAATTATAAGTAATAGTTTTATTTTTTGAATCTGTCCTAAGAGAAGTACGGAGGAAGCAATATTACAATTTAGTCCTTATTCTGACAACCAGTTCAGTAAGTCTATACTAGTAAAATATAGTTCTATTTATCATTGTAACAACTTATGAATAAATATGTATATACATTCAGGACTTAAGATGGTCTTGAAGCATTTTCATGACAAAAACACGTTAAAACATGCCACCTACGCGGCTACGTTCATCTCAAAATTCAGAATTTTAAATAACATGTGAGGGGCCTATTTTACTTCTCTTCATATTTGATCAACTCATTTATTCATACGTCATTAGCATGGATGTTAATACTTTCAGTGCTTTGATTAAGTCAGTATTTGGACGTGCACGCTTGGTACTCTACTTTAACAAATACGGTACCTTTGCAAAAAGTAAGTCACTGAGTACCAATGTCACAAAATACTGTTGAATAAAAATGGGTCAACGAATTCTGTTATCTCAAAATAATCTGGCGAAAAATGCAAGGTGATAAATATTACAAAAACAGCCACTTCTTTACAGGAATTTAATATTTCGTATTTCCGGCTTTAAAAAGATTTGTCGAGTATAGGGAGATAGTACACATGATAACAAAATATATTGTTGATAAACAGTTTTTTTCCATCGGTGGTTTTTACATTTTGCAGGTAATATAGTGTTTATAAAATAGACGATGTGCAGATTTTTTACAACATAATTGTACATCTAAACTGTTATGTGTTTTACAAAAAAAAAAATTAAATAAAAGTGAACAACTAAAAGTACTGATGCACGTGAACTTTACTTTCTGTTTTGGCGTAGATATTGGCTACATAAATCGTGTAATATGATGAAAATAAACACCTCTCTTTTACCTGCACAACTTTGGGAAGCATAGGTCATCGGTACAAGATTTATAGCAAAAATATAGCCTACGGACCTGCTTCCGATGTTCAGGGAGTGGCCCCATATCAGCCATTATTAGGGCTACCTACTTTTCATTATTGTCTCGATCGAGGTTTCATTAGTCGCTGTACTTTTACTCTGTGGAAATTGCACGAAGATTAAATTATCACCATTTTGTTCTTTAAGGGTAGTTCTGGCTTCCATAACTTCATATGTCGCTTTTATTTTGACGTTGTGCGACAGGTCCAGCAGTACACTAAAACCTGTACTTTAAGGCATGCCGGTATGTCCGTAGTTCTCAGATTGTCGCAGGTCTTTGACAGCTGAGATATCATCAAAACAAAATTTTAACATGGACTATTTAATAAATGCAATCCCCTCTTGTCTAGACCTTGACCCTAGTGACATAAACCTTTGACTTGTAAACAGGTCCAGTGGGTAGAGTTCTTCAAAATGCAAGCACCTATGAAGTTTGGAGGCTGACAGTGAAAGTGGCCATGGACTTCACAACACTTGTTATTGAGGAACAAGGATTTACATTGACTGTCACTTTGGCCTCAAAATCATTAAAATATTCTACTAAGTATGGAAACAGCAGGCCTTCCAGTTTTCAAGGTATTGGGCGGAGAATGATTTGGCTAACGAACACACAGATGGACAGACAAGCGCCATGGCACAATATCACCAAGATTACCTTTTAGTTTATAAAAGGGTGCAAAGATAGACCTTACAATCCTCTGACACTCCAGTGAGAACTGCAATCTGGCGTACTCCATAATGAAAAGCAAGGCAAAATTCCTTTGATTTAAGCGCAAAATTTCTTTGATTTAAGCTAATTTCAAGTTAAAAATGAGTTACCTTGACCTTAGAAATATGGCATTCTGCACCTTATAAATAATATTCTTTGATTGAAGCTAGTAACATAGTTTTTCTTCCCAATCAAAGATTACTGTAATTCATATAAAAATTAATTAAGGGGAAACAACAAAAATAACAAGACTGCTTCTCAAGAATGTTTACATGGTATTTCACTCTTGTTGACACAAATCATTGACTGACAGCTATCATCAAAACAAAATTCTAACATTCTAAACAAGCACTATTTTTGAATAAACTCAATCCCCTCTTGGGTAGACCTTGACTCTGGTGAGTTCATCAAGATGAAGTTTAGAGACTGTAGGTGAAAGGTTACTTCTCTATGATCAAAATTAAAGTTTCTGCTACAAACACACAGACAGACCAAAGACAATAATTATGCAAGGTGTGTTTCAAATGAAGACCTAATTAAAACAGAAAACTCTTACATGTTATCAAGTTGAATGTAGTCTAGAGACAATGATCAGCCAACAATTTTCATAGCTCAGCCCTGTGCCCTTGTTTTGTTCACACACCATGCTAGAGTTATGGATCTTAGACAGTAACCTACATTTTTTATTTTAAAGACATGTGTTCCATTTGTAAACCTGCAGTCATTGAGATTTGAAGTTTTATGCAAACATTTCACAAAGTGTTGCACCAACACTATTACATCTGCGAGTATCAAAGCCCAAGTGTTCTACACTTTGTCCAGTTCAAATGAATAAATACAAATACTTTTAATCTATGGCAAAATTTATTAATAATTCAGCTATAATATTATCTAGATCAAATGTTCATAAAAATATATATGTATGAGTATGTAGTTATATTTTTCTGGAATAGAGTAAACAATTTCATTTTATTAATAGCCAACACAGATCATGATTGTTTCATTTCCAACTTTAACCTTTGATTGTGCTCACATGGGAAACTAATGAGAAATATTGAGTTTCCCAACAAACTTTCTCAATATGATGTACTGACAAAATAGTATTTTATGGTACACGAAAAACATGATTTACATGTGAAAATATTTACTTTATGTTAGAAGTAAAAGAATAAATAGTTAATAAAATAAAAACTATGAAGTTTCCATTTATACACTGAATTAAAAATGAGAAAGACAATAAATGATGAAGCATAAAATGATTTAAGAATATAATTTTATTTCTATGTGCAATATTTGTTTAAATTTAATGACTTCTAAAAATACTATTCAATACATCAAAAGTTATAATGACATAGAAAATCAATGTGAAATGTTATATGGCAGGAGGAGTAACCATCAAAACTTATATAACATGAGGAGTTGATGTCAAATATTATATAAGAATTTAACATAACTACATAAGTTATGTTATTATATGATATAAGAATTTAACATCAAATATATGACTTGAGAAATAGACATGAAAAGTTATATTGTATTGAAGTTTATTTCATATGTTATATACCATAAAAAGTTGGCATCAAATGTAAATGACATAAAAAGTTGACATATAATGTTATATAGCATGTTGTATGACATAAAATTTTAACACCAAAACTTATATAAGAAGTTACCATGTGAAAGCATTTTTTGAGATTCATCATATTACAAAATTGAGTCAATTAAAAGATATCACAACCATGTATTTGCTGTAATGTACAACCTGTGATTTTACTTCTTAACCTGCTGAATTTCTTAAATGGACATGTCCAGCTTCAATTTTTAGAACTGTCCATGATCAATTTTGGGGATTTGCAGGTGGCCATCTTAGTCTTAGCAAACATTATACATTTGTTGACCATAAACCAGTGAAATAACTTTCCCAGCAATGAATATCTTTCCTTCAATTCTTGGGTACTAACTGGTACAAAGTTGTAAATAATCATCTTTCAGTGACATACAAAAAACCTACGACTATTGAAAATTCTGAAACATGAAACTTCTGTCTGACAGTAAGGAAATGAAAATCTTATAATTTGAACCAAATACCATTTTTCTTTAAATTGTAGAATGCTACAAAAAACCCAACCATTTTTAACCATAACTATACTGTCACAGGTGGCTGTAACTAAAAATATTAACACACGACAATATTTCTACTGGCATCACATTAGTGGGAAAGGATATTTATAGGGAAAAAAAAACCTGTATAAGCAAATTTTTTTAATATCTTATATAAGCAGAAGAACAGCGTGCTTGACTTTTCTCAGTGCTTGATAAACAAGAGTCTGGACAACAAAGAGGAAAGTTTCAATCAAAATACATAACAAAATTATGAGTCTTTGATATGAACCAAACAATTATGAAAGTTCCCCAAGGGCCATATTTCATTAAAATCCTTGCCTGAGTTATGTGTCTTGGAAAATGACCTTAAATTACAATTCTGAAAACATAAATTAAGTTTCAAGTGAATACCATAAAGATAAGTTTGCTTAAACCAAGAATTTTCAAGGACTTACATTAACAGTCAAAGTCAATTGCAAAGCTATGGGATTTGGATAGTGAACTCAACCATGATCCTGAAGACATGTATTGAGTTTCAAATAAACATCTTGAGTAGTTTTGAAGACTGATGTTGCATACAAAACTTGCAATATGAATTTTCTAAGTTCACAAAGGCAAAGAGTTTTAAAACAGACAAATGTTATGCCAATAATAAGCACTTTAAACAGTAACATTCAATTATGATCCTGAAGTGAAAATCTTCAATTGTTTTAAACACTGAATTAAAATGCAAAACTTGCAAAAAATACAAGAATTTTTAGTATACTTTTGGGATCAAATTTCTGTGTTCAAGTCCTTTTCAAAGACATTGCTAATTTCCTTGAGCAAGGAAATGTAATGATAGTATATTTTAGTGGCACTAATGTGGACTGTCACCAGTCAAATGAAAAACATATCAGAAGGTGTGTAGATGAAAACTAGTAGGTACAAAACTGGGCAGAAGCTGTAAAGTTTGAATATGCCCAAGGCAAGAAATTTATATTATAAAATGCTTCCATTGGACAATTTTCAAATTTTATTATTGTGCCATATACAACATAGGAACAAATTAGCAAAACCATATTAAATCACTTCCCAACTTTAAAAATATTGCTTTCTTAAAACATTTATACCCAGGACTTTCAAATTTTATGAATCAAGATTTAAAAAAAATGTCATATATAGAAAATATTAAACAGAATATTTTATAAAGCACTAGGACGTAAGCAGAAACATTTACATCAAATTGAAATAACAGTATGTGATGTTTTCTAGTTATATCGATTCAAATATTTCAAAATACAGAAATATAGATGCTCCCTTTTAACATTGACAATGCTATAAATATTTACAACAAGGAAAAGTAAGTAAATCTATATTTAGCCTCAGTGACCTTCACCCAATCAATCTGAAACACATCCTTGGAGTCCCATTGGTAGAATGTCCAGTGAATGTACCAAATACACAATATATCTAAGATTTTAGTAAATTAATGAAGGTGCTATGAGCAAATGATAAAATGACAAACCAGCATCTATACCGGTATACTCCCACTGAAAAATTCTGCTGGGGTATAAAACAACAACAACAACAACAATGATTGTCTGGTTTACAAAAAGCAACATACCTTTGCAGATATTTTTATGCAAACAATATTTTGATATATATGATAATGTTCATGTAACAAAAATGTTTGTAAAGTTGTGGAGGGACCCAGATAATAAAAAATATTCAATACCTCAACAACACAAAAGAAAAACAAACTTTTAACAAAAAACAGGAAAATGCATGTAAAACAAAAAACTGCCCATTATCATTTTTGGGGATATTAAGATGAAAAATTGAACTTGGTCAGCCAACTCTGTACTAATGGCAAAGGTCCATTCCAGCAAAATATAAGGTCGCACAAGGACTTACACAATAATGTGGGTACATGTGTTAAATTAAATAAACTTAATAATAAAGAACTACACATAAAATCTACAACAAATATAATTATACAAATATGAAAAATATAACTTTACATCTAATAAATAGAATAAGAATAAAATGTACACCAAATGAAACTGAACTACGACAATCACAGTTCACTGAAAGGGAATTTAATGCCAGTGATCTTTAAAGCATTTTTATCCAATTTTTTAAAAAAGAAATGAAAATTAAAGAAGAAAAAATGTTCCCTATGTAGGCAGCTCCATTTTTAAAATTCTGCTCTTTTAATTTTCTTCTTGTAATTTAATATGACATTATTAAAATGCAAATTTTGGTACACTTATCAAATATTGAAAATGCATAAACAATTAAAAACAACAACATTTCCTTAATGGTGATAAAAATGAACTTAAGATGACAAACTAACATAAAGAAGATATGATTATGTAGTAAAAAATAACATTAATGTTAAACAATGAAGATAAAGAAATCAACCAATTCCCCAGACACTTCCTACCCAAACCAACATGGTAACGTTGAAGCCTGCAAAGCCTCACAATTTAACTTCCATCAATTTTACATAAAAAATCTATATCCTAAGACTTTAAAAGACTTCAATACAAATATTTAACCATTTGACTTTATCAAGTAATTTCCATTGCCATTATTTAATTACATTCGTTGCTTTTCCTAATTAACAAAATAATAACAATATATAACCTAACTTTTCCTTAAAGGCCCATTATGGCCAAGAAATGCTTTTATTTTTATTTATCAAAAGGTTTTTATTTTTTGTTGTCCTGTTACAGTTTTTAAAAAGTTTACTCATTTGCAAAATACCTGATCCATCTTTTGTTTCTGTTGCCTTTTTGTCAAATAGTACAATTACATGTACAGTGATTTTGTATTTTGTATGGAAGTCAAAATACATGTACTACTTTGTTAACATTGTTCTACTTTTATGACAAATAATTTCACATTAACATCTAAATATTTTTTAAGCATTATAAAAACAACATTTCCTTAATGGTGATAAAAATGAACTTAAGATGACAAACTAACAAAAAAAGAAATCTACGTCCCAATCTACTAAACACTCTTTCCAACTTTTGCACTCCAACTTTGCATGTTATTCTTTATGGAGACCCTGCTTTACCTGCGGACTCCAGCACTGCTATCTTCGCCGCTGTTCATAAATTTATAAGAGATACTAAAAGATTCTAATATGTAATATACTAGTTGTCATACAACATAGTGTTCACACAAGTTTTTTTTCCCATAAATGATGTTTGTACCAAAACGACAAATGATATAGAAACATCCGCAAACTTCTCTTTTCTCCATCTTTCTCTTTATTATTTTCTTTCAATTACATATATGTATTTGTAATTATTTATTCTTTCTTCGTTGTTTTTTCTTTATAGGGTTTAATTAAAATTATGATAAGCCATGTATTATGTAAACATATTGCTTTTGTTAAAGGAGAGGACTACTATGAGCTATTGTAGCTCTCGGTCCAATTCCTTTCTGCTTAAATTGTAAATTATTAACATGTATATATTATCTGAATAAAAATATGTTTAAACCAAGCATTATAAAAACCATGCTTTCCCTTTTCGAGGCAAATATCTTTTTGTTTCTTTAAAATCTTATTGACACTGCAAAGGTCATATTGCAACTATCTAGTTTTTTTGGTGGTTGAAGACCTCAGGTGCCTGTTAGTACATTATTTCAGACAAGTTCAGGTGCCTGTGTAGAACTCCTGGCCTTCAGCGAGTTAATGGAAATAACTGAATTGTAAAACAATATTCTCAACAACATTATCATAATTCTATATAAAAGGTGACAAATAGCAATTATCATTCATATACCAAATGAAATGTCAACTAGAAGGGTTTTTGTCACAAAAACATAAGTCTCCCAAAACAATGGATGGTCACTCATGTGAAGTTTCATTGAAATCACACCAATAAATTAACCTATGAAAGTCGGACAAGATTTTTCTATTTATAGCTCTGACGGCCATTTTGTGCAGTGAAGCGGAACATGCCAGTATTGTGCACAACTAGGGATGGTACTGATCACTCCTGTAAAGTTTGGTTGAAATCCCACCAGTAGTTTGACCTGTGAAGGGCGGACAAGCTAAATGTGGACAAACAGATGGACGGACGGCGGAGGAAAACCCAAAAATTTTGGGAGACATAATTATCATTCATAAACCAAATGAAATGGAAATTATCATTCATAAACCAAATTAAATTGAAATTATCATTCATAAACCATTGAAAACAAGAAACATGGCAATGCCATGAAACCAGGTTTTCAATTATCACCATTGTAGATAAATATGTTGTATTTGAAATACAAATACAAGCAACAAACAATGTAACTATGTGCAATGTAAAACATGAATAATGTAGGAGGAATTGCCACTGAAGAAGTGTTCACTATAATATTATGTATAAGGAAACAAGATTGCATTTGAGAAAAATGCTATGCCACCGCATTAATACAACACTAAATAGTAGTGTAGGAACATATTTTTTTTGTTTCTATACAATTGAAGATTGTCATAATGCATAGATCCCTGACCTATCTAATTCTTATTATCAGATTAGTGATTAAATCTATTGTTAATCAAATAAAAGATCAGAGCAGGAATATATCAATGCACTTGAGTCTAGTGAATTTGGTGGTGAAGGTCATATTTCACGCAGCCTAAATTTCATGACTACATCAAAGGACAACACAGTAAGACACTTTGTCAAAATCTAGGTAAGCTGATATCAAAGTCCACTTTACATCTTAATCTGTGCACATGGTTCAAACTTCATAGCTGTAGATCAAAGCACAAGAAAGTAGGTCACATTATCAAAATCTAGGTCACCTGATATCAAAGTTCAATTTTTCAACTAAAACTGTGCACATGGTCAAAAATTCATTGCTGTACATCAAAGGACAAGAAAGTAGGTCACTGTCCCCTTGGTCAAGGCAAAATTTTGACCCAAGGGTTTAATTCAAAACAATCTTGATACAGGTCCACCAAACAACATTTCAAGTCAAATATCTAAGCTGAAGCTTTCTCCCATTCAGAAAACATATGTTTTATTTTCTGTTTTTACTATGTGTACATAATGAGAATCATGCCCCCGGGCAGGGCCAGTTTTGACACCAGGGGAACAATTTGAATAACTTTGGTAGAGGACCTATAGATGATATTATATAGCAAACATGAAAGCTCTATGCCTTGTACCTTCAGACAAAAATATTTTTTATTTTTTTACTAGATATACATAATGTAAATCAATGACCCCCGGGGCAGAACCAATATTGACCCCAGGGCTAAAATTTGAACAATCTTGGTAGAGGTTCACTTCGCAAAGTCTCATACCATATATTTAAACTCTAGCCTTTGTCAATTCAGAGAAGAAGATTTTTCAAGTTTTTACTTTATACATATAAGGAAATCTAGCACCTCTGGGGCAGGGCAATTTCAACACTAGGGGCATAATTAAAACAACTTTAGTAGAGGACCCAAAGATGATATTATATACCAAATATCAAAGCTTTAAGCCTTGTACCTTCAGATAAGAATATTTTTTAATTTTTTACTCTATGTTCATAGTGAAAATCAATGACCCCTAGGGGTGGGGCCAATTTTGACCCCAGGGCTATAATTTGAACAATCTTGCTAGAGCTTCACTACACAATGTTTCATGCAAAATATCTTACCTCTAGCATTTGTCAATTACTAGAAGATTTTTTTTAAAGTTTTAACATATCAGGATAACCAATGACCCCGGGGCGGGGCCGATTTTGACCCCAGAGCTATAATTTGAACAATCTGGGTAGAGGTCTACCAGACAATGCCTTATGCAAAATATCTAAGCTCTAGCCCTTTTGGGTCTTTACAAGAAGGTATTTTAAGTTATTACTATATGTACATACAGTGAAAATCAATGACCCCCGGGGCGGGCCAATTTTGACCCCAGGGCTATAATTTGAACAATCTTGGTAGAGGTCTACCAGACAATGCCTTATGCAAAATATCTAAGCTCTAGCCCTTTTGGGTCTTTACAAGAAGGTATTTTAAGTTTTTACTATATGTACATACAGTGAAAATCAATGACCCCCGGGGCGTGGCCCATTTTGACCCCAGGGCTATAATTTGAACAATCTTGGTAGAGGTCTACCAGACAATGCCTTATGCAAAATATCTAAGCTCTAGGCCTTTTGGGTCTTTACAAGAAGGTATTTTTAGTTTTTACTATATGTACATATAGTGAAAATCAATGACCCCTGGGGCGGGGCAGATTTTGACCCCAGGGCTATAATTTGAACAATCTTGGTAGAGGTCTACCAGACAATGCCTTATGCAAAATATCTAAGCTCTAGGCCTTTTGGGTCTTTACAAGAAGATTTTTTAAATTTATTCTTATAATTTCTTTCGGTTGCCATGGCAACCAGATTTCTGCATGGAATGAAATTCTTTGAACAACTTTGGAAGCCCTTCACTCAAGGATCAATCCTGGCAAGTTTGGTTTAAATTGGACTAGTGGTTTTTCACAAGAAGATTTTTTAAGTTCACTATATAATCTATATAACACACACACACACACACAAACAAACACACACACACACACACAGGTGAATCGCTATATGCCACCGCATCGCAGATGCTGCGGTGGCATAAAAAACAAAGTGCCATAATTAGGTCAAAAACTATCCAATCACAAAACCCCGACAATATGTGCCAGGGTGCTTGATGACAAAGCTTCTGTGAAAGTTTGAACAAAATCCGTTGAGAAATGTAGGACGAGTTCAGCACAGAAGAATTTGTTCACTATAATTATATTGATAATTCTGTATAATGAAAAACAAGTTACAAAGTAGACATGAAATAATATATCATATCTTTTTTAAATTACCTCCAAAGATGATATGACCTTTGACTGCCAAATCAAGTTAAAATCATGTAAACAGGATTTTCAATGTTAATGTCACTGTGACCTTGACCTTGGAGCCAGCCATGCGGAACATGCGTTCTGCACGTCATCTTGATGTGGTAAACATTTGTCTGAAGTTTCATCAAAATTCTTCAAAGGGTTGAAGAGTTACAGAGCGGACAGGATTTTCAATGTTAATGTCACTGTGACCTTGACCTTGGAGCCAGCCATGCGGAACATGCGTTCTGCACGTCATCTTGATGTGGTAAACATTTGTCTGAAGTTTCATCAAAATTCTTCAAAGGGTTGAAGAGTTACAGAGCGGACACAATTTCAAGTTAAAATCATGTAAACAGGATTTTCAATGTTAATGTCACTGTGACCTTGACCTTGGAGCCAGCCATGCGGAACATGCGTTCTGCACGTCATCTTGATGTGGTTAACATTTGTCTGAAGTTTCATCAAAATTCTTCAAAGGGTTGAAGAGTTACAGAGCGGACAGGATTTTCAATGTTAATGTCACTGTGACCTTGACCTTGGAGCCAGCCATGCGGAACATGCGTTCTGCACGTCATCTTGATGTGGTAAACATTTGTCTGAAGTTTCATCAAAATTCTTCAAAGGGTTGAAGAGTTACAGAGCGGACACAATTTCAAGTTAAAATCATGTAAACAGGATTTTCAATGTTAATGTCACTGTGACCTTGACCTTGGAGCCAGCCATGCGGAACATGCGTTCTGCACGTCATCTTGATGTGGTAAACATTTGTCTGAAGTTTCATCAAAATTCTTCAAAGGGTTGAAGAGTTACAGAGCGGACAGGATTTTCAATGTTAATGTCACTGTGACCTTGACCTTGGAGCCAGCCATGCGGAACATGCGTTCTGCACGTCATCTTGATGTGGTAAACATTTGTCTGAAGTTTCATCAAAATTCTTCAAAGGGTTGAAGAGTTACAGAGCGGACACAATTTCAAGTTAAAATCATGTAAACAGGATTTTCAATGTTAATGTCACTGTGACCTTGACCTTGGAGCCAGCCATGCGGAACATGCGTTCTGCACGTCATCTTGATGTGGTAAACATTTGTCTGAAGTTTCATCAAAATTCTTCAAAGGGTTGAAAAGTTACAGAGCGGACAGGATTTTCAATGTTAATGTCACTGTGACCTTGACCTTGGAGCCAGCCATGCGGAACATGCGTTCTGCACGTCATCTTGATGTGGTAAACATTTGTCTGAAGTTTCATCAAAATTCTTCAAAGGGTTGAAGAGTTACAGAGCGGACACAATTTCGTTTGACGCCCGCCCATCCGCCCATCCGCCCATCCGCCCATCTGCCCATCCGCCCGCCATACCCCAATCTAATAACCAGGATTTTCAAAATTGAAAACCTGGTTAATAAATGGAAATTATCATTCATAAACCAAATAAAGAGGAAATATCATTCATGTATCAAAATGAAATGGCAATTATCATTTATAAACCAAATGAAATAGCAATAATCATTCATAACCAAATGAAATGGAAATTATCATTCATGAACCAAATGAAATGGAACTTATCATTCATGAACCAAATGAAATGACAATAATCATTCATAAACCAAATGAAATGGAAATTATCATTCATAAACCAAATGAAATGGAAATTATCATTCATAAACCAAATGAAATGGCAATAATCATTCATAAACCAAATGAAATGGAAATTATCATTCATGAACCAAATGAAATGGAAATTATCATTCATAAACCAAATGAAACTGCAATTATAGTTCATAAACATCAATGAAACTAAAATTAAAATTACCAACATTAAATGCTTTCAATGTCTCTGCAAGTGCAAAGACATCTCGACATGTAATGACTCCCACATTCTTACATACCTTTTATAAAATGAAAGGATTATTAATTGAAAAGGAATGAATGTAGGCTATATTTGGATTTAATTCTATTTTTCATCTTACTTTCTCCAGAGAGAAATAAGCCTCTCCTAAAATATTCAGTATCAAGATGAATTCTAAGATGTACTTAAAAACATATAACTGAAAACTTTGTTTGTCTTGTTTGGTGTTTACTCCGAGTTTAACATAATTTACATTATATCAGGTCAATCAACCTTACTGCCTTTCCTGGATAACTGACCAGTAATTGGCAATTTCTCCACAAGTGATCGGCTACTAATCCCACATGTCAGTAGAGAGACAGACCATTACACTCAATGTCCAAGATCAACCATAGAGAAATTTTGCCTCACCAAACCAAACCAGTGACCCCTTCAGTAGTTTTGGAGATATCAATTTGCATGCATAAACTTAACTAGTGTGACACCGGCGCCCATGCTTGGGTGAGTACAATAGTTCTACCTGTTCTTGGAATGGTCAAGCTAAAAGGACTTTTACTGACTTTTTTACTGGTATTGACTGCTGCATACTTAAATGTCCAAGTATCCATCAAAGTTTGTTTCAATGAACAAAGACAATAACATTTGGGACAATCTGCTCTCTTTACAGGTGGGTCTATATATGTAAAAAGGAACATGTACTGATTACCAGATATTGTTGGAAACCAGCATCAATATGGAGTACTATAATTGTGACAAAGGGGTGTTACTATTGAGTACATGTACTATAAATGTGAAATAGGGGTGTCACTATTGAGTACTATTATTGTGACATAGGGGTGTCACTATTGAGTACTATTATTGTGACAAAGGGGTGTCACTATTGAGTACTATAAATGTGACAAAGGGGTGTCACTATTGAGTACTATTATTGTGACAAAGGGGTGTCACTATTGAGTACTATAAATGTGAAATAGGGGTGTCACTATTGAGTACTATTATTGTGACATAGGGGTGTCACTATTGAGTACTATTATTGTGTCAAAGGGGTGTCACTATTGAGTACTATTATTGTGACAAAGGGGTGTCACTATTGCTGGGAGCACTTGGACAGAAGCTTCTTATTGTGACATTAAAAAGATCAAGACACTTTGCTATTAATACCAACATATCAATCTGCACTTGTTAAAAGTTTAGGTTCTTTATATATATTGTTGCTTTTCTATTATTTTATAGCTGATCAACATCCATTCCCAGTCATATATATTTATAAACACCAGATCCAACTACATGTACATGTTTTTCCTTCATTATTTTCTATACATGATAAAATATCTAAATTACACAAAAATCTATATAATTACAGTAACATAAATAAACTTTTTTGTATGTTTTCTGTCCAAAGTACCACTTACATAAACTTTAACTATAGATCACCTCAGAATCCCTGTATAAGATAACCATTGGTGAGTTTAAACATACGTAGGAAGTACTGGCGTTGAAGTGTGCACAATCAATAAGGCCAGACAACAATATAATAATCATAGACCAATATCCGAGCCAAATACACAGGAAATGCATTACACTAAATACAGACCGAACTTGAGAAAATAGTCTTGTTCTAGAGGCGGCAGTCAGTAACATCATTCTACTGAATAGAAAATATATTTTGGAAACTATCACAGAATAAATGCAATATGCTTGTATCTTTTTACAGTTACACCCACATAATAAATCAGTAATGCTGTTAATATTGATGTTCCAAAGAAAAACTCACATATTTGTTACATACTTTTTTCTCTCATTTTACAGTTAACAAACATTTCAATAAGATAAAATGAATGCTCCCTAAAGTTGCTTTTGCTGAAGCTAAAATTATGGCCGTAAAATGATGAAAATTAGTAAAATCTATTTTTAGCCTAAGAGACCTTCACCCAATCAACAAGTACCCCCATCCAAGGTTAGAGGTCAATGAAAGGTACCTTCACACTAAATATATCATTCAATAAATAAAGGTGTGACAAGGAAAAGTTAGGTAAATGTAACAAAAGATTGGAAGGTCATGTACCTATATGAAAATGCTCCAATAAAAGTTCAGGGAGCGTAAAGTTTAGTTTACCACAGACACCTTCATCTGCTGAATATTTTAATGTACTTGACCAGTTTTCATTTTTGGAACTATCCATTACTTTGGGGATATGAAGTCCATGCAGTCTCTATATTGGTGGCGAGGCTTTTCAATTCCAAATATATTCACTGTGCAAAAAATTGGAGCAACTTTTTTTTATAACAAAAATTATGTATTATGCCATGACAATAATTTTTGATTTTATTTAATTTTAAATTACAGACTACCGGTATTAAAGTTTAGAAAAATGTGAAATGATTCTAATATAAAAGCAGAAATGATATATTATATAGATAAAACAATATGTTTAAACATGTCTTGCAACTTATATTTATCACTTTTGAGTCCGCTTCCTGGAACCTACCAGTACTGGTGGTGAGTAGGACAAAAGCCCTCCTGGACAAAAGCCCTCCCGTCAAAAAGTGACAATGTGGACAAAAGCCCTCCCGTGAAAATGACAAGGCAGACAAAAGCCCTCCCGTGAAAATGACAGTGCGGACAAAAGCCCTCCCGTAAAAATGACTTGGCAGACAAAAGCCCTCCCGTGAAAATAATAAGGCGGAAATAAGCCCTCCCGCAGCAAATACATATATGTTTGTTGAATAGTTTATATTGTCTTTTCAATGCACTCAACATATTAAAATTGTAATCATGAATATTTTTGTTTTCCATTGGCATAAGCATGTTTGTATGAGCTTGAGCACATTCCTGAGGGGCATCTGAAAAATTAGTGCTAAAATCTGTAAGTGCATATTTATTCACGTAGATATGAAGGATTACTCCTATGTGAAGAGTAATAAATGATGCAAAGAAGTCAAAATTATTTAACTTAAATGACTTGAAAGTAACTTTATTTTTAATGACATTTGTGTAAAAAGTTACCTTGTTAAACATTTCAGGAAGGTAAATTCAGAATAAAAGGTAGTTCTAGCTCATACACATACTTAGGCCAATTGAAAACAACAAGAAATATATGTAACAATTTTAATATGTTGAGTGCATTGAAAAAACACAGGTATTCAACATACATATTTATTTTAGTTAGGGGAGGGCTTTTGTCCGCCTTGTTAATTTCACGGGAGGGCTCAAGTTTATAGGTTGTAAGAATATGAGACTGTTTCGCTGTTTCTTCTGTCTTGTATATTTTTACATGAATAAAGGAGTCCAATCAACCACAAATGTCTACAATTTTTTAATGAACTTGATCAGCTTACAATATCATTTCAAGTACATTTAAATGCTGTCCATTTTTTTTCTTTCAGAAAACTGAACTTCTGTGACAGTAAATTAATAAAAGGATAAACAAGTTGAATGTCATAACCTTGGAGATAGCTCCATGAGACATCCAGCTGTAATTTGATATATATTACCTTTAAAATGATTAAAAATTTTCTCGTTTGATACTATACTGATTATCATCCTTATTTTGATTATGTTTTAAGTCAGACTGTCAAAGAATTCGAATCGATTACCATTAGAATGCCGAAATTCTTAAATGGACTAGTCCAACTTTCATTTTTTGAAATTATCCATTATCAATTTGGGGAGATCTCAAAATGACGCAACAGTATAGAGCCTAGTCAGACAGCACAGACATGCCAGCTAGCCTGGCTATATACTGGTAGCAAAGGCCACACATTCCGTTCCCGCAGGATAAGGGTTAAGGTAATTTGGCAACTTTTCAGTTGCAATGGTGAGGAAAAACCTCAGATACCAAAACATGCATCATTTCAAGCAGTTACTGGCATCTCAGCAGCAATGAAGTAGTACATAAAAGTACACTTGTTTGATAATTAATATGGACACACAAAAAGGTCCCTTGGCACTAAATCTGTCTAATCCTTAAAAATTAGGAAAATATGACATAAAAACAAATTTTAAACAAAAAAAGATACATAAAAGAGTCACTAAAATCTAGAAAAGATTATCCTCCAATCAAAAGAAAAATTTGTGAAAAATGAGCATTCCCTCTACCGATCATCAGGATAGTTTTGGCAGTGATTATTTTGGCAGTTCCTGAATTCTTGTATATAAATGATGAACAATCACAGACAATGTTAACAATCTGGAATGTCCTATAGTTGCTTCTTACACAATCTGTAAATATATAATAAAACATTATAATGATATAGTGATAAAACAACCAACAAAATTAATAGGTTAATTGTTCAGCACAAAATAAAGTGTAAGTATGTTAAAAGAGACTGGTATGAACATGTTCCGTATAGTGTCAGTATTTTCAGTGATATTAAAAGTATATAAGTGTGGTATAAGAGTATTCAGTACTACAATAGTTCATTCAGTAATTTATAAGAATGTTAAGTGTGGTATAAGTGTATTTAGTATTGCGATATTTCATTCAGTAATTTATAAGTAAAATTTAGCGTGGTATAAGTGTATTCAGTACTGCAATAGTTCATTCAATAATTTATAAGTAAGTTAAGCGTGATATAAGTGTATTCAGTATTGCCATATTTCATTCAGTAATTTATAAGAATGTTAAGTGTGGTATAAGTGTATTCAGTATCGCGATATTTCATTCAGTAATGTATAAGAATGTTAAGTGTGGTATAAGTGTATTTAGTATTGCGATATTTCATTCAGTAATGTATAAGAATGTTAAATGTGGTATAAGTGCATTCAATACTGAGTAAATAAATTCAGTAATGTATAAGTATATTAAGTGAGGTATAATTATATTAGTGAAATATATTCAGTTATGTATAATTATGTTCAGTGCGGTATAGGCATGTCAAGTATATTCTATAATGTATGTAAAGTACAGCATTAGTATATTCAGTACTTCATAGTTATATTCATTAATGTATTTTAAGTGCAGTATAAGTATGTTTAGTACTTCATGATTTAGTACAAGTAAGTTAGTACAAATGACTAAGTCATTAATATACAAATTTAATTGTATTTAAAGGTCTTTATTTCATAAGTACTATATCCATTTGAAAAGGTTAACATTACATAGATGAAAGATTAATTACTTTCTATGATCCACAGGAAGTTCTTAATTAGTCCAACATCCATTTTAACAGTAAGAAACATTCTGTTTTCACAAGCTGTATAACAAATCTCGGAGATATTTTGACAGCAAATTAAACAAAAAATTAAGTGTTGGAAATGATACAGTCTGTTCATGAGGGAAATAAAATGTGAGATTTCTTAGAATGTCCTCTAGCACAGGTTTAACAGTATTCAATCTGCAACATTGAGATCTATGATCTTGATGGAACCAGGAAATAATTTATCACAACTGGGATAAAGTGTCATTTGTACAATAAAATTTATATGATGTTCATTTAAACATCATTTTCGTCTTCCGTGTTTTTATAATTATTTAGTTCAAGACTTAGTCTATTTATGTTTTATGAAATGAGAGACTCATATGAGTTTAATAAAAGGATATTGTCACAGTAGAAAATAAAATACAATAACTTTAAACTAATTGAAACTCCATGATTTTATTGAAGGAAGTATGATATATATGTAAAACAAACAAGAACAAGAGCACCCAATGTAGTACCATGGTAACATTATATAATGCTCAACAGGTTAGGGTAAGAATTGAAAAAAAAATCAATCCAAGATTGTTATGGTGTTATACATTTCACTTTTCAAGAAGAGGAATAATTTTCTGATCAAGATATTGGTATTCATACAAAATTATTTTCGGAGGAAGTAAGGAGCTTTATTTTTCTAGGGACTAAGAATCATAACTTTAGAAATATAGATCATTATGTTATGTCCCTTTTCCAACAGATGTCCGAATATCTATATTAGCAGGTATGCAAAAATACAAAACAGTATCTTTTAGAGTTTTCAAATTTTTTTATCAATTACAGATTTTAACAGAAATTTTAATTTACTACTTTTCAAGATAATGCTTCCAACCCAAATCTACTGATGAATAGCAATACTAGATAAAATTTCCTTAAACTTAAAGAATTTGACCACCATGTCAGGCAGGATCATTAACAAGGCAACCAGCCAAAATGAGGCTCTGACAAACTTTTAGAATTAATCTTGAATCAATTTGATTCCATTAAAAAAAGGAAAGCAATGAAAAAAATCTCTCAAAATGTAAAAATAGGTCATTTTCTTTGTTTTTCTTAAAAAGATTAAATATCATAAACAACATGACTGTTAAGTTATAATTAAAAATCATTTTTATTTAATAAAGTTAATATCAACACTATTGTTGACACAAACTAACACTATCAATAATTTGGTATCATATAAAAAATCGTGCAAGTTTTAAGGGAAATTCTAGCAAATTTAGCACAATCCTGTAAAGAAATCCCACAGTCTATTCATAAAAGAGAAAAAAGTAATATTTACATAAGATCATGTCTTTCTTTTATAATATTAATTCCCTGTTCCATTCACAAGGGACATTTATAAGCCAAGATCTAAATAAGGAGATAAAAAAGATCATGATATTAAAAACTATAAAATATGTGGGCGTTGGCTGAAAAGATGCTTATAATTCATGTATTCCACATAAATGTTTTTAAAAAGATTTATTAAAAGTGTATCATATTTATTTCAAAGTGGGTGTTATAAATACTATATTTAGTTTCTCACAGTGACATAAAAGTTTTTAATTTTATACTAGGAGTACAGTGAACTCTTTTTTTTTTTTAAATTTAATAATTACTCAGTCACAAATGCTGTCACAAATCATAGTGAACCACACAAGCATATCAATTCAGAGTGGGGGCCCAGAAGTCCAGTGGGTGGTTATTTTTTTTCATTCCTTGCCTATAGTCTAACCATTTTCCAATTTCCTTTAAATGAAAGGGTTTTGCAAATTCAAGGGAGATAACTCCAAAATGAGACCAACAACCCCAATTATTTTATCTAAATGGTCTTGCCCTGCTATTGAAATTTAAAAATTAAAAGATTAAAGAGATTCTGAGAGACTGCGGGTTCGTGTTTTGGTTGAGACTCCATTTTATTTTTAAACAGAATGTTAAATGTTGATTGTTCCTGATAGTGGACTTGAAAGTAATTAATGATTCAAGAACTTATTTTTTCAAATCTGAGCTGACATTAATATGTTTCAACTTAGGCATGTCAATTTGGCAATTAGCAATCACAGGTTTAAAGAGGGATTAATGGGCAAACATTTTATAATTGTCTACATTCAATGTTTCAAAATGATCATTCTTCCTGTAAGAAAGAATTACCCCCCTTAAAGGCAGACACAGGCAAAATTTTCATTTCTTCGTTTTGAATTTTTTTATTCATTATTCTGTAAATGTACACTAAACAGTCACAGGAACAAAACTTTTCTCTTTATAAAGAATGAAATGGTGGTTTCTTAACTTGACCCACATGGGTCAGGTTAGAGTGTTTAGATTTCACAATAGTTGTCACAGTGAACTATTGAAACGTTTAAGAACAAATCAAATGAATGACTTAGGCTTGTTTCAATCATACAATGTCCACAATATCTGTTATTGTAACTTCCAGGGTTTGTTAAAGTCACTTGGCTTGTTTTAAAACTATTCGGTGTTTCTGTTTGCTTTTAAATTTCGTTTCACATATATAGATATATTTACTCTTCAAACCCAAAATATACAGAGTTTATTCATTAATTCATGCTAGGACGTTTCGAAATGACATTTTAGAGTGATTTGAGAACGTAAGATCAATTTAATATTTTTGTCATTATTTTGCCTGAATATCCCTTTAATGTCAAACCTTGTTATTTATAAATTTTTTTTTTTTTTCACAAAATTTAGGTCAATAATTAATCCTGTGACTAATTTGGGAATTTTTGTTTTCAAAATGCTTAAATAGAGCAAGAAACAGTATACATGTACTTGCTTTCTTAGCACTGAACATTTGGCCAGTTAACAATTCAAACAAAAACATCCAGTCCACATCAACCTCCAATATATATCAACACGAAATAAAAACAACTCCTTTTTTATTATTAAAAGGTACTGTTTAAGTATAATTTTATTAAAAAACACTCCTTTAAAATGTTAACACTATTTTCTCTCCGATTAAAATCAGAATAAATCAAAATTAAAAAAAGACAATACGTTTTATCCGCCAGGAGTTCCACAATTAAATTTGTCAAGAGACGTAGTGCTAACATTGAGACAATCTCAGAAAGCTATAAAAGTTAATTCCTACTTTTCATTCCTTTTTTAGAATCCTGACATATCAGATTGACAGGAAACTAAAGTCCAACAGTTTTAACAAGAAATGAAATTACCCTTCATTGAAATGTCTGTCTGCTGTCTTGTAAGGTAACAGTAAATAAAGACGAGGTCAGAATTGTCCTCAAAAGAATAAAAAGACCAGGCAATTACTTCCTTAACTTGATTTGTCCAATACTGTTTTGCAATTATAAATACCCCTACGTCTTTACATTAAAATGGTAAGACATATATTTATAGAAGTTAGAAGCACCTTAATTTAAGTAATACATGACATCATACTATGGTTAACATTTATGCCAAGTTATTTCAAAATCCCTTGATGGATGAAAAAGTTACACAAAGTCATTTCAAAATAAATTGATGAATGGCTGAGACACAAAGTGAGGTGGACAGACAAATGAACGAAGCCCATTTCTATATGCCTTTTGTTAACAATATGTAAGGGAATAAAAAGGTATCTTTTACCACTCAGTCAAGGAATAAGTGATTTACCAATAAGACAATAAGCAAGTATGTGACATTTATGCCCCGGTCACATATTCACGGATAATGCCACGGAAGAGCTACGGTCTAATCGTTCACGGATTACTACGGAAATGTGAAATTCCGTTAGCCGCTACGGTTACAGTACGGACACACAACGGTATGAGTACGGAGTCCGACGGATTTACCACCAAAAGCCCCCGGAGAGACACGGAATGTTACAGACCGACACGGTTTGATACGGAGCGACACGAATCCGGACAGACGCACTGCGGATACACTACGGTCTGCTACGGTATAAGCACGGGTTAGTACGAATAAGTACGGTCTGATACGGAGAAGAACAAATTGATACGGAGAAGAACGAATTGACACTGATCTATACGTACCTAATACATCCGTCCACAACCTATTGCTTGCTCATTTTCAAAATGCCTCACAAGAAAAGAACACCTAGAAAACGAATTGTAGAGTTGGATGATTTTGGCGGAGAGGATTCGGCCTAATCGCGTGACTCCCCAGACACATCAGGTCCGATTAAAGTGAATTTCTTGAAGGACGCTGGATCCTCAACAAGTTCGGCCATGAAAGCCTCATACTAAACATGAAGCGGTCTTCGTAAAAGCCCATCTCTAGTCCACCATCTCGTCTGTCTTCTCTTACCTTATTAGATATGGACTAGTAATCATTAATGAAAAATGTTGATCAATACTGCTTCTGTTTTAATTTTAAGATTTGCTTACATTAATTTTTGTGAATGTTTATGTTTTAAAAATATATAAAAAGCTTGTTAATTGTCACAGGGTGAGAAAAATGTGCAGCCTGGCCGGGACTCGAACACGGGACTTTCGGAATACCGTTCAGCGGCTCTACCGACTGAGCTATCCGGCCGCTTACACATCTTCTCCCCTAAATAGTGAACAGTTCTGAACCGTGACAATTAATCTAATTATCACTCAAGGGCCAGCGTCCGAGGCTTATGAGACACTTCGTTGTTGTACATATTTACTCCAATTTAACGATCCAATGTTTGTAAAATATGTAACATTAAATGTTATTCTATTCCTTATGAATTGTAGTACGATATTAATATATAGATTTACTTCTATGCACGTCATCAAGCAGCTCGACCACTGCCTCTGCATTCTGAGCCATTTCAATATAAAGTTGCAGCCAGTAAATGGCAATTATCATTTATTGAATGTTCCCGCAAATATGTCTGTTTTTAACAAGAAGGTAGTATTTATACCCTTGAAAAAGTACATGATACTTAATTTATCCGTACTAAACAGTGGTGGACCGTACCATTCCGTACCGTTTCGTGTTGCAACGCAATAAACCGTATAAGACCGTGCTAATCCTTGCCTCTCCGTAGTACAACGTATTACGATCGTGGCTTTCCGTGACAATGCCGTATTAATCCGTATTAAAACCGTAGCTTATACGTAGGGTAACCGTACAAATACGTAGTTCTCCATACCAAACCGTGGAAATCCTTGACAAGTTGGTGGTCTACGAATCAGTACGGACTAGTACAGTTTTCGTACGGACCAATACGTATTAGTACGGTTTAATACAGACTAGCAGGGATACCCTACGGTTGATTTTTCCGTAGCAAATTTTTGTGCATGTTCAAAAATTGTCAAGGATCGCTACAGATATACAAGGACTACTACGATTAATTACGGTTACAATACGGAGAGCTACTGACCAGTACGGATAGCTACGGACGATGCCGGAATTAATCAGTGGCTCTTCCGTGGGCGTATTCCGTGAATATGTGACCGGGGTATTACCAAATGGTCAGTAAACATGTCAAACATTTATCAATTAGGCACTTTCATTACATTACACTAAGTCATAGTACTTGGAAGTTAAAAGTTATCAATAAGTCAATGAGTCAAACATTTACCAATAAGTCAATGAGTCAAACAGTTACCAATAAGTCAATGAGTCAAACATTTACCAATAAGTCAATGAGTCAAACATTTACCAATAAGTCAATGAGTCAAACATTTACCAATAAGTCAATGAGTCAAACATTTACCAATAAGTCAATGAGTCAAACATTTACCAATAAGTCAATGAGTCAAACATTTACCAATAAGTCAATGAATCAAACATTTACCAAAAAGTCGATGAATCAAACATTTACCAATAAGTAGATGAATCAAACATTTACCAATAAGTCAATTAATCAAACATTTACCAATAAGTCAATTAATCAAACATTTACCAATAAGACGATGAATCAAACATTTACCAATAAGTCAATGAGTCAAACATTTACCAAAAAGTCGATGAATCAAACATTTACCAATAAGTAGATGAATCAAACATTTACCAATAAGTCAATGAATCAAACATTTACCAATAAGTCAATGAATCAAACATTTACCAATAAGTCAATGAATCAAACATTTACCACTAAGTCAATGAATCAAACATTTACCAATAAGTCAATGAATCAAACATTTACCACTAAGTCAATGAGTCAAACATTTACCAATAAGTCAATGAATCAAACATTTACCAATAAGTCAATGAGTCAAACATTTACTAATAAGTCAATGAATTAAACATTTACCAATAGGGTAAATCCCGGTAAATACGGACAGATTTTGAATGACGTTCTTTAGAAGCTTTCTGATAGGCAGAAGAGTAACGTTATCTGTTATTCGTTGATGTTACTATTTGTAAATACATATTCCTCGGTCATTTTCATTTGAACCAATACGTTTCTGGACCAAAACGTTGCGGTATTAATATTTTTTATGCTCCGAGTAGAAATTGGTAAATACGGACACAGTACTGAAAATGCGGACAGGTGGTACGTAAAATACGGACATAGTACTTAGCGCTAGGGAAAATACGGACACATTGGTCGTTTTAAAAAAAAATAGGAAATAGAAATAAGAACACATCAACATTTATTCACGAGATATATAATTTCATTGACAATAAAAAATTTGTTAGAACATAAAAATTGTGTGCATTTACTAAAGTATTATTTACTCAAATATTAACATCTATAGTATAAAGTCCCATTAATTTGTCCGTTAAATACAACTATGACTATAGGCAAAGTAATTCATATATGCCTGTTAGACTTAAATATCAAATATACAAATAATTTAATTATTTGTACAAAAACACTCGCAGGGTAAAAGTTTAAACATGTGTACTACAAGAGTATGGTTATTAAATAATAAAACAACCTCTTTGGAAGTTTTTTTTTCATTATCAATCTGTTTATGATTCATCCAGGATTAAACTGTATGGAAATGTCAGTTATTTTTTCAGTTTTTGTAATTTTTTTCAGAGCACGGCCCCTTTTTGCCTTTTTATTTACTTTTTCTGCTCCAAAACCTCTATGCTGGTAAGCAATTTATGACTTGTCGGCTTAGAGCGACGCTTTTCTACAGACTCTGAACGTTTTTCAATTTGTGGTGGTAGAAAAAGTGCGTCGATGCTGCTGTTAACAGAAATTTCCTCTTCCTCAGGAATAATATCCATGACAATGGCATCGCCGGTAGCAAGTAGACTCATTAACTGACCAGGTTCACTTATATCTAAAATTGGAGCAAGTGAGCTGTCAGAAGAAGACAGATTGTCACCATCGAATGAGACACTTGTAAAAGGCATTGTGACTTCTTCGAGGGATTCATTGGTCGGAGCCGGCATACTCACTTCCTCTATGGAAATATTGCCTAGTGCTAAAACAGGCTCTGGTGGAGGGACAACTGGTACATAAGATATATTTTCCGAAACTATAACAGACTTAAGCGAACTAACAACTTGTTTAACGGGCATATTTTTGCGATGCTAATACAGGCTCGGGCGGACTTACAACGTCTTCAGAGGAGACATTTGCTGAAGCTGAAACAGGTCGAGTGACGGGTTGATCAGTAAGCTTACTTGGACAGAAAGCCCTTGTTGGCACTGCGCGTCTATTGAGAGGTACAATACCACAGGCTCTAAAACCATTTTGTACATTCGTTGATGACACAGCTTTCTCCCAAGCAATCGAGAATAGAGCAGGAAAATGTCCATTTGTCAACTACATGTAGAACATTTTCCTGCAAAAAGAAGAACATGCATCATTGTATGCCTTTTTCAACGGCCCAAAGACTGTGCGGTCTAAGGTTGGAGAAAATGTGTACAATGGGGTGGTAAACTCAGGAGGACAATATTCTCTTCAATAGCCCGCTCTATTATAGCCAACTCTCATGCGACCCATGGCCATCCATTATGATAGCTGGGGCGATCAGGACCAAAATGTTTCAAAAAAAACTGTGTAAAACCCATCTTCAGCAATGTCATCTGTTTTATCCATTCTTTTAAACGTCTCAGAATTACAGGCGCCCCCCAGGGTATTAAACCGAGTAAAGACCGTTTGGTTTTCCTTTGGTAATAACATGGAGGCATGCGATCCCTGCCGTTAACGCAACCCAAAACGAATTTTTGATTTTTTAAACTAGCCCGCTCAAATGATTTCTCCCCTTTTTTAGCGTAAATCTTATGGATTATGCCCATAAAAACCCGGATTCATCGAAATTCCAGATGTATTGCGATTATCCAGCGATTATTTGCGCAACAACTGCTCTAGTGTATCAAGTTTTCCCAAGCATTTGGGATTTAACTCGTGCCCTTACGAAGAATTTTTTCGGGTTTCAAAAAACAAGGCCCGGGAATCGGCGCTTTAAACCTTCAAAACCATGCTTTTCCAGCTTTGAAGTCATTATAACTGGACTTAATCTTAAGCCGGTCCGCACAAACACATGTGTTCTTCTCAAGATTTGTTTACGGCTGCTAAGGCCAACTCCAAGTTTAGCAGCTGCCTTTATGCTACCTACAATTTTTGCTTCTACTGTAAGCAGGTAATGCTGGTGTCTGCCATGACTTGTGTTCAGACCATGCTTTCCGGACTTGCGGTCACCGATGGTTGACCTCGGCACATTAAACTGTTTTGCCGGCATTTCGTACCGACATCCCGGCTTCAACAGCTCGAACGGCATTTTCTAGGGACGTTTGTTCATATTTCATAGTTTTCCCCTATTTTTATAAGTATACCCCGGGAACTTTTAGGCATCCTGAAAAAGAAGGAATGGTTGGATGATGAAATAATATAATTATAGTTATAATGAAAAATTGTCAAAAAGGGAAGAGCAAAGGAAAAATAATATGTACTTTTGACAGACCAAGATATAAGAGGTTTGATTAAGATATGTTTGAATAATAGGTTAAATTAGAAACAGATTAAAATGGTATAAATTAGCATGATGAAGTCGCCTTTGAGGAAGTGGCCTTGTAATTATAGCCATATTAAGGATCAGGTTTTGAAATTCAGCGCGTGTGCAATGATTATAAGATAGATTAAGAGTAGTTGTTTATTGTTATAAAACATTGTCAGTTCTATGCATTGAAAATTGAGAAAATGCCTTTATTTTTTTTATTTGAATCTCGTAATTGCTCTTCGATCAGGTTGTCCGTATTTTCAGTACTGAAGGAAAAAGTCGTAGGAAAAATACGGACGATTTATTTTTTGCAAATATCTATTTAGTTAATCTTAAAATGTCTTGTGCAAGTACATTTTTCAAAAAATAAATGTAATTTAAGAAAAATTTAAAGAGAAGGCTATACAATAAATTTAAAACTGAGACCTCAAAACCAAGGTGACTGGTATATCTTCGATTTAAATGTTGAAAAAAATAGCCTGGAAGCGTAGATGGTTGGTTTAAAAGAAAGGAAATGACGTCATACATACCTAATGACATCATCACTGTTAAATATATTCGAACACGAATATTAAAAGAAGCGACATCGTCATTAATAGACATTACAGTTTGTCAAGCGCTGGTAATAATGATATTTATGTTAGTCGCGTCCGTATTTACCGAATTGTCCGTATTTACCGGGATTTACCCTAAGTCAATGAGTCAAACATTTACCAATAAGTCAATGAATCAAACATTTACCACTAAGTCAATGAGTCAAATATTTACCAATAAGTCAATGAATCAAACATTTACCAATAAGTCAATGAGTCAAACATGAACCAACAATTCAATGAGTCAAACACTTACCAATAAGTCAATGAGGCAAACATTTACCAATAAGTCAATGAGTCAAACATTTACCAATAAGTCAATAAGGGGACATTTTCAAATATTAAATTGTAAAAGGTTGTTATAATACAGGTTAGTTATATTTACAAACAGGTAAATGTAATTTACAACAAAGTCATGGAGCAAATTGAATATTTACAAATTAATGACATAGAGGAATAAGATGATATTTTGTGACAAATATGTCAAGAAACAAGTCAATGACATTCACCAAAAGGTCAAAAGCTCTTGATATAAATCACAAGGTATCAGTAAAACCCATTGATTACTAAGGCACGGCTAGGAAAAACAGGAGTGCTACTAAAGTCACTTCAAATGTTGTTTTTTTTCCATAAGTTAATGGAAATGAAGCTATATTGAATGAAATATTTTTGTAAAATTAATAAATAGTAAAATTATGTTCTTTCCATAATTTTATGGTCAATTATCAAGAGGTGTAACATAGAATGCCTATTTATGCCTATGTCTTACACATGAATATTGTGTAAGTAAATGAAATAAAATACTATGCTGCTATTTTACGTAGTATTTTAATTGTTCAGCAATATTAATTTTGAGCTTGGATTATCTCTCTTAAGGAAATGTACAAACATATTTCTTTCATACATGTATTTTGGAATAATTTTCCTCAAAATTTAAACAATGTACACAACAGATGTGTAGCATTATACATTTTAAAGAAAAGCATTCATATATTTTGTATGTTTATCTTTTTTATGCTGATTAAAATATGTTTATATAATTCATTTGTCTATCGACCGAACTGGCTTTCCTGGATAACTAACCAGTAATTATAAATTTCTACTCAAGTGACGTCACTTGTCCAAAATGATTTATGTATGAATCATCAACAAATGACCATTGGACACAGAGTCAGAGATCAATTGTTACAGTGAAATTTCACCTTACCAAAGGATCAAACCAGCCACCCCTTGGGCACTCCCTATTTCATATACATGGTGAAGGTTGGTATTTCTGGGCTAATGAAGATCATAATGTCTAATAACGATAATATTATGATAGTGTCATATTATATAACAAAATTGTCTGATGTCAATCAATTCTAAATTAATCTGTAAGAAAATAGACTTACTTCAGAAACAGATCACATTTCTTTGTCTCAGTGGTAGCTACTAATCATCTTAAAGATTCTCTAAAGTACACAATGAAACAGTCCAACCTGTGTTAAACAATCACCTTCAGATGAAACAATGAAACCATATTTAAAGAATTTCTTCAGATGAAACAAACAAACCTATACTAATGGACTAGTGGATCTAAAGAAAAAAAAGTCAAACCTGTACTTAAAGACAACCTTCAGATAAAAAAATTACACCTATGTGAAACTAGAAATGTGTCATCATGCCACGGATGCCCCCGCATGCAGCCAAAATTTCAAATGTTATAATATTTAGTTCCAAATTTGTTTGCACAAATTATTTTTTTCATTCTAAGTTCAAAGCCTTAAAACTTTTGCAATGTTAACACAAACCATTTTTATAGCAATGTTCAAGGCACTGAAATTATTCAGTTCTTAACCATTTTTATACAATGTTCAAGGCACTGAAATTATTATTATACAATGTTCAAGGCACTGAAATTATTTCAAGTCTTAACCTTTTTTAAAAAATAGCATATTGCATATTTGTAGCCAACATAATGGCTATATACATTTCCACAAAAGTATGAGTGCTGAAACTGAAAGTTCAAAATTTTTCCAACATTCAGGAAGATAAGTTTTGTCTAAAATCATTGAACCTCGACAAATTCAAACCTTAAACTGCTTATTCCTAAGATGTATCTATATTATTTTTCAAAGTGAAAGGGACATAACTCTGCCAAAAAATCATCGAACCATGCACCAAATTCCAACTTGACCTGCGCATTCCTTTGACATATCCATATGTCAATTTGAGTGAAAATGTAACACTGTTGGGTTGATAATGAACAGGAAACTGTAAATTTCATATCATTTTTCAAAGTGAAAGGGGCATTACTCTGCCAAAATCATTGAACAATGACCAGATTCGAACTTGGTCTGCACATTCCAAAACATATCCATATGTCAAATTTGAGTTGATGTGTAATATTGTTGGGAGATAATAAACGGAAACTGAAAATTTCATATTATTTTTAAAGTGAAAGGGGCATAAGTGTGCCAAAAATCATTGAACCATGACCAAATTTGAAATTGACGCTGCGCATTCCTTTGACGTATCAATATGTCAAATTTGAGTGAATGTTTTTAATACTGTTGGGGAGAAAATAAACAGAAACATGAAAATTTCATATCATTTTCAAATTTTCATATTATTTTCAAAGTAAAAGGGCATAACTCTGCCAAAAATCATCGAACATGACCAATTTGAACTTGACCTGCGCATTCCTTTGACGTATCGATATGTCAGTTTGAGCTAAATGTGTTGTACGATTGGGGGAGATAATGAACGGAAACTGAAATTTCATATTATTTTCAAAGTGAAAGGGGCATAACTCTGCCAAAAATCATTGAACCATGACCAAATTTGAACTTGACCTGCGCATTCCTTTGACGTATCCATATGTCAATTTGAGTTGAATGTGTTACTATTGGGAGTTTAATGAACGGAAACTGAAAATTTCATATTATTTTTCAAAGTAAAAGGGGCATAACTCTGCAAAAATTCATCGAACCATGACCAAATTTGAACTTTTTGACCTGTATTTTCTCATGACATATCCATATGTCAAGTTTGAGTTGAATGTGTTGTACCGTTGGGGAGATAATGAACGGAAACTGAAAATTTCATATTATTTTCAAAGTAAAAGGGGCATAACTCTGCCAAAAATCATCGAACCATGACCAATTTCCGAACTTGACCTGTATTTTTCTCATGACATATCTATATGTCAATTTTTGAATTGAATGTTTTTGAACCGTTTGGGAGATAATGAACGGAAACTGAAAATTTCATATTATTTTCAATGTAAAAGGGGCATAACTGCTGCCAAAAAATCATCGAACCATGACCAATTTCGAAAACTTGACCTGTATTTTCTCATGACATATCCATATGTCAAATTTGAGTTCAATATGTGCAAGGGTTATTAAGATAATGAACGGAAACTGATGATGACGGAAGGATGGAAGGACGGAATGACGGAATGACGGAATGACGGAACAGGGTAACACTATATGCCCCTGCCATTATATGGCGGGGGCATAAAAATAAGACCATAAGAAAACCTATCTTTAAAAGTAAGCTTTCTTATTTTCAATTATGATCACTTATAGATATAACATATTTGTTTCTAGAAGCCATCAGTCAGCAAAAGTTACATTGCTATGTTTTTAAGAGACAGGTTTGCATATATTCATGATTTAAAAGTAGGCAGTTAATAACAGAAAAGCCTCTTCTACAGGTCATGTTAAAAGCAGAGTCAATGAAAAAGTAGGCTTAATGTAAGATACCCAACTGTGAGGAAAAAACATCTTATATAAGTACATATATCTGACATTTCCTCTATCATTGGTATGCATGGGCTTTCCCTTCTATATGACATACTGACACACATAACTAGAAAGACTGTCTCACTTTACTTTTTCTATTTTATTTTTTTTCGTAATCTGAAGTCTTTACAACAATGACATTTCAAAAGTTCAGTTACTGGGATCCTACATATTACCGGACAAAATATGATGTTTTTTTGCTGTAACTTTTATTTAAAACAATAAAAAAGATGGAATTTTACCTAAATAATTTTGGGTTCTTAATACAAGTAAACATTACTTTAACAAACATGAAATTAAACATTTGACAGTAGAAATGAGTGTTTAAAGTAGGGCATTATAAGAGAGAAAAAATCGTGTAGACAGCTCAATTTACTGGACATTGTGTTTCAAAATTTTTTGAAGACCTGAATTGAAATATCCTTAAATATTAAAAAGTACACTCATTCTGTTAAGTAATATTTAAAAATCTACATCATACATTCTCCATAAAAATGTGAAATTGTAACTGTTTAATTTAAATTATATTTGATGTTCAAGAAAATCACATTGACCACTGCTATGCTTAAACTTCTTAGCTCGACATATTTTCCTTAAACTTTCTTTGAGTTACATTTGCTTACAAATGACAAAATGTTATTTTTTCAATAAATGTAACGATGTTAATGATGAATACTAACAATCAAATACAGTAAATAAATAACAACACAAATAAATTATGACAATAATGATAATAGCAGTAATAATGGCAATAATTGTAGATACTAGCTATATGTCATGTACGGTAAACATGACTGTCTATATTTAGAACATATTCCTATTTTAAGCAATTACACAGAAGCATGTGATTTTAGAATGACCGACATCTGTAAGACATAGCATGTGATTTCGGTACCTTTTACGCAGTGATATTTTGCGTAGTTGATCTCCTCCAACAGCTTCCTCTCTGAACTATGTGACCTGTATTTTAAGTATGGTAATAGACCTATTTATGCCACAGCTTCAACTGAAAGCATGCATTATTGAAATAACTACTGTATTGTAGGAAATGATTAATAATTGACCTTTGATTGTTCTTAATGGTCTCTTCAGTTTATAACTTGTGAATGAATGACGAAACTGCTGGCATCTGACATGTGAACCTGACATGCAGCAAACAAAACAAGGCCAACTCATTTACTATTATATGTATATAGTTTTGTATTGACTTTTATCTTTTAACCCTTAAATTGTGCAAAGCTTTGTCTTTACTACCTGCAGGATAAAAAAAATTTTGTTTGAATTTTGGAAAAGAATAATTCCAAAATGTCTGTATGAAAGAAATATGTCAGTAATATAAACCCTAATAGGGAAAGGCACATGCATGACATAACTGCTAAACAGTTAAAACCCTTGTTTAAATAGAAGCATGATATTTTGTTCCAGAACATTTCGTTCTTTGAAAGTGAACAACAAGTCAAAGTTAAAAGTGTATATCTTTTTTTAGTTGAGTTTTTGAGAATTGTTCCAAAAACAAAAAGATTAAATAAGAAATTCACAAAGAGGGCTTAAGATAGGTTAAACACTGTCAGAAATCATTTTCAAACTGGGCAGTAAATAAAATGATTAAAATGACTTTTCTCGCTAAAAACCACCTTTTCCATGCAAGCATACTTGAACTTGTTTGACTTCTATTACCAATCTAAAATACAAACAAGGATGTCCTCATTTAAGACTTCTGTTTCAATTGCCCATATATCTTGTAGACACACCATCAAGTCCTACTTAATCATATTGTATCATTTCCGAACTTAATTTTCTAAGAATGCTAATCTAAAGAAGATTGGCTGATTAACACAAAGAAATCAATTAAATACATAATTTGCGTACACAGAAGGGTTAAGATGCTCCTTGAATAAATTAACCAATCAGAACTGAGATAGTATCTTTTTTTCAACCAATTAGATCTGATAAACAAATCCCTACTTCAAGTTAATAAGAACCATTCAAAAAAGCGTCAAAATGTCCTATGTTTATTTACAGATAAGACTTATTACACGTCAAATCACAATTGAGACAATTAAATTGGCTGATGAATCTTTTTAACTATTTCCTCACTAAATACCGCAGAGTGTAAATTTCCTGTTGTAAAGTGTGTTTGAATTGGGCCATTTGACAATTACTAAAGCAATCAAACAGTATCAATTGTGAGATCAGGAAAAAATTAGGGCAGTACGCAATTCGGCACTACTGACCCACTAACAGAAAAAAATAATGTGGCAGTGCCTTGTAGAAGAGTTTATTTTTATGTACCCTCACTAGATAATATATCTGCTTTCTAAATTCTATGTCAGAAAAGAAATGCTTTACATCATATAATAAAATAGAATATGACCTAAGACAAAAAAAGAAGATTTAATACCGTTTTTTCCAGGCAATTAGCACACAATAACATACAAATCTTCCTGTACAGCACACGATGTCATATTTTCAGACAGACATTCCCTGAATTCTCAGTAAAAGGAAATACATTTCAAAGGTGCAAACATTTAATTAAACATGACTGTTTAAAATAATCATGGAAAAGTTAATAAAATAAATTTTTAATGGGTTGTTTTTTAAGTCGTAATGACATTGGTTAAGTTCCTATGGTGATTTTCCAGCTTTTATTGGTGTAAGTAGACCTCAGGTAATCCTTTATGTTTTTGTTTTTTTTCCAAGAAGAATCACAAAGATTACATAAACAATCTACATAGGAACTTGTTTACAAAATTCAATGTCCCCGTCATCGTTAAGACACTTGTTTTGATTAAACTTTAATTTACAATGGTGTTACAGGGGATAAACTGTCAGCAATTTTTTGAGGTATAGCTTAAGCTTAATAAAAGTCTTTATATTTAATTGAATACTTACAGTCTTACTTGAGGTCATAAAAGAGCCAAGGTCAATTTGAAATTGATAAACATGAAGACTTTATCCTAAAGAATGTTCTGTGATAATATGAAGTCAATCCATTCAATAATAACAAAGTTACAGCCAGTAACAGTAAAAAAATGAAAATTTCAAAAATTTGACCTTCAAATTTTAGGTCATTTATGAATGAAAGTCAAGGTCTGTCTGGTTAACTTAAAGGGCTATCAAAAAAGATTATTAGGCTCAAGTTTGAAGACAATCCATTCAAAAATAACAAAGTTACAGCCAATAATAATAAGAACAAGCAAAATTTGGACATTTGACGTTGAAGGTCAAGGTCATTTATGGATGAAGGTCAAGGTTGGTTTGGTCTACTGTAAGGTCTTGTCCCAAGGGTTGTTGTGGCCAAGTATGAAGACAATACACCAAGAAATAAAAAAGTTATGATCCAGGTACAAGTTTGCGGACAGCAATGGCACCGCCAACGGCAACACCGCCAGGACTATCACAATACCTCTACTTTAAAAAAAAAAAAAAAAAAAAGTTGAGCTAAAAAAAACAGGGATTTCTCTATATTGTTTACTTGATTGATCTTAGGCATAATGTATGACAAACTTATGTCATATTTCTAGCATTTTTTCTTCCAATAAAAAGCTTTAATTCGAAAATTTCCGGCTATCTATTTCACACTGCACAATTATTCCTATGAAGACAATACACCAAGAACTTAAAAAGTTATAATCAAGGTACAAGTTTGCAAATGCCATGACTGTAACAATACCACTTTTTTTTTTTAAAAGTCAAGCTAAAACATGGTTGTCAGATATATTTTCAATCATAATGGTACCGAAATAGACTTTATTTTCCTTGGATGTCACATAAATTATATACATTTATATCACAGATTACATTCTCTGTTTCTGTTCAAAACGATTTTCAATGTGTATTAACTCTGCGGTTATTATGAATAATAGCATTTGGTTTTCTGAATCACTAATCAAGGGAGGTAATTATAAGCAAACAACATGTCTTCACCAACTTCCTCACTAAAACTGAGGACTGTAGGCCAAAAAGTTCTCTGGTTATTGATCTGACAATCTTTTTGCCATCAAGGTCACTGTGATCTCAAGATCTATACAGTTTATCTACAAGACCAACCTACAAAAATCTACAAGCCAAATCTAAGGACTGTAGGCCAAAGTGATCTCAAGAAATTGGTCAGACAGGTTTTTTGTGGTACATTGTCACGGATTTTCAACTTTTGTGGTCCATTGTCACGGATTTTCAACTAAATGTCACTGTGACCTTGAACATTGACCTACTGACCTCTAATCAATAGGGGCCACCTACAAGTCATGATGAACCTCCACACCAAGTCAAACAACTGTAGGGCAAAGCTTTCTCCAGTTTTAATATTGGTTGGGCAAGCTATTTTTGGTTAATGTCACATTTACCTTGACCTTTGACCAACAAACCTAAAAATCAATGGTAAGACAATGTCTGGTCTATCAACAAAAACATATAAAAGCAATCTTATCATAATAATGGAAAAATCAAGACATTTTTACTGGTTGCTTAAGTTTATTCATGCATTGTGCTTGTTTTGGAACTATTTATGCATTGTGCTTGTTTTGGTAATGTTTATGCATTGTATTTGTTTTGGAAATGTTTTTATGTTTTGCTTATTTTTGGAAATTTTTATGAGTTGTGATTGTTTTGAAATGTATACATGTTTTGCCTATTATGAAAATGCTCATAAATTGTGCTGGTTTTGGAACTGTTTACATGTTTTGCTTGTTTTGGAAATGTTTATGCTTTGTTTGCATGTCTTTTGCTTGTTCTTAAAACATCTTTGTCTCTGAAATGTTTACATTATATACATGTTTTAGAAATGTTTTATAGTACATGTGTATCTTAAAATAAAGGCATTACGTATGAATTCTCTCCCCAAACTAGTTCATTTCTTGGTAAAAGCTTTGGTCAATATAATAACTAAATATCTGTAAAAGTTCTCTCATGTCATTAAACATTGATTCTACAACTATTATTATTTTGTTAATTCAAGAAGAAAGACTGAATCATAATAGTTAGGTTCTACAAATGTAAGCAAAATCATGAATATATCAAATAACCACCTAGAAAAAAGAAATATCAATTAAAATTGTCTTACAGACATTCCTTATTATTTCTGTTTAAAACTAGAACTGCCACTATCATGGCGTGAATACCCCCGCATACCACTTTGTCAGAATCAACAGTGGCCATTTAGAGCTCAAGGACAACCTCCCTGCCAAATCTGAGGTTACTAAGCCAGTGCATTGCTAAGTTATGTATTCTACATGCTTCAAATGTGAAAATGTCAAAATCAATACATTGCGGACAGGACATTCTTTAGCAATTGAGAAGAAAAGCTTTTCTTTGTCAAGGTCCCTGTGACCTTGACCTTTGACCCAGTGACCTCAAAATCAATAGGGGTCACCTTATAGTCATGATCAACATCCATACCAAATATGAAGACTGTGGGTCAAAGGAATCTTAAGTTAATGGGTAGACAAACTTTTTGAAGTCAAAGTCCCTATGACCTTGACCTTTGATCCAGTGACCTCAAAATCAAAAGGGGTCATCTACTAATCATGATCAACATCCATTCCAAATATGAAGACTGTGGGTCAAAGGAATCTAAAGTTATTGGGCAGACAAAGTTTTTGAAATCAAAGTCCCTGTGACCTTGACCTTTGACCTGGTGACCTCAAAATCAAAAGGGGTCATCTACTAATCACGACTAACCTCCATGCCAAATATGACGACTGTAGGTCAAAGGAATCTAAAGTTATTGGGCGGACTAGCTTTTTGAAGTCAAGGCCCCTGTGACCTTGACCTTTGACCTGGTGACCTCAAAATCAATAGGGGTCATCTACTAATCACGACTAACCTCCATGCCAAATATGAAGACTGTAGGTCAAAGGAATCTTATGTTATTGGGCGGACAAGCTTTTTGAGGTCAAGGCCCCTGTGACCTTGACCTTTGACCTGGTGACCTCAAAATCAATAGGGGTCATCTACTAATCATGACTAACCTCCATGCCAAATATGAAGACTGTAGGTCAAAGGAATCTTAAGTTATTGGGCGGACAAGCTTTTTGAAGTCAAGGCCCCTGTGACCTTGACCTTTGACCTAGTGACCTCAAAATCAATAAGGGTCATCTACTAATCATGACTAACCTCCATGCCAAATATGAAGACTAAGGGTCAAAGGAATCTTATGTTATTGGGCGGACAAGCTTTTTGAAGTCAAGACCCCTGTGACCTTGACCTTTGACCTAGTGACCTCAAAATCAAAAGGGGTCATCTACTAATCATGACTAACCTCCATGCCAAATATGAAGACTAAGGGTCAAAGGAATCTTAAGTTATTGGGCGGACAAGCTTTTTGAGGTCAAGGCCCCTGTGACCTTGACCTTTGACCTAGTGACCTCAAAATCAATAGGGGTCATCTACTAATCATGACTAACCTCCATGTCAAATATGAAGACTAAGGGTCAAAGGAATCTTAAGTTATTGGGCGGACAAGCTTTTTGAAGTCAAGGCCCCTGTGACCTTGACCTTTGACCTAGTGACCTCAAAATCAATAGGGGTCATCTACTAATCATGACTAACCTCCATGCCAAATATGAAGACTAAGGGTCAAAGGAATCTTAAGTTATTGGGCGGACAAGCTTTTTGAAGTCAAGGCCCCTGTGACCTTGACCTTTGACCTAGTGACCTCAAAATCAATAGGGGTCATCTACTAATCATGACTAACCTCCATGCCAAATATGAAGACTAAGGGTCAAAGGAATCTTAAGTTATTGGGCGGACAAGAAAAAACCGACGGCCGGACGGACGGCCGGACGGACGGCCGGACGGACAAGCTGATTCCAGTATACCCCCCTTACAACTTTGTTGTGCGGGGGTATAATAAATAATTATATCCTGGACAATCCTGTTCTTCTACAAGTAAATGTCCCTGAACTGTTTCCCTGCTTGAATCAAAACTGATTAACCTTTGCCACCAGTAATGAGCCAGGTCAGCTTGCATATCCTTACAGTCTGAACAACCTCTATACTGGTAGCTGACCAACTTTATATTTTCATCTTGATTTCCCTTAAGTTGTTAATAAACAGTTCAAAAATGGAAGCTGGAAATATCCAGATAAGAAAATCAGAATGTGAAAAGTTAAATAATTCAATAAAATTATCATAAGGCATGAAGTATGACAAGTGTTAAGACACAGTGCCTTCAATTGTCACTTTGCCCACCAGACACTGAAAGACCACTCTTGAACCAAGCAAGTTAAAGTGACATTATGGTCATATTTTTGTTGTCAAATTGAGCTGAACAAGCTATATATTTCAAAAGATTGACTATTATAATGGGGATTGTATAAAAACTACCTTAAACATAAAAAGACTTTGCAATGAATGTTATTGATAACTTAATAAAGATATTTATAGAAATTCATGTTGGTCACTTGAACTATGGTTTATAATAATGAATTGAAAACAATTTGACAAAATTTGAACTTATTATGACTTTCTCCATAATGCTCACCATAAACACATGGTAGCAATACTGTCACTTTAAGTAAAGGTAAGTGGGTAATGGGGGGAAAATACTTACAAATTATCCGAGACCAACGTCTAATGTCATCATAACAACAAAACCAAGTATGGAGGCCCATGATGCCAGCTTTCCATTCCCACTGAAATAATACAAATATTATTATATTTACTTAACATTCTCACTGAAATAATACAAATATTATTATATTTACTTACCATTCCCACTGAAATAATACAAATATTATTATATTTACCATAGAAATAAAATGGTAACTTATTTAATTACAAAATTATGCATAATTTATAATACTTCTAGGGAGAAAACTATTCTTTTTTTCTAGACTGAACAAAATACTATATGTATATGCTTTTCCTTTCTGTCTTTAAACTAGTATTGAGTCCAGGTCTTCCAAACTAGTAATAAAGGTGTTTATTTCTTGTGTGACCTACATATGCTACAAACAATACATTCACCTCGGTACAGGTATGTATTTTAATAAAAAATAGCTAATAATAGTAATTATACTGTCTAGCAGAAAATGTATATGACCTAGAAAATCTACAAAAATAGTTCTTGATGTCATATAGCACATGAGACAAAATACTGCTATACATAATAAAGTGACAATAAAAATCAGCAAGACAGATTTCTAGGAATACAATAAAAAATATGATGTTAGTATGTATAAAACAACATGAAATGCTCCCATAGCAAATCTGCAAATCTTGTTAACAGATAGAAAAGACAAATTCTGAAATCTGAAATCCAGATTTTTTTTTTTAATTTGACAATATATACTGAATGTAATCCATTCTGAATGTACAATGTGTGTAATTGGCTGACTAGGTGTGATGTCACTCAGATAATATTATGGTCATATGGCAACTTTCCAACTTTAACTGGTGGAAAAAAAGCCCCTATGCCTAATGCCCTCTTCTACCTAGGCAGGGATAATGAAAGAAATGACTACAACATTATTTTCTTAACTAGCCATCTGTTTTAAAGGTCCATTATGCCCTAGAAATGCTTTTATCATTACTTATTCTTGGTGTTTTTAGTTTCCAAAAAGTTACTCATATGTATATTACTTTTACTATCTTTCAATTCTGTTGCTTTTTCGTCAATAAGTATTGTTATAGTGATTTGGAAATTTTGTATGAAAGTCAAAATACTACTTTATTTACATTTTGCTACTTAAATAATTTCACATTCAGTGCTACTTCCATCAGGTGATAAGCATCTAAAAAAAATTGTGTTTGCCCTTTCTGAAGAAAGACATATTTATTTGTTTCTGAGGTAAAATGTAAGAAAGCTAGTAAACTTTCTTCAAATGAAATTAAATCTCAGTCTGGCCTGTCATTGTAAAGTAAAACAAAAGTTTTCAAGTACAACTTAACTAAATTCAACTAAACTTAACTAAATTCAAATTAAAATATATAAAGCTTCAAACCAAATAAATGAGTACCCTTTGTAACAGGTACTCATACAAGTGAGTACTCATGAACTGTGACAAACTGTTGCAAAGAAAAAGCATGCACATACATCAAACCCAATGGGGAAATAACTCTGTATGACATTACATTAGTGAAACCTAGATTGCTATGTCAACAACAAAATTTCTCACTGGTCAATTATTTTACCTTTTAATCAGAATGGACTTGTCCTGTTTTAAATTTGGGAACATTCCATTATTAACTTAAAGGGGTTTTGAGAAATTGATGCAGTCAAATACACAGACTAGTCATACTATTTGTTTTTAACACTCTACACTTGTATCATAGGCTTGTAATCTTTGCAAAATATTTCATTATCGAAAGGGTTTGTATTTTGATAAATTTAATAATTAAACTATTTTGAGGAGAAAATGGTGTAAAAAAGGCTTAAACCATTGAAAATTGAAGAAAAAAATCAAAGAAAGGGAAGGGAGACAAATACAACAGACAGAACATTGATTTATACAACAAATTATTTCCCTTCTTCTCCATAAAAACAATATAAGATGTAAAAAATTTAATTATTCATTAAATTGAGTTTAAATTAAAAAGTGGATAAAATATTCAATTTTCCAATTAAGACGGTTCTACTTATATCATTTAGTTAACCAAATTTTCTAACATATTGTTTTGTTTTCATTTAAACAGTAAGACAGGGGAGCTAAATCAAGTCACTTCAGAAAAATTTCAGAAAAGTATAAGGAACAGCAATGCACATCTTTTTGATTTCTATTTCATTTTTAAAATAATATGTGTGCACATCAGTTAATTTTTTGTGTAAAATGATTTTTGATGATGAACTATTTTTTTATGAACTGACTTTGGGACTTTTGATCATATAAAAACTTACTTAATTCACTGAAGTAAATCGCAAATACACAAAGTTTTAATTTAGGGAGAAAATTAATGAACAAATAATTCCAAAATTAAAATATTTCTTTCTTCTTGGTAATATGTGCTGAAATAATTCCAGCAAAGATATTAAAAGTAGAATGATAGAATTAGAAAGAAGTCAGGTTTGTATTTTTCTTTTAAGGACTTTTGTTCCAAAGAAGCAGTAATTTGCATATACAATACAGCAGAAAATACATACCAAGTTTGAGCCTCTGGTATAATATCATCAACAACAACATAAATCATTGCCCCTGCAGCAAATGCTAAAGCATATGGAAGGATTGGTTCAGCTATCACAACTGCTAGTGCTCCAAACATACCAGCTATAGGCTCCACTATACCACTTAGTTGACCATACCTACATACAAAATATTACATTAATCATTCAAATATATTAATACATATATATGGCAACTAGTCAGGAAGTACTCTCTTAAGTACAAATTTGGCAACTTTTATTTTTTTTATTTTTTTTAAATTTTTGTTAAAATTCAATCAACCAATCCTAAGAATTGCAAAAATAAAGACATTTTCCCCCCTGATTTTTACCTTATAAATTCCTAAAATGTATGCTTGAAATTATACTCTTGCCTAGTAATGAATCACACACAAATGTCCTATAAAAATTTAGAATGCACTGATGAAACATGTAAAATAATTGTAAAGATAAATCAAACAACAAATAATATACTGTGTTCACTTTTTCTCAAACTGCCAGATCTTAAAATCACACACAAAGATTTTTCTCAATTAGACCGGACACATAGTATCATATATTTTCTAGTTAAACAATTTTCTGCCAGTGATTATCACATCATATTAAATGGCTCACTAGTCAAAAATTGGTTTATTATATGAATTGGCAAAGATTAAAAACACACACAAAAAGTAAAGCCTTATAAAACAAAACACAACCTTTCCTTGCTTTTATTGAAGCGTGGGAAAAAAGACGTAAACAAGATGACGTAAGGCGTTCAGCGACTATGCGAACGCTGCTCAAACAAAAGTAATTCAAGCTTATACACATCATTGTGGTGCATCTACTAACTATTAGAGTAAAGTAATGATAATTTAATCAAAGAACAAAACACAACACTTTTTTTCTTATTCGCAAATTGTAATTAACCGTCTATGATGTATGGTCATTGAATATGAGTCTCAATCTATTTTAAGATTGGGAAATCCAACTTACCAAGTGAATATGATACTTCGCCCTGAATATGATTTTACAAATAGTTCTTTGGCCAATGAGCTATATTTAGATCAAATAATAATTCCTATTCATCTAACTTATCTTTTGTTTCTTTTATCATTTATCTTTGAGAAAGATATGAGGAAAATATCAGTTTATGATAAAGTCTTACCAGAAACATTTTAGTGTAGACATTCCAGACCCTTTTAAAGGTAGACTGACAGCTAAACCTTCTGGAAAATTTTGAATACCAATACCTATAGCTAAATTTCTGAAAATAAATAAATATTCTTTAATTCACCAGAAAACGAAAAATAAAAAAAGGTTATTATGAAGATGCAAAAAATACTTACCTAAAAATTAAATATATTTATCATGCAACTGCTACGGTAACTGCCCGATAACACTTGCCCCTGATAATTTGATATCAGGTCAGTAACCCGATATCAAAAAAAAGCCCCGCCCATTTTAACGGACTTTTTTCAATTGCTTAATTATATTCTCATTTTTATCAGCATGTGAATTCTACAATGTCATCTCACACACTTACAAGTCTTGAATCAATTAAAGATGCGATATTTTTTTAGATTCTATTCATTATTTCGATTTCAATTACGAATAAAGTAGATAGCGAATAGTTTTAGCACCAACTAAATGAAGTGATGTCATAATTTATATTGCAAATGTCATCATCGATGTTCACGTCATACTATACAATCTCGTGTAATCATAACAAACAGGCTAGACGATTTTCTTTGAGAACTTGTGAATTACCCTATTTCGCCGAACTTAATGAAGTGACGTCATAATTTATATTGCAAATGACATCATGGATGTTCACGTCATACTATACATGTAATCATAACAAACAGGCTAGACGATTTTCTTTGAGAACTTGTGAATTACCCTATTTCGCCGGATTATTAAATAAGTGAACAAATTGTTTCGTTTAAAAAATAAGACGCAGGTTTGTGTTGCTTGTGTTTGATTGCCGATTTGACTTTTGTTTGATTGAAATTATTGTGAACTTTTTAATTTGACAATTCAACACAAAAGTGCAGTAAAGTTTATGTGATTCTAAGGGAATTTTTGGATCGATGTTTAAATTAAAGGTAAGAATTTTATCGTGTTAGACCTTCATTCTGTTGTATCTTTTATCCGAGTCGAAAGAAAAAATGGCTGCCATTTACAAATTCTAAGTTTCAGGGGCGGAGGAATTTGTTTTCAAGAATTATTTCTTTGAACAATATTCACCTTGTTTTATGAAATTCGCAATTTTAAAGAAGATTATTTTGTTATTTTGACAGTTTTTATGTGTTACATGATAAATAGAAAAACATGCTACTGTCCTTTGATATCAATTTTATCAGACTCGGCTGATATGGGCAGAAAGGGCTCGGCAAGCCTCGCCCTTTCCAGCCCATATCAGCCTTGCCTGATAAAATTGATATCAAAAGACAGTAGCATATTATTCTCTATTTATCATGCAACTGCTATGGTAACTGCCCGATAACACTTGCCTGATAATTATTTTTGATATCAGGTCAGTAACCTGATATCAAAAATAAGCCCCGCCCATTTTAACGGACTTTTTTCAATTGCTTATATTCTCATTTTTATCAGCATGTAAATTCTACAATGTAATCTCATACCCTTACAAGTCTTGAATCAAGATGCGATATTTATTATTTCGATTTCAAATACGAATAAAATAGATAGCGAATAGTTTTAGCACCAACTAAATAAAGTGACGTCATAATTTATATTGCAAATGACATCATCAATGTTCACGTCGTACTATACATGTAATCATAACAAACAGGCCAGACGATTTTCTTTGAGAACTTGTGAATGTTTACCGATTTCGCCGGATTATTTAATAAATAAACAAATTGTTTCCTTTAAAAAATAAGACGCATGTTTGTGTAGCTTGTGTTTGATTGCCGATTTGACTTTTGTTTGATTGAAATTATCGTGAACTTTTGAATTTGACAATTCAAGACAAAAAGTGCAGTAAAGTTTATAAATGTGATTCTAAGGGAATTTTTGGATCGATGTTTAAATTAAAGGTAAGAATTTTATCGTGTTAGACCAATATTCTGTTGTATCTTTTATCCGAGTCGAAAGAAAAAATGGCCGCCATTTACAAATTCTAAGTTTCAGGGGCGGAGGAATTTGTTTTCAAGAATTATTTCTTTGAACAATAATCCCCTTGTTTTACGAAATTCGCTATTTTAAGTAGATTATTTTGTTATTTTGACAGTTTTTATGTGTTACATGATAAATAGAAAAACATGCTACTGTCCTTTGATATCAATTTTATCAGACTCGGCTGATATGGGCAGAAAGGGCTCGGCAAGCCTCGCCCTTTCCAGCCCATATCAGCCTTGCCTGATAAAATTGATATCAAAAGACAGTAGCATGTTATTCTCTATTTATCATGCAACTGCTATGGTAACTGCCCGATAACACTTGCCTGATAATTATTTTTGATATCAGGTCAGTAAACATTGGTTTATGTAAAAGAAAAAACATTAAAACACAAGGCTATCTGATTTGTACGAGCGAGCATAGCCTCAGAGTATTAATCAGATTGCCAAGTTTTATGTTCTTTCCCTTTTTGTTTTATAGGCAAAAATAAAAACAGCTTCCTTGTCTTGACAATATGAAACTGTTTAAAATGTTGATATTGCTGGCTTGAGCTTTCCTTGGTACACTAACTTTTTCTTCAATTATACAAGGAGCTTTGTAGCTAGTCCAAGACTCAAGACATGTTTTTGTGTCAACGACAATACTTAAGCAAACTCATGTATGCCATTTTATTTTATTTTTAAATCCTCGATATTTCCTATTGTGTCCATTTAATAATATTTTTACCTCCCTTAGCAAGAGGCTTGGTGTCTCATGGTCTACCCCCATGAGAGGTTAGACAGACAGAAATGGTAGAAATACAGCCTTGAAATAAGTACATGTATAAATTACAAAAATATCTTACAAAATACCTTGCATTTTCAAATGTAGCTGCTGGTGATTTTCCTATAGCACCAAAACCAACACCTACTGCTAGACCCTCTAAAATAACATGAATAATTTTCAATATACTTCTAACATACTAGTATTAGTAAATATTTAAATGCACATATAAACACAAATCAAATATCCATGTACATTTCTATACAATATACAAAAGGGAAGGCAAAAAAGACATTTCAACATTATCAGGAACCTCTGTTGTTATCAAGGACCCTGTCCTGATAATACACAATATAATATACTGGATAAAACTAAGAACTAGAAAACGAGTCTATAAATTATTATAATCTTGACCTTCAGTGTGGCATTGACCTTTGAGCAGCTAACAAGGATTATGGTCTATCAGTTGTAAAATATGATCATCCAAAATGTATGTAAGACCTTCAAGTGGCATAACACAAATTATACTTAAGCTTCTAGTACATACATGTACTTAATAAAAACAGCCAGTAAGCAGTTTCACTTATTTTGAAAGCATTTTTCACATAACCTTAGTTTCTTCTATCTATGAATTAATATGTCAGGCTAGACAAAGGACAATTTTTCAACATAACAAGTGAAGCAGGCCTACTGCGCAAGCTGACTAAATTTCTCTGCTGAATACACAACCCTTAACAATAAGGCCAAAACAAGATTGCATTTGAGAAAAATGCTATGCCACCGCATTTATACAACACTAAATAGTAGTGTAGGAACAGATTTTTTTTCTATACAATTGAAGATTGTCATAATGCATAGATCCCTGACCTATCTAATTCTTATTATCAGATTAGTGGTTAAATCTATTGTTAATCCAATAAAAGATCAGAGTAGGAATATATCAATGCAGTTGAGTCTAGTGAATTTGGTGGTGAAGGTCATATTTCACACAGCCTAAATTTCATGACTACATCAAAGGAAATACAGTATGACACTTTGTCAAAATCTAGGTCAGCTGATATCAAAGTTCACTTTACATCTTAATCTGTGCACATGGTTCAAATTTCATAGCTGTACATCAAAGGACAAGAAAGTAGGTCACATCATCAAAATCTAGGTCACCTGATATCAAAGTTCAATTTTACAACTAAAACTGTGCACATGGTCAAACAAAATTTCATTGCTGTACATCAAAGGACAAGAAAGTAGGTCACTGTCCCCTTGGGCAAGGCAAAATTTTGACCCAAGGGTTTAATTCAAAATAATCTTGATACAGGTCCACCAAACAACATTTCAAGTCAAATATCTAAGCTGTAGCTTTCTCCCATTCAGAAAACGTGTTTTATTTTCTGTTTTTACTATGTGTACATAATGAGAATCACTGCCCTCGGGCAGGGCAAATTTTGACACCAGGGTAAAAATTTGAACAACTTTGGTAGAGGACCTATAGATGATATTATATAGCAAACATCAAAGCTCTATGCCTTGTACCTTCAGACAAAAATATTTTTTATGTTTTTACTTTATGTACATAATAAAAATCAATGACCCCCGGGGCGGAACCAATTTTGACCCTAGGGCTATAATTTGAACAATATTGGTTCACTTCGCAAAGTCTCATGCCATATATTTAACCTCTAAGAAGATTTTTCAAGTTTTTACTTTATACATATAAGGAAAACCTATGATCCCCAGGGCGGGGCTTATTTTGACACTAGAGGCAAAATTTGAACAACTTTGGTAGAGTACCTATAGATGATATTATTCAACAAATATTAAAGCTCTAAGCCTTGTACCTTCAGACAATAAGATTTTTTGATTTCTACTATATGTATATAATTGAAAATCAATAACCCTCAGGGCGGGGGCAATTTTGACCCCAGGGTTATAATTTGAACAATTTTGCTAGAGGTTCACTACACAATGTTTCATGCAAAATATCTAACCTCTAGCATTTGTCAATTGCTAGAAGAAGTTTTTACTATAAGTTTTTACTATATACATATAGTGAAAATCAATGACCCCCGGTGCGGGGTCGATTTTGACCCCAGGGCTATAATTTGAACAACCTTGGTAAGGGTCTACCAGACAATGCCTTATGCTAAATATATAAGCTCTAGGCCTTTTGGGTCTTTACAAGAAGGTATTTTAAGTTTTTACTATATGTACATATAGTGAAAATCAATGACCCCCAGGGCAGGGCCGATTTTGTCCCCAGGGCTATAATTTGAACATTTTGGTAGAGGTCTACCAGACAATGCCTTATGCAAAATATCTAAGCTCTAGGCCTTTTGGGTCTTTACAAGAAGATTTTTAAAATTTATTCTTTTAATTCCTTTTGGTTGCCATGGCAACCAGATTTCTGCATGAAATGAAATTCTTTGAACAACTTTGGAAGCCCTTCACCCAGGGATCAATCCTGCCAAGTTTGATTGAAATTGGACTAGTGGTTTTTCACAAGAAGATTTTTTAAGTTCACTATATAATCTATAGAACACACACACAAACACACAGGTGAATCGCTATATGCCACCGCATCGCAGATGCTGCGGTGGCATAAAAATCAGAACAAAAACAAGAGCACTGCATGTGGTATTAAAATAAACACTTTTGACAAAAATTAAAAAGGTTTCAGAACTATGCCCGCTGTCTAACAACTGCACCTTGTAAAGTTAAGTAAGTATTCCAATTTCCATGTTGATAACTTTTAAAATGTTTGAATAATGGGCTTCATTAAAGTTAATGCACAAAGGCCACGATAACAATGCAGTGATCATAATACAAGTAGCTTGACTTTTTCTTTGAAACAGACAAGCTAAAAACAAGATTTCATGGAGATGGAAAAAGTCAAGACAAAGATTTTACAATACGACTGTCTATATAATTATCATCATACCAGGTATATTGTGTATAGTGATAGCTATTATTAGTAACAATATTCTCTTCCAGCTTATATTTGTAGAGCTACCCTCCCCTGATCTTCCTATATCATCATTTGTTGTGCTTGGTATAATTGGATCACCTCCTCGTCTTCTGGGCTTTGCACCGGATGATTTGTTACTATAACCTGTAAAGGAATATAAAGATGTGACATTGGCCTCTGGTACAGAAAGGAATATCCAGCTTCGAGGAAACTGTTCAAGGCAGTCATGAGGGTATGACATATTTCTGAAAAACAGGTACCCGAGAGACAAATATTCCCCTCTGTGCCAGCAGCTAGAATTTCTTCTTGTGTACTGTATATCAATCAAATTCAGAAAGATGTCTAAATATTTCTATTAAGCGATTTTTTCTTAACATGTAACATGTGACTTATTTACTTCATTTGATTTGCATGATGTAATCCTACATATTGTTCAATGTTGGAAAGAAAAATACTTAGATAAGGAAAGTAAATTGATTTGGGTTTTTCTTTGCATATAGAGGATATGTCGTAAAATTAATAAAAAAGTTGGGGGAACAGATCAATGAATATATTAAAATTAAATGAAAATATAGGTGAACTGAATAGTTTGCTAAACTCCCCCTACAACCCTTAATGAATAGCTTCAGTTAAGGAGTTGTACATGTAATTTAGTCCCATCAGCACTAATAATATTACAGTAATTATCCAGTTTAACTGGTACAAGAAAACCTCCAGTGTGTCTTACTGCATTATCATTAGTACAAGATAGCAGCTGGGAAGAATGACCAACCTTCTCAAATCTGGAGATTATTCCCTCACATGTAACAACTACAAGCAACAAAACTGACTTACACGCCCAAAGAAGCGAAGAGCAAGAATTTTGAAATCGGTAACCTGAACCAATCAGCTACTGAGACCTTGTTAAATGAATAACTCACAAGAATGTTTTTAACAGTGTTTAATATAAACCTTAAGAGAAGTGACCTTGTGATTTAATGTTCACCTGTCAAACCAGGGATCATGGATTCAAGCCCTAAGGGGGTCACAATGTTTCCTCTTATAACACCAGTACTGGATATTTTACGGAAGTAGAATTTAGAGTGGTTCAAGAATCTTTTAAGAGACTAGAGTGTTTTATATAAACCTGGGAAGAGGTAGCCTTGAGATTAAGGTGTCCATCTCTCAACTCAGGCATCAAGGGTTAAAGTCCTATTGAGGTCAGAACCATGTTTCCTCATTTCATACCAGTACTGGTTAGTTCCATGATGTGAACTTGTCATTCAAATAAGCTTTAAACTTTCTTTACTATCAAGCTTAAATAAATGAGGTGCGTCATGACAAAACCAACATAATGGGTTTGCAACCAGCATGGATCCAGACCAGCCTGCGCATCCGCGCAGTCGGATCAGGATCCATGCTGTCCGCTGTCAGTTTCTCTACTTGTAATAGGGTTTGTAAGCGAACAGCATGGATCCTGATCAAACTGCACGGATGCGCAGGCTGGTCTGGATCCATGCTGGTCGCAAACTTATTATGTTGGTTTTGTCATGACGCGGCTCAAATAATGTTTAAACTTAACCTGATTACTTAGTAAAACTTCTTCATCCAACAGTTTACACTGTGTAATAATGAAATAAATGAGTGGATAATGAAATACCTAATCCATCATCATATGTTGGCATCTGAATACTAGAATCTGTAGATGGACCATCTTTATCTATTTTTGTATTTGTATCCAGCGTAAGTGCTAAACTTGTGGTACTATCAGCTCCCTGAAATCATTAAAATAATATCTGTATGCTTGATGGGTTAAAGATGTTTAGACAACTTAAACAGCTCAAAGAAACTAAATTAATGTGGGTGCACCATGCCAAACTGTTTTAATAAAGCTGTGCATGCACATGTTCGATAAGATGTTTACTTATAAACCGGACAAGAGCATTACAATATTAATTTATATACTGGTATGCTATTATCTTCTGTACAAAAGTTAATTTATCAATAAAAAGTAACCACCAACTTGTTCAAATGAATCAGTTAAAACTGATTTTAAAGTTGCCTTGTGTAAAACATGCTGACTTTAGACAAAACACATGTCCCATTTATATACAAAAGTCTTTAAAACTAATGTCAGTAAACCTACACTTCTAAATTAACCCTTGAATATACTATATGCAATAACAACAGATCAGAGACTCAGGAGTACCAGGACATGCCATGCACCGTTCTTGAACCAATCAGGCCATGCCCCTAACACACTTCAAGGTTTCTCATTTTAAGGCTGATTTCTTTTTGCTACTTTATATATTTGTATCTATCTTAACCTTTTACCCCATGAGCATATTGTGAAAAATGACCGTTTTTATTGAAAAGCCTCCTGTAACAAGTTCAAACTGCTATGTAACTATGAAAAATGCTTCAATACTGATGAAACTTGGCACAAATGTTGACTAGACCATAGCCTCTGTAACAGCATGCTGAATCCTAAATTTCCTGTTACCATGGCAACAGGGGGACGTCTCAAAATTGCTAAAAATCACTATTTTGCATTGTTTTTTCCCCATCAAAACTGATTTCAAAGTGCTGCAACTTTTCAATAATTTAAGATAGAGTAAAAGGCTTTTCAGCGTCGGTTACTACTTACCCTAAGATTGACCTGAGGCCATTTTTAGCCTGTCACATGTCCAAAATTTTCTTGGCGATGAGGGGGACTTTGCCCCCCTTCAAACCCCCCAAACAGAAGGGGGCACATCCCTCTTCTGGCAACCCCCTGATGTAACATTTGGATGAGGGACGGCGCCGAAAATGTGGTCACTTTTTTAACAACATTTCTCAAATGAAAAACAGTGTTTGGGGCCTAAATACGGCATTTTTTCACAGTTTGAGGCCTCAAAAGGGGGGGGCAAAAAGCCGTCAAAACACACTTATATAAGGGAAAAGGTTAATCTTTATTATTGCTTATATGTACAGTGTTTCAACATGTTTTTGTTTTCTATATCTTTTAATATTTAAAGCAGCATACCTCCCTCCAGATTCACGCAAATTTTTATGAAAATTTTAAAAATGTATTCATTGCAATCCACATAAATTGCCAAAAAGATATTGTTAATAATGTTCTTAAATTGTTATCAAAGAGCAATAAAATATTATTGAAATGTTATAAGCAAGGTTTTCTTTTTTCAAGTCTAGGACTAAAATTATTGTAACTGAAATGTTTGCATTTATTTCAGATTAATATTCTATACAGTGAGAAATCATCACTATTTATAGGTCGGACGAAATATACACTACATGCTGTACTTTAGTTAGTAACATTATACAGATTCCTCATACAGCTTCACTTGCTTCATATAATTAGATAAAAAGAAAATATAACTAGAATGTTCCAGCATTTTTTTCTTTACCAAATAAGGCATAAAGACATCAGCTCCATACACAAAAGCAGCCCCAAGGGTGAAACCTATAGCAACAGGTATAAATGCCCACTGTCCATCATCACCATAACTACCAGACCTCTCAGCCATTTCTATAGCAGGAGCTAACAGTGACCAGTATGAAGCTGCTGTCATTACCTGAAATATAGGTCAATCCTTAAAAAATAGATCACTACTTAAAATACAGGTTAACATTCGATAATAAATGTCAACCCTATTTAAACTAAATTAATTCCAATGTTGCAAACAATATTGTACATAAAATTAATATAAGTTTGATTACTTTATATAGTTATTGTTACATACTGCATGGAGCTAAATATAAGATTGAGAAGAGACTGTGACGTCACACAGTTAAAATCAGTATCAGAGGAATTGTGTTATCATATGTTGCGAGATTTTGCAAGATTTGATGCATCCTGGGTAAAAGTAGCCAAAATACCGCCATATTGAATTCTCGAAGGTACATTTACAAAAATGACTAAACATTTTTACTTATATAAGAAGCAATTGTTATTTATTCTAAAACGTACAAAACACACTTTTCCACACAAATATTTCTCCGATGAAAATCCATGTCGGCAATGCAAGCAATAATTCACGGATATTGCAGAAGTTTAACGATAGCGTGAAAATCGGAGACTAGTGGGAAAGCCTGATTATCACCGAAGCGCGCAAAGGATTGTGGGTCTGAATCGGACTCTCGTCTATTTTCGGAGTTTCCTATCCGTTGTTTACATATCTGTTCATACTGTTATACAAAATTATCATCAAAATTTGAATAATTTTGAATAATTTTTAAAATCTTACTGGAATAAAATTAGAGCCCTCATCAATAGAAACAATATCAATGTATTGTTGATATTTGTCTGCCGATCAATAATCGATACACATTTAAAAAAGTCGATAATTTTGACGAATTGATAATATTACATGTCTAGAAATTATGAAAATTCACCCAAACATGTACAGAAGAAGTTATCCATGTGTAACATTATGTTGTTTTTATATAGTGGAAAAATTTCACAGCAATGATGACAAAAAAATGGTCTTGAAAAATAATGCAATGGGCTTTTATAAACAAGACACTGAACAGAACATGTTTTTAACTGAAGTCATTTAAACAGGTATGATAGTGAATGATAGACAAATAATTATTGGTAATTATCGAAATATCGGTGTATCGTTGATATTTGTCATCTGATATTGAAATATCAATGATATGCTTTGCACTGAATCAACGACAGCTCTTATCAAGAGCCGGTTGAACCGGGTGATGCTCCCCGTATAGGTTTTGGACACAGGAAGGTATACCTCAAGATTGTAGTGTCAGAGTAAAAACAACCCAAATCGTCTCAATATGGTGATCATTTCTGTGAAATAGTTGAAAAATTCGACTTCAAATAACGAAGTTATGGGCCAGAAACGATTTTGCTGCAAGGTCATGCTGTGACCTTGAGCTTCAAGGTAGCGACCCAAATGTTGCACGCAACACATTGTCTCAATATGGTGATCATTTCTGTGAAATAGTTGTAAAATAGGACTTCAAATAACAAATTTATGGGCTGGACAAGATCTTGCTGCAAGGTCATGCTGTGACCTTGACCTTCAAGGTTGCGACCCAAATGATGCGTGCGTTACGGCGCCTCAATATGGTGATCATTTCTGTGAAATAGTTGTAAAATTTGACTTCAAATAACAAAGTTATGGGCCGGATACGATTTTGCTGCAAGGTCATGCTGTGACCTTGATCTTCAAGGTAGTGACCCAGATGTTGCACGCGACACTTCGTCTCAATATGGTGATCATTTCTGTGAAATAGTTGTAAAATTGTACTTCAAAAACGAAGTTATGAGCCGGACAGGATTTTGCTTCAAGGTCATGCTGTGACATTGACCTTCAAGGTAGCGACCCAAATGTTGGGCGTGACACGTTGTCTCAATATGGTGATCATTTCTGTGAATTAGTTGTAAAATCCGACTTCAAATAACGAAGTTATGGGCCGGACATGAATTCGGAACGTACGTACATATGTACGGACGGACAACCCGGCAACTATATGCTCCCCTGAAATTTTTCGGGGAGCATAATATAATCTATATGACTACTTTACTTACACCTGCAGCAAATCCTAGACTGCCATCAAGAATTCTTCTCTGAAATGAAACAGAAATTGACTTCTTCATCAATGTAAGCTTCAAAATCATGTTTGTGAATACATATCAATTAACCATAAGCAGTAACGGTAGAAGAGGATTTTATTTTTAAACAAGAACGTGTTTGTTAAACACAAATGCCCCCGGCTCAGATTTGTGTCAGTAACAATATTTAAAAAAAAAATAACCTTTAGGAAAATAGTAAAAAATAAATAAAGGCTGTATGAGCAAAAGTGTAAAAATCTATTTTTAGCACTGGTGACCTTGACCCAACTGACCCCTACCTCCATTCAAATGAGAATACCTCAATTTTATGTTAAGAAAAATCCAACTTGCCGTTCTAGGTTAACCTCGTACGGACAGACGGACGTACTTACGAAATAGTACTTAAGTGACTTTTCCTTTGATCTTTTTAGCCATTTTTAGTCACACAAGGCTTAAAAAAAGACACACAAGTAAAAACGGAAAGAATAGGATCAAAGAGAATTTACTGTTACCCATTGTTCGCCAAGTCACACAAGTACCTCTGGGTTCGTACGGACGGACGGACGGACAGACGGTTCAATTACTATATGCCCGGGGGCATAAAAACTTATTTATTTGCAAATACCGTCTCAGTTTGTTCACAAATAAAAAGGATACAAGTATCATTCTTTGAAAATGGCACCATGCTTGATATTGTCTGTCAAATTTAACTAAGCAACAACTTTTATTGTTTTATTGCCTACTTAGGAAAACTTATGGAACTTAAAATAGGCCTAAAGGTGTGAAACTTTACTTGGTTAAACATAAGATAGGCCTAAAGGTGTGAAACTACTCTTGAACTGCATTGAAATGAACCAAGTAGTTTTTTTTAGATTTTTGCCAAATAAAATTAAAACAAGAGCACCGCATGCAGTGTCAAAATGTAAACAACCATGACGATGCTGCAGCAATCATAATAGCTCCACTTTTCTCCAAAACAGACAAGCTATAAAGGTTCAAACTTTGAATCGATAGAGTCTGTAATTTTGTTGTCATTAGTGCCTCCGAAGGATTGAACCGTTGCCAGATTTTCATAATTATATACTTTTGATATGCAGTGACCTATCTCATTTATGGACCAATGAAAAAGACAAAGCTTTGCCGCCTTGGTACGCCACTTTCCAATGACATAACATTTACTATTTTCCCTTAAAAGGTAAGGGAGTAATGCTGATTTGAATCACAAATCTCTCTTCGATTGAAACTATTTTGAGATGCCCCCAGCTACTCTTTGGCTCATTTAAGTCTTATTTTTTACAAATGTAGATAAAATATCATAGCAGATTTAATGTTCTAGTATTAACAGTTAGTCTTAAACTTTAATCACTATTAAAGAATCAAGAACATTTTTTTCAATTCATCTTAAGTCTGCATATTTATATCAGTCAGGTTTAGAATGGTGACTGATAAGGACTACAATATCAGCTGTTCCTCTTCTACCACTACATTTGTATTAACCAGCAGTTCACATTTCGCCCATTCTCAATAAAATAAAGCATTTGAGGTTAAAAAATATTAAAAATTTGATGTTGTCATTGTGTCATTTTTTATTGCTGAAGTAAGAGTTTAGGGTATTTTGCAAGTTTGCCAGAAATATTTTCAACAAGAAACTATTATATAACGGGATGGCATTTATTTCGGTAATGACACTGTATTTCCTCGGTAACGTAGATTTCAGATCTAATAATGAAACATATTGGCTGCATATAAATAACTAATTACAGTCTGTAAAATATATCAAAATCTGTAAATTCTCTATCTAGAGGAACTTTCTAACCCAGGAAAATTCAAGGAAGTTGGGTACCTTGCTAATTTTCAGTTAATTTCTTTAAAGTTAAATATTCGTACAAAACAAAGAGTCAATTTTGGAAATGATTATTTTATGTCTTCATTCAAAGGATATATATCATATATAATATATGAGAAGTTGAATGCATACACAAATGATGTATTTAGCAATTTTTGTTCAAAACATTCAACTTTCCACTTTCTTCATATTTGGAAAATTTATTGCTGAGCAGTTCTATATTTATCCCCATATAGGATGTCATGTATGTTTCATTTTATTCAAATACAAGTAAAGGTTAAGAAAAGAATTTTTTTTTTTGTAAAGTAATTAATATTTATGGATATTATTTTAACATTATTATATATAGAATGAAATACGGCCAGTAAGCTCTTTGCAGCAACGAATTAGTTGTTGCTGAGAACTTCAATATCTTGTAATATATTTTTAACATTTCTGCTGGTACATCAACATATTATTAACATCTTTCCTTTGCAAAAACACTTTTGTATCTTCTTACATCTTATACAAGGTAACCTTTACTAACAGGCATGCTAATCCCAACTTTATCTTTAATTTTCAAAAATTGTTGAATTGTTAGTTGGAGTAACGTATGTTTCACACTGGCTTATTTATGAACTTTATCATGGTATTGAAACTTTAATACATATAAAATCGACATTTTTATTTAGGAATCAAATGTACATCATTCTTTTGTCATAAAAATGTGATTTTATGTTTTTATATGTGCATGTGTAAACAATATAAAGTCTGTTTGATAGAAGTAACGTTTGTTTCAATGTGGTTACTTCAACAATTTAAAACTCCACCAAAGTTAACAAAATTTACTTACTAATGTCAAATTGAAGTTAATGTTGCTGTTATACGAGCTTTCTGACTTCAATTTCCCTTTTGATAAACTTACTTTAAAAAGTTGGTAACGTATGTTTCTGTAACGTATGCTTCATTTTTACATTAAAAGTGGGTTGAAAAATGACGCAAGAGCGTATAACCCGCCGTAATTTGTGGTTAATATTATAAATATATCAGAGTTACACACATGTTAATTTTCTTTCTTGTTTGGAGTCTTCTATGAATGGATTAGCTCTTAAATGATGGTAACGTATGTTTCTTTTTAAAATGCTGTTGAAAAGATTTGAAATAAAAATGAAAATTTCCAAATATAGAATGATATTTGAGAGGCTGCAAGCTTATTTTTACTTATAATTATATATATGCTGTATTATTAAGCATGCATCAATTCAATTATGTAATTTCGGTTTCACTTCTAATTGTTTTAGGTTTGTCACTATTTATTTATAGGCATTTTGCGACATTTGATCATCCATTATATCAATGAGATTTTAACAGTCAAATATAATTTTTACCAATAATCAAAGTGCATATACACGCAGCAATGACTAATTGCACATGTTTCGTTTATTCTGGAACTTTTTTTTCTGAAACACAATTTCAAAGTTGAAAATTCTAGGTGGCGACAGTAACGTATGTTACATTTTAGGGCATTAATGGTACTTGTAAAAGAAAAATATCAGATAGAAATATAAAACTGAGTGAGTCCCTATTACTAGACAAAGTGGCAACCACCTTTCTATCAACATTTTGACCTCAAGAAAAACCTTCGTATCAAGAGCTACCCAGTGGAACATCAAATGCTGTGTTTTATTGAGAATGAGCGATTTAATTGTTTTACTTTTTAACAATTCTACTATTCAAATCCTTGAATGCCTGAAGATGCATGTGCTATACATTTATACTAAATGACAAAACACAGTTTATCACTGTAGATTATATCATGATACACGCAGATATATAATTGGGGTACTTTTATTGTACCATAAGACATTGTTTATCTTATACCCCACCCACTACATTCAACGTTGAAAATGCATATACATGATATTCGAAGTCGATACAAGTGTTTATGGAATGACAGTTATGTACCTGGCCAGAGTTAAAAACAAAGACTAATGCTGAGCCTAATGCAGTTAATCCCCATGTAAATAATGTTCCTAAAAACGTCTGAAACAGTGGATGAACGTCTGCAATCATTTTGCCGGAAGTGATGTGTTATCTCTAACCTGAAGAGTATTTTCTGCTTTGTTACAGCTGATTTCATATTAGTGTTCCTAATTTTCGAAGACTGAAAGTTGAAAAAGGACTAAGATAAAAAATTTAATTTACATTACAGTTACTCTGATGAAAATATAAAATTGAAAAAAACAAACATTTGAAATAATATGAAAAAGGCAAAGCCTCAAATCGAGCTTGGTTTTCTTTTACTGTGAAATAGTATAAAATAATGGTTCATTTTTATTTTACATTTTCCGTTTTTTAAATTGTCATTCGGTATTTTATACACTGCTTCCCTTTATTCTGGTTTCCTGTTGTATTATGGTTCCCATATAAGTGCGTAGGACACCAGTCTATGCTTCTGTTTTCAATCAGAATACCTCGGCTTTTATCCTTATCTTGTAATTCGAAAAGTTGACATGTTTCAATTCAGTACTTCGGACAAAAGTTTTCAAAACCATCACTATCTAGCAGGTACTCGCGTTACCGTAAAGCTCGTTTTACGAGCATGCCCTTCGGGCAAGCTCTTTGAGCTTGCTATAAAAGAAGAAAAATATTGATTAGCTAAAGGTCTCCAGCATACCCATTTTTTACACTATGACGGAATGGGTATGCTGAAGGAATGCTGAAGACCTTAAATGCCTTAACGGATGAAAGAAAAAAAGAAGCAGCATATTATTATAAAGTTTTGTAAGCCAAAACTATATATTGACAAAGTTTTTTTTGTTGTTTTTTTTTCAAAATGAGAATTGAAGATCCCAGATATTAATTTGATGTGCCATATAATATCTCAGAAATAGAGCATTATTTCAACTTTCAATGTTGACTGTCATATGTTAACAAATATTTCCATGATCATGTGTACCAAAAAGTGCTAAACCCTTTTACAGTAACTGTTATAAGGATTTTAGGATTTGGTACAACAAAACATTTCTTATATGATGAAATTCTAAATTCATTGTTGCAAAGGTGTAAAAATACTTAGAGCTAACTTGGTGTATACCAGTCCCAAACTGTGAGACTGTTATGATTTAAACATGCTTTATCTGTTCACCTGCGGCATTGTTGGCATTGCTGTCATTGTCATCTTGCAAAAAAACTTTAATGTAGCCTGTTATTCAAACAGTTCAAAAGTCATCACCATGAAACTTTGAATACTTGCTTATCTTGTTAGATAAGGGGTATAATTCTGAAAGTAACATTTTTGAAGTTATGCCCCTTTTAACTTAGAATTTTAATAGACAAGCAGTAACACAGCATGCAATGCTGAGTGCTCTTGTTTTATTTCAATAATGAAAGTGTCAAAGTGTGACAAAACTTTATTACGGAAGTTTTAGATAGAACATAAAAAATCATAAATTGACACTGTTGTAGACATTTATATCCTGGTAATATACACTGATAAATTCAGGTTTGGTATTCATTTTGTGATAATGTACAATGTAGGATTGCCACCTTTCTTTCTAATTAGGGTCTTTCACCCTGGTCTAAGTGATCCTACTGTAGGCTACATATTACTTTAAAATTTTCATCATTTTTTTTATGATTTTATAAGTCAAAAGTATATACCAGCAGGGTCTTTCAAACAGAACCTGATACCGGTGAATGTAGTAGATGATTGCCATATCAACAAATGTTGTTGCTGTAGCAACAAATATGCATACTTTAAAGCCAATATAATATTACAGTACAGGAAATACTTTAAAGACTTTTCACTAACCTTGAAAAAAGAAATGGTGACAATATCAAGAATAATGATTATGTATCTCTTTTTCTACAATGTATCTTTGCGTTGTATCTGGGAAGATGCCTACATTTGTAAAAATACAAAAATATATTTTTATTGCTGATCCATACTGTTATAATGATCACTGCTTTAATTGTAATTAAGGCCTTGTAATGATCAAGTATAATTTCATTAAAAAAAGAGATAAATAAAATATGCTTTCATAAACAGCTAGTTCTTCAGTACATATATTCAGGGTCTTTCAAATAAATTTCTATAATATAAGAGACACTAGACTATAAAATAATATGTCTCAGATAATTTTATGTACATACATATATTTTACAGAGTTGTAAATCTTTCATATTTTGGTGAAAAAAGGTTCAGGAATTTTTTGTCCATGTACAATTTCAATAAATTGTGTCAAAAAAGTTTTACATTTTAACATCTAAAATACCAGTATACAAATATTATATTTTAGTTCTTAACACGTGCACCCCACCCACGTTTGTACACAAATAGAACACTACAGAGATTTCAACTGTACATGCATTTGATGGGTTATCTCGGTACACTGAAAATACAACCAATCAGAGTTACTGTAACATTTCAGGTCAACTGGATCAAAACATGGACAGACATGGCTGAAATGAGTACGATAGTGGAAGGAAACGTTAAATATAGGGACGGAAAAAAGGTAATTTACTTTCTGGAACATGTATTCGTATTCAATATTTATGCAAGAACAGTCCTGATAATTTCTTTTGTTTATTTTAGTGGAAACCAAGATGGTGCGTTATGAAAAAACCGTCGCCAGTTGCGGGTGAGTGAATTTATAAAAGTTTTTAAAGTTTTTTATTTTGCCTGAAGATCAGATAAAAGTGTCCTGTGCCTTGTTTTGATTCAATATGGTTAATAAATTTATTGCCATCAATTGCTTTGATAATTACAGTAAGGTATACCATGTTGTGCCATGCCATTCTTCAAACATTTTGATTATTTCTTTATACTGTTTATTATTTTCCACTGAGGTCAGGGCACATGGGTCCTCACAATGCATAATATTTTGTTTAGTTCTGTAAGATCGAATATTTACAGTGGCAAAAGTTTTCGGCATGAAAATATTGTGTTACAAGTGAAATATATATCACTAAACAATTTTTATTATTCAATAACGTTCAAAAACATAAATTATACTATGAAAAGCGCGCAATAAAAAAAGGACCATACGACGTCAGCAAGTGTACTACTTGACGTGTCTCCTGAATACATGTTGTGCCTTATCATTCATTCTAACATTTTGAGTTTATTTCTTTCAGTATACTGTTTATTATTTCTCAACTGAGGCTCAGGGGCATTGGGTCACAATGACATGCCTTTCCTTCTCTATTTCTTTGCAAAATGATTATAATATTCTTTATTTTTATACATTGTCATTGCTAATTTCTTGAAATATCTATTAGTCTCTCCTAAACCATTATTTTCCTTTCATCTGTAATGCAGTGTAAATGTTGTTCATCAAAAAGTATCAGATATTTGACTAGTCCAACTAATTGTACTGCGCGACAAGATATTGTGCTTTTTTTGTGTCTGGGCAATATCTCGCCTTTAAAGCGAGATTCTGCCCCAGAACGAAAATATCTCAGAATCAAGCTTTGGCACGTCAATATATTTTGACTAATATTTGACTTTTAAATGTTGGAATATATAAGTTATAATGAATCAAAAGGATTAATTATAAGAAACAGTTTGAGCTAAACATTTTTATAACTTGATACCTGAAGATGAACTGTAAGTATTTCATGTCATTGTTGAAGGAGAAGAAATTGACATTTTCATGAAACTTAAATGTTTTGTAAATATTCATGATAAACAGATTTATACACTCCTGCAGTGTTCACAATTTGTTTCCTCAAACAATGAGAATTTGTTAAAGATAGCACTTTATTCAGTGACATGATTCATGACATACAAATTAGTATCTCTCAAAATAACATTGCTTCAAAATATTTTTTTTTAATTTAGAAATTGCAATGTCATAATTTAAACAAAAGCTGTATGGGAGAGCCAGCAAAAACCAGGATATATGTCAAAGATCCTGAAATTAATACGGATGTTGTGTTTTTAGTCTTGAATATTATCAAGTATTATTACCATCGTCATCTTGTATGTTTTTACAAATTCATATGACTTTAATCCAAATATAAGTTTGATGGACAGTAATATTTGTAAAAGAATAGTTAACTTTCAAACATTCAACAACTGAATGTTTATATGTAAAGTTTTGCACAGTATTGAGTTTGGAACAGTCTTTCATAATTTTTAGGTATTTTAGTAACAAAGTTCATGTACAAAAATTAAAGCTATGAATAAAGCACATCTGTGCAGTCTGACCAGATGCTATACTGGTAGCAAAAGCTAATTAATCATTTGATTCAAGCTGGATTAGAGTTAGTATAATAAAGTAAATAATTGTTTAAAGTACATTGCACATAAAAAAAAAAATTAATCTGGAAAGTAATTCAGTTTTCAGTCTGTTTGTCAGCAAAAGCTTTAAATGATTGTTGTATAGGTTAGAGAGAAAAGAAAATGTCAGATATCTAAAATTTGTTAAAATGTGATTATGTCAAAAAGTTATGATTTTGTTTCAAATGTTTCAATGTCGGAAATGCAAAATAATGAAAATATCTCAAGTATGGACATTGGTGTTAAGATTTCATCTTTCTTGTCAAAATTTGTAAAATATTGTGATTTAAATCATGTCAGATGTACATGGAATCTTTCTCATTTATGAAGTGTTATTTATGATATTTAATTGATTCTAATTTAGATATTCATCTATTTTCTGAATTAATGTATTAGTTACTAGTCTGCTGTTTAATTAGTATAGTTATGGCAGATTATTTATCAAGTTGTTACTTTAGGCATCTAAAAGATTTTTCTGAATGCTTAAAAATTACTGATATCATTATGTAATTAATAGTTTGAATCTTTCAGCATATATTGTTCATGATTCTTTTATTTCAATATTATGATGCCCCAGGCAAACTAACAGCATTTTTAACCTTGTTAAAAAAGGAATTTATAGAATCTAGTTTGGTAAAAGTGGTACAACGAGATTAAGAGATATTCATTTAACAAAGTGTTTAAAGAATCTATACTTAAAGGACTTCCTGCTTTACTGTAAATGCCCTAATCTAGATAGACAGAGGTAGAGGTGTTTTCATTTACACTGATCTCACTACTGTTTGGTAAAGCTTTTAGCTGTCACTATAGAGGTATCTGTATGATCTGGAATAATACATTATGTCAATAAAGGGTATTGTAAGGACACAGGATGTGGGCGCAGCCAGCTGATATTATCTGATCTTATTAGTGCTGATATAGCTTCTATCTATAGTATATCTGTAACCGCCAGACACTGAGACAGTCTGCTTAGTACTAAGTACCTATAGTGGTCCTTTCTCTTGATTTTTTCCATACATTTGTTAAAAGGTAATTAAATTTTGTTTTAATTTCTTAATTAATAAGAAATGAATATTATAGATAGTGTTTTTTATTTGTTGATATGTTGTTAAGATCATTCTTTGTTCTCTTGATTTTCATGGTACCTTTACAAAGTAAGTTCAATTTTTTTTCCATTCAAGAACGAATTTGTTTCTTAACTACTTAAGTCAAATGAGGACTGTTTCTGTTATATTTAATTGTATTTTTCTTGTGTGCAATATTCATTTTGATTAAATTGAAATTTATTACACTAATTTCAGTATTGGATTTTAAAAATTTTAAAAAAATTATGTCGTAAAACTTTTTGTAACAAATTTTAAAAAATTAAAAAATTTAAAGATCTCATTAAATTTTATAAACAAAAAAAAATAAACGAAAAAATTTTATAACAAAAAACTTTTGTTTTTTACTTTTCAGAAAACTTTATTTCTTGTTTTAGAATTTTTTCTATGGGGATAATTTTCCCTTTTCATTTTGTAAAAATTTTTTCTAAATAAATTTGTCCTTGAAATTGACAAGGCCAAAATATTTATTTGAAAATGAAAAAAATCAAGTATAATTTTTCATTAAAATGTTCATAAAAATTTTCTTCTTTCAAAAAACCCTTTGGGAAACTTTTCTGAAACCCCTTCCCTTTTCTTTAAAACCTTTTTGATGTAACCATTAAAATAATTTTTTTTAAAGAGCTGTTTTGTGCCCTTCATTTTTAAAATCAGAGAAACTTTTTTTGCCATAATGCGATTACTTCTTTACTAGCTCAGTTGCCATGGTAACCATTTTGAAAAATTGAGCAGTTGTGCTGCTCTTGTAAGAGGGCAATGTCTGTGTGGTACTGTTTGTTACACTCCCAAAAATTGAAAGGGTGAAATTATTTTTTAATTCGATTGCCAAAACCCCTTTGGTTCTATCTAAAAATTCTAGAATTAGATTATAGCTTCACGGAATTTTGAAACCCCGTTTGTTTAAAAAGTTTTTAAAAAGTGAAGTGTCTTGCCCTTTAAAATTCATTTCTATGTTTTAAAAATATAAATTCAAGGTTCTGGGAGGTCCCCTAAAACCTAGGGTGATGAAATTTAAAAAGTATAAAAATTTTAAAAATAAACCCGAAAAAAAAGCTTTGAACCTTTTTTCATAAGTTAAATAAAAACAATTTTTTTTTAAAAAATTTCAGTTTTTAGTTCCCCCTTTTGGCTATTTTTAAAGGCTTCACTGATTTTCCCTTGGGAAAAATAATTTTTCATAAAAAAAACTTTATAAAACCCAAGAAGGAAAAAAATAAAAGGGGCAGGGTTTTTTTATTTTTTTCTCTGCAGGGTTTTTTTTTTTAATGTGTGTTTATTTTTTTTAAATTCAGTTTTTTAAAAAAGGGGGATGCCCTTTTTTTGCATTAAATTCTCCTCTAAATTTTTAAAAAAATCAGTGATAGTAAAAGAATGCTTTTTGGGAAAAAGTCCTTACCCTGCCCGAAAATTTTTAAAAGTTTTTTTCCCTCACAATTGGGCTAAAAATTTTTTAAAAGTTTAAGAAAATTTTTTAAAATTGGGCTGAATAGTGATTCCAAAGATTTTGGAACTTCTGCCAGTTGATCTTGTCTGCTCTGGGTTTTATATTTGTAACCCTTTTTGAAAATCCCATTAATTTTTTTTAAGGGGTGTTCTGTAAAAATTTCACCCTTTAAAAAAATTTTTTTAAATTGGAAAAATTCGTTTCTGGGGAACCCCAAAAACCTCCCGTAAAATCAAAACCCCCCTGTTTTAATTAAAGAGTCTGTCCATCCCGGGCCGGTAAGTCGTCCACTATTCTCTGCTGAACTTCCCAATTTTTTTAAAACTTAAGGGGATTTTTTAAATAAAGTTGGGTATTGCTTCCCCTGCTGGAAAATTAATTTTTTTATTTAAACTTTCTTTTGGGTTTAATGATATGATACTTACTTAACAAAAATGAAAGCGTTCATTTTTTTTAAGGTTTAATTGATATGCCTTTTTTTGTTTATTTTTGTTTTTTTGTTTTAACTTTGTGCTAGATCTTGTTAGAATAAATTTTAAAAATAAAAGAGTATTCATAAATTTTTATTGGGTTCAAAATTTATCAAAAAAAATAAATTTAAATATTGATTAAAACAAAGTTTTGGTTTTCAAGTTCGGTACTTTACTTTGGGAAATAAAAAAAGTATTGGAAATATATTATCAACAAACCTAATTCCCTGGAAATTTTTTTGGAATAGGGCTTAAATTTTTCCCTTTTTTATTTTTATCATGTTTTTTTTGGTTAAAATTTCTAATTATGTGTTTTTTTAAACTTTTCAAATTTTATTGGTATTTTATTGTGTTAAAATTGTTTTTTTTGGTATTTTGGCATGTTAGGACTTGTGTGTGGAAATTCTGAGAGGTAAAGTGGAGGGGGTGGGGGGATGTTAACTTTAAATTGATTTTCTAAGCTTTTGAGTTTTTATGGAATCCACATGTAATTGTAATCAAAAGAAGAAATGCATAGTTTTTTGCCTTTTTAAAATCGTATCAAATCATGACTTTTGTGTTTTCAAGTTGGCTCTGGTTGTACATCAATGCCTGTAAATAAAAGAGTTCTGTTTGTAATTATGGTGAACAGTTGTCTAATGGGATAATCCTGAGGAAGTGCCCTAGAATCACAAAATCGTTAAGTCAGTTTGAAGAGTGTAATTAAAATTTATGAGTCAGCTGGGAGAAAAAACAGGTAGAAGAAGCCCTGTGAGTGATGTATGTGGATAGGTGGGCGGATTACTTAACAGTTTTCTCATTTACTGCATTTTCACTGTAATTTAATGATATATTTGCATGCTGTTTTCTATTGTATCAATGTAATTCAAGATCTTGTATATAACAGGTAAATAAATTATGTGATTTAGCAGTATGCATCGAAAATCTGAATGGTTTGACACAACAAAATACTAGTCTATGACAGAATTGTTACTTTTGTATGAGCCAATCAGATAGTTTATAATTATGTTAATGAAACAGACTTGTCCATATAACACAGGGTCCAGGTAATTTAACAAGAGAGAGCACTAAATCTTAGGGAAAGGTTAGTTTAAGGTGCCCTCACACATAAACCACGACCTTCCTGCGCCCTGAAAACTAGTAAAATAGCATTTTTCTTTCGAAAATCGTTGGTTTTCTTTCAAATTTCTCTCGCAGACGGTCCGGGGCTCTGCAGTCTTGTGTTCAGTACGTTTTCTCTATGTCCTCAATACGACCCTTCTACGTCCATGGCGTTTCCACTGCGACTGTATTGCGTCCCCAAGGCGACCCCACGGCGATCATCGGCGACCCAGCTGCGACTGTGCTATGTTCTCTGCGTCCTTACGGCGACTCTACGACGACTATTGCGTTTGTCCGGCGACTGTCCTGCGACTGTACGACGACCCTACTACGTTCTTGCTACGTCTATAAAAACAATACTTTTTACCAGTAAATTTCATTCTGAGTCTGACCTTACGGCGTCCTTAGTACGAGTGTACTACGTCTATTGCGTTCTTATTGCGTCCTTACTACGATGCTGCTGCGACTATGGCGACTCCACTGCGATCCCACGGCGACCTAACCAGGACTCAGCAAGAACGCAGAGTTTCTGCGACTGTTTTGTGCATGTTCAAAATAGTCGTAGACGGTCTGCGACCTTGTGCGTCCTTGGGTTCCTCGCTACGACCTCGCTGCATCCCTGCTGCGTCCATGGCGACTGTGCTGCGTCCTGGGTTGCAGTAAGGACGCAGTAAGGTCGCGAGATATGTGTGAGGGCAGTATTAGTTCTACTGACATATTTGATAATGCTACTGTTTGTAGACTTAACTTTAAGATTACTGAGTATTTTGTTCTTGTGAATTGGTTGTTTACAGTGAATTTTGGCTAAATTTTTACTGAACTTTAAAGAATTAGTGTATGTTTGAATCACAGGTGTATGGTGGGTAGCCAGCCCTTCACCCAACTCCTCTCTTCAACCCAAAATGTATGTCTATTTGAAATACATCATTTAAAAGATAATAAACATTATAAGTTCATAGATATCATTATGCTTTGAATGATTTTATTTGTATAATTATTTTTTGGATCGTAGAGATTGCACGCTGTACATTTCTGGTTTGTAGACTTAAAGAATAATGGTTTACATCAGGTTTTTGATGGTTGGTTATAACTTATAGCAGAAAATCTATCCAATTAAACCCTGAACTTCATGTATGAAACAACAATGTTACTGTTCTCAAGAGGTGAAGAAATTTCTTTTGTCTTTTTATTTTATATAGTGTACTGAGTATTCTAGTTAGAGTAAAGAGGTAATCTTAAACCTGTCACTGTTATCTTTAATTGATGAAACCAATTAAATGTTTCTCAATTAAGTGTTTCTCCGGCTACCATACTTGAGGGAGTGGTCTGTATCCTGATTAACAACAAAAACTTACACCCATGCCAAGTTTGATTGAATGCTGGCAAAATGTTTAGATTTTTCAATTGTTTTATGTATTTAGTCATCGGTTTGTCAGAGATTTCTCAGAGAAAAATTTGGAATTGATGCGGAAAAAAGTTTACCAGTAGATAAAGTCGGCAGTTGATGATAACTCTTGACTCCTAGTTGAAACAATTATGCTTTCTAGCTTAATTTCTCACAGACTCTCGGCCAATTTATGATATGATTAGTAATGTAAATGGTTTATATTGACTGATATGCCATTTTGGCAGTTTTGATGAACAGCTATTGGAAGGTTTCCAGTTGAGGGTTAATAATAAACTACTAAATACTTCCTGCTTGAGAGGGAGACCAGTTTAATTATGTGAGAGATGGAAAATCTATTTATTATTGCCTTAATGTTAAAAAAACAAGTTTACCATAAAACAGTTTTTGGAACATTCTTGAATGCACAGATGCAATTTAAAATTTGCCGAGTAAGCTTAACAATTTAGAAGCTTCGAGTTTGAAGTTACTATTTTTCATGGTTATTTAGCTATTGTTATGTCCACCTATAGCAATAGTTTGTCTACCTATTGCTATTGTTTGTCCACCTATAGCTATTGTTTATCCATCTATAGCTATTGTTTGTCCACCTTTAGCTATTGTTTATCCACCTTTAGCTATTGTTTGATCTTTTTCTAATGACTTTGGCAGGTATGTATGGGATTCAAAACTTTCCATGTATAATAGATAAAATATATTTCTGTAGAACCTCAGACAGTGAGGTGTCTTGCTGGGATAGGAAATACCAAAGTGATCATCAGCTATTAAATTAGTAATATCTCAGCGTTTATATGAAGTGGGCTTTTTTTATCCCAAGATTAACTTCAGTAGCTTGGCCCGTAAACAAGTTGACTAATCTTCCATCATTAATAGGTATAGTTTTGAGTTTTTCTATGCTTTATGTGTTTTATTTTCTTTGAGATAAAATTTGCATTTTAAATGATGATATGATGGTTTAATAATTGATGAGTGAGTTCAAAAACTGTGTATCTATTTTAGATTTAAGTTTTTAAGGTAACAACTGAATCTATATAACCATGCAATCAGTGCAAACCAAGATCAGCCTGACACATTTATGCCATCTGATCTTGGTATGCACTCACCTTTTTCCAGGGAGGTCTAATTTTGAAGTTTCCCTAAAATGATGAATAGTTTTGTCCAGATTAAAAGATGGACAAGTCCATTTAAGATATTTAATGTGGTAAAGGTTAACTCATGAAATAACTTTATTTTTGGAAACTTAGCTTTCATACTTTATGATAAATGAACTGTTCTCATAAAAAAAACTGCCCCACCTGTAACCCATGTATCTATGTATGTGGTTCAATTTTGACAGTACTGTAGTGGTACAGTGTTGAATGGTCGTGGTGGTAGTTTTTCAAGTGACACAGCATGTCAACATTGTTATATTAGTGTAATAAACAGCTTATACTAGATAATGATCTCCTTCAACACTCAAATCTGTCACAATATTACAACTACTGTATGGACAGACCTATAATCTTGTACAGGGTAGGCAAAGAGTATTAAAAGTTTGCAATTTGTAGTTTTAAAATGCTAAGAGAAATCATTTATTTATGCCCAGAGATTGAAATGATACTAGAAGTGCTAAGGGTATGGTAGACATAAAATTACGGAAATTGCAAAAGGGAAGAAAATGTTACAAACCAATAAATGATTGGCCTTTAAACACTTCATGTATGAGTGGTACAGTCCTTAGCTACAATTATTGTTCCAGGACAACCTGCCCATCCATGCAGTTCTTTGACTGTTGTGACTAATTTACAAGTATTATGATACTGAATTCCATTAAAACCTTCTAATTGGTTGTAAAGAAAAGTTGATCTGCACAAATTAAGCAAGGTTAAGGTTAATTAATTAAGCTGTCAATGCCTTGTCACTGTCTAACCTCAAAGTGGTTGTCATGCATGTATAATAACCTTGGTGATAGAAGCTGTAGAGTGAGGGTGTGGTACAGATATTTGTCCTCAGGGGGTACATATTTTCTTCTTTGTTTTCTTGCCCATCATTTGTATAGTGTCACCAATCCTGTAATGTCCGTCACCTGAGAAATGATGATTGGTTGAGTTCATTCTTCTGATTTAAGCTGATAAGGTCATTTTTTGCCCTATAACCCCTCAATTACCCATAATGCTTCAAGGCAAGATGGTTAGTTATTTAAGTATTTAGATGATAATTGAATTCTCCCAAAGTGTACACTATAGCTTTAAATGCAGTTTATGATTTAAAACCCCATTTAATTTAGGCCTTTGTCAAGGATGATGGTTCTCTAAAAGAGTTATCTTTGCTTTGCATTATGATTATTTTAATAAAGAAAATTAAAATATGTAATTCTTTCTTATTGTTGAAATACTTGAGTTAATTTTTAGCTCGACTATTCGAAGAATATGAGAGCTATTGTAGTCGCCCCGGCGTCGGCGTCCGCGTCGGCGTCGGCGTCTGCGTTGGTTAAAGTTTTTTGTAAAGTCAAATATCTCAATTATTACTTGAGATATTCAATTGAAACTTACAATACTTATTTATAGTAACAAGGTACATCAGATTGACAAGTTGGATAACTCTGCCTACAATATTGACAGAATTATGCCCCTTTTTAACTTAGAAATTTTGGTTAAAGTTTTTTGTAAAGTCAAATATCTCAATTATTGCTTGAGATATTCAATTGAAACTTACAATACTTATTTATAGTAACAAGGTACATCAGATTGACAAGTTGGATAACTCTGCCTACAATATTGACAGAATTATGCCCCTTTTTAACTTAGAAATTTTGGTTAAAGTTTTTTTATAAAGTCAAATATCTCAATTATTGCTTGAGATATTCAATTGAAACTTACAATACTTTATTTATAGTAACAAGCTACATCAGATTGACAAGTTGGATAACTCTGCCTACAATATTGACCAGAATTATGCCCCTTTGGAACTTAGAAATTTTGGTTAAAGTTTTTTAGCTCGACTATTCGCAGAATAATCGAGCTAATGCAGTCACCCATTTGTCGGCGTCGGCGTCGGCGTCGGCGTCGGCGTCGGCGTCCCTGTGGTTAAGTTTTTGTATGTAAGCTGGTATCTCCATAACTACTGAAGGGAATGGATTGAAACTTCACACACTTGTTCTCTGTGATTATCTAAGATGATTGGCACAAGTCCCATAACTCTGATTTGCTTTTTTTCATAATTATGCCCCTTTTTCGACTTAGAAATTCTTGGTTAAGTTTTTGTATGTAAGCTGGTATCTCCATAACTACTGAAGGGAATGGATTGAAACTTCACACACTTGTTCTCTGTGATTATCTAAGATGATTGGCAGAAGTCCCATAACTCTGATTTGCTTTTTTTTTATAATTATGCCCCTTTTTCGACTTAGAAATTCTTGGTTAAGTTTTTGTATGTAAGCTGGTATCTCCATAACTACTGAAGGGAATGGATTGAAACTTCACACACTTGTTCTCTGTGATTATCTAAGATGATTGGCACAAGTCCCATAACTCTGATTTGCTTTTTTTCATAATTATGCCCCTTTTTCGACTTAGAAATTCTTGGTTAAGTTTTTGTATGTAAGCTGTTATCTCCATAACTACTGAAGGGAATTGATTGAAACTTCACACACTTGTTCTCTGTGATTATCTAAGATGATTGGCAGAAGTCCCATAACTCTGATTTGCTTTTTTTCATAATTATGCCCCTTTTTCGACTTAGAAATTCTTGGTTAAGTTTTTGTATGTAAGCTGTTATCTCCATAACTACTGAAGGGAATTGATTGAAACTTCACACACTTGTTCTCTGTGATTATCTAAGATGATTGGCACAAGTCCCATAACTCTGATTTGCTTTTTTACATAATTATGCCCCTTTTTCGACTTAGAAATTCTTGGTTAAGTTTTTGCGTGTAAGCTGGTATCTCCATAACTACTGAAGGGAATGGATTGAAACTTCACACACTTGTTCTCTGTGATTATCTAAGATAATTGCCACAAGTCCCATAACTCTGATTTGCTTTTTTACATAATTATGCCCCTTTTTCGACTTAGAAATTCTTGGTTAAGTTTTTGCATGTAAGCTGGTATCTCCATAACTACTGAAGGGAATGGATTGAAACTTCACACACTTGGTCTCTGTGATTATCTAAGATGATTGGTACAAGTCCCATAACTCTGATTTGCTTTTTTTGCATAATTATGCCCCTTTTTCGACTCATGAATTCTTGGTAAAGTTTTTGCATGTAAGCTTGTCTCTCCATAACTACTAAAGGGAATGTATTGAAACTTGAAGAGTTTGTACCTTTTCGGACAATTTATGTATTCATATAGGTAAGCATTATTATACTCAATGAAACACCCTTGTGACAAATTTTCGAATAGTCGAGCGTTACTGTCCTCCGACAGTTCTTGTTTATAAAGTCAAATATCTCAATTATTGCTTGAGATATTCAATTGAAATTTAAAATACTTTTTTATAGTAACAATGTACATCAGTTTGCAAAATTGCATAACTCTGTCTGCAAAATTTGCAGAATTATTTGCCCCTTTGAAAGTTAGAAATTTTGGTTAAAGGTTAAAGGTCTTCAAAGATATTTACTTGAAACTTTACACATGCACTTAGGGTCATAATTGGAGGGTCATAATTGTATGTCACTGACCAAGTTCCATAACTCTATCTTGCATTAAGGCTGATTCATATTCCCTTTTCTACTTAGTCTCTTGGTTAATGTTTACATGCAAGTTTTACATATCTCAATAACTATTAAAGATATTTATTTAAAACTTCACATATGCATTTAGGGTCATAATTGTAGGTCACAGACAAAGATCCATAATTCTATCTTGCATTTAGGCTGATTTTTCTCCCCTTTTTCAACTTAGAAATTCATGGTAAAGTTTTGCTTGTAAGCTGTTATCTCAATAACTACTGAAGGGTTTGTGCCTTTTTGGGACAATTTTATGCATTCATAATAATAAAGCAGTGATTTACTTGATAAAACATCTTAATAACAAGCCTTTGTACCTTTTCTGTCAAATTTATGTATTCATAGGTTATTAGTATTATTATACTCAATAAAACACCCTTGTGACATTACCTTCCGAATAGTCAAGCCAATACTGTATAATTGGCCTATAACATGAATTTATAAAAAAAAATTGGCCCTTTAGTGAACTTAAAAAATTTAACATTATGAAGGCTCTTTTACTATCAAGCACTTAGAATAGTCGAGCATGCTGTCCTACTGACAGCTCTTGTTATTTTAGAAAAAAATTAAAGATGTTTGTTTTGGAAAAGCGAACCAAGGGGGGTATATTATAACCCTTATCATAATTGTAGTTTTACGAATACATATTAGTTGGCGTCAGTAGTAAAAAATATTTGAATTTGTTCCAGTTTGTGCATTCGAAAGAATGTAAGGTCATTGTAAAACTAGTAAAACAATTACAAAAAATGTGTAATCATTGTTCAAACTACCTGTTTACATTGTAATGAAGGTAAAAAACAAGGGCAGATGTACTTTAATCAGCCTGAGACTTGCTTTACAGCATGTGAAATTAAAAAAAATAATGCTACTGTATTTTAAATTTGTCTGGATTTATGATATATGGAATAATGAATAGAAAAACATTGACTTATCTAGAATTTGTTGTAACCCCTAACCTTCTACAACTTAAAGTAATTAGCCCATAGAACCAGGCCAGCCTATATATATCTGTGCAGTCTAGAAGTCAATTATTACAAAGGAAATTGGTCAGGAGGAAATAGAAAAGATAATTTTTTTCAACATAGTCATATGTTTCCATAAAATCTGGGGATTGGGTATGCCAAGGATTGTATTAAACATTATAAGGAAAGGAAAATAAACTGCTTAGTTCAAGTAGTCTGACCAGGCCCTTATAATAATGTAAGATCCTAATTTTTAGCATCTTGATACTAAAATCCCTTCAATTTACATGTGGCTGTTTTAATTAAAAAAGAAACAGGATTCATCCGATTAACAAAATAGACATAGGTAAGGGTTAAGTTTCAGAGATTGGGCTCAAAGTCTATAATATATAATTATAAATGTTTGACATTCTACATTGTTAATTTCTTGTAGTTAACTCTTAAGTGCTGTTTTACCCCTATTTAAATGTGGACAATTTTTGTGAGTTATAATCTGAAAAGCATTCAGTTTTATGTCAAACGGAATTGATTGAATGTTACTTGTGGTTTTGAGATAAGGAAAAATTATAGAGTTGATCAAGTAAAAATCAATTTAAATCTCGGGGCAGATATGGAGAAAACATAATGAACTGTGATTTTGCATATTTAATTATTGCAGATACAAAACGGCACACAAAGAATCTTGTTTGATTTATGTTTAAATGAAATCGAAGACAGTGCAGTTTTGAAGTTAAGCATGCAGCGATTTGGTTTCCAAATATAGCCGTGCACAAAGTAATTGTTATAAAATTGATTTATTTCTTCTTTAGGGAAACAGCCCATCAGCAAAATCTATGGAAAAGTTTTGTTGTTTTAATTGTTTTAAGCTGTCTGTGATTGCATGCATGTTCAGGCTTGATAAAAGATGTGTTTTATCATAATTATATGGTCATTTTGTTTATGTGATCAGAAACATTTGTAAAATTAAAGAAATAAAACTTTTATTTGAAAATTTCTGACTCGGCACTCAGATTGCTTATGTGATGTGTGTTATAATTACCACATAGATTGGCATAAAACTGCAGCACATTTGAGAAAACAACCAGCATTGATTGAAAAAATGAATTGCAAAGTTTCTAGACATGGAAGTTTACAATTTAGGAAACTACATTATTATCTTTTGAAGAAGTTTTGTTCTGTATTTAAATGCTATATTCTTTGCATGCACTGGAACCTTTTAAGAAATTTAAGAGACATACATTCAAAACACAGTTGTTTGTCACTTACTTCTTAAGTTTTGATAAATGAGTAGAAACTACTGTTTGTGTTTGGGAATCCCTGCCGTTACATGAGGAAGCCTTGAAGGGAGAAAAAGGCATACTTTGTTTAAGTGATATTCAAATGAAATATTTCAAAGGTTATATTATAGGTAGTGATATACCTGTCTCTGTATTTAACATGAACTATTTCGCAGGTATATCACCACTTGTGTGTTCCTGCTAGATTGCTGCCAGATAATGTCCCCTGTTTCTGATACTATTGTATTGTGATATCTTCTAATTGTATTATAATAGATCCAACCAGTTTACCACCTAGAGCTTCTCTCATCTGCATCTACATGCAATATCAGTTTGAGATGATATAAACATATACAAATATGCTCCGCACCGAGATGAAATTTTCTGGTAGAAGGAACGACAAAAAAACTAGCGTTATTGTCTTTATGAACAAAATTTAAGTCTAAAACATTGTGATAAAAGGAATTTTTATTTTGCAAGACTTTTGAAAGAGATACCAATGTAGCAAAGTTGGAAGTCATTTGTGGAGTAGTAGCTTATTCATGAGAAACTTGCAAAACAAGTACTGGTATAAAGAAGGCAACCTTTACTTAGTATGTTTATGGAGAAGAATTGTCTTTTTATCTGGATTCCATTTTTGAATAAAACTTCAAAGCATGTGGAATCATATAAGTTGACTTTTTGATGAGGATTGCTTCATTCCACTTGCAAATAATCTTACTATTGGTTTAATGGCTGTAATTGAAAGCAAAGGCTATAAGAAAAAGTTTTCAGTCATAAATGTCTAAAATGTTTCTTGATGTAACAGCCTAAGAAGATGATGTTGCCAAAGTTCCATGAATTAGTCGTAAATAGCAGAAAACATTCAAACTTGCATAATTATTATAATGTTTTTCTCCTAATTTTCACTCTCAGCCTGCTTGAACTGATACTCTGAAAGTGATGAGACATCTGTGCAGTCCTGACCAGGTTATATACTGTTGGTAGCCGAGTTTTGATATTAAAATCCCCTAAACTTTGAATAGACTGTTCCAAATTGAAAGCATGACAAGTTCATGTACAGAAATTCAGGAGGGAGCAAGTTAAGAATGTATGTATCATGTTACATATTATGATACAGCTGGAGACTACCGGTACTAGTCTAGTCTTCTCTTATTCTTCCTCTAAAACAAGCATTTGCTTATATCTATGTTAAGGGGCTTATTTTCCCTTTAGATTTATTTTTTGTTTGTAGATAATGGTAGAGATAGCATATCTGAAGATCTTAATTTGTTTCCAAGGCACAGCAGACGGTTTTTTTCTTGATAAGAAAACATTTAACAGATGATAATCTTTTTTTCTCCCTTCCAGCACAATTCCTCCATGTGACCTAATATCTAACTGCTTGTTGTTTTATATCCGGTGAAGTAACTTTTATAACTTTGTATGTCAGTTATCTTGTGCATTGAGGGGTGGGCTGATGCAAAAAAAATTAAAAATGATGACTTTGAAACTGTTCATTGGTTATTTTAAGGATATCAATATTAAAATCCATCTTTACCCTTTTCTTTCTGACTTGTCTATCTTTTACTCTAGACAAAACTATTGATCATTTTAAGGAAAATGTCGAAAGATCATTTTAAGGAAAATGTCGAAATATGTTTGAATAGTGTACAGTGCAGACCAGGATCATTCAGCATGAATGTGTCTGCTTAACTTGGTCTGCACTGGTTGTATGAGTAGAATAAGTGTTGGTACCAACAGGCTATAGGTTTAGGTTGTTGCTTTGGCTTGACTGATAGTCTGGCTTAGTTCCTATGCTGGAGGCAAAGGTCTGCAATATGTTCTTTTAATGCTGATGTGAAGATTACAGGGTCTGTGGGAGACTGTCCCTCTATTAGGATGATAAAGCTGTGTCTACTCCAAATAACATAATAACTTAGAAAAAACAAGCTTTTTTTCATAGTGAAAATTTAGAATTCCCTTCAAGTTTCATTTTGAGAAAGGTTTTCAGTTGATTAAGTAAGACAGGTAAGTGTTGAATGCATTACCCTTACTACAAGGTACAGTATTCCCTATACATCAACAAAAGAAAATGAAAATAAGGGCCATGTTTACAAGTAAAATTAATTATTTGTAATTATTTTTACACATGGAAATGTCTGTGAAGAATTTTTCTGCAGGAGGCAGCTGTGTTCGTAGATTACCTTGGCTTCAAGGTGTCTTGAATTTCATAACTGCTGACTTTTCAACATGTTTGATGTGCAGACATTACTGCAGTGTAGAAATAGCTGTCATTCCAGGCCAGATTCCTAGTACTTCTGATTCAAAAATGAAAAAATTGTTAACATTTCTACATGGAATGATGCATGTTGTAAGACATATTGTTGAGATACTCGCTCCACGATAGTGTACTTAATAGTCTATGAACATAGCTCAATGTTATATTATTTCCCAGAATAATTGCAGGCATTGTCTGTGGACTAAAACACATTTAGTATAAAATATTGCTATAATATACAGTATAATTATGGTATATAAAAGCATTTTTTCTTGGCAACATGAGTTTAATTCTTGAAACATTTATGAAAATATGTCTGTTAACACCCATTTTTCTTAATATATGCATATAATAAAAAAATGGCTCTTTCATTCAAATTGATATAAACTTCTGTATATTTTAAAGTTGTCACATTATTGTCTATGGTGTTGAATACATTTTTGTGTCTGTTGATAGTTTATGATCTAAGGTATGAACCGCACAGATTTGAAATTTCCCATTATTTTTGTACTTATATGAAATGAAATTAAATAAATCATTTTCCATTGTACATGAATGTTCAGTGAAAACAATAAAACATATCAGTTACCGTATTATGTAACAAATTGTAAATACAAAAAACAATATTTCTATAATATCTCAACCATAGGAAGACAGCATGCTCTATATCCAGCTGTTGTTTCAAAGTCCTGGCTTATTGCAGGGAGACAGATGGCTCTAGGCGCCTTTAACATTAACTTCATCCTAGGGGAAAATGTAAAAAAAAAAAAACAACAAAAGCATGCTGAGCAGCTTTTAATAAATTGAATTATTCTAATGTTTCGTCTGCTAATCTGAGCTTAATCTTTGTCCAGCATTAGGAGCGCTGGCTACAGCTGATAATTCTATATACTCCTCTGGCTCCAATCATTTTAGCATGTTTGAAAACCTGGGCTGGGCTAAACTTCACAACCAATGGGATATTAAAATATTACAATTTTACGAATAAGAAGGGAAAAATACTAAATTTAGTGTTACTTCTATAACTTCTAACCATTATATAGCAATTATTAGGGTCAGATATTAAATGGTAAAAGGAACAAAATGAATTGTTATCAAGCTCTATGTAAGGTGTATGCAACTGTTAAATATAGACATATACGCAGAAATAGAAATTTTCATGATCTAACCAAAAAATCATTTTTTAGTAAAAAAAAAATTGGGATTGCACAGCTTGTTTTCAAGTTATCAAACATTTTCAAAAACAGTTGCAATGTTAAATTTTGAGAAATCACTTATTTCTGGTCAATAATTATACAAAATGTACATTGACATGTATGTTATATATGTAATATACGGTATTTTCATCAACATATTGATTCTGGAGCTTGAAGTCCAGCCCAGGTTTTCTAGCATGTCAGTCTTTATTATGCCCCCATTTCGAAGAAAAGGGGGTATATTGCTTTGCACTTGTCGGTCCGTCGGTCCGTAGACCAAATGGTTTCCGAGTGATAACTTAAGAACCCTTAGGCCTAGGAACTTCAAACTTGGTATGGTGATTGGTCATGACCAGCAGATGACCCCTATTGATTTTGGGGTCAAGAGGTCAAAGGTCAAGGTCACATTGACCTTGTAAGCAAAAACGGTTTCCGATCAATAACTAAAGAACCTTAAGGCCTAGGAACTTCAAACTTGGTATGGTGATTGGTCATGACCAGTAGATGACCCCTATTGATTTTGGGGTCAAAGGGTCAAAGGTCAAGGTCACATTGACCTTGTAAGCAAAAACGGTTTCCGATCAATAACTAAAGAACCTTAAGGCCTAGGAACTTCAAACTTGGTATGGTGATTGGTCATGATCAGTAGATGATCCCTATTGATTTTGGGGTCAAGGGGTCAAAGGTCAAGGTCACATTGACCTTGTAAGCAAAAACGGTTTCCAATCAATAACTAAAGAACTTTAAGGCCTAGGAACTTCAAACTTGGTATGGTGATTGGTCATGATCAGTAGATGACCCCTATTGATTTTGGGGTCAAAGGTCAAGGTCACATTGACCTTGTAAGCAATAACGGTTTCTGATCAATAACTAAAGAACCCTTAGGCCTAGGAACTTCAAACTTGGTATGGTGATTGGTCATGACCAGTAGATGACCCCTATTGATATTGGGGTTAAGGGGTCAAAGGGCAAGGTCACATTGACCTTGTAGGTAAAAATGCTTTCAAATCAATAACTTAAGAACCCTTTGGCCTAGGAACTTCAAACATGGTATGGTGATTGGTCATGACCAGCAGATGACCTATTGATTTTGGGGTCAAGGGGTCAAAGGTCAAGGTCACATTGACCTTGTATGTTAAAACGGTTCCCGATCAATTAACTAAAAACGCTTAGGCCTAGGAACTTCAAACTTTGTATGATGATTGGTCGTGACCAGCAGATGACCCCTATTGAGTTTTGGGTCAAGGGGTCAAAGGTTAATGTCATGACCAGTAGATACTTGATAACCCTTATTAATTGTTTGATCACTGGGTCAGAAGTCATGCATAATAACCTTATCACATGACTAATTGGCTGCTGATAGGGGGCATACATGTTTTACAAACATATCTTGTTTCATTTCAAGCTGCCTGAAAACTGGGCTCATCTGATTTCAATTACTTTAAATTATTTGACAGAAAGTGGAAATATTTTTCAGGGAAGTCTGTTTGTTTTGATAATGGAAATCAGATGGTAAAGTCTTGACCTTCTGAATGAGTTCTTGTTGATTGAAGTTTACTCATTTTCAGATGGTTTTTCTTCCTTTTCAACTCTCACTTTACATTACCTGTCTTCAAGAAGGTTTGGAGCTGGATTGAACAGTTGTTGAATCAGAAAGTTGCCACAATTTCTGGGATAGGCATTCTATATTGTAACCTTCAAATATGAAATATTATGCACTTTGATGTAGCTGAATACAAGTATCTCATTGACAGGAAGAACTACTGCGTCTAGTTGTAACAATATAAACGTGTATTGCATCTGTTTCAAATGTCATATCCTTCAAATATTTAGCTTCAGTTATAGATGACTACACTCCCTTTCGATGTAAAGAAGTTGGCAATAACTTGTACACTGGTAGTGGTATAGCATCCTTGAATATGATATAATGACTGGCTTATCTGTTAGAACAGAAAGTAAACAAATAGCTTTCACTTAATATGCTTCAAATTCTAAGGTGGAATGCAGAAAGTTTCCCCAAAACATAAATTTTGAGAAACCAAATGAGATAAAAATTAAAATTATCTATTCTCCCAGCAAAAAGCAATGTTGAAATACAGTATGTCAGTTTGCCAGTACAAAATACATATTTTGATATTGGATATGGGAATCAGGCTAATTTAGGTATTGTTTTAGAAAATAAAACAACTACACTGAGACTATGGGGGGACAAAAGCAGACTTATGAATATGTGTGATTAATCTTCCAATGTGTGCTCAAGATATTTTCAAACTTTAGAAATGTAGCTTGAAATTAATTGCTTAAAAACATAGTATAACATATATGATTTCAGATGTGGCCATTTTATCTGTATTTTAGAATTTCCCTAACCCTTAATCTGTTGGAACCAAAACTGGTTCTATATTGGCTGACCAACTTGAAATTTTCATTCTGATATCCCTAAAGTTAGTAATGGACAGTTCCAAACATGGAACCTGGATAAGTCCATTTATGTTAAGGTGGTTTGAATCATTTCCTCTCTGCAAGAAGACATTTGATAAAAGAATAGAGAAACTCATTAGTTCAATTGTTTCTAAGAAATGTTATGTAATTAAACCACTGTATTAAGGATAGCTCTGTTAATTAGAGGGAAACAAAAAAAATGTCAAACATTTATCTGAACTATAAACAATCAAAGATAAAACAGGTAACTCCCACCTGGTAGTCATGTGTGTTTTTTATTGGGCATGATAAAGTCATTAATTGCTGATACAACAAAAGAACACATGTGATGGTGAACAGTCCCAGTAGCAAAAAGAAAACCCCAGTAGCAAAGTTATAGAATGGAAAAAAACGACAACAAAACTCCCCAACTTTTGTTTTCCGGCAAAAAAATTAACAGTGAATTATAAGCGAATGATAAATGTAAGATTCTCATTGTCTTAATGAAGCTCGTTAAGTGTTTGAAGCTTTTGATGTAAGTTGAGGATAATTTCACTGGCAAATGAGCCTTCAATGAAACAGTTGTGGGTACTCTATTAGTTTTATTATAGGAAGTATTTATTTTAGTGTAGAGAGTTTATATATAATCTTTTTGAAGGATAAGATTAGAGACTATTTCGAGGTAATTATTGCCGTTTTTGAAGCTACTTTGTCAGTATCTTGTTGCGAGTTTCAGAAATTTTGTAAAAAAGGTATCTGGTAGTCATCTTGGCTGCATGAAGATGTTTTCTGAACTATAATTTTTGAAAGTTATGAGCGTAAATGAAGAGATGCATTTCTTCAAAGCTTCATAGTTTGTACTGATTGCTGATAAAAATACATGCAGGTTTGTGATGTTCTTGGATAGTTTTAAAGACGACAAGTGCTTAATATGATTTTGTATTTACCAACATTTGTAAATATTTGTACTTCCTTGTTGTTTTTCTCTACCTCTAAGTGTGAAGTTTTCTTTTGCCCTTTGTAACAGAGTTATGTTGCACATATATCAGTCGAAATTTTCAAATGCAGATTTTTTTTACAAGTAACTCACAGTGTCGTTTAAATTCAACATGCAGATTGTCTATCAGTATCTAACTTTGGGATTTATGTCTATCTAACTTTGGAAAAAAACATTAAAATATATCAGAATGCAGTGAATGATAATACAAACATATTATAAAAGTCATTTTGATGAGCAACATTGAATTATGTATGATATATTTATATATTTCCAGATCGCCTGATTGTCCATCTATTCAAGGACGTGAAAGAGTCAGTAAAGGGAGGCAATCCAAAGACAACATTTCCATTGGATGGTTTCTATGGTCTAGAGTCTGGAATCTGTTACGACAAGGAGACTAGTGTTCTAGCCATTATTTGTCAGAAGCTGATTACTTTACTGGCGTTTGATTCCAGAGAGACTCTAATACAATTTGAGATCAAAATTAGGAGAAGCCTCGGAGAAGGTTGGTCTTGATTTAAGTTACACCATCATACAAAAGTTTATATGTCAACTTGTCAGCTTTGAATGACCACAATACAAGCTTGCTGTGTAGTTTTCTTACATGAAAGAATTTCCTGACTGGATTTGAACCAACAATTATGACTAGCAAGTAGGTTGAAAGTAGGCATCTTTACCACGTATCCAGGGAGGCCACTATGGAAATGGCCTGTGCTAGCTTGTAAGATTGTTCTATGTGTTGGCATCTTGTCTTCTGTATCTATAACTTTAATTTCCAAAATTCTTAAACTAAAATAAGACACAAAAAACTTAACCTGCAATTTTCTTTGGAATTTTGACAGAACATTAAATTTTATATGCAGCGCAGTTGTTCTAATAATGGCTAATATTGCATCATATAATTATTTTTTCTTTGTTCAATAAATTCTGCCGGATAAGATAATGGATGTCATTGTAAGGAAAGTTATTTGAAATACATTTTATTTCCTGTCAGAGAATCTGTGCAGCATCATTTAACAAAATGCTAGCAGGTTTTTTCTTTGATATCTGGATGCTACATCTGTTTGTATACTGCTGCAAATAAATGGCTGGAAATGAAAGAGTTTTTACTCAGAATGCAATGGATTATTGCAAGTTTTGGGGTTAACACATGTCATAGATTGCCCTGTTCTATATAATTCACAGACCTGTTCTAGTCTAGTGCAAATAAACTGCTCTAAATCTTTAAACCCAATTTATTTAGACATTTATATGTTTTTGTTAGTTGATTTTTTTTTCACCAAGAATTTCATCAAGACATACATCTGTGAAAAATAAACCCAGTAAATGTCTGACCTCATAGTAAATTTATAGTAAGTATGAAAATAACTGAAAAATAACAAAACCCAACAACACAAAGTTTCAGTTACTTCAGATTAAATTTATTGTAAACAAGAAAAACAGTGTAACTTACACTAAGCCAGAAATGAAGGATAATTTTAGTTTCAGTTTTTGCTTGGTATCTAATAATCTATAAATTCTTTATTTGCGACATTTTCACACTTTTACAATTTCACATTCAGAAACCAGTATGAATGTGGGAGAAATATAGAACTTTTTTTATAGATTTCTTTACTTCAGATATGGTAAATTAAGATATTTCTGTTTTCGCTGTTTTCATAGCACATCATCAAGATAGAAATGTGATACATGGGATAATTACAGTAGTTTTCAAAACATGTCTTTTTGGATCAGGATTGTTTTGATTCATGTATAGAGGCACAATCACTCAGAAAAAAGCTGCTGTGGTTTTATTTTCCCCCCACCTGTCTAGCATTGATTTAGCAGTATATACAAACACATGCTAACTCCCGACATTTCTGCCTATACTCAACATCACTGGTATTTCAATGAGGAAATGAGAGAGAGATGTGTAAAATACACACACAAAAAACTTGATCATAAACTAAATAAAAAATGTTTATAATAAATTCTCTTTAATAAGGTTAAATGGGATTGATAGGAAAGACGAGCTTTTTGTTATTTGTACACTTTTATACTTTATTATTAAGTATTGTGTATAACTGCTTACATTGGTTCTCTTCTGTTCTTTTACATTTCTTTTTTCACCCAGGTATAGAAACATTTTACTGTATCTTTATTAGATGTGGTGGTCTAGTGTATGAGGTGTCTGGCTGTCTATCCATGGATCATAGGTGTAAGTCCTACTTGATGTCGTGGCCTCACTTTCCTCATATGTCACCAGTAGTTCCAGGAAGTGGACTCGGTAGCGAATAATATGAGTTGCAAAAACTTGTAATGTAATTGAGCTTAATAAATTTGGTAAACTAAAGACTTTATTAACTTATATATTCAAATGTTAAAAAAAGTTTCTTATTAGCTTATTTAAAATAAAAATACTATTTTCTATGTTATACAGAGCATCAGTTCCCAGTGAGAACCATCAAAGTGCCGAGTCACAGCAAGCTGCCTCTAGATCTACTGCGTATGCACATACATGGTCAGAAATTTTGTCTGACAGGTCATATTCCACCAAAAATACTGTGTTCATGGCAGGTTTCAGAACTTAGAAGATTTGGAACTATAGACGGGAAATTCTGCTTTGAAGGTGGCTCTAGATGTGGCAAAGGTAACTTTAAATTGAGCTATTTTATGCAGTTTTACTGTTGTGTAGACCATTATTGTTTTGTCACACATAGATAAGGCCTAGACAAAATATGACAGAGGGGCGTCCCTCGCCGTGTGGTTAAAGTCGTTGACCACTTAGGATTTGAATCCCGTGAGGGACTTGGATTCTTTCATGCATGGAAGCTATCCAGCTAGTTTACAGAACGTGAGCGGGTCTACTCAGGTGCCTGTTTGTGCCTCAAATAATGCATGGAAAGGCACCTGAAGTCTTCCTATACCAGCAAAGCTGAAAAGTCGCCATATAACCTGTACTGTGTTGGTGCCACGTAAAATCCAATAGAAAAAAAGACAGTTTGACAGTTATGGCTTATGCAATAATGAATATTTGAGGTCAGGAATTACATGTGCAAATGCATATTTCAGGTCAGGGATCACATGTACTAATGTATATTTCAGATCAGGGATGTCATGTACTAATGTATATTTCAGGTCAGGGATCACATGTAATAATGTATATTTCAGGTCAGGGATCACATGTAATAATGTATATTTCAGGTCAGAGATCACATGTAATAATGTATATTTCAGGTCAGGGATCACATGTAATAATGTATATTTCAGGTCAGGGATCACATGTAATAATGTATATTTCAGGTCAGGGATCACATGTGTTACAAACAGATCAGGTTGAAGAGATCTCAGAGATAATATCCCATGCTAGTGTAGGCAAGTCTGCACCACTTATCAAGAGACAAACAGGAAAAAGAAGTAAGTTATGTTTTTACTTTTTTATACTTCTTCAGTAAGTGTACTTTTTCAAATATAATGTCAGTAGGAAAGAAAATTCTGTATACAGCTTATGAAACAAGAATTTTTAAGCCCCCTGCATATTGTAATTGAACCATCCATATCTGCACCAACAATAGGATACTTAAGTGCCTATGCAAATAAAAGTTAATTGAAGCTGTAGGGAGAACAAAAGAGGTATTTTTGTCATAACCCAATTAGTCTAATAATTTAAATGAATTTAAATTTAGCTACTGGAAAAAATGTTACAAGTAAATGTAATATTCATATTATTGTGAACATTCAAAGAAATACTACAGTAGAAAAATATTGAAGGGAAAAAATAAACTGATGAAAAATACTCCTATTATTTGAGTATGTATTGGAAAAAAAAGACGTATAAATTTTAATGAACTAAAGAAAATGTCAAAATATTCTACATAAAGATACATAGATATCATTTTTGCTGTACAAGCAGTTTTTATGATAACCAGTCTTTATTTTGTTTCTGCAGGGAGTGAATTCCTTGACCCAGTCAAAAACATAGTCAGTGACAACGTGTTCAAGAAATTCCATAACACCCAAGTGTTTGCAGACCAGAACTACCAGGAGGACAATTCTTGGCCACGCTACAAACGTCATTCAATTAGCTTCACAGATTATAGACGTGCCAAAAACTATACAGAAAAACAGCGTCTGCAGAGTATAGAAAATGTAGAAAAAGAACGTCTGATGGCCATTTATGATGTCCCACCAAGAAGAATAAGGAAAGTTGAACACACATCAAGTAATGGTGATAGCACATCTGCTGTTAGGAGTTACGATGTGAATTTTAATGCTTTACGAAATTTAAATACTCAGAATTCTCAAGGTCATGAGAACTATCTTAATTGGACAGGGGAGTTCAATAACAATGTGATGTCATACCAGGTTCCCACGACAACCACTGTTACTAACCAATCAGAAACCACTACAACAGCTAGTAATTTATCTGACACAACCTCGTCTCACGGAAGTGTTCAGTCTCTACAAAGCATCAGCTCATCACAAGGCACGGTTCACATGTCATCAAGTGCCCCTGTTCTATGTGGTTTTGGAAACCAGTCATTTAACAGTCATTATAAACAACAAAGTCAGTCAGTACCCAATCAGATTGCAGGAGACGGCAGTCACATGACTGATGAAAAAAGGGACGAGGTAATGAGAAGATTAAACCAAACTGAACAAGATTTAGAGAAAGAGATGTCACTTCTTGATGAAATGTTGAAGGTTTGTATAATAACAGTATTGTGTATTAGGGAAGTGCATCACATTTCTGATTACTGACATATCTTTTCTGAGGGAGTGGGATGGGGATGTCAAAATAATATAAAGTCAAAATTTATAAACTTTTTGAGAATTCTATTTCTTAATTTTTGTCTTATTTTTGTTCAGATTGGAAAAGCACTAGTAAACAGATTAAGATTTGAGAGCCATTAATTTAATGTAAATTATTATAAAAAAGTTACTGCCTTTATTTATTTGAAATCATTTTTAAAAAATCCTTTATGATTTACATACATGTATATGATATTTAAACTTTGCAAGTATTATATGGTATATAAACAGTTGGTCATATTTAAATTTTAGAATGATATTTCGAGGTACAATGTTAGGTCATTAAATATCAATGTCAGGGAAAATAGATATTTATAGCCCCCCCCCCCCACACACACACCATCAAAACCTGGGAGTTCTCAGTACACATATTTCTAATTTGATAATGTAATGTAAGCATCTGATCATACATTTGTCTGGTTTTAAATGCTCTCAATAATCCACCATTCTTTGGGAAATTTTTAAATAATTTGGCCCAAACATTAACCATGTGTGTCCTATAAAAACATTTGTCTGCTCATGATTTATTCATCATAGGGGGTGCAAATATGAACTATACAGAGATAATGTATGGCATTTAGAACAATATATATGTCTAAACATCAAATATCAAGGTCACACTGAGTTTGAAAGTCAATATCTTGTGTACACTTAATAATTGTTGTTTACTATAACCTCCTGAATTAATTAAAAAAAGATTGGCCCAGCTTTGAATTTTAAACAGTACTTTAGAAGGTAAAGAGATTTTAATATCAAAATACAAAATTGAATATTGAACTACCAACAGTATAGAGCCTAGTCAGACTTCATGAATATACTAAATTATATACAGACTGGCCCTGCCTCTTATTCTGGTGGTAAAGCTAATTATGTCTCCCCCACCTCGGGGGGAGACATATTGTTTTTGCCCTGTCCGTCCGTCAGTCCGTCCGTCAGTCCGTCCGTCCGTCAGTCCGTCCGTCCGTCAGTCCGTCCGTCCATTCTTCGTTTCCGGACGATAACTAGAGTTCCTTTTGACCTACAGCCCTCAAACTTCATAGGATGATTGGTCTTATAGAGCTGATGATCCCTATTGTTTTTGGGGTCAGTAGGTCAAAGGTCAAGGTCACACTGACCGTTGGTCAATTTCTCGTTTCCGGATGATAACTAGAGTTCCTTTAGACCTACAGACCTCAAACTTCATAGGATGATTGGTCTTATTGAGCAGATGATCCCTATTGTTTTTGGGGTCAGTAGTTCAAAGGTCAAGGTCACAGTGACCGTTGGTCAATTTCTCGTTTCCGGATGATAACTAGAGTTCCTTTTGACCTACAGCCCTCAAACTTCATAGAATGATTGGTCTTATAGAGCAGATGATCCCTATTGTTTTTGGGGTCAGTAGGTCAAAGGTCAAGGTCACAGTGACCGTTGGTCAATTTCTCGTTTCCGGATGATAACTAGAGTTCCTTTTGACCTACAGCCCTCAAACTTCATAGGATGATTGGTCTTATAGAGCTGATGATCCCTATTGTTTTTGGGGTCAGTAGGTCAAAGGTCAAGGTCACACTGACCGTTGGTCAATTTCTCGTTTCCGGATGATAACTAGAGTTCCTTTAGACCTACAGACCTCAAAATTCATAGGATGATTGGTCTTATTGAGCAGATGATCCCTATTGTTTTTGGGGTCAGTAGTTCAAAGGTCAAGGTCACAGTGACCGTTGGTCAATTTCTCGTTTCCGGATGATAACTAGAGTTCCTTTTGACCTACAGCCCTCAAACTTCATAGAATGATTGGTCTTATAGAGCAGATGATCCCTATTGTTTTTGGGGTCAGTAGGTCAAAGGTCAAGGTCACAGTGACCGTTGGTCAATTTCTCGTTTCCGGATGATAACTAGAGTTCCTTTTGACCTACAGCCCTCAAACTTCATAGGATGATTGGTCTTATAGAGCAGATGATCCCTATTGTTTTTGGGGTCAGTAGGTCAAAGGTCAAGGTCACAGTGCAGTGGGGGAGACATGCGCTTTTTTACAAAAGCATCCTCTAGTTATTTTCAGTTCCAGCAGGTTAAGGATCATCATTGTATAATAGTATGTCAGGTGCAAGACATTCAAAGCAAGGTTTTCACTGGGAAGTTATGTGTTCACATCTGTTGCAAAGACAAAAAGCTCTTTTCTACTTTCCATTCCTGTTTTGTTGTTTTTCAGATATGCCAAAGATCTGAAGTTGATTGTGAGGATGGTAAAGGGAACCAGAAACCACCACCACTTCCGGTTAAGTTGTCACAGCTACGTAGCTTCATAGAGGGACAGAATGCTCGAGGATCCTTGGACAACCTAAGTATCTCATCTGATAACACCCACTGCCGACCATCACCACATTCAGGTTACTCACAGAGCATTCTGCTTAGTCCCAATCTTGTTAATAAACTTAAGAAGATCCCAAGAAAGTCAAAAATGAGCGCACCACTTCCTTATGTTAATTTATCAAAGTACGATGGTGCTGATTATGATACAAATCATGTTCATATACGAGCTGGCTCAACCTCTGCACCAGATGGGGGTAACTCTTGGAGTGACATTCAGAAGGCAAGGTCAAAAGGTTATGATAATGTAAGATGTGAAAGGGACTCGAATAAGGAGAATAACAGAATATCAGTATCACTGCCAGGAAGTAGTGAAAATCTACGAGGGATGTGTGGATCAGATTTACAAGTAAACAGAAGAGTCCGTAATCATAGCTTTTCAAATGAACCGATTTATGCAAATGAGCGATGTGAAACTCCTCCTCCAGAACTGCCTCCAAAGGGACCAATGTTGAAGAGTAAGCAGAGATTGAGTGCAGCTTCACGCCCACCTGCACCACCCAGACCACCAGACAGGCAACCATCATGGCATCAGCGTCAAAACAAACAAAAATCTCAGTATCAGAGTCCCAAACCAACATCTGTCTCATTGAATTCTAGTCAACAAGAGGATTATTTCCTGATGGGAAATTTTGAGAGAGAGCCCACACACTGTAGAATTGACTATTCAGAATCTCAAAGGTTAAATGAATCTTTAAGTGGCCGCTCTGTAGTGAATTTGCCACCAAGGGACCAAAACTCTACAAAAATGGACCCAAATATGTGTTACATGGATATGACAGGGTTAAATGACCTTGAAAGGTCAAGGTCAGTGGATTGTGACCTTTCACCAAGACCAAAGTATGTGAGGTCATATAGTGCTTCAGGAGTGGTAGGCCCTTCAGTTGATTCTCAAAAGGCCTTGCCAAGACCAGAGACAATAAGTGCTGGAAACTCTCCTAAAGAACCTCGACGAGAGATTCCTATAAGAGAGGAGAATTACATGCTTATGACCACTGTGAGTCCTAAAAGGCCAGTAATAGATAATCTTAGATCATTATCAGAATATGTGAATAGTTCTAAAATAAACTCTAGTTTGTCAGAGAATTCTGTAATTGATTGTGCAAGTGTTCAAAGAAATATCTCATTTGGTGCTGATGATTTTAATGATAGTGTTAGACAAGGTGATACAGGTAATCTAGAAAATGTGAGTAATGATAAACCTGTAGGTATAGAAATGCCTTTTGACAACTTGATAGAATTCACGCTACCTCCAGAAAATGTTAAAGATTTAAAAACTGTGCAGTTGAATGTAACAACAGAGAAAAATGACAATTCAAGCACAAAAACTCCAGGGTTCTTCTCTAGATTAATGAGACGTAATTCCAAAGATAGGAAATGTGTTTCTCAGAGTCATGAAAATCTATTGTCAACAGTCTCTAGTGAACCAACAATTAAGGAGGATGCAGTGATGGTAGCGTTGACCGATTCTTCGAGCTCGGAAGAAAGCAGTCGAGCCCAGAGCCAGCAAGATCTTGTGTTTGGACCCACAGACAGGAATCGGTCATCTAGCTTTCCAAATCGCTCCAGCTATATCGCAATGAATGAAAGTAACTCAAGCTCTTCTACTGGGATATCAATACTATCTCAGCAGTCAGATCTTGGGGCGACAAATTCTTCACTAAATAGCTGTGGCACAGTGTCTACAAGAGCAAGTAGCAATGAGGGACAACTTAACGAAAGTATGAACACTAGTGAAAATGTATTAAGTGATTCTGAAAAGGAGGTAGCTAAAGGGAATTATGATGAGCATTCATACTTCTATATGGGTCCACTACAAAATAAAACAAATGGTGCAGAAACAGATAAGGAGAAAATGGGGAACAGTGAATGTTGTGATGTAAATGACAGTGATGATAAAGAGACAAGTGAAACAAGTGTTGAGAAATGTTCTGATGACCAAGCTGTTGGTAAAGTGTTTACAGTGCTTAATGTACAAGGTGGTAATTTTGATAATAATGCATGTAAAACAGATGATGAAAAACTCATTGACTTGTGGCATTCAACTCATTCTTTAAGTCCTGAGAAGAGCGACAAAATCTCAGATCTGAAGTCAAAATTAACTCTTCCATTAGAGGAACTTTCCCCAGATGAGAAAGCAAATGCAATTGCCCGCCATATTTCTTCACTGCCACCCTTCGTTCCTCCAAAAATGAAAACCTACCCAACAAAGTTATCTCCGGTGCTAGAAAGAACAACGCCAAAGAAGGAAAGACCAGAGCCATTGGATTTATACAGTTCTGGTAATGTAGAATCTCCGGTATTGAGTCCAAGTCTGATGAAGCAGCAGGCTAAGGCAACATTACGAATAACCCCGCCTTCAGAAGATGAGAACGGGAAAATCTGGATTCCAAGAACTGCACAAGATGTTGAAGGTAAATTTTAAGTGTTGGTATTTTTAAAAAATTGCTGGCTTCTAACAGAGATATAAGAATATGTTATTAATAACATTAATTAATATAATATACTAAGTATGATAAGATAGTTTGAGGTTGTTAAACATTGTTGAGTACAAAACTGAATTCTATAGGCTGAGTACACAACTGTCAAACCTATATTCTAACACTCACGTGATTTTGTCACTATAGACAAAGAAGGAAAAAAACTGGTGTTAAACTGCCAATAAACACCGGTTAGGGACTACTTGTATATGCGCTGTTATGTTTTCACCCTCGATTGTATAGTTTACAAAGCATTTTAAAGCAACAATAAAAAACATTTTTATTGATATTTTCAGTTCCTATAATCAGGGCTCACACTGGCTCAAATAAAATAATAGCCAATAATTTCAACTTAAAAAAATAATAGCCAAAAGTTCAGCGGACTATTCACGAATTAGCGATTAACAACATAAGCAGTTGATTAAATAAACATTACATTTATATCTTTCAGTTTTATAAGGATTCTCAAATAAACTAATACATTTGTGTATATTGATAACTACCTTTTTTTAAATAGAACCACAACTTTAATTGTTATTATAGAACAGAATAAAAAAGTTATAATTAGTATAATTACTGTATAACAATAATATTAAAAATTCATTATAACTTTACATAATGCTGTTATCAGACAACTTTTTTTGTTTGTTCTAATCAAATTTTGTCAGCTATAACCACTGTCAATTTCCACATTTCACACAGAACTGGAGTAGATCTAGGTCATATTAGCCTATAGAAATAACACAAGTTTGCAAACTCATTCACAGAATGCAGCCTTTTTTCTGAATAATTTACTGAAAAATATCATCATCACCAATGTAATACAAATTTTCTGCCATAGTAGTAAAGATTTTTAAACAGAACATAGCTTATTTCACCTTTAAATAAATATCAAAATTATCGGTGTCGCGAAAATATGTGACAATCGGATTTTTCCTGTTTTCTGAAGAAATATTCATAATTTTGGTTGTTGTGCAAATAGTTGTTTGGAATTTAATACTTTTTAAATATTTTACCATTGTTTTCCACTGGCGATTTAGTCAAGTAGCTTAAAACAAAAAAAAATCAAAATTTGCAATTACTTGAATTCACGGTAAATTTTGGGTAAGTCAATATCCAGTTTATCAATTTTAAAACGATTTTTGTGGCTAATTGACGGATATTTGATGGCTATTATAAATGCTGGACAATATCTTTAAAGTACTTATACAATTATACATCTCGCATGTATTTTATCACCTCGGGCAATATAGTTAGCAGCACGTGACCGGTAAAAAGTTGACACTCAATTAAATGCACCCCGCTGGTGTTAATTGGGTCTACTGCATTCATTATCGATTTTTACACCTTATATAAACACTGTTGGAAGTAAAAAATAATCGCCAGATTTTGTAGCCAAAATGCAAAAATAATCGCCAATCTTATAAAATAATCGCAAATGGCGACTATGGCGACCGACAGCGTGAGCCCTGCTATAATGTTTTCTTTTCATACAATACCGAAATAATATCTCACATACACTAACGCCACATATTAGATCCATATCAGTTAATAAATATTTTGACAAAACGGCGCCAATCCGTATTGTCGTTTTGATGCGACAAAATTAACCACTCAGGCCTACGGCCTTCGTGGTCAATGCCTACGCATCAAAACTCCAAACCGGTGTTAAATAGCCGATATACACCTCTCAGGCCGATGTTATTTCTTAATTGAATACAATTAGGATTTAATATGAATTTTGGTCTCTAATAATAAAAACAAATCCACATTTCTTTGGGTTCAAATCTTGCCTGGAGCTTTTAATTTTGTCATATGCATAAATTATCCAGCTAACACATAGACGGCCGGTGGTTCTGGCCAGGTGCCCACTCTTTCATACCTAAAACAATACCAGAAGGGGAACCTGAGGTTAACCTCCATCAGGAAAGATGTTATTGCGGTTGTGTTCTCTTAACAGTATCAATGTTACTCAAAACCAAAAAGAAAAACAACATAAAAGCAATGCCCTTTGTAAAAGCCAGCTACAGAATCAGTCTGTGATCATAATCATAGAATTGCTGAGTCAGATCTAAGTTAATCTTTTGTCAAATTTAGACAGTCCCTTTCAAGAGATTATGGTAGTGAGCTGTAGGTTTATAATTAAAATTTTTCAACCTATGTTTGACCTCCTCTGAATTAAATTTGAAATAAAATTTCTCTGAATTAAATTTGAAATTAAATTTATCTAAGTTTATAAGTGAGTTTGATATAAATCTGGTTTATAGCTGAATTTACAGAATCTGATGCACTCGCATAAACTTTGCACCTGTTTGCAGCAAGTTTATGTCATAATAAAACATTTATTGCTTTACTCTAGACTAAATTGCATGGAGTACATCTGTTTCTATTTAAAATAAATTGAAAATTATTTTTGAAGCATCAATTTGTTGTTGAACCAACTGTCAAGATGATTTGTGTGATATAATTTATAAGATGTTCCTGTTTGTTTTTCTTTGTAGATGTTCTAGGATATTTTGTTGTGTATTTACAGAGATTGTAGAGCAGCCTGCTGAGACTAAAAGTTCCACTCTGGTTGTAGATATCAGTGATGTCGGAGAAGGTGACAGCATTTCTCTCTCCTCTTTGGATAGTTATTGCCATTGTGAGGAAGTTGTACGGAGTAGTCCTGCCTCCACCATACTACGTCCAAGGTCTGGTAAGGAATACCAGAAAATTGAGCGTCGTAGAACGATTGATGAAAGTAGTACAAGTCCTCTAACAACTCCTCAGTCCCCTGCCACAGGCTCAGTGTTTACATTTGACAATTTTGGGACTGCATCGTTAAGCAGCGGGGTCAGTGGTCAAGGAGATCCTCAATCTCCTAAAGTGTTTAAACTATCACACTCGGAACAGGTGAGCCTGTGTACAGCTAGTCTGAGAAGTGAATGTCTGCAATCACCAAGGGCTTTATATATGAATATAGATTTTACAGAAAGCTCTCCTCCAGAATCTCCATTACTGCCATCAAGTTCTGGCTCTCAGTTTGACCAGATGGAATCATCGTTAAACTATGCAGAGATTGATCTGAGTGAGTCAGGGAAGAATGATAATGCTTCACAGCTAAGGAAGTTAAATTATGCCGAGATGGACTTGACTACTACATCAGATAGTCCAAGATTTGCGAGTGTACGGCAGACAAAAAAAGGTAAAAAGACTCCCGAACCTGTTCCTATTGAATACTCAATGATTGATATGGTTGCTACAAGGGCAGCTCAGAAGGCAAGAAAAGAACATGCTATAAGCAGAGATGGTAGTTTAAGGCGTGACAGATTTCAGTCGGTACCTTCATTTAGTGCAAAAGAAAGGCTTGGCTCTCTGAAATCGTTTGATCGTAAACAAAGTTCGGCAAGTGCTGCAGCTCAGAGTACAAGCTCTGTTGATTCTACAAACATTTAAAATGTAGCTGTTTTATACTGGTATGTGAAATGTGCTATTTCGTTGTAACAATTAACTTATTTCTTGCGATAAATATTTTTTTGTATATTTTATATTTGGGTTAAACATTTGTTGATCAAAGCTTTTTTTTTTTTTTTTTTTTTGGTGGCTTGTAAAGGTTAATGATTTTTTATCTTCGATGAAGATTTTATTTACTTTACAGTGAGTTGTAACAGGATTCAAATCATTATGTCATCTAAAATATATTCCAAACTACATGTATTTTTGCAATGGCTTTATTGACGTGTATGGGGGAAAACATTACCTACGGGCCTATCCATTCATGTTTCTCTTTTTAATGAACTTAGCTTTAAAAATATTTTTTCTTATATACATGCTTTACAATTGTGACATTTATATATCAGTTTGGTTGTGAGACTATGTGAAAGAGTAGTTTAACCTTTACGAGATATAGTTGTGAGTTATGTCTTTCTTTCATACTTATACGTGTTTTTTTTTTTTTTTTTTTTTTTCACACATTCAATTTTCAGAGAAGTTTATATTATGTTCATACAGTACCTAGTTCCAACATTTTTCACATGTTTTTCTGGATTTAATAAAAAAGTATAAAAACGTGTACAGGGTAATGTCCCTGTTTTGAGATTTTGTAAGAAGATACCAAGGATTGTTTTCTGCTTGTCAAGACATTTTTCTGCATTGAATAGAGAATATAAGTAATAATTCATGTACATGTACTTTAATCAGAATTATGTAGTAATAAACACTGAATTGGCTGATAAAATGTGGTAAAATTTACTTATACTGCTAAAATATGGTAAAATTTACTGTATGCTGGTAAAATGTGGTAATGTTCACTTCATGCTAGTAAAATATTGTAAAATTTACTGTATGCTGGTAAAATGTGGTAATGTTCACTTCATGCTAGTAAAATATTGTAAAATTTACTTTATGCTAGTAAAATGTCATAAATTTTACTTTATGCTGGGCATAAAACTTGGAATTATTTTCAGACTTTAGTATTTGTGATAGAAATGTATAGGATTGCACACATTCTTGTTTGACATATTGGAACTATACCTTTATCATGTCTTGTAAAGTACATATATATTGTACAAGATATGTTCAAGACTCTGGCAGCCATGTGTTCACAGGAATGAATGATCCTAATTTTATTTTGATTGTTTTATGCAGCTTTTTATATACCATCTTAAGACTTTTTGATACATCACAAAAAACTCATATAACAACTTATATTTTTGGAAAATAAGCCTCATATATTGGATTCAAATTTTTCATATGTTATTGATTTTGGATCTGTTTGGGGATAAACTTAAAAAAAATGTGAAATTTAATGTTACTGGGAGATAATTTGATTACATGAAGGTCAGGGTCATAAAGGTTAAAGTTATATAACATGGTAACATTACTGTCATTAAACATGTTACACTTGTAATTACTAAATATTCTTTGCAACACTGTCATTTATTCAACCTAACTCCACAAAATACATAAAATGAACTGTTCCTGCTTTGTATTAAGAGCAGTACATTGTTATTTTAGAGGTGTTTCATTATCAAAAAAATAAATAATCCAACAGTATCGAGTTCTGTCAGACAAAACAAAGGCAGACCTGATTCTATTGGTGGCATTTCAAAGCAAATATGACTATTGTGCATAGCATTTGAAAGAGTTAAACATTATTGAACTAGATATAGGCTGTCTGAAAACAACATAATAAATGTATGATAGGGCTAAAAATCTTACCAAAGCAACATAGTTAAACATACATGTATATGAAAATTTGAGGTTTGGTGAAAATTAATGAAACATGCACTAAAACATTGGTAAACCCTTTGAATACAGGTATGCATGTTTTTAAAATAATTAAGGCACTCTTTGTTACAATTGTAAAAAATGTATAAAATGTTAAATACATAAAAAACTGATTTCATAGGTTAGCTTTTTTTATAAAGAAAAGAAGTAATGACAGTGTTGCACTGATGTTGCCAATATGCCTGTTTGTTGTTTTAATACTCTAAATCTTTTTCTTTCGTTAGAGCTTTAAACAGAAACTGTGCATATTGTACATTTATGTAAAAGGATTTTATGGTATTGATTGTATTATTATTACCCATAACCAATGGTGCTGTTAATATAATCTTGTGTCATATGGTAGATCTATTTTTCATACAGTAGCTTTAATCATGGTCATGATTCATCACTAGTTTAATAGACTGGTCCTCCTTTGAGTTGTTAGTTGGAGGATTGCAATATTAAAATGATAGAATTTAACCTTTAGCCTCCTGGCAGCAACTAAATTTACCCATGCAACCAGTGCAGACCATGATCAGTGGGCACATTTGAGCACTCTGCATTCTGCACTGTTTGTATTTCAGTAACTATTTTGAAATTATCCCTAAAGATTAATGAACAGTTCTGTTCAGATTAAAAGATGGACAAGTTCATTTGAGATATTTAGCCTGGTAAGTGTTAATAGTCAACAGAATAGGTTACGGTTAGACTGTATGGTCATACAGGCAGGCCTGGTTCTATACTGGTTGCTGCAAGCTTGCTAGGGGTTACTTAGTACAAGTAGATTCTGATCTCTCGCTCATGGATATAAGTTTCATCTATTTATTATTGTGTACAGTTTGTGTGTAAACCAAAGTTGAGGTTCATTTTACAAATATTAGAGTGTAACATAATCTTTTAAAGAAGAACTACCAAAATTATCAATAAAGACAACCTTTTTTGTTTCACTAGTCTGTGCTTTGACTTTTTCTCTTTTGTCAGTTTTATGGAATTTTTAATCAGAAAGAAGTCTATGGTTTTATGGATTCTTTAGTCAGAAGCCTATATTCTGTAGGGAGAAGTGTGGAGGGTAAAAATTGAGTATGTATAATGTTGATGCAAATATTGTTGTATTACATTCTAGTGAAACACTGACTTTACATACATTTACCTGAGGGTCAAACTTTCCTACTTTAGCTTTTTCTTTGGTGAATTCATATTAAATAACACTATTTTAGTCACAGTTTAAGTAGTAAAATGCAAATTAAGTTTTTAAAAAATATTTTCTTCTGCAGTATAACATTTTATTATAATTGTCAAATTTATGAATTCTGATTTAGAATATTTGTCAACGCATTTATTAAGTCCTAACACAAATTCATGATGCCAACATGTTTTAATGGTGGGTGTTTTTAGATTTGTATATATGCAATTTGTGAACATAGAAAGATTTTTTACTCATCTATATGATTGCACAAAGAAGTATGGATTTTACTTGAGGTTTATATAGAGGTTATTTCTCAGGTAAAGATGTGATCCAGTAATTTGTATTTTTGGGTATATGATTGTCTCAAGACATTTTATTCACTCGTGTTATCTTATGTTAATTTTAAGTTTGTTTATTTTTATTTTGTTGTTTTATACAGTTTTAAATGCTTATATTAAGTTATTGTTCTGTGTCACTGCTAGTCGTGTACAAAAAAGTGTTTTTGATTCTTAAACAGCTTTATTCCTGTTATCATTTTTTGCATACTATTTTCAGGTATGTATTGCTCATAATGATTTTATGCCTGCAAACAAACCCCTGCCATCCCCTTACTTATACCCACATACACACATAGGTAAAAGATTAAGGTTTATTCATTTGTTCTGTCTGTCCATCAATCATTTTGTATCTGAACAGACAATTTAAGAGCATTTATACTTGAATACAACATTATAATCTTTGAATGAGAGCTTCATGTAGACATGACCTTTTTTCCCCTAATGACATTGACCTTGGAATTTTCAAATTAAATAAATTTCGTCATTTAATTGTCATTTATTATTATGATATGGGACCGAAGTCAGTTTTGTGTTACGAATACATTGAATTTTACCTTCTTTTTAACATGGAACATTTTAGAGCCATCTTTAAGGTTTCATTTTCATGCAATATATTCTTTGTCACTTTTTTTATTTGTTTGTTGCATAAGTATAGTAAGCTCATGTGAACATTTCAGCATAGGTATGTCATTTTTTAGGCTCTGAAATATCTTGTTTTTAATTGAATTTAGTTGGAATTGATGTCTGACCAGTAAAAATCATATCAATAAAATAGAGATCAATTATTTAGCTTTCTGTAAGTTAAAAATTCTACTGCTGTAGCTATTCCAGTCATATATGCTTGGCAAATAAATAGTTTGATTTTGTTATACTTTTTTGGCTAAGATTTACAGTATGTATGGTGTTATATGTTGTCAATTTGTGTTGTTTTTTATATAAAATCATATGAATCTTATATGTTCTACACAGTGATTTTATGTTTCACTACAACAGGAGACAAAAATGTTCAAGCCCTTTAAGACGCAGACATGTGTATATGAAAGTTTATTTAATTTGTCATTTGGATTTTAGTTAAAAATGCTACATGGGTTATAAATGTTATTTTACTGAGTGAATGGTATACAAAATTATCAAATTTTGTTCCCATACCAAAGAATGGTATCATTAGTAAAAATTTATGTTCAGAATTTATAACCAGTATGTGTTTGTTTTATTCATATATTCATACATGATTTTTGCTCATAGAGTTACAATATGTTCATAAAATTTACCAGTTTTCATTTAATTAGATTTTTAAAATTTATTTCATCTTATATCACTTTGTAAGAGGAAATGCAATATATGTATGGAAATGTTATCTAATGCAGTTTATTTTGTTTATGTATGCACTGGCTCAAACATGTTGTCTCTATGCTGTCATAGATGTCCTGTTTTTATCATATATATAATTATAGGCTAAATCGTGACTAATTCATTTGCCCCTACCACATAAATATGGATGGGGTTTGTACTAGAATCACTTAGTTGTGTTGGTTGGTCTGTCAGTCTCTGAATCGCCACCTTGTCCACTATAAATCCTATTCCTTTTTGAAGGATTTTTTCCAGCTTTGGCTCGAGTGTCCACCTCAATTGGGCAATGTACAGATCCATGCCACATATGTGCCAGGTCAAGGTCACACTTGAAGGTTAATGGTCAGAAATGTTCATAATATAAATGTTCAAACTGGGTTCAGTTGTTGACCTCAACAATATGTAGAACCCATGTCACCACTGTGCCTGCTCAAGATGAAGGTCATGTGAAGGTCAGAGATCAGACAGTTTCATGTCCACTCTGTAGATACCTTACCCCTTATAGAACTTTCTTCAATATTGCCCTAAATTCTGACATCAACAAGGTCATATGCAAACCCATGCTGTAGTAGTACAAGGTCATATTTGAATGTCAAATGTTATAAAATATCTTGTCCGCCTACACCTTGAAGGATTTTCTTCAAATCTGGCTCATATGATATCAGTTAATTGTTATACAGAAGCAATGTCACTACTGTTTTGGGTCATGTTCACATTTGAAATTTTGTGTATGCAGTATAAATTTTATATCCCTTGAAGGAAATTTCCTCCCTCAGATTTAGGTCAAATGTTCACCTACAAAAATCATATGAATGAACCTTCATATTAATTTGTGTTATAGAGATATGGGGGTAGGCCTATTCATCACTTCTGTGGCAGATCTAGCTTCTACTTCTTTAGATACTAAAGCTTAACACAGTTGTTGACATCTGCAAATTCAGCCATATTTGTATTTATTAAGTAATTAAAGATATGTCACCCATATGTTGAATCTTGAAAATTACAAAATTAAATGTGAATTAAATCGCATGTTCTGAGTTCAAATTTTGTGTATTTGTTGTTTTTCTTTTGCTCCGGAGATGATCATGTTAAAACCAGTGCTGATTTTTAAGTTGCATTTTCCATTGCTGTGCCAATTAGTCTAGAAACTGGTGTTTCACACAGATAGTGTAGTTTCCAGGCAAAAAATGCTTGTAGATTTATATATAAAATATATTTATATTATGTCAGCAATAAATAATCAAAATAGTGTAAAAGTGTTGATTTATTATTTAACCATACTTAATGTTAAAAGGAGGAAAACAAAATAAAGTACCAAAGCTTTGTGCATGATATATTCCCAGCAATGTAAACTTTAAAAAATGTCTTGTTATTTAAAAAAGATTATAAACCATCGAAATCAAACGCACAAAGACTTGCATGATCAAAATTATGTATAGGATATGTATAAAGTTATGAGACAATAGCCTGTTTTGTCAGCTATGGGCGCCAAAGGTCTTGTTTGTTGCTGGGGCTCTGGCACCTATTGTCGTTCCTGCTACTTATCCTTGTACCAGTCCTCGTCGTCCGAGTGTACTTTATGAGGCCAATACTTTCAGAATCAGTTCGGACACCGCCAGCTGGTCAAAAGATTCATAGTTTGAATTTGTTTTATTCTTTTCTGTAAATCTCGACATTTTTGATGATGATTTTTCTCATGATTGAGTTGATGCACGTGAGTATATAAAAGGGCTTTTTATAAGCTGCTGAAACAAGTCCTTGTAGACCAAGTATCGCTAAATGCATTTGCTATAATCATTTGCCACAAGCGGTAACACTGAAGAAACCTTATTTTTATGTCAATAGAAAATTAGATGAGTGTTACCCGGTATACAATCGATACTAATTATAAAATCGTGCGTGCACACGTACATGTATTCCTTCTGAAAACATGCCTAGAACCAATCCCATACAGGTGGTGCAAATATCAGACCAAATGGACGGAATTATCAGATAACCAAATCGTCAGAATAAACAATATCTAAACCGCCATTAAAAAGAATAAATTAAATACATTATTTCCTATACGCATGCTATTTTTCATTAAAATTTTGAAAATGTATTAAAAAGTCAACAATTTTCAATGAACATAGAGAGTAATTAACACAAATAATTAAGTAATTTACGTTACTTTCTATTGTAAATGTCATATACATACATTATAGTAACGCAGTAGATGTGGTAGATTATGCAAAATCAGTCATTTATTGCATGTAACATGTAATTTTTTACTTTAATTGTAAATATTTATACAGCACCTTTCTTAAAATCTTAATACATTTTCACAAGATCGACTGCTCATCTGGAGGCATGCAACTTTAACTTGTGCGCCATTTCCTTGATATTGGTACGCGCCATCTGGTGCCCCATAGTTATCAAATGGTATAAAATGCAGCTGTTTAACGACAAATGGTGTTACATAATGGGCTTAAAATGCTAGGACGTATTTTTATTAATTGGAACAAATCGTCAAGCTCGACAGTAAATGCATACTTTTAATAATACGTCGAAACAGTTCATCTTTGGTTATGCAGAGTGATAGCTAGGAACTTCATGCACATGGTTGTGTGTTTATCCGTAGTTAACAAATCCTCGTTAAAAAAACGCTTTGCTGAAACAACTACAAAATTCTAAATAACCGACGCATGTATAATTTTAATACATGTATCCCCTTCTAGATTCTTAAACTCGCAGTAATTGAATATGAAATTTAGAGGTATCTGCTGATCAGACTACACGGCCTTTCAGGCTGCTCTGGCTCTAGCCATGTAACTTGGCGTATATTGTCGTGGTTTTGTGATTTGATCATTTTGATAGAATATTTGTTACCTTTGTTTTTTGTTGTGTTTTTTTAGTACCGGGTATGTGATATTTAAGGAAAATTCTCATCAATGCGTAATTTCTCCTACATTTCTCCAAACATTCCCAAATGGTTCTGGTGCATATTGTCTAATTTAAGATATACTATAATCGTCATACTTAATATAAAAGAAAAATATTCATTTGTTTGCAACTCTCCCCCTACATTTCCTATGGGATTTAAACAAAATGTTCACAGACCTATTGTCACCAAGTGCACTGGCATATTGGAGGAGTTTGCTATTGGGCACTTTATCTCCTATCTTTATTTGATTTTTCAAATGTAAGTAACTGAGACTTCCGGCAGGATTTCAACCTTGTTTTGTGACAATTCCTGTCCTTGTCAGTTAAGGTTAAAATGTATATCTTATATAATTGCAATGGTCACATTTGGTCAAAGATAAGAAATCTTCAACGTGATGCTATTCTTAGTTTATCAGCACTACGTTTGAAAATGTACCTATATTTGTAAACAAATTCCTTAACTATTACAAGGTTATTCTCCCGTATCATGCATTTGAAGTTAGCTAATTACAATAGTAACGTGCCCAGTATAACTGGTACAGATAATTTATCTATAGAAATTAAACTATATCATTGTGACTTAAGTTCGATACCGGCCGTAAAAGCAGTTTCCATCAGACCACTTATTCAAACCAGCAGCACATGCACAATCTACTGTTTCTACGTCTACTAATATTCCAGCTGTATAAATGCTGTTATTGACCAGTTGTTATTTAAAGGACCTACACTGAGGACACATAAATTTGAAATTCCTACAAAGTTTGGCCTGGGCACTTAAAACAGAAAGATATGTGCAAAAGGTAATTAAGAAATATACCGGTACTCGGAAATAAATTGAAATTCCTATTTGTGTCATTTTCAGTCCGATCGAATGGAAAGCGTTGTTTTCACAATTAGAATAATTATTCTGGAAAACGGATTAAGCGATTATTTGAGATTAACATAAGATACTGGTCTAAATTTACATCAAATGAAACATTTATCATAAAAAAGTATTTTCAGTCCCGTCTTGTCAAAAAAAAAAAAAAAAGACTTTATATATGCATGTGTTTAATTAGTTCTGAAGAAAAAAATATGGAATGTACGTGTAAAATATAAATTAATAGATTCAGGATAATCAACAGTTACAAGTGGTTTGAAATCCACGAACATTTATTTATGCAATCGGTTGTTATGCTTTCCTGTAAAAAAGTGAAGATGCGTGCATTCGAACCACCTTGCTGATAACCTTATCCGAAGTTTGAAACTTACTATTGCAATGGGCGGAATATACATTATTTTATACACTGTTATAAGAATTAGATCACATTTTGAATATCCAAATGCAGAAATGTCAAGTGCTCATTCATATTCATATGTTCTGACAATTTTTCTCCAACTCTTTTTATTTTATTTTTTTAAAAATTTGAAGTGAGAAAGATTGAAATAGACATTATGTAAGTAATTGGCACGTGTTTAGGACGAACAGTTGTTCTGCTGTGTGGACATAAAAACGTGACCACCAGTGATAAGTTCTGTTATAAAAGCGGACTTCTATCTCTGAACATGACATTTAAGACTGAAAGATCTACACAAAGTAAGTTTATTTTCCAATCTCGTCCTGTCGAATGCTGTAACTTTAGCAATACCTATGTTGTAAAGCTTTTATTCTATTTTGTTCTTCTGTTTTTACAACTTTCAAAAATAAAAGCTATTCTTTTTTATTCCAGTTAAAAGATGTTAGTGGTTTTATTGGTTTGCGCCCTCTCGGCAGTTAATGCGTGAGTATCAATTTATATTTAAAAAAACAACATTTTTTCAAAGTTAATGCACACGAACCTCTTCATATTTCAATTATACTTCACGTGCATGTTTGGTGGCACGATCATTTATTTATGATTTTATTCTTGCTAAACACATAGAACACTAAAGCAGGCCTACAGGACACATGCAGCCAAGTTGAATAATGCTCTTGTACGGTAATTCAAGTTTATTTTAAAATGTGTAAAACTTTATATCATTACTTCCTCTGTTGTCTTTACAGTTATATAATTTCTTGTTTATCAGAATAAATACGAATGAACAGAGACATTATTTGGATATGAGTTTTGCCCGATATGATCACTCCCCAAAGGATGGTAGTGTTATGGAAGTAGAATGGGACGCTACTATATACCGGGAAGACGTTAATAGTGAGCAATTTAGAAATCTAGCTGGTCTTTTTTCTTATTCTTTTTTTCTTGAATTGTTATAAACAGCTATAGTTTCTGAATATGTTAAAATAAAAAAGAATAACAATTGCTTTATTCCTTATGCAAGCATAAACTTTAAGTGTTTCTGCTGATTAAGCTTTATTTTGTTTAACTTTTCAGTTAATGAAGAGAATTATGTGCATGTAATTAAATAGCACACATTTATTTTGCATCAGTATTTAAAACCGTTCGACAGGAACTTAGCAAATCGTACAAATTATGTCACTGGTATGGTATGGTTCTTTTGTCATCGTATTTCACGTGTTAAATTTTGCAGACGACACATGTGTAACATTAGCAGAATATCTCAGCGTCCATTCCTGTCCTGTTGCTAGCACATTATATGCCCACTACGACCACGATAGTGATGGTTGCCTAAACACAGCCGACATGTCTCAGGAATTCCACATGATAGATCACAGTCGTAAGTTAACTATGTTCAGATGTTATTTGTTTGGTATGAATCGCAACTGCTCGGCCCTTCTCGTCATACATCGGCAAAGTTTTCCGTATGTATACGATTCGATTTGAATGAATTTGCCTAAATGAGTAATGGTCTGCTTCAGGTCATATTTGTAGAAATTATGTTGTACGATATAACATTTACGTCACAAAATGCGTCACAAAATGTAACAGATTTGTGCATGGAATTTTACGAAACAGTATACATTTCTTCTTCTATTTTTATATCAAGTTTGAAGTTCTTCCAAAAAAATATATATACTTAATTGTTTAGTCAACCTTCTGTCTAATGTTATTGTTTTTTTTTATTACAGACGACAATGTAGTGAGTCTTCATGAATGGGAACAATACTTCCTTCATCTAACAAAAAAATTATTTCCCCATCTTGGTCACCAGGGACGTTAACTTACGAATTACAAATGTTTCTGGGTGGACTTTTTTCATTATTATTTTTTTATAATCGAATTATTGTTAAGTTTTTTTTAAATAAAGTTTCTGTATCAAATTAAGTATGTGTTGATATCTTTTAATCGAGTTGACATGAAAGTGTCAGTTTGAAGGTTCTATAATTGTCCAGATCTGTGGATGTTTCTTATTTCTTAAATTTCATCATTTTCAAGTATAAATGTTGAGTTCTGTTTAACCCGGTGCTGGTGAATGGCGGCGTGCACTTATCACAGCCATCTATGAAATGGCTCGCCACTTTTGAGTGATAAAAACTGAAAAGTGTTAATGATTTTTCAGAAAAAAATGGCGAAATCTTTCGTGCTAGTAATACATACTGAGTAGTGCTCATTGTAAATAAAAAATACTTATTTTAGACAGATAATGTTTCGTTTGCACACTCAGACCCGCTAACGTGAAAGTGATAGCATATAAACGGTCAAATGCTCACTTCAGCAAGTCCTTGCTCAATTTAAGTAAACTAATTAACTATCCATGACCTAGCTTTACTATGATTAGTACTTGGTGTCGAAAAAGAACACGAATTATAAAAAAAAAATGACGTGGAGCGAAAAAACAAAAAAAATCCTATTACTCTTTTCTGTTAGGTCATGTAGTTACTCGTGCAATAATGTACGTGTGGCGTGTGTAATATGTGTAAACAAATAACAAAAGTTCTGCGACTAAGTTCATCTCTGATTAACTATCAAAAAACTTAAAAAGTCTCTTTACGGTTTATAAGATAACATAAATATACTATCAGATCTTTTAGGGCTGGGCAAATATGTCTCTCGTCAAAGAAACTGTAATCTGTCATGGAATTATGATGGTATTGGATTTTCATTTTGTTATTGTTATGTATTTTATAAGTCATAAACATATTTTGTTACATATTCAAATAAATAAAAAAGAAGGAAGTGTTTAAAGTAGATTGATTGAATGATTTCATTTAGGCTTAAAACACACAGTGATATACAATAAGTAAATAAAATAGGGTATTTCAAATTTATATGTTAGATTGAGCACTGCCGATCAAACCAAAGGTCTACATAGATTTTCAAAATGTTGTTTTTGTGGCAATGTGCAACTACATTTCAAATACTTGAAATACAATAGGTAAGAAAAGGGACATTTTATATTCTTAAAACTAATGTCAACATAGTTCTTAACTAACGAAAAAAAAGATTAAAAAATTAGTTGTCGACCTTGCTTATACCGGAAAACCATTGTAACGGTTTTTAGCACTTCTCTTAGATACTCTCCAAATTAGAGGTAACCGGTGTCATGGCGAAACAACAAATACAAACAAGATCCTGCTTGAATATTGAACTTTAATCCATTGTTGTAATTTGTTAGTAACACATAAGGTTGACATATCAAATATTCAAATGTTAACTGATCATTTTACATATTGTTTTCCAACGATCAATGAAGTAAATAAAATTAACGCATCGTTCTTAACCAGGATAGGAAACTTTTAAGACATCACCTGCCGTCAAGAACTTAAAGGATTATTTGCAGCGTGGAGCGTGCAGTCATGATGGGACGCGAAGGACCATATGAAAACGTGAAAAATCGACAGACGTGTGGGATAACACGTCATGAAAGTTACAGTATTCTTGATATTGAAATTGATGAAAGTCTCGAGAAAACACTAAGTTCTGGTCTTTGTGACTTAAAAGATAAAGACATTACATTACACAAATACCAAGATATTCCAGAATTTCTGCAAGGAAATCCATTTGTAACAGAAGGATACAGAGTTTCTCTTCCATTTAGTTTATGTTTGAAAAGGTATACTACTTGTTATTTTATTAAAATATGATACATGCTGTTTAAATTCAGTGTGAGCAAAGTTTCTGATTTTGTATCTCTTACTATTTCTGTGGGGTGAGAGTGGTTTTGTCGAACTACTGGTGCAGGGAACTAATCTTATATAATAAAACAGGTAGTGGTTTCGGTGAACCTAATTTATATAGTGCAAAAAATATCTATTGTATAATGGGCACGTCATGCAATTATAGTGGGCCTTAATGTGTGGTTTATCACACATTTTCATGCAATTAAAGACAAGATATTGAGATTTAAACCTATGATTTATTATTTTCTTTAGTACAACAGTAATATTTACATAAAAGCATAGTATAATAGTAATATTTACATAAAAGAATAACACAATACAAAAGATCTCGGTGAACAAACAACATCATAGAATATATATACGTATAATATGAAATTAGGCAAAGCCTATGAACGGGGAAGTCGTTAAAAAATTCCTTTCATTCTTTCCGTTTTAAAATTGTCATTCGGTATTACATGCACCGCTTCCGTTTTCACTCGGAACACTCGACATTTATTATTTATCCGAAAAGTTGAGATTTGTTCCGTTATCGGAATACCCCGCCTTTTATCATTGAGTTACATTGTAAATGGCGGCGCCCGACTAGAACTGACACTGAAAATTTCATTGATAGGTATAGAATTCTATATATTTTTTTAAATGTTTTTTATTTGATTTTCTTTTAAATATTCACGTGTAGTCTATAGCCGGGCAAGACAAAGCCCGGACCCGCTTGGCGGGCCCGGTCTTTGACTTCCCCGTATAAGTAAAACCTAAAAAAAAAAAGAATAATGATTTAAAATTTACACAAATATATACACATCAAGTGAAGCCTGCAAAGTATAAAAAAACATTCTTTTTATTATCTATGTCAAACTATATTCACAAATAGTAAAAGTTGAAAAAGAAGAAGCAATGTTTTTAAACGGAATAAAATGGACATATATACACAAAAAAATAAAACCCGCAAGAGAAGAATTAATTCACTTTGTTATAATCTAAATATATACACAAAAACAAGGCAGACAAAAACATAAAAAAAATCCAAAATAAGAAAAATCTGTACAAAGATTTTTGTACGTAATAAACAACACATCTTTTTTAAAGAAAATACTTAATTTATCTCTATATAAACAATTGACACATGCATATTATTCAAAAGAATACAGCATGATTTCTATGTAATAAACAACAACAATCTGTTTTTATTCTTTATTCACCTATAGATATGAAACTTTAATTTAAACGTTTCTATTATTTCATTATTTTCTTAGGTAGAATAATTATATTTACATAAAAGCATAACACAATACAAAAGATCACATCATAAAGATATTTATATGTATATACGATAGTAAAACCTGAAAAAAAAGAATATTAGGCCTATTTAAAGTTTACACAGAAGTCTGCAAAATATGAAAACATTTGTTATAAATAAAATATAAAACATGTAAGAGAAAGAATTAACTATGGATTTTATAATCTAAATACATTTGTATATACACAAAACGAAGAAAGACAAAAAAACATATAAAAAAATTAATTAAAAAAATCTAAAATAAGAAAAAAATTAAAATACTTTGCAAATTGTTTTTAGCTTGACTATTCGATAAGAATAAGTAGAGCTATAGCAGTCACCCGAGCGTTGGCGTAACCACTTATGTTAAAGTTTTTGTAATAGTTCAAATATTTTCAAAGTCCATTGACATATGGCTTTGAAACTTTGCACACTTGTTCACCATCATGACCCCAACTTGTGGAAATGAGGAGGTAACTCTTTCAAGCATTTTGACAGAATTATGCCCCTTTTTTGACTTAGAATTTATGTTAAAGTTTTTGTAATACCTCGAATATTTTCAAAGTCCATTGACATATGGCTTTGAAACTTTGCACACTTGTTCACCATCATGACCCCAACTTGTGGAAAGGATGAGGTAACTCTATCAAGCATTTTGACAGAATTATGCCCCTTTTTCGACTTAGAATTTATGTTAAAGTGTTTGTAATACCTTGAATATTTTCAAAGTCCATTGACATATGGCTTTGAAACTTTGCACACTTGTTCACCATCATGACCCCAACCTGTAGACAGGAGGAGGTAACTCTATCAAGCATTTTGACAGAATTATGCCCCTTTTTCGACTTAGAATTTACGTTACAGTTTTTGTAATACCTCAAATATTTTCATAGTCCATTGACATATGGCCTTAAAACTTTGCATGTACTTGTTGACCATCATGACCCCAACCTGTAAACAGGAGGAGGTAACTCTATCAAGCATTTTGACAGAATTATGCCCCTTTTTCGACTTAGAATTTACGTTAAAGTTTTTGTAATACCTCAAATATTTTCAAAGTTCATTGACATAAGGCTTTGAAACATGTTGAAATTTTATACTCTTCTTTGAGAGCATAATAGGACTCTCTCCAAGGCCTATAACTGTAATATGGATTTAAAGAAAAATTTTGCCTTTTTCTTTACTGAGAAAATTTTACCTTTTAATCAAGGCTTTTTTTACTATCAAGCACTAAGAATAGTCGAGCGTTGCTGTCCTACCGACAGCTCTTGTTTTTTTTTTAAATATTTTTTTTTCTTAAAAATAATTAATCAAATAACAAACAAATCATTATCAAAATAAGTATAATATATAGACATTCTTGTTCAATATATTATATTTGTTAATGACATTTGCGTCATAATTTAATTATAACAAAATATTGATGATAAAAACCACTTTAAATATATGAACCATGTCTACTTTGCATTAATTACTATATAACATAACAGTGTCTATTCTAGGATTCGAAAAACGGGAAATTTTTATTGAAAAGTGAGAATTTATTACATTTGTTGATTTTTTTCCTTCTTTCTCTATGTAAAATTTTCCCCCTGCCTCTGTAGAAATAGGGGGAATTCTCAAAAATATGGGTGAATCCCCACAGCCCCCCTCCTAGAATAGACACTGACATAAGATCGAAGAAACCGCTTTCGCACCTCTTCATAAATTAAATTCGCTGAACCGGCTAAGAGTATGCTCATTTAACTGGTATACAGTGTACTAACTTTTAATAATGTTCATGACCTGTAAGAGAACACTTTCATGCTCAGTTATAACACATTTGTAGCAACCGTAAACTTTTAAAACGTTGTTGTTATTTAGTAACATTTTTGTAACATGAAAAATTACTTATATTTTATCATAACTCCTAGAAACTCATGAATACTTGCGAGTATTCATGAGGTTGTATCTTCCCTGTACTACCTGTACTAATTATACATTTTTTTTCAGTATGTTTGTATGGACCAACGAGACAATAAATATTTGGTCACATCTTGCAGGATTTTTCCTGTTTATTTTCTTCATGCTATATGATAATATAATTGAAATTCCACGAAATGATGGCACTGTGGCAGACCATATTATTGTAACAATAGGACTTTTGTGTTATCAGGTATGTAAATTCAACATTTTAAAATCTTTAAAAAAAAATATTTTAAATTAGATATATATGTTGGAACAAATCAATTTAAGCATAAGGTTCTCATTATGATTAAGTTAACATCTTAAAAAGTATCTTAGATTTAATTATCATTTATACATACATAAACATTTCTGACATTGTGAAGTCTTCAGATTCCTCAAGAGAAACGAAAATTCAACTGATAATGAAAATTACAGACTTTGTTAGATTAATGCAAAATGTCCCACATCCCCTATTCAGACTTATCTTTATTAAAAAGTATTAATTTTTATGATTGATTTTTTTTCAGTTTTGTATGTTGTGTTCTGCTGGATTTCACATGTTTGGCTGCCATTCAGAGAGAGCAAGTAAAAGATGGTTAGCAGTAGATTTGGCAGGCATTTTAATTGGTGTTGTAGGGTGCTACCTTCCAGCTGTACATTATGCATTTTACTGTCTTTCTGTAAGTTTGCACATACTTGTGTTGAAATGAATTCCATGAGTTGTTGTTGGAATAAAATAGATTTTATGCTTTAAAAATATTGATAAAATTGTAATTTGATTATTTTGATGTGACTGTTTTAATCTGCAGATAATCTTTATTAATATTAAGATAGCTCTTCAATTTTCTTTGAAGATACATTGTAGAAAATAGATAGAGGATATTCAAGTTTTTTCTATAAATACATGATTTATTTTCATCGAGTGGTATGAAAATAAACATTTCATGAGTGGCAGTAGCCACGAGTGAAATATGATAATTTTCATGCCACAAGATGAAAATAAATCATGTATTTATAGAAAAAACTTGAATTTTCTGTTCATTATATACATATTTCTCTTTTTTTGCGATAAAATTTGAAAGACTTTCCCTTTAATTTTGTGTACTGGCAGAATTTAAAAGAAAGTAGTCCCGCAAGACACCAGTGAAAATACGGAAAATATGTTTCACTGCAGTGAAAAATAAATTTTTACAGTGAAAATACGGAAAATGAAAATACACATTTTATTTCATCAATATTTCTCAATATTTCATATATAAGTATATAATAAAAAGTTATTTAGCATACCAGTTGAATATGTTTGATAATTTATAAATATATTATTCAAATCCAATATTAAAAACATGGGTTTTTTTATAAGACAAAAGTTACAATGTAAGGGACATGAAAGCTATACATGGAATTAAACATTACCTTTATCATGTATATCTAAAATGACAAAATAGCTGGAAAAAAAATGTCAGAATGAATATTTAAAGTTTACAATATATTTCAGATATGGAGAGATGTTTATTTATTTACCGTAGCAGTATTAACAGGCTTGATAATATTTGTGCAATTCCATCCTCAATATTTTCAAAATCATTGGTTTCGTCAAAGAATAGCCATCTATATTGGTCTTGTAGCATATGGTGTTATACCAGCCACCCATTGGTTTATCTTGAATGGTGGATGGAATGCTGAGATTGTTAGAGTAAGTTACTTCCTATCAAGATTTTTTTAGCTTGTGATATCATAAAGCCTCTTGCCATTTAGTTACTGACTTGGTATCCTACATGTATGAAACATAACAATTTGAATAATCAGACAAAAGGTTCTAGACAAAGAGAGAGAGAGAGAGCAGTTTCATGTATACCTTCGAGTTTATATTTGATTGTGTGTGCTTGTTGGTGAATAAAGCTTTTAGATAATATCTATCAATATTCATGTCTTTATCTATATAAACTAGTAATGTAATTACATGCTGTAATTTACAAGGTCCATAGTTTTTAGATTCGACATATTGACTTCAAGATTTTCACTTTCATTTTGAACTTCATGATATCAGATATCAGTTGTGTGATAAGTTTGTTTATTTTTTGTATCAAGAACATTTAAGAATGACTTTTTAAACAGTCCTATACATAGATAATTTTCAGACTAACAAGATAAAAATCTTACTATTTCAGATGTTTATTCCAAAAGTTGTAACCATGTACTCACTAGGAATGCTGGCGTTTGCATTCTACATTACAAAATTTCCTGAAAGATTTTTCCCAGGTAATTCTTTTATCTACTTATTCTCATCATCATTTTGTCAGCATAATGTCATCCTTTAGCCAGCATATTCCTGTTTATTTATGAACATATTCTAATTCATGTATTATCATATTCTAATTCATTCAACAACAACATATTCTTATTCATACGGTATATGAACATTTTCATATATGAGCATATTCTTATTCAAATATCAGCATATTCTTATTCATGTATTTATACATTCCTTCATTTATCAACTTATTCTAATAAATATATATGAACCGTTAGGGTTATCTTTTCTAACTAGTATTTGTTTTCAAACATTCTGTTTCTTTATCAATATATTCTAATTTCTTAATCCATTGTGATTTTATTCACATATTCATATGTTTTATTATTTACTTATTCTTATTCATTATTAACACATTCTTATTCATATAATGATTATCAATAGATTAGTTGCATATTCTAATTTATTTACTGCTTTTACCTATGTGAATCCTTCACTTATACATGTAATATTATGTAGAACCCAAATTTTTTGTGTTTTAACATAGTCTCTGTGAGTTTTACACTAAAAATCAGTACATAATATCCAGTGCCCCTAAATATGTTAATATACTACAGTGATTCACACAGAACATATTTTTTCATGCATGCATTCTGTCAGGTACAGAAAACAGTAATTCCAAATAAGTCATATATCACAAAATTATTACAATAAGTCTTAAATACATACATCATCATATAACTTCATTAAACATTTTACCAACTTATCTTTTTATCAGATTTCCTATGGTTCATATATTGATAAAACATGAAACAGTTTAATAACTATTTTACTTTTAAAAATTTGTCATGTATTTCTTAATATTAATGACAAAGAAGAAAATGTGTCTGTTGTGATTACATGTGGGATATTATCTGTTTCAGGGGCATTCAACTTTCTTGGTAGCAGTCATCAGTGGTGGCATATAATTGTTGTGGTAGCCTTTGCTTTCTGGCATTCAGCTGGACGAGAATTACTCTATTATCAAATGAGACACGAATGTCATGTGTAGTAGATCAAATGTCAGCTGCAGATTTGATGTCATTGTCAACTGGTAGTTGTTAAACCATCAAATGTGATGTGAATGTCATGTGTAGTAGCTCAGCAATCAGATTTGACATGAATGTTGTCCGTTAATTTGCAATAGTTTAACCATCAAAAGTAGTATTAATGTTATGTGTTGTTGTCACACATCAAATATGACACAAATGTCATGTGTAGTAGCTCTGCAATCAGATCTGACATGAATGTTATATTTGAACTTGTAATAGATAAACTTTCAAAGGTGATGTCATAAATAGCTGCTCAGCAGACATGAATGCCATTAGTTAATTTGTAATATTTAAACCCTTAAGTGTGACATGAATGTCATGTGAAGAATCCTGATCATCAAATGTGACATGACTGTTATCTGTTGTAGTCAACACATCAGGTATGCCATAAATGGCATGTGTAGCTTCAAACTTGTGCATGTATGTGATATGCAGAATTACAAATGTGCATGTATCTGAATGGCAGGCAAAGAAACTACCCATTTAAATGAGACGCTAAAGGCATGAATAGATATATCTTGATATTTATCAAAATGGCATTTTTATGTTTGGCTAAAATCAGGATAATTAGTTGTTTACTTAATTAAAGAATACCTCAGAATCATTCAACCTCCCACATTCAGTCCTGATCTGTTGATAGTGATCTAACACTATGTCCCTTTTTGGAGCTGTCTGTTTGTTGTTTTTGTTTGAAAGAAAAAAAGATATTATGTCAGAAATAAAGACCGGTGTTTTATATGCATTGTTATTATATATTTCTTAATAACAATTTCTACATGAAATGCTTATGTAATGAGAAATGGTAAAAGTCAATACTCATTATTGTTGACCAATAAATTACTCAATATTGTATTTTTTGTATCTGTAATATATTTCAAGTCTTTTGTCGTATTTTTCTTCTAATTAGTACCAGTATTCAATAGGATGATTTATTTGTTAATTTTATCAGCAAATTCTTGTTTTTAAATCTCTAGTTTCAAAATGTAGAGGCTTTTTTGAGAATTTATTGAACTTATCATTTATATCATAATCATTTTATTATTTACATTCCAGTATGTATAAACTCATGTGGTCCAATTTAAGTATTATTCTATTATAAGAGGAGGGGTGTAGGTTTAGACTGTCCGACTCCTTACTTGATGATCTTTGGTTTGAATCCCACCAGGTTGGGCTTCCTTAATACACATTGGTGCAATAACTGGTTAAGACACTAGGAAGCAATCATTAGGCTATAAGTGCTATGCCCCAAAAAGTGGTTTTGACATTACAAACATGACATTTTTTGATAAAATAGGTTTTTGTTTGACAAAAAAGTATTATATCATAAATATCAAATCATGGAAATTGGTTAAGAGAATCTCCTATTTTCTTTATTTCATTTTCTTGGTCTGAAACAAGGAATCAGCATTCATTTTTGGTATAAGTATTATCAATTTAAATACATGTACATAAACATCCTCAAGTGAAAATCAAATTTACTTTGGTTTAATTTTTTTAAACAAGGGTGTATAAAAGTGCCATGTTTAGCATAATAAAACTGCAATAAAAGTATTGTACTGAAAATGGTGTGGATTGTGTTTTAAAATGTTCATGTTGTGTGCTTTTGTACTAAAATATATCAGTCTGAAATATACATAACTACGGTTTATTCAGGCATTTATGATGATATGTTGTTACTGGTTTCGTCTTTTTAAATTAAACCACTGTAGCTGGTGCTTTGTGGTTAGTTTTATCAAACATGAAGTCATGAACACAAAAGTATCACAAATGCCTAAATTATGTCATTAGTCTTTTTTGTTGGCAATATTCTTTTTGTTGAAAAAACTATTCCCGATAATAAGCAGATAATATGGCAGAATAGGGCTGGAAGATGATAATTTGCCAGTGAAATGAAAAATGGCCCCAAAAGTGCTGATTATCACTTTCTGGCCCATCTCTGACACGTGTATACACATGTTGATAAATAAAGTAGCATGATTTATGACTGATATTTCTGTCTAAAACAAGTGAGGCTTAAAGAAGCATGCCTTCAGACCACAAGCTAGACTTAAAATCTCCAGATTAATGCTTATTTTCCTAAAAAAAATTGAAAATGTATTTGAAAGTAAAATGTTGTAAAAAGAACAAGGTAAAGTAATTTACACTTGGAAATGACACAATCCACAGAAATTACCAAACAGGGTCAAATTATGCAAAATTAGCCCTTACTGCTTTAGTAACACAGTACAAATATGGTGATCAATAATGAAAAATCATTTATTTGATAGCACATAACATGTATATTATTACTTGAATATTTAATATTTTGAATTTTCTTAAAATCTTAGAACATTGTTTTTTCTTGAAATATTTTGGCTCATCTGGAATCATAAAATCTAGGCTTCCATACTAATAAGCCTACTTCCACCTACAGCCAGCTTCTTTTGATGATGTCAGATGTGATGTAACAATTCTTTTTTTGGCACATGCAGGCTGATTATGATTATAACTTTTTGGTCTCGTGCTGCAAACAAATAATTGTTTACTTGACACTCATAACTAGTTTAAATCAGTCAAATTTGTTACTATTTATAGTAACAAGTTTGTTGAAAATAAAGATAAGAATGGCAATAATTTTACATAATTAGTATGTTATCAAAATGAAAAAGTTCACTCATTTTCAAAAAGTATAGTAAAATGTGCCATTTTAAATATGTGCTATGTAATTTGAGACTGTTTTTATATTGTGGTATATGATGACATTGTTCTGAATTTATTGTTAGTACACAGACTGAGGCAATGATTGATTTATGACAATAACTGACTGTACATCTTTGTTCATGTTGTAAATCTTTGTTGTTATTTAATTTATTATCAGTATAATATCACATCCAGAATAGAATGTTCTCCAAATACTCCAAGAAATGTCAGAGGCATTAGCTGATGTTGACATAATATTGCTGAGAGTGATTATTCTGTTAAAAATTGCAGATAATCTCATTTTCATTCATGCATAAAAAGCAGAAAAGTCAGTTATGTGTGTTCAACATTGCGTCAGTTTTTTGTTGTTGAGAAATTATAAAGACATATGGCGTCTTTTTTTTAAATCATAATTATTACTGTGATATTTTTATGTGTTATAAAAATAGTAAAATTTATTTTAAGATAAACACAAAGAAAAAGGTTCAGCACCCCTAAAGATAGAAAGGGAAGTTGGCATTAAATTATAACGGACAAACTTTGGAAGAAACATGGCTTCACTAAAACATGAACATTTTGACAGTAGCTATACACCATGTTGGTCAAAATTGTAGAATTTTTCTGTAAGCTTGATAGAGAGAAATATTCCTAGACAAACTTATTTTTCTAGTTTCAGAGTGTAAACATGTTTCAAAATCAACCTTTTTCTTTGCATTTATCCAATAAAATTGTATTAGATTAAATATTGTATAGGATCATTCAATTGTTACATCTCAGTAGATATTCTTTAGTTTTTTTTTACATTTTTATTCTATGTATTATTTTACACATATATGTACAATAACTCAATATTATGTGTTTATGTCAAGTAATTATTTACAATATTCAACCATCTCTTACTAAACAAAAGTCCATCTAATCTGATGATGCATGGAATATAGAAGTTTTCTTTTATTTCAATATTTTCCATTCAGTAGTTAATACCCCCATCACATTGTTGAAATAGTTGGTCCGACATTTTTTTACTATACATATATTTGATCAGTATACATAATGTTGCTATCCTCAACATTCATGCTGCTGTATTTACTGAATTTTTTCCCCCATTGTAATCTTGTTGTTTTAGTAATGAATCAAAGAAATCTGCTCAATTTCTTAATGAAAAACTTCTCTTAATTGTGTCCATCACTTGAAATATACTACTGACTACATGGTGTGATTGGGCATTATAAAAGCTGGGTACATAATTATGTGATCTATGAACATTTTATAAAGAAGATAATTTATAGGAGTTGTTTGTTATACACATGTTTTAAGTCTCAAAGGTAACACAGAATTATACTTATATACTTATATTACTACAAACTTTTTTAACCATTGTTCAAATTTCTTTATCATCTATTGATAATAAACTTTATAATACAAATCTATTTTGAGTTTTCTTTAATTTATAAAAAAATTTGGCCTATTTTGTATATTAGATAGTATATATACTTCCTGTGCATGTGTACATTGTATTTCTATTTAAAAAAAAGCAGGTACATTGTCAGAAAAATATTGCACAGTAAGGAGTTCAGATGCACAGTGAATTAATTACAAACACTGCAAAATGAAATAACATGTTGTAGTTTAGCACAACAAAATTCAGGAATTCGAAAACCTAGCTGAATGTGGTTTTCCTGTACTTTCTGTACATAGCTCTGGGGAATTCACCTAATGGAGTGTAATAATGAACTCTTATATGTTTTGGCCTTCTTTGAATTAAAGTGAAATAAAACAGTTATTTCTTTGTAAGAAAATAATTAAATATTATTGTATGAATAATTCCGTACAAAAAATAAAGTATATACACAAGTTTTCGCAGAAAATATCTCTATTTATTATGGAAGATGCCACTACGACTGTTTTAATTTAATTGATTTTCATAATAAACAATTTATTGTTTGAAAAAATTGCAATAGATATTAAATGAATATTGATAATTTTCAAACACATCAATTTTTTTCACCTTAAACAGAAATATCATGTAATTGGGTTATGTACTTCATTCGGTGTAATTCCCCAGAGCTAAATCCGTAACATACTGGAAAATGGTGTTTAGCTAGGTTTTTGAAAAGGTCAATCGCAGAAAAAGTTAAAATCCATTTCAATGCCTTTGAAAGGAAAAAAAATATTTTTTTTTTCCCAATTGTCAACAGCGACAGCATATGCAAATGGATATTGAATTCTAACTGTGGGGCTTTTATTTACATTAAAAAATCAATATTTCATCATAAAACTGCTTCAGCAAGCCTTCAAGTTCTCAAAGATTTTCATTTTGTATTTAAATGTATTAATTAACTTTATCTATGTTGCTGTATTTTCAGGAAATTTCAATTTCATTGGCTCAAGTCATAATGTGTGGCATGCGGGGATAGTTATAGCATTTGTGTGGATGCAAATCAGTCTTTGGAAAATGTTCTCCTTCCGTAAACATAATCCATGCTTTCAGCTTATACAAGATTCTACAGATTAAAACAATCAAACGATTGATTGGTTGAATTCAAGTCACACTAACACTGAAGGTCATATGGTCACTTTGTAGATTTACTGAACACCTCAGGTGCCCTACTGTGCCTCATTAATGCACCCCAAAATCGAAACAGGATTCCAAAAACAATTGGGTAACAAACAAAGCAGGCTCCTATTGCCCAGTGCTGGATGCTAGTGGTTTCCCTATGGGGCGTCCACAACTAAAGATTTTGAACAACACCATCTGGATTCAAAAACAGCTTTAAACATCAATTGCCAAACATAACAGAGAAGACTGTCCCCTAAATCATGAAAATTTATAATTTAAAAGGTTCTTTTAATGATGCTATCATTATGCATTTACTATTAACATTCAAGGAATACATCTTTAAATACAAATTGCTAAAAACATGGCAAGTTCTTATACCACACCGGAGTCCTCTTAAACTAACATGGACTGGCTCTGTCTCTATAATCTCAGAATTACACTTGGAACATTTTTCCGTACAGATTTCATAATTTTTAACCTAGAGACCAAAACATTTGACACAGTTCAGCTAGGTTCTTCAAACTAACAAACTAGTTTCTTTATTTCCGATTGTATTGACACTTGTATCCGAGGCTCAACAAGGAGGGTATCAAAATTACCTGAATTGTCCACACTACAGTACCATGTGTTCGGACAGATATGTACACGACTTGATATAATTCAGATAAAAGCTTGGGTGTTTTGATTTTTAACATGATAATTATACAATATGTCGGCAACAAATGCTTTAGTTTTGGATATTCTATTATTCACTCGGCAACCGATTATAGCTGGTATATGAGGTCAGGCATTGCTTTCTTGACCCCCAAATTTCAATGTCAACATTCTTGAAATAGCGTAAAAATATTACCATTTATGAAGGTTGAAATAAATTTACTTAATTTTAAAAGAAATATGCACTTATTGTTGATAAACAAGAGCGATCAGTAATCACATGTGTCGCCTCATAATGGCCAATTTCATGTTGGGACAAATTTTGTGACAGACGGAAAGTGCACAACTAGACTAAGTACTGATCAATCATGTAAAGTTTGGATAAAATTGCACCAGTAGCTTATGAGGAGTAGTCCGGACAAGCTTTTGTGTATCTGGCAACACACAGAAAAAAACACCTTTTTATCAAAGGGCCATAACTCAGCCAAAAATCATTCAACCGGAAAACCCGTGCAATATGCGCAAGGACTTGAGCTACAGATCAATCCTGTAAAGTTTCATTGAAATTGCATAAGTGGTATAAGAGAACTAGTCCGGACAAACTTTAAAAATAAAAATTATTAAAGGGCAATAACTGACAAAAATCATTGAACCGGAAAATGCTGACAATATGCACAACTAGACTTGGTACTGATCATTCCTGTAAAGTTTGGATGAAATTGCACCAGTAGTTTATGAGGGGTAGTCCGGACAAGTTTTGTGACGGACGGACAGACAGACGACGGAGAAGTGATCCCTATATGTCGCCACTACTCCGTAGAGGCGACACAAAAAGTGAATCACAACCACTGAACAAAGAAACTACTTAATTAAGCACTTTCAGGCTGTCCGGGTTTGGTGGTCCCCAACAAGTACTGTGGTCTTGACCCCAGTGAAGCTTGAACTAGCACTCTGGGCATTGAGAGGCAGACACCTTAACCACTACCCTATTAGTGAGTGTTTCAATAACTTTTCAGGATTGTTAGAAACTTAAATGTGTATCAACTTCTAATGAAAGTGCTCAAAGAATAATAAAGTTTATACATGTTTAGCCAGTGTCTTTGTTTATATATTCATGTACTGCTTCCATGGAAACGCCCCTTTTCCACATTTTCTAGCATTCTGTACTTTATACATCATAATACATGTATACAAATTTCATGCCTTTCCAATTATCTATTTCTTGAATTATTGACATTTCAAATTTAAAGCTTAAAGGCTATAAAGACGTAGACATATTGTTGATCATATCTGAAGCATTGCAAATTAACTATCCCCAAGGTTTTGCTTACTCTTTTAAAATGTGCAGACATTTGTACTTTCAAAAGTAAGTGAAGGAAGCCTCTATGCCTTATTAACTGACACAAATGCTTTTATTTTATTTGGTTTTCTCAAAAAATTTCTGTTTTCTTTATTATTGTGGTCATGCACAAGGTCATTATAATACATTCAAAGATAATCAAAATTTCAGTAAATTATGTTGTGGCTTTTGCAAAGTGATTTACATTATATCTGTCCCAATACTTGCAAAGTGAGACAATGTTCAACCAATTTCTTTGTGTAAACAACAAACAGATTAACTAGGATTTTTCTCTTTATTTACACCAAGTCTACAAGTAACATGATCAAGATTTCTTGCTGGCTTCCTGTGCTCTGAGTACACGTACCACAATCTTCTGTTCTTCAATAAGGAAAGCTCGGATGATCCTGAAACATAGTTACAAGTGTTACTAGAATGACTTATATTCTTAACATAAAAGAATGTTCAAATATTTTATGTATATTACAGCATTTTGTATGTATTCAGCAATATTCAGTGTGGCATTTGTAATCATTCTCTAATCATTGCCCAATGCTCACAATATCATCAACATTTTGCTGTTCATGAAGTAAAGAAGTCTAAATCTAAACTGTATGTGTGCCTGAAAACGTTTCACCATGCTCCAATTTTTTTTATAGGCTATAACTGTTACTTTAACATACAGGTTTATCAAAATTATATAACAAGGGGACAATTGGCCCCAAATCGCTCACCTAAAGACAGACTGTTATTTGTGTAAGGGCTAATTTTGACATTAGGAGCAAACTTTAAAGAATTTTGGTAGTGGATTTATCGATGATATTATACACAAAATATCAAAGCTTTAAGCCTTGTACTTTCAGAAAAGAAGATTTACAAAAATAGCCTCATACTACAAACTATGACCTTCAATTAAATTTTGTATAGTGTTCTGTGAATTATATGGCCAGAATTTTTAAAGAAGACACTGGCATGTAATCACAAACTTTTAATTTTGCACAATTTCTACACCTATCTAACTATAAAAGCACCAGATAGGCTCTAGGTTGTGCTCATTTTCCATTTACCCTGGTTATTTACCAGGCAAGACTTTCAAGCAGGCCTGAAATATGATCAAGTGTAAATTTCCCAATTTTTTTTTTTTGTGGTTGGTGTAACCATTGATATCAATTATAAAATATACATTTGTGCTTCAGAAAGACAACATCCATCATGACTCAGCTGAGGGAAAGTACTTTCTCATCATAACACACATTTTGATTATCTAACAAAATAACAGGTTAACAACAAATTCACAAGAAAGTCATACAGATGTCAGACTATGACATCACATTTTTTTTTAGCTTTGAAAGTATTTTTATCATTCACCATGTGACCATATATTGCAATTTCTAAACAAAATTCCTTTGTTAATGATAAAACAATTCTATATAAACAAGTCTCATGTCACTTAAGAAAAATCCTACTCATTGGAATTACTAAATTTTACGTTGGTAAAAACTAGTCTTACAGCAAATTTTACGTTGGTAAAAACTAGTCTTACAGCAAACAACTAGTGGATTTTCTCATTGGTATATAATATTTCCCAATTTACCAGGAAAGTTGCTGGTCTGACCTGCTTATAAAATGTAAACCTTATTTCTATGACTGCTATTATATGGTTCAGTTGGAAGGAATCAACTCTCATTCATTATATTCAGAGAGGGCAAGTTCCACTCATCATAACCATCAAGTTTAATTCTTAAAACTGTCGTACACATTTACTATTATACGTATAAACAAACTGTTGGGTTAAAAAAAATTTTGTTTAGTTTTAAGTCACATTTTAAAGGTAATAATTGGATGAGCTCCAGTGCCCCCCCCCCCCCCCCCGATTATTTTCTCAAGTAAAACCACCAACGTTCTCTAAGGTTACATTATCACTAGCTGGATTTGAATCCAAAGCAGTGAGGGGCAATTAGAATATTTTGTAGTCACCAACCCACTCTACAGATAATTGCTTAACAGACACTGTAAGTTCAAACAATGAAATTTGTAGACCTTCATAGAATCAAAATGTACAATTCTACATACTTATAAAACTTGTAAATGCATTCTATACAAACTTACAGACATAGAAACATCACTCAATAGGATTGAAAATGGTCCTCGTCACATCCAGAGCATAACAAAAGTTTGATACAATTTTTTGTTATTCCATTATTGTACTAACCAAAACTAATTCCCTAGAAGGCAATTTTTTTGTTTCGGGTAGAATTTGCTTTCGCACAATTTCTACACCCAACAAACTATAAAGTACCTGTTGGGCTCTAGGTTGTGCAAACTTTTTTCTTATTTTATCAATTAACAAGAAAGTACACAAACCTATCTCTGACACATCTGTGGCACCGTGAACCTCCGTATGTTCTGGACACTGTCTTCAATCTCTTTGACATGGACATAAGTTCCTTAGGTCTTGCTGGTGTGATCTGAAATACAGATTTTATACATATATTTTCCATGAAAAATAACAAAAATCTATAATTGACTAGTATTGACAAAGCGGTTCAGTAAAAGGGAAAACAACTCTCAGTCAAGTAATTTCAGAGAGGGCAAGTTCCAATCATCATTACCACCATTACTAAGACATCATTTTCAAACAGGGTTACACTATTCATTCAGTAATTTATTCAAGGTCAATTTTTATTATTCTGTCTAATAAAAGTATAAACTCTTAAAACTACTATATTTTACTTTAAGTGTGACAAAATGTATCACCTTAGCCAGTTCATACCATCATCTTTCACTATTGTGAATTTTTTATTTAGACAATGTCTTCAAATATGTGCTCAAGAAAAAGTTTTAATATACCTAACTACTGCTAATTTGCTAAATTGTTTTACATTGAAATGTTCAAACAAGTCAGTGTGGCAATTAGAATCAATAGTTTATCATAACCCAGTGCTCACAATTTCATCATGCTTTCACAAATATCTTAAAATTATAAAATGATATGATAAAATGTTTTTTTTTTGTTTATTTTAACAAGTCAGTGTGGCAATTGGAATCATAGTTTAATCATAACCCAGTGCTCACAATTTCATCATGCTTTCACAAATATCTTAAAATTATAAAATGATATGATAAAATGTTTTTTTGTTTGTTTATTTTAACAAGTCAGTGTGGCAATTGGAATCATAGTTTATCATAACCCAGTGCTCACAATTTCATCACGCTTTCACAAATATCTTAAAATTATAAAATGATATGATAAAATGTTTTTTTTGTTTATTTTAACAAGTCAGTGTGGCAGTTGGAATCATAGTTTAATCATAACCCAGTGCTCACAATTTCATCCTGCTTTCACAAATATCTTAAAATTATAAAATGTTGATGAAATGGTTTTTTTTTGTTTATTTTAACAAGTCAGTGTGGCAATTGGAATCATAGTTTAATCATAACCCAGTGCTCACAATTTCATCATGCTTTCACAAATATCTTAAAATTATAAAATGATATGATAAAATGTTTTTTTTGTTTATTTTAACAAGTCAGTGTGGCAATTGGAATCATAGTTTAATCATAACCCAGTGCTCACAATTTCATCATGCTTTCACAAATATCTTAAAATTATAAAATGATATGATAAAATGTTTTTTTTTTGTTTATTTTACCAAGTCAGTGTGGCAGTTGGAATCATAGTTTAATCATAACCCAGTGCTCACAATTTCATCCTGCTTTCACAAATATCTTAAAATTATAAAATGATATGATAAAATGTTTTTTTTGTTTATTTTAACAAGTCAGTGTGGCAGTTGGAATCATAGTTTAATCATAACCCAGTGCTCACAATTTCATCATGCTTGTTTGTAGGGATAACAAAGCAGGACAACTCTACATTAGCCGTATTGCCTACACAAAAGTCATATGAAACAAATTTAAAACTTTGTGTCAAGCCCTGCTTTAAACGTCAAAATATTTAATTTCATGTTACTAAATGTTTAAAAAGTAAATTAAAAAGCCATTTAATTGCAAGTCAATGGAAGCAAATGCAACTTTTGTTCATATTCATGCTCACAATTTCATACTGTTTGTTTAAAGTATCCATGTATGCCAATGTTTTTATGCTAGACACAGACAATTAAAATGTTTTTGTTTTTTTTAAATATATGTTACATACAACTAACTGACAACATAATTACAATTTCATTATTCTAGTAACATGTGCACTTCAGTAAAAACAAATCCATCACGTCTCAGCTGAGGGAAAGTATTTTTTCATCACAACACACATTATATGTCAGATCCTTAAACTTTCTATAAAATATTTCAATGCTGATTATATGCAGAATGCTACAACATTTGTAACCAGAATCAACTTTCTTGCATAGCAGACTGGCATTTCCGTGAGTTTTACCCATGCCGGAAATTTCATCTGGCATGGGGGGTGCCAGATGAGTCGCGTGCCAAACAACAACATCATTTTAGCGCACTTTATGAATGAACCGCGTTAAAATGACTTCATTTTAGAAGGAAAATATGTGCTAAGGATGACCTCATTTCGCCGTTGTTATTTAAGTTGTAAGTTCATATGCTATTGTAAAAAAATAGTTATGGATGAAATGACTTTAATTTCCATGAACATATATCATATTGAGGTAAACCATTTTAAATATGAAATAATATGGCAGAATATGCAAGAAACAAGAAACATGGCAATGTCATGAAACCAGGTTTTCAATTATCACCATTGTAGATAAATATGTTGTATTTGAAATACAAATACAAGCAACAAACAATGTAACTATGTGCAATGTAAAACATGAATAATGTAGGAGGAATTGCCACTGAGTAGTGTTCACTATATATTCTGTATAAGGAAAAAAAACAAAGGGCCATAATTAGGTCAAAAATTATCCAATCACAAAACTCCGACAAAATGTGCCAGGGCACTTGATGACAAAGCTTCTGTGAAAGTTTGAACAAAATCCGTTGAAAAATGTAGGACGAGTTCAGCACAGAAGAATTTGTTCACTATATATTGATAATTCTGTATAAGGAAAAAAATCAAAGGGCCATAATTAGGTCAAATATTATCCAATCACAAAACCTCGACAATATGCGCCAGGGCATTTGATAACAAAGCTTCTGTGAAAGTTTGGTCAAAATCCGTTGAGAAATGTAGGAGAAGTTGCGCACGATAGAAATTATTCACTATATATTCAGTATAAGGAAAAAAAACAAAGGGCCATAATTAGGTCAAATATTATCCAATCACAAAACCCCGACAATATGCCCCAGGGCAATTGGTGACAAAGGTTCTGTGAAAGTTTGGTCAAAATCCGTGGAGAAATGTAGGAGGAGTTGCGCACAGAAGAAATTGTTCACTATACAGTCGGCATCGTACTTGCGTCCACCTTCATTAAACGACTTTTTTATTAAGCGGCCGCATAAAATCCCTCCCAATGATTTTTACTATATAAGTTAATTCCATTAAACGACGATTTTATATCGCGGCCAGCGGCCACTAAATGTCGGCCCAAATGTACAAAATTAAGTGTTAAAAGTATCTATTAAACGGCCTTGACAAACAATCGGCCTACGGGCATTCTCACCTGAGTAATCAGCGAGTAGGTTTGATGTGTACAACAAACAAACAAATTATATGGTGTTTAGTTTTAAAGTATCTCTTAAACGACCGTTACAAATAATTGTCGTTTAAAAACGAATTGAATAATAATTGCAATCGTTTCAAAATCGGGAAGAAAGAAACAGTTTTCCGATCGTAACATTTATTATGACATATTTTGTCAGAGCAATAACGTATCACAACACCGCATGTGCTCAGAGTGATCTCCCTTCCAGAAAATCAAATCGAAAATGACGCCGGAACGAGCGAAAATAACAGACAACTAATTAGAGTAAAGACCGATAAATTGAATGAGGAAATCGCGCATGGAATTGAGTCTGAGTTAAAAGCAAATTTCATCGTTTGTAGTCGAAATAAAACCGTGAAACGTAGTGAACTAAACATTACTTTCGTTGCTGATGGTGTAGATGCTTATCTGATGCTTTATGAAATACGTGTAGTACCCCATTAAATATGACCCTTCGACAAAAAAAAGACAAAAAATCCCAGATCTCTAAAAACCTTATTGAATTTGAAATCGGGGTAGTGTGAAAACTTTTTGCATGAAAAAAATCAAAAAGTTTTAAAACTCATTGCATGAAAAATTATCTGGAGCTGTGGCTTATGATTTGAATGTTTGTTCAGCAGGAGATGTGCATGAACATATTAACAATATAAGACAATATGCTTTGTTTCATGGTCAAAATGACATGTTAGTATTATGAGCGTAGATCACATTTGTACACAAATTTCTACTAAAAAACAAACACATATTGATAACTTTTTTAAAAAAAGGCATAAATGTTGTTATGAAACTGTAATACATACATAATATTGTACAGTTTTTGTTTTTATAAAAAAGATGTTATCATATCTATGACTTGATATATAAAAAAGTCTTGAATTTTCCAGAATTCTATTGAGAGACCACTCTATTAAGAGACCACTTTTTGGCAGTCCCTTGAGTGGTCTCTTAATACAATGTCGACTGTATATTCTTTATAAGGAAAAAAAACAAAGGGCCATAATTAGGTCAAATATTATCCAATCGCAAAACCCCTTAAATATGTGCCAGGGCACTTGATGACAAAGCTACTGTGAAAGTTTGGTCAAAATCTGTTGAGAAATGTAGGAGGAGTTGCGCAAAGAAGAAATTGTTCACTATATATTCTATATAAGGAAAAAAAACAAAGGGCCATAATTAGGTCAAATATTATCCAATCGCAAAACCCCGACAATATGCGCCAGGGCACTTGATGACAAAGCTTCTGTGAAAGTTTGGTCAAAATCCGTTGAGAAATGTAGAAGGAGTTGCGCACAGAAGAAATTGTTTACGCCCGCCCGCCGACATACCTCAATCTAATAACCAGTTTTTTCCTTCGGAAAACCTGGTTAAAAATATCAAACATATGTTTGCGGTTCAGATCGGAATATCTGTCCCTCGGGAACCCGCCCAATGGGCGGGTCCACGAGGGACAGATATTCCAACCCGAACCGCAACATATGACGGGTATTATTACTCATAACCATAAGTATACTTAGCAAGGAACACGCATACAACAATAATTGCACTTTCTTATATCAAAAACACGGTTCAGTAAAAGGAATCAGCTCTCAATCATCATATCAGAGAGGGCAAGTTCAGTTCATCATAACCATAAGTATACTTAGTTAGGAACATGCTTACAACAATAACTGCACTTTCTTATATCAAAAACATGGTTCAGTAAAAGGAATCAACTCTCAATCATCATATCAGAGAGGGCAAGTTCAGTTCATCATAACCATAAGTATACTTAGTTAGGAACATGCGTACAACAATAATTGCACTTTCTTATATCAAAAACATGGTTCAGTAAAAGGAATCAACTCTCAATCATCATATCAGAGAGGGCAAGTTCAGTTCATCATAACCATAAGTATACTTAGTTAGGAACACGCGTAAAACAATAATTGCACTTTCTTACATCAAAAACATGGTTCAGTAAAAGGAATCAACTCTCAATCATCATATCAGAGAGGGCAAGTTCAGTTCATCATAACCATAAGTATACTTAATGAGGAACACACGTACAACAATAATTGCACTTTCTTACATCAAAAACATGGTTCAGTATTAGGAATCAACTCTCAATCATCATATCAGAGAGGGCAAGTTCAGTTCATCATAACCATAAGTATACTTAGTTAGGAACACGCGTAAAACAATAATTGCACTTTCTTATATCAAAAACATGGTTCAGTAAAAGGAATCAACTCTCAATCATCATATCAGAGAGGGCAAGTTCAGTTCATCATAACCATAAGTATACTAGTTAGGAACACGCGTAAAACAATAATTGCACTTTCTTACATCAAAAACATGGTTCAGTATTAGGAATCAACTCTCAATCATCATATCAGAGAGGGCAAGTTCAGTTCATCATAACCATAGGTATACTTAGTTAGGAACATGCGTTCAACAATAACTGCACTTTCTTATATCAAAAACATGGTTCAGTAAAAGGAATAAACTCTCAATCATCATATCAGAGAGGGCAAGTTCCACTCATCACAACCATTGAAATACAAAAAGCTTTTGTCTTGATTTTGCAGACACTGAAATTGATGGGAAAGGAGTTATCAACAAGTTAAATTTAAAAGATATTAGTTAAACAAATAAAATGTAATTATTTCATACTATCCAGAGCCAATTAGCTCAGGGAGATAGACTTGTATCAAATTTATCTATTGAACTATATTAAAGCAACTTACACCATGCAATTTAACAGCCTTGCAGTCTCCACATTTTGGTATGCTGCCTAACTTCTTCTTGTACAAGTAGACAAGTTTGCCACCTGCAATAATTATAGTATTAAATGTATCTTGTATTGCAAAATAGTTATACTGAAAAACAATTACTTAAAAGATTTTGTTAAAATTTTGAAGTAATGAATATTGTATTCATAAGTGTAAAAGGTCTATTTCAACTATTTGAATGACATTGTATATACTCTCTGACTTTTAATAGTTGCAATCCAGAACTCAGCAAATGCGGGTTTTTCCATGCTAATCCCCTAGTACAAACAAATATGTACCGTTATAGCTTCACAGTGCAGTACCGGACCTACCTGTTGCACTTTCTTTCGAGTTTGTAATTGTAAAAATTTGTTTGTACCCCCGGATTACCTGGGAAAAACCCAAAATTTTCCTTATTCCGGAGTTAGTCTAATGATTTATGTTTTCTCGTGTTGCTTTCTGCACCAGTGTTATAATCTCAAATACAGAAAAAAAAACATCATCATCAACAGGGTTGTCATTAAGAGGCGGCAGGAGGCCAAAATGCCTGTCTCAAATGCATTATGGGCCGCCTCAAAATTAAGAAAACACTCTTTGTTATGCATGATAAAGACAGAAATGACCGCCTCAATTTCAAAACAAACCTTCTGCAAAAAATTTTAATGACAACCCTGCATCAAACTAAATATGTCCATTACCTGTGAAAAAACCCCATTATATCGGCTGAATTTATAATGCAGCAGCAGAATTCAACAAAATCACTCACCCCATATAGAACGGAAAAAATTAGAATAGAACAAATTGCACCAATCAAAAACTCTGTTTCATACAGATAATTTTTATTTTGTTAACCCAATCACACTACAGTTGCTAATATAATGACTTAAGCATTTACTTACCAGGTGTTTTTGATCTGCACATTCAATAACAAGCCAGTCCAAAATGAGAGGATATGAAAGATAAAGAACAGATAACTCATTAGCAAAGTGTAAAAATACACTACTAAAAAAAGGAAAGCAATGAAGATAAAAATTTTTATAGTCAATTTAAAATAAGCATTATGTGCAAGTGGAAATGAAACTAAATATTATTCTTCATTAAAAAGACCAGTATCACTTTTTCCTTATGGAACCAAAATCCAGACTGGCCTTGTCTATATTAAATGACATGCAGATGCAACCAGTTTCCTATGAATAAGTTAATCAGTATAAAGATTTTAGTGTCAGAATAAAATAGTGGAAGTAGGTGATGAATCATATATCTATGAAGATAATGCACTACAAATCAATTTAGTGAAAATGCCAGTACATAATTTCACAAAATAAAAACAAATTTACTATATCATTTACTGCAAGTCTATACATCTCTGTATGCATGGATTATTTCAATTGTGACCACCTTTACTTGTGATCACTATCATTTTTAATACTATATCACAAAGAGGTATGGCTCATCAACGTCATTTGATTGGTCGATATATTTCCCGAAAATATACCCGTAAATTTCCGAAAAAAAAAACGACCAATTAAATGACGGTTGTTTATATTCGTCAAGATGGCAGTGTTTTATAGAAATTTCAACAGGGAAATATTCTGAAGCCGCAGGTGAGTTTCACATTGTCATTATAGGTTATTGGTATATTTTGATTACTTATTTGTATTTTTAAGTGCCCAGCATGATAAATGCTTGTGATATTATATATAACGATTGCAACAGTCGCGAAAATGAACAGTTTTTTATTACTTTGACAGCCAGTACTCGTTAAGTATAAGAGATTTAAGAAAAGTTTTACATTGGTTCGATAGATTTATAAATCATTCAACTACAAATTGCATAATTCCTTTTTATTTATGCTGTATCGTGTAAAAAACCGCGAGGCAAAAACCCTGATTGGGCATAGACACCTTCTTATGGGAGTTTTTACCTTTGTCTATATATTAGTATATAGTGTAATGGGAATGGACATATTTTGTGAACATTCAAAGAGCCGTACCCCTTTGCTATATCACTGACACAAGTCACACAATTCAACTTGCGTTCTACTCCCCAAAGACAGTTCACATTACTTAAACAGGTGTAAAAAATTATTGATAGTCTTAAGTTCGTATTTAGCAAACTTTAAATAACTTACACCTTCCTGCGGTTACTGTTTGTGTTGTAGGACAGTCTCCTTCGGAAAGTAAGTCGCTGCACCATCTGAGATAAAAATGGTAAACAATATGAAATGGAAGCTAAAAAATCAAACAATTTCTATAAAAGCACCTTAACATGAAAACAAATATCTACACCTACAACAAATGTTGAATCGACTGACACTCAATACTACTATACAATTGCGATCTATGGATTTGTTTATACGCTACCCTTCTTAAATTGCGAAAACCGTTTCAACTACGAATTAAATCATGTTTTATAGCACTAACATAATAGCTGATATGTTACTGTATGCAAAACTGCTTTACAAATTTAATTTTAATCATAACTTATAATGATGTGGAAAGATATTTGGAGCTAGTTTTATTTACAATCAGCACCTTTGATTTGATCACAGCGGAAAAGGAAGTCAACTGGCTTGATGACCGGTACCTCTGTTATGGGTTTGAGGAAGTTGGTAAAAAAGTGGTACCAGCAGAATTAATTCCTCCCAGTTCAATAAGCGTCTGGAAGGACAAGGATTTTAGTGACATGCGCAGAAATCCAGTCCGAAATGACAACGTTAATCGAATCATATGAGCAGCAATACTCTTCATTAAGTGCTGATATTACCGTTTCTATTGGTAAAATCAGTAATACTATAGGAGGTATTAATTTATCATCTAAAAGTTGAAAGTTCTTGCCGTTTCGCACTATAATTAATAAAAACTTGACGTAATTTCGGACGTCCGCCTATCCGATTTTAACTTCTAATTCTTTTTGTTTTGCTTTATACGTGAAAGTCTTAATTATTTCCCGGAATGACAGAACAGTTAAGCCTCTATAGAAGTCCTAATATGAAAAAGGCAAAGCCTCGCAGCGAGCTCGATTTAGAATTTAGTTTTACCGTGAAATAGGGAAATGAGTCTACTCGGCCCTATACCAACTCGGCACGGGTCAACTCGGCCCACTTTACAAAAATATATATAACGTATTAAATTTGCTTTATTATATAATTACACTTATGCCGAAATAAGTACATTTAGATTATTTTTTTATTTGTCTTGCAGATTCGATAAAATTAATATAGATCTAATAAAAATGTGTTTCCTTAGATGCATTTTGTTTGTATTTAGTAATATTCAAACAAAATGAAAGAAAAACGTGTTTACTTCATATCATAAGCTTCGAATTAATTGCAGGTGGTCACTAATCAAATGAATGAATGAGTCAATCATAATTATCACCTAATTAATCGGTATCCTTAACATACACACTGATTGATAATAATAGCCCGTAACAATAAATATTTCAACACATTGTTTGACACTGAAGGTATTTAAATTTACGGTTAAACCTACCACGAGTCAGAAATACAGTGAGATACGCAATCGGTTATCTTTACTCGCAATTCTACGGATAAGAAAAGCCTGTCTGCTGCTAGTTCGGAAACTGTCAATAGGTGTATTATAAATAATTACAATAAATAGTGATAACACAAACTTAAATATTAATAATTGAAAAGTGGGCCGAGTTGACCCGTGCCGAGTTGGAATAGGGCCGAGCTGACTCGGGGGCCGAGTACGTTTTAGGGCCGAGCTGACCCGGATTCGTGAAATAGTATGTGAGAATCTAGTATATGAGAATCGTTCATTTTCATTTTACGTTTTAAAACTGTCATTGGGTATTTTATACACTGCTTCCGTTTATACTGGTTCAGTCTACGCATCTGTTTTCAATCAGAATACCTCGGCTTTTATCGTTTTCTTGTAATTCGAGAAGTTGGGATATGTCAATTTCCCACTTCTGACGAAAGTTTTCAAAATAATCACTATCAAGCAGGTACTGACATTACTGTAAAGATCACTTTGCAAGCAGGCCTTTCGGGCCAGCTCTCTGAGCTCACTATTACTCAACGAGAGCCCTGATCGGGACGTGGGCAACAATTAATAGAATATTAATAACTCTTCATTGATTAAAATGAACATTGAAACATATATCTTTAAATTTCAGTGATGTTGATCACATCTTGAAAAATCTAAAGCATATGCATGTGTAATGTTTTGATAACGCTGCCTTTTAATTAGACCTATTGATAATATTTGGTATTTTGCAGCTGAGCACGGAAATATAGGATTATTAAACTAGATTGATTAAAATAAAATGTTTGAAAAGTTGAGTATAATGACTGATTGCAATCATAAAAATTTTGCTTTTTTTCTCTCTGAATGGTGAGGAAATTTAGCCATTTTTTGGGGGGAAAGTACTGTATGTAAACAGTATTCAAAAAGGTGGGGAATGGGACTGAATATCCCTGCATATTTTGCCAAAAAACACGGTCCTATCATATATTTTAATAGTATTCACTATTGTTTTATTTACAGGGGAGAAGCAAGCCAACATTCGACATGTGGATAAATTATTTGATGAATTGGCTGAGTTGGTAATTATTAAAAATATTTAAATTAATTCTTTAGTAATATATGAAATAAATGTGAAAAAGTAGAAGAAAAGAGGGCGAAAAAAATACATTTTTTTTGTTGTTTTTTTTTTTACTTATAGGTCTGTTTAAATTGTTATTGTTTATTTTAAGAAAACAAGACCAGTTAAAATTGTTGCATATTTGTTGAAATTGCTGCAAGTCCATAATTTGCTTGTTTTAGAAAATGTCTTGAAAAATAGAAAACTGCTATTATTAATTGATTTGCTTTATTCCTGTCATTAATGTCTACATATTTGCATCAGTATGCAATTTATTAAAAATTTTCTTCATAGCATTTATTTATATTAGCTCGACTATTTGAAGAACAGGAAGAACTGAATATTGTACTCACCCCAGCATTGTTGTAGCCATCATTTTCACACTTTGGTAAAGTTTTTGTGTATAAGTTGGTACACTGGAGCCGCGATATAGCGCTCATCGGTATAGCGCTTATCTCAGTAGAACGCTGTATCAATACCGCACCTTATCCACTATAACGCTTGTTCAATGTGTCAGTCGAGTGCAATAAACAGTCATAATTACGTCACTCATGATAAGAAGGTGTGAAGTAATACACAGGTAAGCGTTAATCCGCTCTTTTGTTCATTTTGAACTGTTGATCAGTCAGGTATCAAACTGTTAGCTAAGACATGCAAACACCGACGAGTTAAGTAAATCACCCAAGCGTACAATTAATTTTAAAAAGCAATTACTTTCGATCTATCGGCAAAAAAGTTGTTGAGGATGACTGATTTTTTCACAAGAGACAGCAGGAAAGACGATTAATTTAGTCCCATCCACTAGGTATCAATTTTCATGACCACACATAACTCACGTTAACACCGCTGTTTTACTGGAAATTTATAAACATTCATTCGTGGTTTATATTTTTAATTCGTAAATTTCATGTTTATATTAAAGATATTCAGTAATGCTTTACAAAATAATTAATAATAATATATAAAAAAAGCTTGGACTGATATCCATTGGAAGGTAAGTAAACAATCAATTCCACTAACAAGCGTTATATGTTTCGGCGGTGGGTGGGGTAATGCGATATTTTCGCTATAATTACAAAATGAGCGTTATAAAAAGTTACTCGTTACAACGCTGTCTTGAGATCATGGACCCCAACATGAGCGCTATATCGCGGCTCCAGTGTATTTATAAAACTACTAAAGGGGATTGGTTGAAACTTCACACACTTGTTCTCTGTGATAATCTAACATGATGGACACAGGGCCAATACATCTGAGTTATCTGTTTACTGATTTATGACCCTGTCAAGCACTGAAAATAGTTGAGTGCACTTTTTTACAGACAGCTCTTGTATTGCCATAAAAGTGTTCTACTTATCTGTCAGTGTTCCTTTAAAGTTTACAACAGGTAATACTAGTGATGTTATGTTGATTGGATATTTAATCTTTGTTTCAGCTGGAACAGATGGAGTTGGAAATTAAAGATCTTCCAGCAAAAGATAAACAGAAATATAGAACCAGGTTAGCCTCATACAAGGCAGAGAATAAAAAACTTCTTGCTGATATGGTATGCTGTATTTTAGTACATCTGATATTGCTGATGCATACAGTAGTGGAAAAAATCTTAATCAAGTTGTTTTAGAAAAGTAAAAGATTTTTTAGTGTAAAAAAAATCAATATAGGTAAGAGCAAATCCATAAGTGTACATGAATTTGATGGTTTTGGACTGTATCTATTATTTGTGATATTTTTGTGTAACAATTAGTAACACCTTCAGGAACTATACTGTTGGTGGTCAATTACTGTATTTTGATATCAAAATCGGTTAAAATTAAAATGGAATGTAGGAAATTCAAAGGAGGGCAAATATATTACTCAAAGTTAATAGATTTAAGGGTTTATTTAGCATGAATGAAATTTTTGAACTTTTTTTTCCGAGTGTCATACCTACAGTCTTTATTGAATCTTAAATTTTAGTTTGCCCCACCAAATTGTTATTCGCCAATCAGAAAAAGTTGGAGCCAATGGCTCCAAAGTGGAAGCCAATAACATTGAAAGGGAGACATGCCTATCTTTATTAAGATATGCAAGTTATATATCATTGTGATTACAAACACAAATTTATAATATTTTAATTATTACAGCCGAGCATTATGTGAAATAGACATATAAATAATTATGTGAATTTCAAAGTCCATTTAAATAAATACACATGATTACATAAATGTAATCAAAAACCTCATTCTAAGGCAGTAATCGGTGTGCCTAAAATGCGTAAAGTAGCGTAAAGTGGCGTAAAGTAAATGCCAACTGGCGTGAGGTGTGAAATTTCTTTGTATCATATTTTAACTTTGCATTTACAGAAAAGAGCTAAGCTAGGTTTAAATGCAAGGGAGGAGTTGTTAGGTGAAGAGTGCAATGACTCTGAAGATCAGGTAAGCAAATTATTGATAAATACATTTGTTTGCTGTAAGGATAAGTACTGGTTGTCATTCACCCCTTGTTATAACGGATATACATTATTGGTATAACCTGTACCTAGTTGCAGAATTTTTAAAAAGAGAGAAACTTTAACAGAGGCCTCTTGGCCATGAGCCATTTTAGTCATTTTCCAGTAATTTTGCTACAGGATTCTTCTTGCCCTTGGTATGATTTATTTATAAGTTTTTTCATGAAATAAGAAAAATCACGCAAATTTAGCAAATAGAAATTATCAACTAGATAATATCTGATACATTTCCATGAAGATTAATCTAACCAGCAAAATATTTCATATACATGTGGGTTGTTCTGTTCAATTCAACTTTTCATTAATTAAGTTAGCTGGATAGATAGATAGTTTAAGCTATTATTGATCTTTTGTATTTCAGAGGACAAGATTGCTAGACAACACAGAAAAATTGGAAAGAGGATCCAGAAGGTTGCAAGATGGCTATAGAGTTGTCATGGAAACAGGTATTTACTGATACACAAATATTATCATCTACTCAATAACCCAATCACATGTATTATTTTTATCCTCAGAAAATGTCAGTCTGTTGTTTTATTCAACTTTTAAAATTGTAGAGTTCTAGTGATGAACTTTTTAAATTCTTTCATATTTTGCATAATACATTAAAGTTATATCAGGATTTTAAATATTTATACATTTCTAAAATATAAAAACAGTAACATAATTTTATTTTATGCTTTTCAATGGATTACTGATTTATCTGTGAAAATTATATTTGATAATTTCACAGTGAAGAATATATTTGATAATTTCACACTTTTCAAAGATGAGACTTTTTTAAGATTTTCCCCATGCTTACCTCAATTTTATTATTGTTGACAATTCTGACATTGTCAGGGCTGTTTAGAGAAAAGCAAAGCTGAAATTAATAAATAACTGAAATTTCAAAAGTAATCAAAAGAAGAAAACTTACTTCAATTCATTCAAATTACCAATCACCAAATATCATCTCTAAATTTTTGTTTCATGTTAACAGTCTAAAAAATTTAATTCCTTCCACATGCAGAACTGCTCTTGCATATTTAAGTATTCTACGAGCAATAACTGCCTAATAACTTAAAAAGCAATGACAGATATCAGCCCGAAGAATAAGTAAATAACCCAGCGTTTGTAAGTTTGTAAGGAAGTCCATGTGTTCCAATTTCATAGCTGCTTTTTGAATGTTAACAATCGACTAATAGAGAGGCTACCAATGGGAAAAACAGATTTTAATATTAAAGTTAATATCAAGGAAATTTCGTTTCAACTTGTGTTTAAGCATAAAATAAAAAGAAAATTTGTTTGTTTGTTGTGTAAGATGTAATTTTATTTCATCTCATGAACTTTAAAAACAGTATTCTCACTCATGACTACGCCACTAGTGAGAATACTGTTTTTAAATCTCACTCGATGAAATAAAATTTCATCTTAAACACAAACAAACAAATATCCTCTATATATTTCTTAAGTTTTATTTCATTCATCTAGAGGGATGCCTCTTAAAGTAATGGTAAGATTAAAAGAGGAAGCTGTCACATATATATTGTTTTAGAATTGTGCTCTTTATGTTTTCAGAGCAAATGGGGGCACAGATACTTACAGATTTACAAGACCAAAGAGAAACAATTCAGCGTTCTAGAAACAGGGTTTGATAAATTGATCTTTATCCTCTCTTAAAATCTGCCAAGCCATTTAAACTTTTACCTTACTGGAACCAAAATTGTTCAGCCTTTTTCCACCAGTAAAGGGCCAGCCCAGTCTACACATCTGTGCTATGCTAATTAAAATTTTCATCTAAAACCCCCCCAAAATCAATAATGAACAGTTCTAAAAATGGTAGCTGAACAAGTCGATTCAAGAAATGCAGCAGGAAGTATGGTTAAATTAGTAACATCATACAACGTTTAGTTATTTCTTTTTATCCCTTTAAATTTTCAGTAAAAAAATTGATATCTGTGATTTTAAAGGAAATTGTAGATTACAAAATGTATAGATGTTTCTTGTATTTATATCATTATTGAACATTAAATTTATTTTCATATACTAGCTTGAGGAAACTAACACAGCTTTGGGGAAAAGTTCCAGGGTACTTTCAGGAATGGCCAAAAGGTAACAAATTAAATTTATATTTGGTCTTCTATGACTTTTGAATTATAACAAATACCATAAACATCTTTTTTCTGTTTGCTCTTCTATTAAGATTTAAAGGTATATTAGTATTTTATGCAAGAATTCTGAATTTAATGTGTCATCAGTGGATTTAAATCCCACTAGGGCATTTGGATTCTTTCATGTGAGGAAGCTAAGCAGTTTGCTTACAGAATGTCATTTGTTCTACTCAGGTACCAGTACCTGCCTGAAATAATGTACCTGAGGTCTGCCTCCACCAGCTGGAAAGTTGCCGTATGACTAAACTGTGTTGTTGCCACATAAAACCAAACCAAAAAGCTGTAAAATAAATGTTCTCAAAGAATTAAGCAGCAATTCTAGAATGATTATGTAATCACAAAATGTAATCACAAAGCCATTCATGCAAATATATCTAGGGCTTTTTACTTTGACACAGGGGGTGGAACCCCATATGTATCTCAAAAATGAGCATCTGTAAAAATTATATGTGAATTTCCGCTGCACCAGATGTGAAGCATAACACCAGATGTGACTGTAAAAAATGCAATTTTGAGCAGTGGTCTCCTTCGTTTGTAGCCAAATCTCAGTAAGTGTTTAAATCAGGATTTGTCTGAATGTAAAGCATCGGTCTGTAGTGAGATTTCGTAATATTGCGACGTGCGCGCGGGTGGGGCAAAGACTAAGTCTAAATATTCATATAAGGGGCCGACTATACTGGACTAATTTAATTATTTCTTGGCGTAGTCAGGCGTTGATATCTCCCTGGTAGCGGGTAGACTAAAGACTCTCCCCTGGTAGCGGGTGAGCGCACGTCACGATCGACCGAGCCGACCAGAAAATAACAAAAGTTATTTGATTCTCAACAAGTAAAATTTATTTAAGGAGCGAATAACAATTAATAGAATTCGAGAAAACTTAACAAATATTTAACTATTTAACAGTATCTTAACTTCCTAAGCTGTCAGCC